>NC_092117.1:13733474-14933474 GCF_045679555.1 Salvelinus alpinus
CACATCCACCAACTAAAAACATCCTTGCCCTGTGTGGGGTTGAGAGCCTCTCCACTAACACTCCTGTTAGAATAACACACTCACTCCTAAATGCACACGGTGATTGAATAAGAAGTGCCTGTGTTTAGTTTCATATTCAGCTTGTTGGATCATTAGCAAGGGTGCTTGAGGCTAACTACAATTTAGCATAGGACTTACAGTATAATCCAAAACTATGTACATGTGAATTGAATAATGGCACAGCAGTACAAGTAGAGAATAGCACAGTGAGGCTGGTTTGAAGCCAGAGCTTATTTCACAACTTCTGTTATCAAACCCGGGACAAATTGTACCAATCATCATTGTACTACAGGAGCAGTACATAAGCCACTCCAAAGCCATTAGGTCTAATAGATACTGGCAGCCAGAGGACAATATGGAGCCATGTCTCCATAATGTCACAACTTGACACAGTGCACGTCAATTAGTCTTGAATTTCAACAAAAACAGCTGGAGCTTAATCTTGATCTACTGTTCTTTCTCCCTATAAACTGTTCTGGACTGGGTGGAGAGATCAGAATCAGATGAGCACCAAAGTTTGAAATAATTTAGAGCTCTTATTATCATGGAGATATAGACCACTGAATTGGAATTGTCTCAAAAACAGGTACAGTTGGTGAAGCAGGGTATCACTACGCACAGTACAAGATATTCCATCATTTCAATGCTATTACGTGTATCAGGTACTGTAGTTTCTAAAAATATCCACTGGAGAGCAGTGTTGCTTTTCAGAAATTCTCGTTCTTTGCTCCCGAGGGCACAGATCCAAATTGGTCACACCCATTTAAAAATCTGTGGCTGTGTTGGACTTTCCTTGTCAAATGTTCCTAACACTGAATAGAATACATAGACAAATAAAATTAGCTTGAATTGGATTTCCAAACTTTTGATTTATTGCAGAATACATTGTAGCTGTTGTTTCCAATATTAGTGATAAAACACATTTGACTGGTTAGACACTGCACTGGCAAAATGTAAAAGCATTATATAGTCTGTTTTCTGCCTTTCTTCCTGTTATTTATGTATGAAGGGTTGTCAGATGTGTTTTTGATGTGTATCATGTACTGTATGTCATAAAACCAGCATGTCATGACACCAGAAACTAATAACAACAGGTAGTCAGATATTCTTTGAAATACACATACATTTTATTGGATGACAGTTTGGCTGTGGATACAACACATTTGAGTTAAAATGGTAAGAGCAGGAGACTTGTAACTCAACTGTAGAAAAATCACATGTGCGTCAACCCAAAGATAAACTGAAAAAAAATGTGTGATTTGTGAAACATTAAGTAAGAGTGTCAAATTTGGCAGAATAGTGAAGTCACTTGTTCTACAACAAGCACAGAATCAAGTAGCAGTGAACTTGTATGTACTGTAATATTGTAAAATCTAGATTAAGAGTTAAGCACTTTCTATTTTGGTATGCAAAAGCTAGCTACAATTATGCTCCTTAATTGCCTATCCACCCATTCAACTCCAGATTCATAAATTACCATATAATTCAACATATTTACTCTCTTTAGCGTGCCAGTTGTCATCTTCTTCTGCATTATAAACTAAATACAATGCAAACTTTAGCTAAACATACAATTCTGACATAGCTTTGAATATACAGTAAAGCAGCTACATACAGCATCTTGTGCATTACAATATACTGGAGGCTGCACAAAATACATGGTATTTATCAAAGTAGAAATACATTAAAGAAACAAAATGATGTCTTTTTATTTCCTTCAACTTAGTAGTCATACATTGACCTCCATATAATGGTGGGGATGGGGAAGGTGCAGCTAGATTAACATGACATATAGATTAATATGATATTAGTTATTAGGATGGAGAAAGCACTTCAGGGCTTTCCATAGATTGGACAGATCTGCTCTGATAACAGTGGGTGAGATGAGTGATTGGGACATGTGAAAACGTTGCCTTCACAGTTAATGGTTCATTTGTCATTGCATCTGGAGTTGAAAAGGCTACACTTTTCTCCACACATGGTGGTGTAACATTATCACCACACCTAAACCTCAAACCTAAAAAAGTGTTGTTAGAAATTATGTTTTCTCACCATTCGTAAAGAGTTACTCATGCAAAACGTGCATTGCAGGAGAGTGCCATAGGCAGCATCGTAGATCAAAGCTTGTGCACTTTTTCACATCAACAAATCAACGGAGCTCAACCTAAATTCAGAGTTTTTCCGTGAAGATCTCATTTAAATGAGTTTTAAACCCCTTAGTGTAGGGTTCTCATAGAGGAACACTGAAGAAAGACCATAAACCTTCAAGTAAGGTTATCCTGCATCGTCTGCGCTATAACTTGTTACATCTACGAACTGCAGCTATTGTAGGAAACAGAATAAATTCAAATCCAATATGACCATCAGTTACTAGTGAGTAATAGACTACCTCTGTCTTGAATCAAGACTAGAGACATGAATTGTATCTATATGGTGAATAGTTCGGACATCTCATCTTAAGTTAGGCATTCATTTGTGTAGATTATTGAATGGGCCATAAACTTTTTTCCCAGAGTGAAAAGCTATTAATTGTATCTTTATTTTTCATTGAACAAGGTTATAGATTTTCACAATCTTTAAAAATCAAGTTGTTTTTATTTTGTTGTTTCCTTCCTTCCATCGATACTTGATTTAGAGGATAATACTTTGAACCGCAGCTTCCAGTAGCTGCAGCCTTGAAGCAAATTTAAAATGGAAGCACAGCACAAAAATGTTTAATGGTTGTGTTAAATCGTGGTAAGAAACAATACCTTGTAATTGCAAGGTGTTATTGCTCTTGTATTACTATTGTTTGGGAGAGAAGGGCAGAGATTTGGAACTGTCACTTTATATTATTTGCAGGGTGGTTGAAGGATAGTTTTGAATTGGCAATTACTGTCGTTAGAAAGAGCCAACAAAGATTTACTATCGATCATTTGAATGTAGAATACAGGTTTTTCATAAACCGAATACAGGTTTTTCATAAACCAAACCAATTTAAAAAATGTAATCTAAACTAAATACAAATTGACAGTTACAAAGCAAACAAAATTATTTACCCACATGGAAATATCTGTAGCACCTATGCATGAGGCTGCAGATATATGATCTTAATTTGAGTCGATTTGTCAAATAATCCAGCAGCAACAGGAAATGTGAATTATTATGTGGATTATAATTAATGGCCATTTTTTGTAGGGTATGATACATTTTAAGTTAGGGCAAATCGAGTCTGAAATGTTAAAGTGGAAATTACAAACTTTAGAAGCCTTTTTAAACCTTGAATATACTACAAGTTTGCACTTCAAATTCTCATCAACAAAAGAGGGATCAAATTAAGATCCTACATCTGTAGTGAAAGAAACGTAATTGCTCTTTCATCAGCACATGACTCTGTAGACTGCTACTGTGAACCACTAATCAAACTATGGGTTAGGGAAGTTCTGTGGGAGGGGGGTGGGAGGGGAAATCTTTGTCCTGTTTGGTCTTGTCACTTGTTTCTTGTCCATGTGTACCTGTCTTACCAATAACAATAAAAACATTTAATAATAAAAAATTTTTTTTAAGGATTTTCCCAACCCAAAGAAACTCCATGTTCCATAACAATAACCGGTCATGTTTTAAGGGCAAAGGTATTCAAGTTTCTTTTTTCAATCCCAAAGCAACACACAGGCAACGTTCACTTTCACTCATTGTCGATGAATATGCCATTAAAATTCTGCCTTGACACATGCCATGCATGGCTGGTGAGAATAATGAAATAAGGTGTCTGCGTGAAAGCACACACTCTCTGTTCTAAAGCTGCTAAAATAATAAAGCTGAAAATCTGTACAATATTTAAATACTGTATTTACAGAAATAAACATATTTTCAAATGTAATCTTTCCTTTTTAAGGGCCTGCACTTGTACAGAAATCTCCTCATTTGAAATATTCAAAAAGGAAATTCAGTGGCTTTTTGTCCTCCGTTGAATCATAAGCATAACAAATGAAGGCGACAACAAAGCACATGGCAATGGTTATATTCAAATCAGTTTGCAGGTGCAGCTAGCAGCATTGTCAACTCTGCCACTTTTCACATTCAAGGATTTATATTTGGCTGTAGATCAGCGCAACATATTAACCAGTGAGGTGGATTTTTACGTTGTTTGTGAGAAATTAATGTCTTGACAATCAAGCCTGGTGTCTAAACAGGTGGCTGTCTATATTTCTAACACATAGATTTGTTCGCAGTACACAATAAACCATTAAACATATATTGTTGACAGGATAGGAGACTGTCTGACTAAATTTGACCAAACATTTTTAAAGCTAATGCACCAAGTTTGTTTTCGTATGGTTATAGAACTCCTTTTTATGACATCTTGGGCCTAACCACAGGAGACGGTAGAGATAAATACAGATTCGAAAGCTATCCGTGTCAAACTTATTCAACGGAGGGGCGAGTGTCTGTGGGATTTCGCTCCACCCTTGTACTTGATTGATTAATCAAGGTCACTAGTTAGTAAGGAACTCCCCTCACCTGGTTATCTAG
The DNA here is from genome assembly GCF_045679555.1 of Salvelinus alpinus. Classification (NCBI taxonomy): domain Eukaryota; kingdom Metazoa; phylum Chordata; class Actinopteri; order Salmoniformes; family Salmonidae; genus Salvelinus; species Salvelinus alpinus. The sequence goes on from NC_092117.1 coordinate 13,738,047, forward strand.
GTCTAAATTGAAAGGAAAAAACAAAAACCTGCAGACACTCGGCCCTCTGTGGAATGAGTTTGACACCCCTGCTGTAACGTTTTACTGTTGAAAACTGATCAAATGGAGTGTTTTTGTTGGAGAACCACTGCCTTCCCTCGTCATCTCAGGTGGTCTCCAACCATGACTCAAAACTCTGGTCTGATGAGTAGGTTAAGTATCTGAATGCTAGTGTATATAACTGCATGTTCATGGAAGCTCCAGGGGTTCGGTTTTAAATGTCTTAATAATCATAGGAGTTATGAAAAGATGGTCCCATGAGCCAGGGTTGAAGAGGACACTGAGGTTTGTGCAGCATTGTGTCATAGCATGATGTTGTCACTGTAAGAGGAGTACTACAGTATCCATCTACCATGACCTAAAACAGCTACAGCACACAACGACAGATAACACACAATGAACCTGAAACAAGGCTGCATGTATCAGTAGCAAAATCTGCAAATCTGTGTAAATCTCTAGAGCAGAGCACATCAATATAGCCTGCATTTAAGACTACACACAGTACATACACAGATGGTAGAAAACCTGAGTGCTTGTTTGTTTCTGACCAAGGAGTTAGCTAAAGCAGAAACAAACTAGCACTTATCATGCTACAGGGAATTTGAACAGGCCTAAAGATCAATATACTGCTACAGCATTCTAGCCACTGTCCCCTGGTTCATTGTGTGCTGTGCTGCTGGAGGTTTCACTTCCTATGACCTTTTGACCCTCTGGTTCTGTCACCCTATTTACTGAGCGAGGAAATCGATGCTAGCCTTGACAGTACGCGAGGTGGCCACGTCCACCGCCATGGCCCGGATCTCCGTGTCTCCGAACTGCATGTGCGTCTGGATCTCACGGCGTGCGGCGCTGGTTTCCGTACCGGTCACATCCAGCCGCAGCGTGCCGCACTTCCTCACGCCCGGCTCGCTAATGAAGCCCACGCCCTCCTTCTCCGAGCAGTAGATGTGGATGATGATGACCTGCTGGCTGGGCTTGGCGGGCGTGTAGCTGCGCTTCACCGTCTCGCCCAGGGCCACGGACTGGTCGCACGCAATGAAGGTGTCGAAGACATCGGTGCACCAGCGCTTGCCGTCCTTCACCAGCATCTTGTCAGGTGGGTGCTTGCCCTCTACGTAGCGGTTGAGGACGCCCACGCCGTAGGTGAGGGGCGAGCGGCGCACCTTGATGACGCTGGGGTCCAGGCCAAAGAGGACGGCCCCCTTGAGGATGGTGAGGCCCACGTCGTGGGGGATGATGATGCGACTGCGGCCATGCAGCATGTTCTGCACTGCCTGCTGCAGCAGCGGTGACTCAGCGAAGCCGCCCACCAGGAACAGGAACTTGATGTCACACACCTCCGGCTTATCAAAGAGGTCAGCTGAAAGGAAGAGAGTTTTTATTCAACAGGAGTTCTACTCTACAGTATGTGAAGTATTATTCAAATGTCAATTTTCTGCAGGTATTATCAGATGACTATGTGTTATACCATTAGTAACTCCATTAAAAACTTCTTCAACAAACCAGTTTTTTACTCTAGGAATTCAGTAATGTGACCCACTTCTTACTCTCTGTCCAAAAACACTGCATGCATTATTGTAGTAGGTTGGTTTATTCTAGGTGGGAGTACTGGGAAAACTGCTCAATGTACAGTGAGAGGAACCCTTAGGGGTACAGTGTGCACTCCCCAAATGACTCTTCGGGATCTCAACTCCCTTGAGCTTGGAATGGGATGGGCATGCTTTCAATTAAGCCTGGGTGGGAAGCTCACATACTGTATGGAGATGATCTAAACTGAAAACATAATCATGCTTTATTCATCTAGGTCAGTTGAGATATGTCTCTTTTTCAAGACAGCAGCAGGGCCAATAGATTAGATTAGCATTAGATAGGCTGCAGTATTGCTAAACCTAAGATTGCTAAACCATTGGGAACCTCAGCCATTTTGAATGTAAGTTCAGAAATCTCAGCTCATAAAAATGGATGACTGACACCATTTCCACACTGAGTCTTTCACTCATGTTGATTTGCCTTTCAGGTTTCAACCCTTGCAGGCAAACACATTGACAGCTTCCTACTGTATAATCATCACAGGCTACATCTCTCAGATACTACAGTACAGTCGTGGCCAAAAGTTTTGAGAATGACACAAATATTAATTTCCATCAAGTTTGCTGCTTCAGTGTCTTTAGATATTTTTGTCAGATGTTACTATGGAATACTGAAGTATAATTACAAGCATTTCATAAGTGTCAAAGGCTTTTATTGACAATTACATGAGGTTGATGCAAAGAGTCAATATTTGCAGTGTTGACCCTTCTTTTTCAAGACCTCTGCAATCCGCCCTGGCATGCGGTCAATGAACTTCTGGGCCACATCTTGACTGATGGCAGGCCATTCTTGCATAATCAATGCTTGGAGTTTGTCAGAATTTGTGGGGTTTTGTTTGTCCACCCGCCTCTTGAGGATTGACCACAAGTTCTCAATGGGATTAAGGTCTGGGGAGTTTCCTGGCCATGGACCCAAAATATCAATGTTTTGTTCCCCGAGCCACTTAGTTGTCACTTTTGCCTTATGGCAAGGTGCTCCATCATGTTGGAAAAGGCATTGTTCGTCACCAAACTGTTCCTGGATGGTTGGGAGAAGTTGCTCTCAGAAGATGTGTTGGTACCATTCTTTACTCATGGCTTTGTTCTTAGGCAAAATTGTGAGTGAGCCCACTCCCTTGGCTGAGAAGCAACCCCACACATGGATGGATGCTTTACTGTTGGCATGACACAGGACTGATGGTAGCGCTCACCTTGTCTTCTCTGGACAAGCTTTTTTCCGGATGCCCCAAACAATCGGAAAGGGGATTCATCAGAGAAAATGACTTTACTCCAGTCCTCAGCAGTCCAATCCCTGTACCTTTTGCAGAATATCAGTCTGTCCCGGATGTTTTTCCTGGAGAGAAGTGGCTTCTTTGCTGCCCTTCTTGACACCAGGCCATCCTCCAAAAGTCTTCGCCTCACTGTGCGTGCAGATGCACTCACACCTGCCTGCTGACATTCCTGAGCAAGCTCTGTACGGGTGGTGCCCCGATCCCGCAGCTGAATCAACTGTAGGAGACGGTCCTGGCGCTTTCTGGACTTTCTTGGGCGCCCTGAAGCCTTCTTCACAACAATTGAACCGCTCTCCTTGAAGTTCTTGATGGTCCGATAAATGGTTGATTTAGGTGCAATCTTACTGGCAGCAATATCCTTGCCTGTGAAGCCCTTTTTGTGCAAAGCAATGATGACGGCACGTGTTTCCTTGCAGGTAACCATGGTTGGCAGAGGAAGAACAATGATTCCAAGCACCACCCTCCTTTTGAAGCTTCCAGTCTGTTATTCAAACTCAATCAGCATGACAGAGTGATCTCCAGCCTTGTCCTCGTCAACACTCACATCTGTGTTAACGAGAGAATCACTGACATGATGTCAGCTGGTCCTTTTGTGGCAGGGCTGAAATGCAGTGGAAATGTTTTTGGGGGATTCAGTTCATTTGCATGGCAAAGAGGGACTTTGCAATTAATTGCAATTCATCTGATCACTCTTCATAACATTCTGGAGTATATACAAATTGCCATCATACAAACTGAGGCAGCAGACTTTGTGAAAATTTATATTTGTGTCATTCTCAAAACTTTTGGCCACGACTGTATATGTAGTCCCTCAGTGTTTAAAAAAAATGGGGTTTGTATTAGTAAGAGCTGCTACTCACTGAGGTGCTGAATGATGTGGTCTATTGTGGGCTTGAAGAGGGCATTCATGGCATCAGGGTTCATTCTCAGCATGCCCTGGGAGGACCACTTCACAAAATCCACACTGCAGAGACAAGAGAGGAGAGATAAGCATGCCATTATTGACCCTGCTCTGATTACCAGTAGATTGGTAGGCTACTGTAAAAGCACTGATACAATGCACCATGAGTCTTCCTTCTCTGTCAGTACAGTATGTGGCCTATGATGTCTTTAGGAAACAAAACCTTTTTTACAGTCCCCTGACTGGATATAAGGAAATCACTGTGTCTTCCACTACGTTTTACCCCTTGTGCTTGGTATATTATCTATATGGAGATTTAACACAGTGAGCTCTCTATGGAATATATTGGTGACCCGTTTCAGGAAGCTGGGCATATGTCACTAGTTCACAGGAGAGACATTGAACATATGTGTCCTTGCTACTGAGGCTTTTATGAAAGATATGTTAGCCAAGGAGAACTGCAAAAGTGTTGCTACTGCTCTCAACAACATTGCTGTCCTGAATTTCAGTGGGAAAAAGTTGTGTTGGACTACTTTCTGTACACCGTCAGTGTGAACCGGAGTGACTTGACACAACAGGCCAAACAACCATTCATCCATGTATATGGGAAAGAGTCAGATATTATACGTTTCTAATTTCGTCAGAAAGTCGTTTTAATTGGAAGTTAAAGCATACTGTTAGCCAGCTAGCCAACGTTAGTTTGCTGGCTCGCTGTGTTGTAATATTATTTGTATCTCAGAAAACCATTTGCATTGCTAGTTATAGCCTAATGTTAGCTAGCTAGTTGGTTACTCACACTGTTTAGCACATAGCCCCATCCATCTCCGGATTCCCATATGAGGCCAAGGCTTAAGAGGGTGTGAACGATGCTGAAGGGGTTTAGACAAAGACGAGCTCTCAAGTAGGAAAACATTCAAGGGCCATTTTCTCAAAGGTGGGATTACAGCTTTATCAACTTTCAAAGCAGAATTACTTTCCCATTGTTCCTCAAATGCAGTGTATGATATACCATGTTGTGGCTCTGAGTCTCTTCTTTTATCCAATGTAAAGAAAACACAATTTAAAATGTTGCTAGATAAAACCCAAATTGAGTTGGTAGGTTACATTTATGTCTGTAGGAGAACAATGGATAAGTGGTGTCTGCCTCCATACAGTAGCTCACGTGAGTTCCTTTCATGAGACCAGTGTTTTTTTATATGTACTGTATACTCCTTCCCCTCACTCTGCTCTTGTTGCAACATTTTATTTAACCTTTATTTTAACTAGGCAAGTCAGTTAAGAACCATTTCTTATTTACGGCCTACCTCGGCCAAACCCTAACCCGGACGACGCTGGGCCAATTGTGGCCCTATGGGACTCCCAATCACAGCCGGTTGTGATACAACCTGGAATCGAACCAGGGTCTGTAGTGACGCCTCTAGCACTGAGATGCAGTGCCTTAGACCGCTGCGCCACTGGGGAACCCATATAACATATCTTATAGGAGTATATAGAATCCATCTGGTATCGTTTGAGTATTCTCCCAGGTGTTTGTGAGTGTGTGTGCTTGCCATGGCACACATACACACACTCTTTCACACAAAGGCTTCTCCAGCAGAGTGAGACAAAATTATTTACAGTTATGACTGAGTCAGAGGACCCACAGGACCGCTGGAGGCTCAGGTTTCGGGAATCTGAATGTCTTTAAGGGTCCCATGAGTTTCATAAGAGATTAAAATCTGTACGCATGCAAGACATGACTGTTAACACCCAGACTACAGGGTGGTATCAAAGTGAGATACTAGTCTAGTGTATGTACAATACACTAGACTAGTGTAAGTAACTGACTAAGTATTCTCACTCAGGTTCATTCAGTTCAAAGTATTTCAGCCAAGACACAAGTCTAAAATGCTTTCTTCCTGCCTACACACTGTAGTATGTACAGTAGTAGTTTTACCCTAATTAATGTTTGGTGCAGTATTGTGCACTTGAATTCACAAAAAAATGACTGAATAACATTCAAATAAAGCTTGCTTACATAAAGACCCTGTATCACTCTGATATCACTCTCTAGTCTGGCTGAGTATAGAGACCCCTGCTGTCTCTTAATGAGCTGACTGTGAGGTAGTGGGGTGGGAAAGGTGGTGAATTCTGAATTCCCTGGTATATAATGGAAAATATATGGTAATATGTCACAACTAGGTCATTAAATGTTTGGGTAATGGAATTGAAATCTGTGCAGAGGAAGCTTGTGTGTATTCACATGGATACATACACCAAGTAAACATGCACTGAGTGTACAAAGCATAACTTCCTAATAGTGAGTTTCTTCCTAAGAATGAGCTTAAAAATCATTCTTTAACCTGTCTCCTCCCCTTTATCTACACTGAGTTTATTTTTGAGTTTATTTTTACAGGGACAGTGCACATTTATCAACGTTTCTGTAAAAGTGCCGGTTTATCCAACCGGCTAATTTTCCACCGCAATCCCTGGGCAGGTTATTAAAAACAATTACAATAACAATACAGACAAACAACGAGCAGTGAGCACATGCAGAGCAACATAGAACAAGCAACACGTAGCACACAGACAGAGGAACATAACACGAAAAGCAACAAAACAAAATATATAAAAGCAACAGTGTTTCCACATCTCACAAGTTACAGACAACATGGAAAGTGGCAATACACAGCTAGGGATTATGTTCACAAGTCTGATTGGCCTTTAGCCATGTCTTCATGTTTTTTGTGAAGGTGTGATAGGTGGTGCAGTTGTGTGTGTCTGATGGAAGTGTGTTCCTGACATGGGAAGCTCTCACAGAGAAAGCAGATTGACTAAAGGTGCTCTTCCTTAACGGAACTATTCAGTCACCTCTCATGGCAGACCTTGTGGATCTGCTGCCATGGGTTTGGGTTTTCTGTTTAACAAAAGTAAGTGGAGGGAGAGTCAGGCCATTTAGGATCTTGAATACAAGACATGCGTCAGTGTATTGCAAAAGATTTTCCCAACTCAGGAGCTCATGCTTTCTGAGGATATAACAGTGATGATGGCTATTGGGCTTCCTATCAAGCACTTTGAGAGCCTTTTTGTAGAATGACTGAATGGGTTTTAATGTTGTACAGCAAGCTTGGGCCCAACTGGTCAAGCAGTATGTTAAGTGGGTATCATAGATTTGAAGTACAGTTTTGCTACCTCTGTAATCAAACAATTTTGTAGGAATCGGAAATTAGATTGGTTGAATTTGGTTATTTGAGTTACCTTTTTCACCTGCTTCTGACTGTTGAGGTGGATTTAACAAGTGACATCAATAAGGGATCATAGCTTTTACCTGGATTCACCTGGTCAGTCTATGTCATGGAAAGAGCAGGTGTTCCTATTTTTTGTACACTCAGTGTATATTACATCTGACAGCTAAGACATATTATTCAGACACATGCTTGGGTAATCGGGTATTCACTCAATAGGGAGTTGATTGAGCTCTAGACTTTCGGGGTGCGCGGTATCCTGTACCAATCCTCCAACCCTTCTCCCTAATCACACACACACTCACTTGCTCTTGCGCAGGGCATGTTCCACACTGTGACCTCTGAACTTCTTGTAGTAGTCGATGAACGAGAAGGGCAGGTTGATGTTCAGGGGGTTCGTCCTGTCCGGGGCCGCCGCCCGTTTCCTGGACTCAAACGCGATCATCAGATCCACCCAGGCAGCCGGCCGCTTAATCTTAAACTGGTCGATGAAGTCGGGCCCAAAGATCTTACACAGGAGCTTCTCAAACTCATAGTCAATACCAATGGAGCCATAAGGACCGCCTGAGAAGGCGAAAATGAGTGTCGGTCAATAACAGCTCAAATGACTGGTTGGTTGCATGGACCCTGATTAAGCCTACCGCTAGACTTCTGCTATGAAAGTATTTTTTAGTCTAGGAGTCCAAGCATCTACCCAACAATGCAATATAACAGCCAGAATAATGTGATTGTTGTTGTGTTGAGGACACTGCCTAGATCCATCTCAGTGTGACATGCATATAGCAAGAGCTGCTATATGAGCATTGAGCAGTCTCTGTACCTGAGGCCTTATAGAGCTCCTTGAGATGTCCCTCGGGGAGCTGTATCTGATGGACCGTGAGGTCAACCGTTCCGCCACCACAGTCAACCACCACATAGCGGTCACCTGGCGACACGGAGCGAGAGAAACGTCATTGGAGGACAAGGGGCAGAAGACTATAGCGGTAGCCAATAACGCCTCTGAAGCATGACTTCTAACATTTTCGTCTAAAAGCAGCTTCTGTTTTTGGGACACACTCAGAGGATGTTGAACACGAGTAGTCATGATACTGTCACGGCCTAAAATCCCAAGTGGGTACTGGCGACCTAGATACAGTGCAGCTACTATAACACTGGGACAACAGGGGCATGGAGGAGGGAGATAGAGGAGAAACCAATTGCTATACTGGATTTCAGTCCTTTCATACAGTGAATAACCTATATTATCACCGTGCCCACACTGTCACAGTGGTCAGTAATCACTATGTGATCATTTAAACCAGTGATTCCCAACCTTTTTTGCTTACTGTAGCACCAACTGAATTTTGCTCTGCTTGGAGTACCCCTGAAGTACCCCCTCATGTGCATTTTACCAGTAAGCCTATGGTCTCATAAGTCTTTTCAAGTACCCCCTGTGGATAGGCCAAGTACCCCCAGGTGTCCTAGTACCCCTGGTTGGGAACCACTGATGTAAACAACCATATGATCCCTGACATGTCAACATCCAGCCAAACCTACAGGAAGCATTTGATTAGTAGAGGAAAGTAATAGATTAGACCGTGAAAGCATGAGGTTATAAGCAAAAACTAGAAATATATTAAGTAGAGAAGATCCTCCCACTCAATAAGCATGTCGTTGTTTTTTAGGGTAGTGAATAACCAGCACGATGCATGATCAGCAGTATAAGAAACAGCAAGAGCAAATACTGTAGAGAGAGGAAGGAGGGAGAGAGAAACAGAAGCGTAAAAGAGAGAAAGAGACTCTACCTTCTTCCAGCTCCGACCAAAGCTCCCCTATGACATTTTCCACCAAAAAGGTGCGGCTCTGCCGTTTGCTCCGGACATGCTCCTTGGCTGGTTATTGACAGAGAGAGAATGACCGAGTGTGAGAAGGGTGAAAGCGCTTTGGTGAAGCTGTGTGGGTCATACAATGTAAGTCAAGCAACAGGATGATAGGGCTATATGATGTCTAGATGTGAAGTCTGCGATAGAACTCTAGAACATGGCTTAACCGCAGGTACCCATCTCAGAGATTCTGTGTTGACAGTTTCTAGTGTTTCAATTCATGTATTCATATTGAAACTGTGCTTTATCAGTGTGTTGCTGATGAAATGTTCTTCCTACATAGGGAAAAAATGTGTTAGCTGCAAAGGTATGAGAGAATAAGCACATTTTACACTCCATATTCAAAACTGGAGAACTCTCTTATGATCAGTACTTATGGGCTAATGATGGGATTAATCACATATGGACCTTGTAATCACTGGCTGAAAACACAAAGAGACAGTAGTAGTAGCATGACCACGGCGATCAAGATGTCAGAAGGACATTTCCTCCAACAGAGGGGGAAACACAAAGGGGAATGAGGAATTTCCTACTCCTATTAGTTCTCAGGAAGGCGTGAGAGTGGGGTCTATCTATGTCACCATTACCTCTTCCATCGACATGTCAAAACACAGACAACAAAACGAAGAAATAACCTTCCAGAAACGCTGTGAGAATGTTGTGAGTTAGCGATGGTGGAAGCTGCTCGAGGAGAGGAGCAGCCGTTATGGGAAAGTTCATGTCAGGAGGAAACAGCAGCAGCTGGACAGAGAGTACACTTCTCTTCCAACACAAAAAGAGTTGTAACATCCTGTTGGAAACCCCAGTATTAGACGTGGGGATATTGACTTGCGCCCTCTTCTTTTTTTCCGACCTCTCTCTGACCTCTGCATTGCTGCTGGAGGCAAGGCACTAGGCCTACACACAATCTGACTATTCATCACAGGGTTTATTTCAAACCAACTTAATATTCCATAATTATTATTAGTAAAAGATATATCCATTGGATCGCGCTACATTGACCTCGCTAGTTCTGAAATCCTGTATATAGCCTTGGGACACTTCGAGCACCATTTTGGACAATAAACTAAGCATTTTACAGGAATGTAGAGATATACAGGAAATATACAAACTCTGCTAGTCTTACAGTATGTGTTCATAAGCTGACCAGACACAGCCTGAAACAGGCCATTACAGAGTCTATAAAGGAAAAACATAGGAACACATCTGCTCCAAAGAGACACCAATAGCCTTCAGCTGTGTTACAGCATGCGGTTAGAGCGTTGTAAACCATGACGGAGGCAATGACCATTCCATGAATGCAATGATCTTCATCCAAGAACCGCAAGGCAACAAGTGTCCAGCTACAGAGCGAATACTGTTTTCTTATTGTTGCACTGAGTATTCAGAATCAACAATAATTGTCTATACAGTATAGTAAATCATCGCTCATCTCAGATCTTATTAAAGACAGTATACCATGTACACTGAATGTGTGGGTGAATCATATTGAATTCAAACTAAAGCTGCAGTACTACTATAACAAGTGAATCACATTCAGGAAATATGTTAGACAGATGGTAGAAATGATATATTTGTCATAAAATACTTGGCATTCAAGGACTGAATATAGTTTTGAATTGACACCTTGGATAAATGTCAGCCTCTCACCCGGATCACAGACAACAGGAAGAATGCATTCAATCAGGGGCGTCATGAACCCCAAAAATGTAGCTGTCTGTATCCTCCTGACTGGAGGTTATTTTTTTTAAAGGACTGGTGGTTCTTTTTTTCTCTGCATCTCTGCTAAAATCTGGGTAAAGGATTGTGAGTCTTATTCAGTACGTTTCGTAATTGCTTGCTTTTTTTGTGCGTGCCAGCTAAGACTTGATGGATAGCCTGAAATGTAGTAGTTATGAGGTTGAGAGACTGGGAATTTATCCAGGCTAGCTAAAGCCAACTTCATAAAATTGCTAGGTGGCTAGTAGTATTACAGAGAAGAAAAACAAGAAAATAATATTTTTCATTTTTAAACAGGACAAATCTGAGGGGGCACGTCAATTGTGAAGTCAATTGAACCAAAATAGGTGTAAACACATTCCCCCTGCTGATGAGCTGTTGAACTAAAAGAAAAGGGGAGATGAATAATTGCCATGCATGCAAGTGAGTGCTACTGTGAGTGGCATTCAGTCATATCCCCAGTCAATAGCATAGAGAGATAGGACTGAAGGGCACTACGCTTCTAAGTCTCTGGTTTAGATCATCTGTGGAGAACAAAAACTCTTTCCCGAAACAAAAAAAGAGTGATGAGTGAGAGAGAGGAAAGGCTTGAGTGAGTCATTTGCTATTGCTGATTCACATGCTGTCAAATTAGATTGGATTTCATTGGATAATACGGACCAGCTCTAAGGTGGCATTATTTACTGTTTGAATGACCTTCTGTACAATCAGATATCAGTATATTTGCCATGTTACATCCTGAATACAAAAAGTCATTGAAATATACAGTACATTGGCCAATGTTCCCATAGTATTCATTGGAATTTTAGGAAAAAGAAGCAAGGGCAAATAGACAGGGAATGTGACTATTAGAAATTTGTCCATGCATTTTTAGTGTCTGAATATGACAATAAAAGTGATGTTAGAGCTGAGGATATTGTCACATACATGTTTTCCGTTGAAAGGAAATGTATGTTTAAGATTAATTGAAGGCACTGGTTGTTTGACTATTAGCTTAAACTTACAATACCACAATAAAAAACCTACAATATCACTGTAGTAACCTGTGACCTGACTTCAGTGGAAAGATGGTTCTGCCCTGCCAACCAGTTATCCAGACTGAACTCAACAGATTTAACACTTGTGGAATTATAAGCATGCTTGTCAACCAATAACCAATCTATAGATCAATATTAATATGAGAGGCACATACTGTATGAAATCGTCACATGGGGATGCAAAATGTTAATATGGTACATTATTGGGATGTTCAATGTGATGCTCATATTGTTATTGGCCTGTGGGGTCGCAGGGTGGGATTTACCCTGGGTCATCCCTGCCCCCACATTCTCAGTGGGGCTGAAACCATTCTGGGTGGTCTTGGTGCCAACGTCAATCATCTGGTGGAGGCGGAGCTTGCGGCAGTAGATGGAGGCTGCCTCAGGCTCAAGGGCGATGATCAGCTGCTCTGGGTTGTCACGGGGAACCAGACCAGCCTAGAGGAAGGCAGAGCACAGACAGGAAATACAGGACATCTGCTTTTTCCTTAACAGGACCCCAATAAAACTAGCATTGTGAATAACTGTCCTAGTAAGTTGCTGTGGTAAACCCTCATTGCTAAGTATTCAGGGTATGCTAAGGATTCAAGATACCTCCAAATAGGAAGTAAGACAATATGGCCATCAGTACTCAAATAATACATTTTGTAAAAGCAAATATACTGTCTACATACACTTATACAATACTGTGTAAATACCATCTACAGCTGGAACCATTTAACACAACCATAATTAATATAAAACAATCTAGTTCACTACTAAATGATAAATAGCTTTTCGGAAAGTATGGGGATCTGGGCAAGCCACAGATTTGAACAGGAAAATACTCAGTGATAAATCATGCGATCCTAACATAAAAGGAATTTCCAAAAGCTTTTACATTTCCTCAAGCAACCACAGATTTTGCAGCATTCGAACATCAGAGACAAATGAGACCTATCGATCAACAGAACAATGGAGACCTATCGATCAACAGAATAATGGAGACCTATCGATCAACAGAGACAAATGAGACCTATCGTTCAACAGAACAATGGAGACCTATCGATCAACAGAACAATGGAGACCTATCGATCAACAGAACACTGGAGACCTATCGATCAGCAGAACAATGGAGACCTATCGTTCAACAGAACAATGGAGACCTATCGATCAGCAGAACAATGGAGACCTATCGATCAGCAGAACAATGGAGACCTATCGATCAGCAGAACAATGGAGACCTATCAATCAGCAGAACAATGGAGACCTATCGATCAGCAGAATAATGGAGACCTATCGATTAACAGAATAATGGAGACCTATCGATTAACAGAACAATGGAGACCTATCGATCAACAGAACAATGGAGACCTATCGATTAACAGAATAATGGAGACCTATCGAACAACAGAGACAAAGGAGACCTATCAATCAACAGAACAATGGAGACCTATCGATCAACAGAACAATGGGGACCTATCGATCAACAGAACAATGGAGACCAATCAATGAACACATGCTGTGCAGGCTGGTTTGTGTTTCTATCCACAATACACACAGAAAAAGACAGACTACGTATAAAATCTGAGCATTGCATCACATCTCTCCGCTCTGTGAGATCTGCATGTTGTGGTGAAGGAGCGGAGGAGAGGGAGGAGGACAGTTGAAGAGGGAGGAGCGGGTAAGGGAGAGGTCTGCCAGTACCAATAATAAATTATCAAGCCAGAGGATGCTGAGTCACTGCAGATACGCAGCCTCCCCCACCACCACTCCCCCCCCCCCCCCCCCACCAAACATCCTCCCCCTCTTACTGTACCTCAATCCCCTTTTTAGTGGTCAAGCCATCTAAAAAGCCTCTCTCCTTTCCGTCTCACATCTCTCCTTCGCCATCTCTCTCTATTTCTCTCTCCCCTCCCTTCTCCCTCTCTCTCCCCAGCCCATCCTCTTTGTTCACTGCAGAGGGGAGGGTAGTGTCTCTATCCAGTGCTGCAGCCTCAGACAGACTGACACACCCATTCCACTGGGCTCAGACGTCATTTCAATGTCTAGTTTTGATTTACATTTGCACATTTCAGTCAACTAACATGAATTCAATGTGAAATCAACAAAACATGTCGCCATGTCGTTGGATTTAGCTTAGAAGTTGGGTTAAAAAAAATACCAAATTAATTTAGCAGATGCTCTTATCCAGTGAGTGCATACATTTTCCCTTACGGTGATGACTTTTTGCAAATCCAATCAGTTTTCCAAGTTGTTTTAACGTCATCAAGTATAATTTTTGTTGTTGAATTGACGTGGAAACGTTGATCCAACCAGTTTTTGCCCAGTGGGATTTGACCTTCTCTCATGTACTATACCCCCCCACCCCCCGTCCCCCGTCCCTCTGCGCACACCCATTCCTCCAGGCCTCTCCCCTGACATTCCTCTACAGTCTACACAGAGTACCACACCTATCCTACCATGTGCTCATCCTACAGCTCTGCAGCTCCCTCACACCCCTCTTCTCCTCTGGGGGGGAAACAAACAACCCTGCCTGTGTCACTATGCTGTGATGCTGTGAGCCGGCATGTCTGTATCGTGGAATAGTATACACTGGAGTTTCGCTATACTGTCTAATGATCTGTAGTACCAAGGTATTTGTCATAATATTTATTCCCACAGTCTATTGAGAATTCTCACAATAGCCACTTCATTCTCTTCCCCTATCCTCATCCTCAGTATGCACCCACTACCTGCTATCCCTTGTCCCACTGTCCTATCCTCATCTCCTCTCTCTCTTGGGACGACTCATAGTGATGAAGTAATCCCTTTCCCTGTTGGCTCACTCCAGCTCTCCTCCCTCTCCTCTACCGCAGTCGTGGATCAGTCTGTCTGCCCCCATACAGGAGAGAGGGAGGTGGTCTGCCACGGCAGCTCCAGAGCAGCCACCCACCTCTCTCCTATCTGCGATACATCACCGCAGCGGCAAAGCTAATCATGCCCCGTCATCACTTTCTTTCCCAAGTACCTGCAGTACCTTTGTCAAACGACAGATGGCTTTCCTCTTAAGAGCTAGTGGTGAGACTATGCGGAAGCATCATTTACACTGAGGGGGATAGATGGTTTGATCTGCAACAACATTGTCGTTTGAAATGTTGAGAGCAGACTACAGCAGACAGACAGTTCTTCCAATTGAATGTTTGACTGTGTGTCTGTGTGTGTATATGCATGAGCGTACGTGCCTCTCTGTGTGATTGCATGCGAGTGCACATGGACGTGTGTTGATTGACAGGGGCCCACCCACCTTGTAGGCTGCCTCCCTCATGAACTGCTTGGCTGGCATTTTCCAGATGGCTGGCACTGTGATGACCCATCTGATGTTTGTGTTGTCAAACTCTGCACCCGCCTGGTCACTTAACTCCTGCACGGGATCACATTAAACACGGTATCTCTTTTCCCTGACCCACCATAACATCAGCACTATCACTGAGTATTAAGAGCTATTTCTAATTCATAACAGATACATGTACTCAATATACACTGAGTGTACAAAACATGAGCTGAGCTATGATCCCTTATTGATGTCACTTGTTAAATCAGCTTCAATCAGTGTAGATGAAGGGGAGGAGACGGGTTAAAGAAGGATTTCTAAGCCTTGAGACAATTGAGACATGGTGTATGTGTGCTATTCAGAGGGTGAATGGGCAAGACAAAATACTGAAGTTCCTTTGAACGGGGTATGGTAGTAGGTGCCAGGTGAACCGGTTTGAGTGTGTCAAGAACTGCAACACTGCTGGGTTTCTCACGCTCAACAGTTTCCCGTGTGTATCAAGAATGGTCCACCACCCAAAGGACATCCAGCCAACATGACACAACTGTGGGAAGCATTGGAATCAACATGGGCCAGCATCCCAGTGGAACACTTTCGACACCTTGTAGAGTCCATGCCCTGATGAACTGTTCTGAGGGCAAAAGGGGATGCAACTCAATATTAGGAAGGTGTTCCTAATGTTTTGTACACTCAGTGTATTGTTTTGCATAAAAGATAAACCGTGCAGTAGAACCTGTTAATACTTTACCTTAAGTGCTTGCTCCTTGAAGAACGCCAGAGCGTATGCAAAAATATCAATAGCGTTTACTCTCTTCCCATTGGCTGCATGGAGTTCTGTGTCTATGGAGAGATTCTGATTGGGGGAAAGAAACGATGACAGAGAAAACAAAAGTTCCATGTTATCGTAATATTTGAATTGAAACACCATACAGACATCTACTGATAAACACTAAGACAGATTGAGCCAACATACTTGAATAGCCTTATCCAAATCATGTCCATTCATAATTCTATGGTAAAATATGTGCAATAACACTAGCCTGAGCCAACAGTTACTGGCTGTGTTTCCTCCTACTTGGCACAGAACACAGAACTTCAAGAGCTTGCTGCAAAGTCAGCTCAGGGCAGCCAAGCTGCCAGCCCTGCACAAGGGCAGACAGTAATAAGGGACGTGTGTGTATTGTGTATATGTGTGTGTATATGTGTGTTTATGTGTGTGTGTGTGTGTGTGTGTGTGTGTGTGTGTGTGTGTGTGTGTGTGTGTGTGTGTGTGTGTGTGTGTGTGTGTGTGTGTGTGTGTGTGTGTGTGTGTGTGTGTGTGTGTGTGTGTGTGTGTGTGTGTGTGTGTGTGCATGTATGTCTTTACCGCAGTGGTGTGGAGTTTCATTTTGAACTTCTCCAGGTAGAGCCAGTGCTTGGACTCTGTAGGATCCAGGTCATGGTAAAAGTCACGTGCTGCGTAGCCGAAACTATGGAACTTCCTGTCCGGGGTCAGGAGGATGGTGGTAGGCGTCTTCTGATTGGATACTCCGGGGTCGCCGCCCTCCCAGCGTCTAGGAAAGACCACAAAACATTTAAACCAATGAACAACTGAGCTATGGCAGCTAATTGATACATTTTTTACAACAAATAGCATATTTCGGCATCTTGTGCTTTATTAGGGGGACATTCTCCAATTTGGTTGTGGGTGGGCCTCTATCTTTCATCTGTTTACTTTTTATCTTATTTTCATCTATCTTTAATCTGTTGAAACCACCAGACAGTTCCCTGCAGTGCAGTTTCTCTATTTGTGTCAAATGGCTCAATATGTCTGAATAAGGCAGAATGCATTTCAAAGCATTAATGTATCCTGTCCATATTACAACCTGAACAAAAATGTCTGCAGACAACAGACACGTCTCAGGTCAATCACACAGACTACAGTAGTGTGTCCTCATCAGTCCCTCATTGTCAGTCATTAATGGCTTTCTGAACCTCAAGTCAAATCAAATACAATTTTATTTGCCACATGCTTCATAAACAACAGGTGTGGACTAACAGTGAAATGCTTACTTACGGCGCCCTTCCCAACAATGCAGAGAGAAAGAAAATAGAGAAATAATAGAAAAGCAATAACACATAATAATAAAAGTAATAATAAATACACAATGAGTAGTGATAACTTGACTATATACACGGGATACCAGTGCTGAGTCGAGGGGTACGAGGTAATTGAGGTAGATATGTACATATAACTGGAAATAAAGTGACTTGGCAACAGGATAGATAATAATCAAATCAAAATCAAATCAAATTTATTTATATAGCCCTTCGTACATCAGCTGATATCTCAAAGTGCTGTACAGAAACCCAGCCTAAAACCCCAAACAGCAAGCAATGCAGGTGTAGAAGCACGGTGGCTAGGAAGAACTCCCTAGAAAGGCCAAAACCTAGGAAGAAACCTAGAGAGGAACCAGGCTATGAGGGGTGGCCAGTCCTCTTCTGGCTGTGCCGGGTGGAGATTATAACAGAACATGGCCAAGATGTTCAAATGTTCATAAATGACCAGCATGGTCAAATAATAATAATCAGAGTAGTTGTTGAGGGTGCAGCAAGTCAGCACCTCAGGAGTAAATTTCAGTTGGCATTTCATAGCCGATCATTAAGAGTATCTCTACCGCTCCTGCGGTCTCTAGAGAGTTGAAAACAGCAGGTCTGGGACAGGTAGCACGTCCGGTGAACAGGTCAGGGTCCATAGCAGCAGGCAGAACAGTTGAAACTGGAGCATAATAAACAGTA
Organism: Salvelinus alpinus; assembly: GCF_045679555.1. Taxonomy (NCBI): domain Eukaryota; kingdom Metazoa; phylum Chordata; class Actinopteri; order Salmoniformes; family Salmonidae; genus Salvelinus; species Salvelinus alpinus. The sequence continues at coordinate 13,755,759 of NC_092117.1, forward strand.
GCAGATAGTTAAATAGTTAACCAAATAGCTACCCGGACTAACTATTTATCAGTCTTATGGCTTGCAGGTAGAAGCTGTTCAGGGTGCTGTTGGTTCCAGACTTGGTGCCGTGTGGTATGACAGGGAGCTCAGCCCCAGTTATGTACTGGGCCGTACACACTACCCTCTGTAGTGCCTTGCGGTCGGGTGCCAAGCAGTTGCCATACCAAGATGTGATGCAGCCACTCAAAATGCTCTCAATGGTGCAGCTGTATAATTTTTTGAGGATCTGAGGGCCCATGCCAAATCTTTACAGAATCCTGACTGGGAAGAGGTGTTATTGTGCCCTCTTCACGATTGTGTTGGTGTGTGTGGACAATGATAGATCCTTAGTGATGTGGACACCGAGGAACTTGAATCTCTCAACCCGCTCCACTACAGCCCTGTCAATGTGGATGGGGGCGTGCTCGGTCCCCAGTTTCCTGTAGTCCACGATCAGCTCCTTTGCCTTGCTGACATTGAGGGAGAGGTTGTTGTCCTTGCACCACACTGCCAGGTCTCTGACCTCTTCCCTATAGGCTGTCTCATCGTCATTGGTGATCAGGCTTACTACCGTTGCGTCGGAGTTGTGCGTGACCACGCAGTCATGGGTGAACAGGGAGAACCGGAAGCGACTAAGCAGGCACCCCTGAGGGGCCGTGTTGAGGGTCAGCGTGACGGATGTGTTGTTGTCTACTCTCACCACCTGGGGGCGGTCGGTCAAGAAGTCCAGGATCCAGTTGCAGAAGGAGGTGTTCAGTCCCAGGGTCCTTAGCTTAGTAATGAGCTTAGTTAGAGTGATGAGTTGAACACTGAGCTGTAGTCAATTAATAGCATTCTCACATAGGTGTTCCTCTTGTCCAGGTGGGAGAGGGCAGTGTGGAGTGCAATAGAGATTGCGTCATCTGTGGATCTGTTGGGGGGTATGCAAATTGGAGTGGGTCCAGGGTGTCTGGGATGATGGTGTTGATGTGAGCCATGACTAGCTATTCAAAGCATGTCATGGCTACAAATGTGAGTGCTCCGGGGTGATAGACATTTAGACAGGTTACCTTGGCGTTCTTGGGCACAGGGACAATGATGGTCTACTTGAAACATGTAGGTATTACAGACTGGGTCAGGGAGAGATTGAAAATGTCAGGGAAGACACTTGCCAGCTGGTCAGCGCATGCTCGGAGTACGCGTCCTGGTAATCCGTCTGGTCCTGCGGCCTTGTGAATGTTATCCGTCTGGTCCTGCGGCCTTGTGAATGTTTAAAGGTCTTACTCAAATCAGCTACAGAGTGCGTGATCACAAAGTCGTCTGGAACAGCTGGTGCTCTCATGCATGATTCAGTGTTGCTTACCTTGAAGCGAGCATAGAAGACATTTAGCTCATCTGGTAGGGTCACGTCACTGGGCAGCTTGCATGTGGGTTTCCCTTTGTAATCCATGACAGTTTGCAAGCCCTGCCACATCCGACGAGCGTCCGATCCGACTTAATAGGTTTCAGGCTTAGTCCTCTATTGACGCTTTGCCTGTTTGATGGATCATCAGAGGTATTAGCGGGATTTCTTATAAGCTTACAGATTAGTGTCCCGCTCCTTGAAAGCGGCAGCTCTAGCCTTTAGTTCAGTGTGGATGTTGCCTGTAATCCATGGCTTCTGGTTGGGATATGTACTTACGGTCACTGTGTGGACGACATCGTTGATGCACTTATTAATGAAGCCGGTGACTGACGTAGTAAACTTCTCAATGCTATCGGGTGAATCCCGGAACATATTCCAGTCTGTGTTAGTGAAACAGTCATGTAGGTTAGCATCCACTTCATCAGACCACTTCCGTATTGAGCACTGGTACTTCATGTTTGAGTTTTTGCTTTTAAGCAGTACTCAGGAGGATAGAGTTATGGTCAGATTTGCCAAATGGAGGCCGAGGGAGAGCTTTGAATGTGTCTCTGTGTGTGGAGTAAAGGAGATGTAGAGTTTCTTCGCTTCTAGATGCACATACTGGTAGAAATGAGGTAAAACAGATTTCAGTTTCCCTGCATTAAAATCACCGCCCACTAGGAGCACCGCCTCTGGATGTTCTTGTTTGCTCATTGCCCTACACAGCTCATTCAGTGCGGTCTTAGTGCCAGCATCAGTTTGTGGTGGTAAATAGACAGATACAAAAAAATATAGATGAAACTCTCTTGGTATGGTCTACAGTTTATGAGGTATTCCAACTCAAGCGAGCAGAACCTCGAGACTTCCTTAATATTAGAGATTGCGCCCCACCAGCTACAAAAACCCTCTTAGGCCTCACTCCCCCCTATCTAAGATACCTACTGCAGCCCTCATCCTCAAAATACAACATCCGTTCTGCCAGTCACATTCTGTTAAAGGTCCCCAAAGTACACACGTCCCGGGCCGCTCCCCATCTCCACATGAGGCCTTTTGCCTTCTAGTAGGTCGTCATTGTAAATAAGAATTTGTTCTTAACTGATTTGCCTAGTTAAATAAAGGTTAAATTAAAAATTAAAAATGAATAAAAACAAAGAGACAACATGACCTACACACTAATTGTGCTTCACTAGTTCTAGATAAATGAAGGATTAGTTACTATAATTAGTTTAGTTCCCTTGGAGATGAGAATATGTTTGCTAAGTGCCCTGATGAGATTATGGGTCAGTCTCACTGGGGGAGAAGCCTGCTGTGAGGGACTCATTTGGAAGATTTGGGGGAAACCACTGGATGCACACTGCTAATCTAAATTAAGACTCTTATTTTTTTGTATTAACTTTTATTTATTCAGATTATGTCAAGCCCTGACCTTAGATATCTCTGTTTTCTATATATTTTGTTTAGATCAGGGTGTGACTAGGGTGGGTACTCTAGTGTTGTATGTCTAGGGGTTTTGTATTTCTATGTTGGCCTGATATGGTTCCCAATCAGAGACAGCTGTTTATCGTTGTCTCTGATTGGGGATCATATTTAGGCAGCCCTGTTTCCCACTTTCTGTTGTGGGATCTTGTCTATGTGTAGTTGCCTATCAGCACTCATTTGTATAGCTTCACGTTTCATTTTGTTAGTTTGTTCAGTGTTCATTCTTTAAATAAATAAGAATGTACGCATACCACGCTGCGCCTTGGTCCGATCCTTATAACAAACGGGACAGGGTAGCCCAATTGAGACCAGGGACTCATTCCCAATGGTGCCCTGAGTACAAACATTTTTCTCACAAAATGTAACATTACAAATATGATTTTAGGCTCTTTTGTGCATAATCTGTGTTTATCATTCAACAGCACTTTATCATCATCATTGTCATTGTCATTGTCATCATCATGCTGGATGGTATGTCCACAGCCCTATAGACGGATGGTATGTCCACTTAATAGATGGATAATAGATGGATAATTCTTCTCCTAATCACATCACAGCATGATCACGCTATATAACTCCATAATATTTTTTAATGATCTATGTTTGGTTAAAACATATACCCTAATTAACATGATAATTTGATACAATCAAAAAATCTAAACCTGTAGCCTATTTATTCAAAACTCATTCTGATGATTCAGATTTGCAACAACAACATAGTCGTTGTAACTGTCACACGTTAGTCGTCGTAACAGAACTTAAAACATGGTTGTGATTCAAACTGTTGATGAATGCAAATAACTCCACAGTATAGCTAAATTGGTTAACATGTAAGAACATGACAGGTGAAAAATAGCTAGCCTACTGTATAACACGACCGTAGATGGTCTGGAATGGAATATGCCTCACTGAAAATAGCTCTAAGGAGTGAAGGTCTGTAAATGATGCATTTCTTTTCACTGTGCGTAGTCTGTAAGACAGGCATTTAGTGCAGTGGGAGGCCAGACAAGCTTATATTCAGACCTCTGACAATCACCATCTAAAAGCCTTAATGCACGTACTGTAGCCTACATATTACTAAATTGTGGCTTACTGCAAAATGTAGCAAGAACAGAAATGATATCTAAAAAATATACACACAATAAAAAAATATTGTCAGTTGAGAGAGTCAGTGTTGGCAATTTCCAGAGGAACTGGCAGCCATGTCCGAATAGCTGTTTTCATCTCAGGTTGGTTTTCTATCGGCAATTAGATTCCTGCTCCATTGTGAGGGCCAGCAACAGTGAGGACAGGGAAGGAATGCTAATGGCTATGTCATAGAGATGCAACTGGCTAATGCTCACTATCAATACAGCAATGCATTCCTCTTCTATTCAAAGAGGCGTTCTACACTGAAATCTCTATCATAAGAGAACTACAACATTAAAGCAGCCCCAAACAGTTCCCTCGAGGTATGGGCAAACTTTACAGATCCATTCGGAGGGCTTATTATTGTTTCTGTAAGGATTTGGAGAGCATATGGTTCAATCCAAAGGAAATCATCTTGGGGCTCCGGCTGTTTTCACTGCAAGGTCTGGCAGCACCTGTAAAAATATCTTACTAAACTGTTACCTGATGTCTGGAGTTAATGACCCATGACAGGAGAGGTTTCCCCAATAGACAATTCTCCCAGTCTGTGTCTCTCTGTGTTGCATCACCCTAAGGATGTGACATTAATGATACTCCATTTTATCTAGTACTCCTACAAAACAACTTAATTCTCAGAAAAATGACCAAGACACGGGGCCTCCCGGGTGGGGTCTAGGGCACTGCATCGCAGCGCTAGCTGCGCCACCAGAGACTCTGGGTTCGCGCCCAGGCTCTGTCGCAGCCGGCCGCGACCGGGAGGTCCGTGGGGCGATGCACAATTGGCCTAGCGTCGTCCTGGTTAGGGAGGGTTTGGCCGGTAGGGATATCCTTGACTCATCGCGCACCAGCGACTCCTGTGGCGGGCCGGGCGCAGTGCGCGCTAACCAAGGGAGCCAGGTGCACGGTGTTTCCTCCGACACATTGGTGCGGCTGGCTTCCGGGTTGGGGGCGCGCTGTGTTAAGAAGCAGTGCGGCTTGGTTGGGTTGTGTTTCGGAGGACGCATGGCTTTCGACCTTCGTCTCTCCCGAGCCCGTACGGGAGTTGTAGCGATGAGACAAGATAGTAATTACTAACAATTGGATACCACGAAAATTGGGGAGAAAAGGGGGCAAAATAAAAATATTTTATTTTAATTTTTTTAAATGACCAAGACACAGAAAGATTTGTGTTATTAAGCACATAATTGCTACATCTCAGTGTAGGGGCTAGTGTAACTGTTCTACCTAGTAGTCTAACCGACAAACATCTTTTTTTTTTACTATTACAGAATTTCACCTTTGACAGATTTTCTGATGTTAGAAAGTGTTGCAAAATTTCAACAGAAAATAGGGAAGAGGGAAAATGCAGATTTTGGTCGAAAGTCATGCATAAAACTGTAACATGTCGTATATAGAGTTTCCAGACATGTTTTCTCTATGGACAACTCCTAAGAACTATTGTTGATTGCCAGTTAAATATCAACAAGTTTAGCTATAAATTGAAAAATGACTCAAATCAACAAAAACCTGCAACCACACTGGCCTTCTACGGATAAGATTGGCCACAGCTGCTCTAAGATATATCATGAATTCAAAGTTCAAATAGGGCCCCTTAAAACTAGTGCATGAAACCATAGAAAAACCTGTCTGTTTTGTGAGGAACTGCAAGGTAAGGAGGTTGGCCCTGGTGCCTGACACACACAGGGAAAAGAGTTGACCTGTGTGTTTTATGGGTCAGAGGATCCTACAGATCTCAGGATGGCAGTCTAGCTGGTTCCTCAGCTAAATGAACCAGCTCCTCCTACCAGTGCTAACAAGAGCATTACAGTGACTGGGGCCATGACATGACGTCTGCCAATGAGGCATTGATGAGAGAGGGAGCAAACACTGTTTCTTCTGACCTTTAAGGACAGTCATTGGAATCCAGTTAGAAGCCTCCATGGCCCTTTATATCTCCATTTGAGACATGGAAATAACCAAACAATGCTCCTGCTCGACCTATCAACAGCCACAAAAGTTTCTTCATAATGAGTGCTAAAGAATCAATGTTTCAATGAAGGTACTATTCAATCCATACATATCTCTGAAGTGGAGAAGCCCTAGAATAGTTTAGAATCCTGAATTCTAATAGTCCAAATAAAATCACGTCCCAACAACACAAGATCATTTTCTGCCAACAATAAGTGAAGAAATAAACATTTATCCACCACAAAAAGAGCCATAGATTGAGTATCCTCTTTCCCCTCCTTCCCTACATCCTAGCAGAGTGGTCCTGCTGCCTGGAATGTTCTACATACATTCTGGCAGAAAGCAGAGGAGGGGCCATTCCTCTTCCATAAGTGACTGACAGGCCAAACAGACAGATTTATTTACATTTTTTAACTAGGTAAGTCAGTTAAGAACAAATTCTTATTTTCAATGACAGACTAGGAACAGTGGGGTTAACTGCCTTGTTCAGAACAACAGATTTTTACCTTGTCAGCTCAGGGATTCAATCTTGCAACCTTTCGGTTACTAGTCCAACGCTCTAATCACTAGGCTATCTGCCGCCCCAGATACAGGTAACTGCCAAAATAATGGAAACACTTGTGTAAATGAGGGATACAAAGTATATTGAAAGCAGGTGCTTCGACATAGGTGTGGTTCCTGAGTTAATTAAGCAATGGACATCCCATCATGCTTAGGATTATGTATAAAAATGCTGGGCAGGCCATTCTTTTCCCCATTATTTTGGCTACCATGGCTATGCCCCAAAAGGATGACAATGAAATAGAGGAGCAATAATTTGATAAACACCTTTTACACCTGGCTATCAGCAACCCTTCTGTTATGATTACGCCTAAATAAGACCTAAATAAGAACAGAAAGCAGCACCACGCATTCAATGTCTCCTGCATCACCTGCCAGGGAATATTCAATAAGACTCTGCTACAGAACAACCTGACCTGAGTGCACCTCCCCATGACTCCCTCAATCTATCTTGATCTCTTTCTCTCTCTCTCCTCCTGCTCCCAGCGACTGCATTGCAGCGTTAGCTTGGCTCACCTCATGGTGTGAATGCATTCTGGCTCCTTAGTGAAGGCGTAAGCGTAGCCGCTGGAAGTGGTGCCAAAGTCGACAGCAACCACCACGATGAACGAAGGTCCTGTGTGGGCATTCGAGTCCGTGTCATTTTGCTGAGGTGGGGAGGACAGAAAAGTGGAGTCAACAAACGGAGAACGTTTAAGGAGATGTGTTATTTATTCTGGATGGAAAAGCTGGTGGCTAGTTTAACGACTTAAAAAGACTGTGTGGTGAATCTCTCATACCAATCTCTCATTCCACAGTAATGGAGTTGTTTATACAGACTTCATACGGCTCTTATGGATCTATCTCCATGCAGAATATTCCATGGTGGGTTTCTTACCTGAATGTGTGAGGGTGACAGTGGGGTGATTCCAGGGTCACCCATGCTCTTTGCTGGAGAGGGAGTTGCCATTGCATCTGAGGAGACAGAAACAAGTAGATACAACATGAGTCAACTTAACTTAGCAACAACAAACAACAGAAAGCTTCATCAAAATCATCTGATTTAGGACATACATTATGTCCATTAGTACACTGCCAATCCCTGTTCCTCAACTATTCAAATAAATTGTGCAGCTGTGATCTTAGTTTTGATTCTTCAGTCGTCCTCTGATAATGCACTACAAAGAATGTTACCATTCTAACCTTTTGTTTGAAACTCCTGGCTATCTAACAACTCTTCTTTTAAGATAAAACGGCTGATGCACCTGCCTTTTAAACAGAATGGCATTTGAATTGAATGAAAGTGTGTCCATTTGCCACCACTTTCATTAGCTTCACTTAATAGTGCTTGTGAAAAGGCCCTTTGACAATGCACAATAATAGTGCTTCCTCTGTGTTTTTAAGTGGCTGGGGATGGTCTCAGTCTCAACGGGACATCGCGCTATCGGTCTGTTTTCCACATCGCTCGCCCTTTTCTCGCCCTTACAGAGTGACTGAGTGGTCCGAATCCCCACAATGTACTGCTTGGTAATTACTGTGTGGAATTACGGACCACCTGTGGATAGACTCCATCTTCTCCACCCCCTCCCCCATACCCCCTCCTTTAAATCCTAACCTTGAGTCATATTTTAAAGGGGCAATCTGTATTTGCTACATACATTTTTGTGATTTTTAAATGAATGATAATTACCCATTGATTCTTGGAGAATATAACTTATAAAGGCCGCATGACCTAACCCCATCAGAACCCAGAATATAAGCATGTTCAACTTAATTGTTTGTAACAAAAACAAAAAAAGCCTGAAAACATGGTTAAAACAATAATTTTGATATCATGCATGGTCAGTCCTTGTATCCATAGCTCTGTCTATGAATTTGATCGAGAGTGGTTACATTTCCCCAGCCCCATCCCTCAGCTGTTTGCCAAAAACAGTGGCAGGGTATACGCTTTGTTACTGTTTGTGGCTCTAGTGGTAAATGTGTTCCAGTGCAGTCTGTGTCGTTTATTATTAACCTGGCAGTATAAAATACTTCATGAGAAATGTCATTCAATTGTATTGAGTTCCATACAAGCAGTTGCAAAATGTCAATGCAGATGTTTTTTCTGACTAATTAGTGCAAGTTGATTTGGGCATCTGGGTGAGAATTTTCTATTTCTTTCTTTAGAATTTCCTTGAATAACCCAAGAAATCCTTAACTGTACGTAATACAGGTCAACCAGAAACTACAGTATTGTTGAAGTCGATCAATCACTCACAATCTCATTAAGGATATGGCAATATAAATGTAAGTCATTTACATAACTGGCAACAGCAAATACATCAATTCATTGAATTGTGTGGTGCCGTCGCACTTACAACACATATGTAGTGTTTTAACAATATACAGTATAATGATTTCCTTCAACATCCCCCACTATTGTGTTTAAATCCTATTGGTAATGTTGGACTCTGAAAAGGGGTCTATAAAGGTTTACTTTATGTGTATTCATCCTAAGGTGAGACATGGAAATAACCAAACAATGCTCCTGCTCGACCTATCAACAGCCACAAAAGTTTCTTCATAATGAGTGCTAAAGAATCAATGTTTCAATGAAGGTACTATTCAATCCATACATACATATCTCTGAAGTGGAGAAGCCCTAGAATAGTTTAGAATCCTGAATTCTAATAGTCCAAATAAAATCACGTCCCAACAACACAAGATCATTTTCTGCCAACAATAAGTGAAGAAATAAACATTTATCCACCACAAAAAGAGCCATAGATTGAGTATCCTCTTTCCCCTCCTTCCCTACATCCTAGCAGCTGCTGCCTGGAATGTTCTACACACATTCTGGCAGAAAGCAGAGGAGGCCATTTCTCTTCCATAAGTGACTGACAGGCCAAACAGACAGATACAGGTAACTGACAAAATAATGGAAACACTTGTGTAAATGAGGGATACAAAGTATATTGAAAGCAGGTGCTTCCACACGGGTGTGGTTCCTGAGTTTATTAAGCAATTAACATCCCATCATGCTTAGGGTTATGTATAAAAATACTGGGAAGGCCATTATGTTTTCCATTATTTTGGCTACCATGGCTATGCCCCAAAAGGATGACAATGCCCCCATCCATTGTAACTGGATGGTTTGATGAGCATGACAATGATGTAAACCATATGCCATGGCCGTCTCAGGCAACAGATCTCAACCCAATTGAACACTTATGGGAGATTCTGGAGCGGCGCCTGAGACAGCGTTTTCCAACACCATCAACAAAACACCAAATTAGGGAATTCCTAGTGGAAGAATAGTGTTGCATCCCTCCAATAGAGTTCCAGACACTTGTAGAATCTATGTCAAGGTGCATTGAAGCTGTTCTGGTGTCTGGTGTTTGTGGTGTCCCATGCCCTATTAAGACACTTTATGTTTGGGGCCTCCCGAGTTGCGCAGCAGTCTAAGGCACTGCATCGCAGTGCTAGAGACGTCACTATAGACCTCGGTTTTATCCTGGTCTGTATCACAACCGCCCGTGATCGGGAGTCCCATAGGGCGGCGCACAATTGGCCCAGCTTTGTCCGGTTTAGGGGAGGGTTTGGCCGGGGGAGCTTTACTTGGCTCATTGTGCTCTAGTGACTCCTTGTGGCGGGCCAATCGCCTGCAGGCTGACCTTGGTCGTCAGATGAACGGTGTTTCCTCTGATACATTGGAGCGGCTGACTTCTGGGTTAAGCGGGCGGGTTTTAAGAAGCGCGGTTTGGCGGGTCATGTTTTCGAAGGACGCATGACTCGACCTTCGCCACCCGTTGGGAACTTGCAGTGATGAGACAAGATTGAAAATGGAGAGAAAAAGTGGGTAAAATAAATAAACAAAAAATACACTTTATGTTGGTGTTTCCTTTATTTTGGAATTACCTTTATGTGTGCTGTGTCTATAAAGTCGAAAACATTTTCAGACTCCCCCGACTCCCAGAAAAGGATTGCAGCAGATGGCAAGATGTGGGAAAAAAATATTCAATTCATTGGTGCATTGCGATACAGAAACTATGTTGCTTGAGTGAGCACATGAGCTGGAGCTGAACTGAGTGGAAAGAGAGGCTTTCGTTTTTTGAACTTGGACTTTTTTCTCCTCTCTGCAGGAGAGGCTTTTACTTCCTGTTCTCGTCACATTCCTCTGTTTCCCCAGACGACTCTACATTTTTCAGACCCTCAGTGCAGATGTCAGACTGGGTGTTTACAGGAGAACTAGGCCCCAATTTATGACTGCGCAATGGAGGTTTTTCGATAACACATATGAGCAGCAAGAACTGGAATTTAAAACTCGATGTTAAAGTTCATTACAAGTTTATAGAAATAAATAATCTTAGGCACTAGCAATGTATTACCCTGTGTGAAAATCTGGTATTCTATAGGCAAAGGCAGAGTTTTGATATGTCAGATACAGCGACCACACTACCACACACTATCACACTAACAAGTTGTAAACTAATAGTAATTTGAATCCTTAAGACACAAATGGTTTGGATATATTAAAATAGAAAGCGAAAATGTACCGATTCATCTAAAAACGGGTTCTTTTCACCTCTAGAAAGAAGCCTGGGTACGTTGACAAGCTCATCTTTTTTCTAATGACATTGTTGTGTCTTCCAATGTGATTTTCATAGCCCACTCTCGGTGAGTGCCTGTGTGATGAAGGAAAAAAAGAGGCTAATAATCCAATCCAAGCGTTGAACCTCTGGTCCTGTGGCACGCTGAGAAATGAGGTCAGAGCCTCCTCTTGCCACCTCTGCCCCGATAGCTAGGCTCACACCGCCTCCTCAATAAGGCAAGTGTGAGGGGAAGGGAAGAAATGTCTGCACATAAAATGTCCTTCACATCTTCTCTGATTTTCTCGTCTTTTCATACTAAGATTACAGGGCCAGAAATGTCATTGCTGCTGGTATGAGAGAAAAAGAGAAAAGATGTATAAACACGACGGGCAAACACATTCCTTGTAATGCTGTTGCGGTTCAGCGACGCATGCAATCACCAAAAACTGGTCCTGTGAGTAAAGAGGCTAGAGGGATGACGGTTAGCACACGTTTTGATTCATAAAAGAAAACGCATCATCTAGTACCATCTGCCAGGTTTATCAAGTAGTGAGTTCACGGTTGGTGCATTACGTCTGTGTTGAACCCATCCTTCACAAGTCATGATCTAAAGACAAACATACTGTAATATGCCTTCATGAACGGCAGGAGTAGAGGACTCGATACCTCACAGTGCAAGGCCTGATTAACTTTGCGTTTTGCATCATACCGGCTGTATTTTTGTATTTTGAAAGTTATATATCTTGAAAACTTGACTGCTGACATGCAACACATTTGGGGACTATACCAACAATGGACTAATGAAACAAATACCAAAAGATAGTTTTTGGGTGGAGTTTTTCTTTAAGCTAGTTGAAATAGGTCACTGGAGCAATAAACCACATTTTCAAAACATTATTTACATTTAGCGCAAAAAGAAACACCAAAGTAACAACTATTGAGCAAGTGCATGTTAATACTATACCACAGTCCACACCGAGGCTAATTTAAAACTATATACAAGTGAGATTCTTGTCTCTTTGCATGTCTGATTAGATCTACTTGAATTCCGTTGCACAAGTTCCAGAGTAGATCTCAAGGTTGGCCTCATAGGCACTCAGACGTATTACTTCATCCTTAAATGACTACAATGATAGGACAGGTGCATGTGCATTGTGCATGTAATCAATTCAATACATAGTTGTATGTATGTTATAGTGGCATGTATAGAATCTGTAAACATCAGAGAATGTGTTGATGCTGACAGACAGGATCAACAGAGGTTCTCCGGAAAGTGGACACTGATTGGGCCAGCACGAACGAAGCAGAGCAGACACAATTTATGCCGCAATCAACAACACCTACAAAGGCAAAGAGATGCCCCATTACATTCACTGTCACAAAGATTCAGTGCCACACAAAACATCCCTTTCAAAGGGCTACATTCATGTAGATGAAGGGAAAATGAGACTGGGCGGCTCTCCTTTTGAGAGAATGTCCCACTTCTTCCCCCATCATGCCATGTGGCAGCTAGTACAGCAAGCAGTCAGAGGGAAATTGGGAGAAAGAGAGCGAGAGAGGGAGAAAGAGAGAGAGAGAGAGGGAGAAAGAGAGAGAGAGAGGGAGAAAGAGAGAGAGAGGCATCTTTCATCCTCCCTCCCTCTTTTCCAACTGCATCCAGCTGGCCAAGTGCCCAGACACACAGTGCAGGGCAGCAGCCTGACAACAGCTGTGGCCAACTGAGTTTCTAGCACCCTTCATAGTCTGCACACACACACTTGCATGCATATACACACACTTATGTCTAACTGATTCCAGACCTGCTTTTCAGGTGCCCTACTACAACTGCTTCTGTATAAGGCCTGATTTTCAAAAATAAACACAACTGTATGGATAGCGGTGGAAGGTAATTCGGCATGATGTTTCAGAGAAGATTTAGCCTATTTAGTGAGAAATGCAACTGGCTTCAAAATAATAATAATGACGTCATCATTTACACACTAAGTGGGTAAAAGTGGCTAAATGTACATAATTTGTCAATACAAATGCAATTCCAGTGTGATGTATATTAGGAAAATGTACATATTCTCCCTCCATGTCCTTCTACTGTATGTGTATTTATTATGGACCTCCATTAGTTCCTGCCAAGGCAGCAGCTACTCTTCCTGGGGGCAATGCAAATAGTCTGGGTAGCCATTCAACTAGATGTTGCAAGAAGTGCTGAGGAAGGTGCTGGTTCTAAACCTGCCTTGGACTCAGAAATCAATATATAGATCCATGTCTAGTGCAAACGATATCCCAGCAGTGTAGAATGTGCAGATCAGACAGAAATATACCACCTCCGCTGCACTGAGTGAAGCATGAACTGATTACCATAAAACACAACTAGGTTTAACTTGATCAGCATATCCTCACCTACTATAGATAGTGCTGTAGACATATATAATATAGGTCATAGGTTGTACTGGCATATGTTAAGTAATATAAACTCCATGGTATAAGGCTTCCAAAAGGGTTCTTCAGCTGTCCCCATAGAAGAACCCTTTTTGGTTCCAGGTAGAACCTTTTTTGTGAAAAGGGTTCTACATGGAACCCAAAAGTATTATACCTGGAACCAAAAATAGTTATTCAAAGGGTTCTCTTGTGGGGACAGCTGAAGAACCATTTTAGGTTCTAGATAGTGACTAGTCTTCTAAGAGTGTATGAGAGGAGTGAAAAACTAGGGAATATAACTGATGAGAAATTGAGGGGCTTCCAACCATGACTTCTATTGCATGTTTTCAATGATCAAGGTACAATGCAGACACCACATGGTTTCTCTGAGGAAGGATGAATGCCCTCTTGTGAGTGTGAGAGTCCTTCTGTGCTGGTGTCAGGTATCCTCCAAACAGAGCGGAGGAGACGGGGAGGTAGGGATATATGCTCAACTGTTGTATAATAAACATGTCCCGCTAGCGTCTCCCAGCCGGATCGTTTAGAGAGAAAAGGCCTCGTTCCAGATCAGTCTGGAGGTAAATCAGTGTGACATTTTGACAGCAGCGCAACATCTGCCTGAGGAGTTTCAAAGTACACAGCTCAGTGGCTATATACCTTGTGCTTTTGACTGGGCAACAGAGCAGGGGAGCGGCTGGGAAACCCAGATAGTATGCCAGTACAACCTATGACCTATGAATGACAAGATGGTGGGTACAGGGAAGCAAAAATAAACAAACAGATTTGTCAATTTGTCAAGGCTGGCTCAATGTATATGTACTTTTTGTCATTTTTGTCAAGTACATTTTCTTTTAAATTTGCCCAAATATACTTGATTTATGTGGGACAGTCTACTGCACCCCATAACACCCTATAACAGGGGTCGGCAAACCCCAAAGTTTTTAGTAAAAATAAATAAAGGAGTTTAATTTAGGAAAATGAATCGGTTCACAAGTATTCCCACGAATAAAAAAAGAGACGTGATTTTGTCTCAACGTAATCAAGGTATTCAATTATTGTTATTTTTTGGGGCTTAGTTGTGGTCAATTTGCAGTGTTCAAAATCATTATTATTATTATTATTATTATGTTCCAGGCCCCCGACCATCCGCTCCGACAACAATCGGCCTGCGGCTGAATCTAGCCGCCTACCCCTGCCCTATAGCTTCCCTCGGTTCTATTTCTATTCCACTATTCCCAACTATGTGAGTACATGTAGCTGTTCAAAATAACATGCAATGTTCAACATCACACATTCTGATAGATAACTGAGCTCAAACATGAGAATAGTGTCAAGGTCCATAGTGCCTGGTCTTACTACCACAACAACGATATGGAACAATGGTGAATGGCATTTGAAAGAAAGAAAGAGTGAGCCTTGTTTCCTACAAGGGCAGAGCATTTAGGTCATCCTAAGGAAATTCCGAAAAACCTCTCCAAACAATAGACTTTCTCCTTCTTCTTCTTCTCTCTCTCTCTACGCTGGAGACCCTTATAACAACAAAACCACGGCAAAATTCAATTTGACACAAAACAGATTCAAATAGCTGCCCATTATGTACATATTGCAGACACGTCAACACTGCACGTTCAAAAGCATCCTCTATCAAAAACATCAATTTGGCAAGCTCATGCTCAAGATATCAAACTTTACGTAATCATGACCCATCAGTGCTTTCATGCTTTCGTCAATTTCAGTGTCAAACTAAACAGCCAATGTGTTTTCGGATCCCCTCCCATGATTTTCTTGGCCCCAGATGCTCCGAAGGCAGAACTAAAGCTGAATAATTTAACACAGTAGAATATTCTAAGCTTCATTTTTACCAGAGCATATAATTCATTGTGGTTACACATAGCGATGGTGCATTGAGTTAAATCTGGCTGAGAATCTGCCCAGGTGTTTATTACAGTATTTCCACCAAGACACCATATATTCAACTGCTGTAAGTTTTTAGGTTGTCCTGCATTTTTGGTGCTTTTTGTTGTTTGAAGTAAGGTAGCGAAGAGCAACACCTTTATAAAGGTTCTGATGTAAATCTCTTAAAGGTCCCAAACACTATGAAAGGTGGATGCAGACATTGCCATGATCTGTTTCACCTGTCCTTGTGATTGTCTCCACCCCCCTCCAGGTGTCGCTTATTTTCCCCGGGGTATTTATCCCTGTGTTTCCTGTCTCTCTGTGCCAGTTCGTCTTGAATGTTTCAAGTCAACCAGCGTGTTTTTCCCGTGCTCCTGCTTTTTCTAGTCCTCACGGTTTTGACCCTTGCCTGTTTCTGGACTCTGTACCCGCCTGCCTGACCATTCTGCCTGCCTTGACCTCGAGCCTGCCTGCCACTCTGTACCTCCTGGACTATGAACTGATTTTGACCTTTTGCCTGTCCATGACCATTCTCTTGACTACCCTTGGGATACTAATAAATATCAAAGACTCAAACCATCTGCCTCCCGTGTCTGCATCTGGGTCTCGCCTTGTGCCCTTATAGCTATGGGATGTATACAACTGAGTATACCAAACATTAGGAACACCTTCCTGATATTGAGTTGCACCCCCCTTTTGCCCTCAGAATAGCCTCATTTTGTCGGGGAATGGACTCTACAAGGTGTCGAAAGCATTCCACAGGGATTCTGGCCTATGTTGACTCCAATGCTTCCCACAGTTGTGTCAAGTTGGATGGATGTCCTTTGAGTGGTGGACCATTCTAGATACACGCGGGAAACTGTTCAGCATGAAAAACCCAGCAGCGTTGCAGTTCTTCACACAAACCGGTGCACCTGGCACCTACTACCATACCCCGTTCAAAGGCACTTCAATCTTTTGTCTTGCCCGTTCAATCTCTGAATGGTACACATGCACAATCCATGTCTCAATTGTCTCAAGGCTCAAAAATCCTTCTTTAACCAATGTCCTCCCCTTCATCTACACTGATTGAAGTGGATTTAACACGTGACCTCAATAAGGGATCATAGCCTTCAACTGGATTCACCTGGTCAGTCTATGTCATGGAGCAGGTGTCGTTAATGTTTTGTATACTTAGCGTACATTGCTGTGGGATGTGGAAGAGCTTGTATCTGACAGCATTGGGATGGGAGTGAGAGATGTGACAAAACCAAGACCAAGAGAATACACAAATACAGTCAGTGTTTATATACTTGGGATTCCATTGAAACATATGAAACCAGTTACCGCTTCATTGGACATCAAACAGGTGTGTGCTTCAGTAGGCTTTGGTTTCTAACATTGAACTGGTTAGAGTACAAAGACTATAGCCTTCTGTGGAGTAAATTGAGTTTGATGGAGGAGAGCGACAAAGACACATACAGAAAAAAAGTTTACAGTAATTTCATGAAGGGCCTCTTGGGTAATCGAAAAGATGTCATACTGCTGATGTCTAACGGCTGTTTAAGTCTTACTCTACAATCCAATGTCTTGTGAAAAGCGCCTCCCTCATACTTCTCAACAGAATGGGTGCCTCCTCTTGAGGGTAAACACAGCCAATATCTTAGTCATGACGTAATGCTGATCATAGGACTCCTGGTACCTTGCCAGTTTATTTGCATCGCAATTCACATTTTCAACCTTGATTTTGGTAAAGAGGAATATCACTTGCTGAGAGGGTGAATTCTCTCAAAGTACACGTTCCATGATAAAATACTAGAGCTTATCAGGGATATTGGTCAACTATCCAATTGGGTGGCACTTTACATGAAGTTGCTCTCATACCTGTGTAGTAACACTGTAATTACACTAGTATGCTCCTTATTCCACTTGTGTGAGCAATTTCTCGTGTAAAACGTAACAACCATGTTATTACTGTAGTAATTACAGCATTATTACACTGGTATGAGACCAATGTGTTCTCCAAAAGGGTCACATATAGAATAGCTATTCAACATATCTATTTCCATGCAACAAAAATGTGATCATAATGTGATCAATGTCACCCATTGTCACCTAGTCACGACATTAATTAACGTTTCGATAGAGAGGACACACCTGTGTTGTGGTGGGCTCTCTGGTGTGTGTCTCGTCTAGGAGTGGCGATTGGATTTTTCTGACCGTAAGGGCTCGCCACAGTGATTTCACAGCTCCGTTTGCGTCGCGTTCCAAAAATTCAGCCGTACAAAAGTAGGTAGAACTACGTAGAGCTACGCAAAAGAAGCTCCATCGGATCTGTTGCGTAGACTGTGTGGAGCCCTTTAGGGCCTCTGAAAGACAACTTCCTGCCTGACCCTGGCTCATCAGGTTCAGCCCCCCTACCACTTTGTCTCAAGAACTCCCAGTTATTGGGTTGACCTCAAACAGAAATGCTAATGGCTGAGGCCTTAAATCACCTCTGACTGCAGCCTTACCCCCTCCCCTGGTCTGAACTCCTTTCCCAGCCACCAACCCCTAACACCCCATCCATTTCACAAATAGATGCCAACGATGGCTGCAAGTGAGGCAATTTGCTTCAATACATTTAAGTAAATTAAAAGGGCAATAGTATACTAGAGCTCAAGGGTCTCGTACAGAGGCTGTACATGTTTAATATAATAACCGCTTTATCACTGTGGTAGATGAACTTCTGTTGTGACACTACTGGTGTTGTGCTGTAAGAATGCCCCGCTTACTTCAGCAAGAAGCCAATAATGTGTTGGTTGCTATGGGAACCTACGGGAACCTCGTGTGTTATGTGTGAGTGAGTGCAATGACATGACAGCACACCTGTGGTGCAATTTGTCTGCTCATGGTGTGCTGCTCATGACTGCTCATGGTGTGCTGAGTCACATTGAGGTATTGTAATACATTGTAAAGTCCTTTTTCAATGCTCGTCACTGTCCACCTATTCGTTGGCCAGCTGGTTTATGAGCTGGATGACATTGTAGTGAGTCATACATCACTATCTTATGGTAAAAGGTCTCCTTAACGCAAGGCATTTCAATGTCACCTCTGAACTGTCGTCTGACCTGACCTCATCACATTTACACTCTTCTGTTCATTGATACTCAAAATAGGTTCCTTGCATGCATGGTATGTGCAATGCTGACACTATTCTTTGAAAACACCCTACAACTGTTCCATCCTCTCATTGATGATTGCTGTGGAGGAATCACACATTGGTTGGCTGGAGCCACGTGTGGGAGCGTACATAAGTACTTGTAGAACAGCTGGACAGAACACACAGAAAATAGCCCAGTGATGAGCTCCACCAGAGGAAAACCAGAGGAAAACTGGCCTTAGCAACAGGGCTAAAAGTTGTCTATCACAGTGAATCTGATTGAATTCCTAGGTCATAGTATACTCAATCTAGAGAATCCACCCACAGCAAAACACTTGGTCTGATTGAAGAGCTTTCAGATGGAAACGAACTAGCTTGTGATAGATTATTTGTATATGTCACATTCTGTTTTAATGCCTTGTTGCATCAAGCTGTCGCCAATGCTATCTACAAAGGCAATACAGGATTCATCTGTGTTTTTGGAATCTGCAATCATATTAATATCACAAACTAAATAAATCTCTTGAGTATGACTCCGCTGAGCTCTCCCTCTCTCTCTGCTTTAAATGTGTAGAACATGTGTGGCTGTCCCTCAGGGAACACAAAGCTCTCCATTAGTGCAGTCATTGGGTGTTCCCACTTGGCTAAAGCCAATTCAAAATATTTGAAAAATGTGTTTTGATTTTGCTCTTTAAATGTGCATTGCAAGTTATGATAGTGACGTCGGGAATAAGAAGTAATGATAATTTGAAACAAGTCATTGCAGTTTTGGGTGTGTCTACTAGCTCAATCAGAGGGGTTTTTACATGCCATATGTCATCTCTGGGATTTGTATCAGCACACTAAGAGGTACTTGAGGCATTGAGCGGCGCTAATAATCAGCTCTCATGATGAGATGGTCCCTGTAGCTAAGGTAACCAGCTGAGTGCAAAATCAATTAATGTCAATTTGTTACCTTCACACATTATACTGCACACAATTAAAGAACCTAATAAACTCAGCAAAAAAATAAACGTCCTCTCACTGTCAACTGCGTTTATTTTCAGCAACTTAACATGTGTAAATATTTGTATGAACATAACAAGATTTAACAATTGAGACATAAACTGAACAAGTTCCAAACATGTGACTAACAGAAATTGAATAATGTGGCCCTGAACAAAAGGGGGGGTCAAAATCAAAACTAACAGTCAGTATCTGGTGTGGCCACCAGCTGCATTAAGTACTGCAGTGCATCTCCACCTCATGGACTGCACCAGATTTGCCAGTTCTTGCTGTGAGATGTTACCCCACTCATCCAACAAGGCACCTGCAAGTTCCCGGACATTTCTGGGGGGAATGACCCCAGCCCTCACCCTATGATCCAACAGGTCCCAGACGCGCTCAATGGGATTGAGATCCGGGCTCTTCGCTGGCCATGGCAGAACACTGACATTCCTGTCTTGCAAGAAATCACACACAGAACGAGCAGTATGGCTGGTGGCATTGTCATGCTGGAGGGTCATGTCAGGATGAGCCTGCAGGAAGGGTACCACATGAGGGAGGAGACTGTCTTCCCTGTAACGCACAGCGTGAGATTGCCTGCAATGACAAGCTCAGTCCGATGATGTGTTGACACACCGCCCCAGACCATGACGGACCCTCCACCTCCAAATCGATCCCGCTCCAGAGTACAGGCCTCGGTGTAACGCTCATTCCTTCGACAATAAACGCTAATCTGACCATCACCCCTGGTGAGACAAAACCGCGACTCGTCAGTGAAGAGCACTTTTTGTCAGTCCTGTCTGGTCAAGCGACGGTGGGTTTGTGCCCAGACGTTGTTGCCGGGGATGTCTGGTGAGGACCTGCCTTACAACAGGCCTACAAGCCCTCAGTCCAGCCTCTCTCAGCCTATTGCGGACAGTCTGAGCACTGATGGAGGGATTGCGCGTTCCTGGTGTAACTCGGGCAGTTGTTGTTGCCATCCTGTACCTGTCCCGCAGGTGTGATGTTCGGATGTACCGATCCTGTGCAGGTGTTGTTACACGTGGTCTGCCACTGCGAGGACGATCAGCTGTCCGTCCTGTCTCCCTCCCTGTAGCGCTGTTTTAGGCGTCTCACAGTACGGACAATTTATTGCCCTGTCCACATCTGCAGTCCTCATGCCTCCTTGCAGCATGCCTAAGGCACGTTCACGCAGATAAGCAGGGACCCTGGGCATCTTTCTTTTGGTGTTTTTCAGAGTCAGTAGAAAGGCCTCTTTAGTGTCCTAAGTTTTCATAACTGTGACCTTAATTGCCTACTGTCTGTAAGCTGTTAGTGTCTTAACGACCGTTCCACAGGTGCATGTTCATTAATTGTTTATGGTTCATTGAACCAAGCATGGGAAACTGTGTTTAAACCCTTTACAAAGAAGATCTGTGAAGTTATTTGGATTTTTACGAATTATCTTTGAAAGACAGGGTCCTGAAAAGGGGACATTTAGTTTATTAGTTTATTAGTCAAACACTGCATATCAATAATCTTAAAAAGACAACATTACTTCTCTGACTGTGACCCTGAATAGTATGGGGACTCCATTGTCCCGTTCTTCTGCGAAGCTCAAATGTACATACTGATCGATTCCACAGTGACTGTGACCTCTATATCAGT
Organism: Salvelinus alpinus; assembly: GCF_045679555.1. Taxonomy (NCBI): domain Eukaryota; kingdom Metazoa; phylum Chordata; class Actinopteri; order Salmoniformes; family Salmonidae; genus Salvelinus; species Salvelinus alpinus. The sequence continues at coordinate 13,776,868 of NC_092117.1, forward strand.
TATTCTTAAGGTAGCTATCCCCCTTTCCCATTCCCAAATATGATTGGTGTGTGCTGTACAGACTGAGCAGCAGACCATGCTGGGCCAGGGGCCACCCATACTCTCCCCCATATTCCTCTTCTTCAGGGGGAGTCCGGATAAACCAGGGTAGACTGAGAGCAGACATGGAGAGAGATCAGGCCACGTCCCACTGCGTCTGCCTCATCCCAATAATGCAGCTGAGCTCACGAAAGTAAGTGCCGTTAGTGCACATCCCCACCCACCATTTCACAAGGTCACGAGTGCCTGGCAGGAGAGCTTAGGATTGGCAGCACTGCTCAAATAGTGCAGTGCCTTGTACACACAAAATGCAGTCTGTTCAAAACTTTTGAAACACCTTGTCACAACCTATTAAATGATTCTCAATCAAATACTTGCATATATGTTGATATTGAGTTTCATTCCAAAACGCTAAATATCAATTTTCAGAAATGTTGGTAAATTAGCTTTTATTGTTTAAAGAAATGATGAGCGATTGGTGCTTTTACTATCGAATCATGGCATGGCATTGTTCAATGACACATGTATTTGTTTAAAATCTATCACTTAATGGTTTCATTTCCAAGAGACAAACAGCCTAATCATGCTATTTTTGCTAAATGCTATACAGTGCATTGGGAAAGTATTCAGACCCCTTCCCTTTTTCCACATTTTGTTACGTAACAGCCTTGTTCTAAAATGTATGAAATAAATGTAGTTTCTCATCAATCTACACACAATAACCCATAATGACAAAGCAAAAACTGGTTTTTAGAAATGTTTGCAAATGTATTAAAAATAAACAGAAATAACTTATTTACATAGGTATTCAGACCCTTTGCTATGAGACTCGAAATTGTGCTCAGGTGCGTCCTGTTTCCATTGATCATTCTTGAGATGTTTCTACAACTTCATTGGAGTCCACCTGTGGTAAATTCAATTGATTGGACATGATTTGGAAAGGCACACACCTGTCTATATAAAGGTCCCACAGTTAACAGTGCATGTCAGAGTAAAAACCAAGCCATGAAGTCGAAGGAATTGTCCGTAGAGCTCAGAGACAGGATTGTGTCGAAGCACAGATCTGGGGAAGGGTACCAAAAAAATTCTGCAGCATTGAAGGTCCCCAACAACACAGTGGCCTCCATCATTCTTAAATGGAAGAAGTTTGGAACCACCAAGACTCTTCCTAGAGCTGGTCGCCCGGCCAAACTGAGCAATCGGGGGAGAAGGGCCTTGGTCAGGGAGGTGACCAGGAACCCGATGGTCCCTCTGACAGAGCTCCAGAGTTCCTCTGTGGAGATGGGAGAACCTTCAAGAAGGAAAACCATCTGCAGCACTCTACCAATCAGGCCTTTATGGTAGAGTGGCCAGATGGAAGCCACTCATCAGTAAAAAGGCACATGACAGCCCGCTTGGAGTTTGCCAAAAGGCACCTAAAGGACTCTAAGACCATGACAAACAAGATTCTCTGGTCTGATGAAACCAAGATTGAACTCTTTGGCCTGAATGCCAAGTGTCACATCTGGAGGAAACCTGGCCCATTCCTATGCTGAAGCATGGTGGTTGCAGCATCATGATGTGGGGATGTTTTTCAGCGGCAGTGACTGGCAGATTGGTCAGGATCGATGGAAAGATGAACGGAGCAAAGTACAGAGAGATCCTTGATGAAAACCTGCTCCAGAGAGCTCAGGACCTCAAACTGGGGCGAAGGTTCATCTTCCAACAGGAAAACAACCCTAAGCACACAGCCAAGACAATCCAGGAATGGCTTCGGGACAAGTCTTTGAATGTCCTTGAGTGATCCAGCCAGAGTCCGGACTTGAACCCGATCGAACATCTCTGGAGAGACCTGAAAATAGCTGTGCAACAACGCTCCCCATCCAACCTGACAGAGCTTGAGAGGATCTGCAGAGAAGAATGTGAGAAACTTCCCTAATACAGGTGTGCCAAGCTTGTAGCATCATACCCAAGAAGAGTCAAGGCTGTAATCGCTGCCAACGGTGCTTCAACAAAGTACTGATTAAAGGGTACTTATCTAAATGTGTACTTATCTAAATGTGATATTTCTATTAAAAATATATATATACTTTTTTATAAATAAATGTACAAATGATACATTTGTGACATCAATATATATATATTTTATGATTCAATACAGTAATATGAGATCTGTATGTAAAACATTTACATTTTACATTTTAGTAATTTAGCAGATGCTCTTATCTAGAGCGAGACTTACAATGTGGATTCATCTTAAGATTGCTAGGTGAGACAAGCACATATCACAGTCAAATATACATGATACCAACATTCCATTCCAACTAAACAATGGATGTATAGCGTTTAAAAAATATATATATATATTTTCATACACATCTAAAATCTATGAATAAAAAAATCTGAGAACAGTAATATTTTTACACACACATGAAGGTAAGCATTTTTTTTTAAAGAATAAACACAAATGTGAAAAATTGGTATATAGGCCTATTTTTTATAAATATAAACTCTTCATAAATTATCTGGATCAACAATGAAGACCATAAAAATAATACATGGGTAGGCCTAATTCATAACACTGTGTAACAAAACTATCGCTAAAACTTTCTCTCTAACCAGCTCTGAACACCAGAATGTATGTTAATATTATTACTGTATAATTTCACCCTGATGATGTCAAAAGAGCTAACAAGCTGCATTCATCGTCATTGTATGACATCAGTCCCCCAGGAAAGGGCTCAATCGGTGAACGAGCCTTTGTGTGCGCGCATCCTGGCTGCCCACAAAATGAACAAAGGTCTCTTTATCAGCAACTTCAATGTGTCACCGTGGGAATGTGAAAAACAAGCATGGATTGGGATTTGATCCGAAATCCAAAGGTTTTTCTGATGGCTGAGTTTCTTTATTTTTCCTTTATTTAACTAAGCAAGTCAGTTATGAACAAATTCTTATTTTCAATGACAGCCTAGGAACAGTAGTGTAGTGTCCATGACAGTAGTGTCCATGACAGCCTAGGAACTTGCCTTGTTCAGATTTTTACCTTGTCAGCTCAGGGATTTGATCTAGCAACCTTTCAGTTACTAGTCCAATGCTCTAACCACTAGGCTACCTGCCCCCCCAGAGTAGGCTACATGTTTTGTGGAACATATGAGCCAAACAAAGTTAAGCCATTCGATAAACTTTCACAACACCCAACCCCAAAGGTAGGACAGGCAAATGGTCAAGCCTCAAGTTCATTGTGAAAACACCGTAATTAACATATTAACAACTGGGTGTCAACAAATAACAAGCATGCGCAACATCCTGTGATGAAGTGTGATAATTAGGACATGACAGACCCCTCTGTTCACTTTGACTTCTCAATGAGCAATCACAATCACAAGAAGGACAACAGACTTTCACTTTTGGATTTCAAGCACATCCAGCCAAAAGTATATAGGGCCTACTGTACACAATTATTCTCCCCTCTAATTTTACATCATATAGGAGTGGTGTCAGATGATTTAGCCTACTTGCTGCATTCAAAACAACTGTGAACTCGGAAATCAGAGATTTCCAACTCCAGTGCGTTCATGACAACTTGGAATTCAGAAAAACGTTATCCGACTGGAAAAACTCGTTTTGAACAGTCATCAAACTCGGAATTCCATGTCCTAAACTCGAGCATCTTTCTAGAGCTCTGTCTTTCCGACCTGAAGATCACTGACGTCATGATTTGACCTCGTTTTCTTCCCGAGTTCCCAGTTGTCTTGAAAGCACCATTTGTCCTGCAGAGGAACCGATATGACATAAAAGTAAATAGTCCTAGTCCTAAATGACATGTTAGACATGAAAACCTCGAAGAAAACGTTCAATAAGTAAAACAACATGAAAACTTGAGCACTGGTTGAGATTGAAGACAATTGAAATGCAGTAATTTATCCGCCCATTACGCAGATAGTGTCCATAATAGAGGAACCAACCATTCCTATCGCTGCATTTATCAGCGCACTCAGACTATATAGCGATTACTTCTAATCAGACGTTTTAACCACATTGCTGCGAATGCGACACCTGGGGGGGTGGTGGGGCACGCAGACTTTTGCTGCATTGTGTCAAGCCTCCGGTGGGATTGACCATGTGACCAAACTCTGCTCAGTTATGGAGGACCAAACTATAGGCTACTGGGCGGGTATTTATAGTTTTTCTGCCCAATGCAAAAGGGCGTTAGTATGTGTGCCCATTTTCTGGGACTACAGGAGAAATGTTCTGCAGAGTAATATTATGATTCTAATAATTAAATGTATTGCTGTCGAGGTGGGTTCTCAGAGGTAGGCTGTTTCCTTCACGTTGCGGCAAAGCTCTCTTGAAGCTGCATGAACACGACTATAGCCTATATCCTATGCTTTCCAAGAATATTCATTATAAACCTTTGTATAAATTGCAATTTCTCATAAATATAACAAGAGCGAATACCTCTATACCACCACCATCACGTAACCCGGACGACTATTGCACAAATCAAACGTGAAAACGGAAAAGGAGTCTCCTGGCAAGGTCTCAAATAGGCTCCGAATGCGCACTGAATGAGCGCACCTATAGAGTGTAGCCTTGATGCTGCATAATAGCGTGAGGCCTCTGAAGAATACTTCAGGATCACAAGAGGGTTAGAAAGAAGCTTTTTACCTGCTATTATGTTGTCTGTTGCCGATTCTTTCTCAGTCATCATGCCCAGCTGTTTTATCGTTCCTTGAGTCTCCCCTAAACAGTTACACATGCAGTTTGTCCTTGTTTACTTGCCAGTCTGAATCATTAGATTGATGAAAAAAAGCTAAATTATCTCACTCGGATTATCCCCCTTAAACCTGCTTTCTTTCTCTTCAGTTCTTTTAACTGGAAAATAGGACTTGCTATGGATGGCGCGCTAAAAAGCCCATTTAAAGGATGCACAGCGGGGTTGACCCATTCAGCTGAAAGACTGTCGTCGAGTTTGGCCGATCTACACCTCCAAAGAAATGAGGTCTGCTACCCAGGCTGCTACTTTCCGATCCTTAGGTAGCCCTCTGTCCCGCCCCTCCCGTCAGCTCGCACGGCTGTTCTGGCAAGGAATGTCTCCCAATAATCCAGAGCTAAAAGTCGACAGTAGGGGCTGCAAGGATGCAGCACTAGCTAGCCTATACCTCATCATCTATATTTCTGCTGTCCTGCAGTTGCACATTTTCATTAGTCATCTCCTCATTATGCAAATAAGAACCCCTCCCAAATCTATGAAATGGTTTTCAGGTTAGCCTACCTCTCATGTTTTTCTTTTTGCCTACAACATCAATAAACTTGTACTGCATCTTTCAAGCTTGGTAAAATGCACTATGCTTGTGGGTTTGTAGTAGGCTACATTCATGAGGACCCTTGATGACAAACACTTTGAGTTCAATACAAAATTAGATGGTCAAGGCTGGACTCTTTAGAATTTTTTGGGGGGAGCAATTATGTATGTGCAAAAAACATGTAGAGTACCAGTCAAACGTTTGGACACACCTACTCATTCCAGGGTTTTTCTTTATTTGAGCTATTTTCTACATTGTGGAATAATAGTGAAGACATCAAAACTATGAAATAACACATATGGAATCATGTAGTAAGCAAAAAAGTGTTAAACAAATCTAAATATATTTTAGATTTTAGATTCTTCTTCAAAGTAGCTACCCTTGGTCTTGATGATAGCTTTGCACACTCTTGGCATTCTCTCAACCAGATTCATGAGGAATGCTTTTCCAACAGTCTTGATGGAGTTCCCATATGCGGAGCACTTGTTGCCTCCTTTTCCTTCACTCTGCGGTCCAACTCATCCCAAACCATCTCAATTGGGTTGAGCTCGGGTAATTGTGGAAGCCAGGTCATCTGATGCAGCACTCCATCACTCTCCTTCTTGGTCAAATAGCCCTTACACAGCCTGGAGGTGTGTTTTGGTCATTGTCCTGTTGAAAAACAAATGATAGTCCCACTAAGCGCAAACCAGATGGGATGGGGTCTACGATAGCAGAATGCTATCGTAGCCATGCTGGTTAAATGTGCCTTGAATTCTAAATAAATCACAGACAGTGTCACCAGCAAAGCAGCCCCACACCATCACACCTGCTTCTCCATGCTTTACGGTGGCAACCACACATGCGGAGATCATCCGTTCACCTACTCTGCGTCTCACAAAGTCAAGGCGGTTGGAATCCAAAATCTCAAACTTGGACGTATCTGACCAAAGGACAGATTTCCACAGGTCTAATGTCCATTGCTAGTGTTTCCTGGCCCAAGTTAGTATCTTCTTTTTATTGGTGTCCTTTAGTAGTGGTTTCTTTGCAGCAATTCGACCATGAAGGCCTGATTCACGCAGTCTCCTCTGAACAGTTGATGTTGAGATGTGTCTGTTACTTGAAGCATTAATTTGGGCTGAAATCTGAGGTGCAGTTAATTCTAACGACCTTATCCTCTGCAGCAGAGGTAACTCTGGGTCTTTCTTTCCTGTGGCGGTCCTCATGGGAGCCAGTTTCATCATAGAGCTTGATGTTTTTTGCGACTGCACTATGGACTTGGTCTTTTACCAAATAGAGCTTTCTTCTGTATAGCACAACCGAATGCCCAAATGCATTAAGAGGGAAAGAAATGTCACAAAATTACTTTTAACAAGGCACAACTGTTAATTGAAAGGCTTTCCAGGGGACTACCTCACGCAGGTTGAGAGAATGCCAAGAGTGTGCAAAGCTGTCATCAAGGCAAAGGGTGGCTACTTTGAAGAATCTCAAATATGAAATATATTTTAATTTGTTAAAAATACATGATTCCATGTGTTATTTCACAGTTTTGATGTCTTCACTATTATTCTACAATGTAGAAAATAGTAAAATAAAGAAAACCCTTGAATGAGTAGGTGTGTCCAAATGTTTGAAAGATACTTTATATACAAAAGTATGTGGACACCCCTTCAAATTAGTAGTTGCTGACAGCTGTATAAAATCGAGCATATACCCATGCAATCTCCATAGACAAACATTGACAGTAGAATGGCCTTTGCTGAAGAGCTCAGTGACTTTCAACATGTCACCATCATAAATCAAATCAAATGTATTTATAAAGCCCTTCTTACATCAGCTGATATATCAAAGTGCTGTACAGAAACCCAGCCTAAAACCCCAAACAGCAAGCAATGCAGGTGTAGAAGCACGGTGGCTAGGAAAAACTCCCTAGAAAGGCCAAAACCTAGGAAGAAACCTAGAGAGGAACCAGGCTATGAGGGGTGGCCAGTCCTCTTCTGGCTGTGCCAGGTGGAGATAACAGAACATGGCCAAGATGTTCAAATGTTCATAAATGTATATTTTCTGGGTCAAGGTTTCGCTTTTTCAAGAGAGGCTTTATTACTGCCACTTTTAGTGAGTTTGGTACACATCCGGTGGATAGAGAGCCGTTTATTATGTTCAACATAGGAGGGCCAAGCACAGGAAGCAGCTCTTTCAGTAGTTTAGTTGGAATAGGGTCCAGTATGCAGCTTGAAGTTTTAGAGGCCATGATTATTTTCATCATTGTGTCAAGAGATATAGTACTAAAACACTTGAGTGTCTCCCTTGATCCTAGGTCCTGGCAGAGTTGTGCAGACTCAGGACAACTGAGCTTTGGAGGAATACGCAGATTTAAAGAGGAGTCCAGAATTAGCTTTCTAATGATCATGATCTTTTCCTCAAAGTTCATGAATTTATTACTGCTGAAGTGAAAGCCATCCTCTCTTGGGGAATTCTGCTTTTTAGTTAGATTTGCGACAGTATCAAAAATACATTTCGGATTGTTCTTATTTTCCTCAATTAAGTTGGAAAAATAGGATGATCGAGCAGCAGTGAGGGCTCTTCGATACTGCACGGTACTGTCTTTCCAAGCTAGTCGGAAGACTTCCAGTTTGGTGTGGCGCCATTTCCTTTCCAATTTTCTGGAAGCTTGCTTCAGAGCTCGGGTATTTTCTGTATACCAGGGAGCTAGTTTCTTATGACAAATGTTTTTAGTTTTTAGGGGTGCAACTGCATCTAGGGTATTGCGCAAGGTTAAATTGAGTTCCTCAGTTAGGTGGTTAACTGATTTTTGTCCTCTGACGTCCTTGGGTAGGCAGAGGGAGTCTGGAAGGGCATCAAGGAATCTTTGAGTTGTCTGAGAATTTATAGCACGACTTTTGATGCTCCTTGGTTGGGGTCTGAGCAGATTATTTGTTGCGATTGCAAACGTAATAAAATGGTGGTCCAATAGTCCAGGATTATGAGGAAAAACATTAAGATCCACAACATTTATTCCATGGGACAAAACTAGGTCCAGAGTATGACTGTGGCAGTGAGTAGGTCCAGAGACATGTTGGACAAAACCCACTGAGTCGATGATGGCTCCGAAAGCCTTTTGGAGTGGGTCTGTGGACTTTTCCATGTGAATATTAAAGTCACCACATATTTGAATATTATCTGCTATGACTACAAGGTCCGATAGGAATTCAGGGAACTCAGTGAGGAACGCTGTATATGGCCCAGGAGGCCTGTAAACAGTAGCTATAAAAAGTGATTGAGTAGACTGCATAGATTTCATGACTAGAAGCTCAAAAGACAAAAACTTCGTTTTTTTGTTGTAAATTTAAATTTGCTATCGTAAATGTTAGCAACACCTCCGCCTTTGCGGGATGCACGGGGGATATGGTCACTAGTGTAACCAGGAGTGTAACCAGGAGGTGAAGCCTCATTTAACACAGTAAATTCATCAGGCTTAAGCCATGTTTCAGTCTGGCCAATCACCAAGATTATGATCAGTTATTAGTTCATTGACTATAACTGCCTTGGAAGTGAGTGATCTAACATTAAGTAGCTCTATTTTGAGATGTGAGGTATCACGATCTCTTTCAATAATGGCAGGAATGGAAGAGGTCTTTATTCTAGTGAGATTGCTAAGGCGAACACCGCCATGTTTAGTTTTGCCCAACCTAGGTCGAGGCACAGACACGGTCTCAATGGGGATTGACTGTGCTAGTGGCAGACTCCACTAAGGTGGCAGGCTGGCTAACAGCCAGAATTCCACCTTTCCTACAAGTCAGTTCATCAAATTTCTGCCCTGCTGGATCTGCCACGGTCAACTGTAAGTGCTATTATTGTGAAGTGGAAATGTCTAGGAGCAACAACGGCTCAGCCGCGAAGTGGTGGGCCACTCAAGCTCACAGAATGGGACCGCCGAGTGCTGAAGCACGTAGTGCATACAAATCATCTGTCCTCGATTGCAACACTCACTACCGAGTTCCAAACTGCATCTGGAAGCAACGTCAGCACAAGAACTGTTCATTGGAAGCTTCGTGAAATGGTTGTCCGTGACCTAGCAGCTGCACACAAGCCTAACACCAAAATGTGCAGTGCCAAGCGTCAGCTGGAATGGTGTAAAGTTAGCCGCCATTGGACTCTGGAGCAGTGTAAATGCGTTTTCTGGAGTGATGAATCATGCTTCACCATCTGGCAGTCCAACGGACGAATCTGGGTTCGGCAGATGCCAAGAGAACGCTACCTGCCCGAATGCATAGTACCAACTGTAAAGTTTGGTGGAGGAGGAATAATGGTCTGGGGCTGTTTTTCATGGTTCAGGCTAGGCCCCTTAATTCCAGTGATGGGAAATCTTAACGCTACAGCATACAATTACATTCTAGACGATTCTGTGCTTCCAACTTTGTGGCAACAGTTTGGGGAAGGCCCTTTCCTGTTTCAGCATGACAATGCCATCGTGCAAAAAGTGAGGTCCATACAGAAATGCCTTTGTCGAGATCGGTGTGAAAGAACTTGACTGGCCTGCACAGAGCCCTTACCTCAACCCCATCGAAAACCTTTGGGATTAATTGGAACAACGCCTAGTCGCCCAACTGAACCTTCTGAACCTGAACCTCTCTCTTCACAAGAGAAGGTCACAGTTGGCTTGTGGGTTATCTTTCATTTATTTGGCGTGGGCTACGGCCAAACAGTAGCCTGTGTAAAGTTGGGTTAATAAACCGTCAATTCGTAAACTCAATCCTCTGTCTGGACAATTGTTCCTTTATGATCTAGTCAGGTCATTACAGTATTACCACGACGACCGCCAAAACATTTCGTCTTTCAATCACCCACGTGGGTATAACCAATGAGGAGATGGCATGTGGGTACCTGCTTCTATAAACCAATGAGGAGATGGGAGAGGCAGGACTTGCAGCGTGATCTGCGTCAGAAATAGGAATGACTTCTATTTTAGCCCATGGCATCGCAGACGCTCGTAGGTGTGCGCAATAATTGAATAACATGGGTTTCTAATTTTATTTTTGCAACGCTCGCGCAGGCGACGTGTCCGGTCTGGTCAGCATGTAAGAGTTGGCTAATGCTAATAAGCTAGCGTTAGCGCTCAGCATCCTTAAGCTATTGGGTGTCTGTCAGAGAGAGTTATTTAACAGTATATTTAGTGAGTGCGCAAGCTAAGGATGTTGATATGTCATAATATTAGGAAAAGTGTTTAAATCCACTGAGTGTATCCATTTATTTCAACTAGATATTTAACCCTGTTTAAAATGGGCAATGTTGGGGGGGAAGAACTGACTAAATGAAATGAATCATAGAGGTCTTATAACCTAACGTTATTCCATTCTACAGGTAAACATGCTTGGCTCATGTCTGTTATTTCCATATAGGCTATGTAACCATTTGTAAAAAGCTGCACATATTAAATTGGTAAAATTATTTAACTGAGCTTTTATATTACTCTTTATTCACTTAGCTACTTACTTTTCCTATTGTTGCTGCATTGATTAGAGGTTAAGCTGCAAGTAAGCTTTTCATTACGCTGTGCACTCCATTCGGAAAAAGTATTCTGACCTCGACTTTTCCCACACTTTGTTACGTTACAGCCTTATCCTAAAATAGATTACATCTGTTATTTTCTTCGTCAATCTACACACAATACCCTATAATGACAGAGTAAAATCAGGTTTAGAAATTTTTGTAAATTTATTGGTTGGATGTGGAGCATCGATGCACAGCTATTTTCAGGTCTCCAGAGATGTTTGATCAGGTTCAAGTCTGGGCTCTGGCTGGTCCACTCAAGGACATTCAGAGACTTGTCTCGAAGCCACTCCTGCGTTGTCTTGGCTGTGTGCTTAGGGTCGTTGTCCAGTTGGAAGGCGAACCTTCGCCCCAGTCTGAGGTCCTGAATGCTCTGGAGCAGGTTTTCATCAAGGATCTCTCTGTGCTCCGTTCATCTTTCCCTCGATCCTGACTAGTCTCCCAGTCCCTGCTGCTGAAAAACATCCCACAGCTTGATGCTGCCACCACCATGCTTCCCCGTAGGGATTTTGCCAGGTGTCCTCCAGATGTGACACTTAGCATTTAGGCCAAAGAGTTCAATCTTGGTTTCATCAGACTGAATAATCTTGTTTCTCATGGTCTGAGAGTCCTTTAGGTGCCTTTTGGCAAACTCCAGGCGGGCTGTCATGTGCCTTTTACGGAGGAGTGGCTTCCATCTGGCCGCTCTACCATAAAGGCCTGATTGGTGGAGTGCTGCAGAGATGGTTGTCCATCTGGAAGTTTTCTCCCATCTCCACAGAGGAACTCTGGAGCTCTGTCATAGTGACCATCAGATTCTTGGTCACCTCCCTGACCAAGGCCCTTCTCCCCCGATTGCTCAGTTTGGCCGGGCGGCCAGCTATAGGCAGAGTCTTGGTGGTTCCAAACTTCTTCCATTTAAGAATGATGAAGGCCTCCGTGTTCTTGGGGACCTTCAATGCGGCAGAAATGTTTTGGTACCCTTCCCCAAATCTGTGCCTCGACACAATCCTGTCTCTGAGCTCTATGGACAATTCCTTCGACCTCATGGCTTGGTTTTTGTTCTGACATGCACTGTCAACTGTGGGACCTTTATATAGATAGGTGTGTGTCTTAACAAATCATGTCCAATCAATTTAATTTACCACAGGTGGACTCCAATCAAGTTGTAGAAACATCTCAAGGATGATCAATGGAAACAGAATGCACCTGAGCTCACTTTCAAGTCTCAGCAAAGGGTCTGAATACTTATGTAAATAAGGTATTTCTGTTTTTAATTTATAATACATTTGCAAACATTTCTAAAAACCTGTTTTTGCTTTGTCATTATGGGGTATTGTGCGTAGATTGCTGAGGATTTTTTATTTATTTAATCAATTTTAGAATAAGGCTGTAATATTTTAAAAAATGAAAAAAGTAAGGGGTCTGAATACTTTCCGAAGGCATTCTATTTGACAAATAAACAAACATGAACTTAAGAGGGAAAGGGGAGTGAAATGTTATATTCAGATAGCCTAGGGAAGCGTTTCCCAAACGTTTCCCAAAGTCGGTCCTCGGGACCCCAAGGGGTGCACGTTTTGGTTTTTGTCCTTACACTACACAGTTGATTCAAATGATCAAAGCTTGATAATAATCATATATTTTGAGTGCAACTGCACGCGACCCAATCGTAATGTCTTTTGTAAATTTGGGTTGACTTTGGAGATCCCTATGGGGCTAGTTAGGGACCATCGGTAAATTACACAATGTACATGGGACAATATTTTAAAATTCCAATAGCGAGGGGGCGGAGCTAGCATGTTGGAGTGAACCGATGTGTGAGAGAGGCTCCTGCAACTTTTTTGCGAAACAATCTAACTTATCCTACTTTACATCACTTTCTAATACAATATTGTAACTTTCTATGTGAACATGCTGAGTAATAGGCGACCAAAGGACAATAAATCCTCATCGGAGGCCTCCTCCCCACCAAACAACGAGACAGACATGGCGGAAGACACAGGTAACAACGTGACACATTCAGAACTTACCCGGGCTCTGGGAGAACTACGTGTTGCTATAGCTGAGGATTTTAAGGCTACTATTACTGAACTGGACACCAAAATCAAGAGCACCATTCGAATGGTCGCTTCGCAGGGCCAGAGTATTGTGGACCTTGAGAAAGCTTCTGAATTCAACGCTGGTAGGATCGACGAGTTAGAGAAGCTATGCTCGTCACTGCAGGATAGTGTGCAGAGGATTTCTGTGAAAGTGGTCGACCTAGAGGGCCGGTCCAGACGTCATAACCTTCGCGTTGTTGGTCTGGCAGAGGGGGTGGAGGCTGGCTCTCGCCCCATCGACTTCTTCGCCAAGCTATTGAGGGGTGCAATGGGATCGGATGTTTTGGCTTCGGACCCCCAGCTGGACCGTGCACATCGCGCTCTTGTCCCAGTGCCTGGACAGGGCCAACATCCTCGCCCAGTAATCAACATTTAAGGACCAAGGATCTTATCTTGTGTGAGGCTCGAATCAGGGGTAACCTGTTAAATAAAAGACATCCCTTCCGTGTCTATGAGGATTATGTGCCCGATGTGGCAAAGCATCGCACCGGCTACAGAGATGTCATGACCAAACTCTACAAACTCCATCTTCGCCCAGCCTTGCTCTTCCCTGCAATTACCCCTCCTTCCGGTGAGAAGATTTGTCTCTCCTCGGTTTTGGACGCAGAGAAGTTTATCCGGGAATATACACCAATCCCCCGTACGGGTTAGAGTGCCTTGTCATTGTGTGTTAGCATCTGCTCATGGACTCGAATCCATACTATGCCATAAAGGGTGAAACCTTATTAAACTGTCTCAGCAAGGGCTGCCAACTTTAGGTTTATTGTCGCTACCGAACATGTAAGACGCTGAGCCGACCAATGGAGGGCGGTCAGAGTTCTCATTTAACGTTCATTTCACGTTCATTCCGGCTGGACGACTGACCTGTCGTTGGAGTTCAGAGCGATGCCTGTTTGAATGGCCTTCCAGGTTTGATCATTGACACTTTCGGATGGATATACTAATATTCCCCAATTTTTGTTTTGTTTCGTTATTTATTTCTCAATTCTTACATTATTCTTATTATCATTATTGCTTGCAGAGGATTGGGGGTGATGGTTGGGGCGGGGCAGACGCAGACACCTGGATAGCAAGTTGGTGTTATGTGCCGTTCTGCCTCTGTCAGAGCCGTGGGCCGCTCTCCCAATTTAGATTCCCACTAGCCTTCTGTGGTGCTTGTGTTTATATGTGTAGGTGTGTGTCCATATAATTATTATTTGTACTTTATTTTTTTTTATTTTTTTTTTCTCTTAGCATTTTATTATTATTATGTATGTGTTTATTTTAAGTTAGTGTAGATTATTATTTTGGGGTATGAATGTTTGTGTAGATATGTATATGTATGTGCGTATACTTGAGTGTGTATGTATGTATGTTGTCGCCAGCAGCATACCACCCTGCATACCACTGCTGGCTTGCTTCTGAAGCTAAGCAGGGTTGGTCCTGGTCAGTCCCTGGATGGGAGACCAGGTGCTGCTGGAAGTGGTGTTGGAGGGCCAGTAGGAGGCACTCTTTCCTCTGGTCTAAACAAAGATCCCAATGCCCCAGGGCAGTGATTGGGGACACTGCTCTGTGTAGGGTGCCGTCTTTCGGATGGGACGTTAAACGGGTGTCCTGACTCTCTGAGGTCATTAAAGATCCCATGGCACTTATTGTAAGAGTAGGGGTGTTAACCCCGGTGTCCTGGCTAAATTCCCAATCTGGCCCTCAACCATCACGGTCACCTAATAATCCCCAGTTTACAATTGGCTCTTTCATCCCCCTCCTCTCCCCTGTAACTATTCCCCAGGTCGTTGCTGCAAATGAGAATGTGTTCTCAGTCAACTTACCTGGTAAAATAATGGTAAAATAAAATAAATAAATAAAAAATATGTATGTGTGTGTGTGTGGTATGTATGTACAGTATATATATAATCTTTAGATTTTTATTTTATTTGGGGGGGTACTTTTAACTTAGCAAAATCCTTGTTCCGATCTCCTAACCCACAATATGTATATGTACTGCTGTCTACGTCAGTTGCTGATGGTTTATGTTTAGACCGGCATTGCTTAGCAATATAATCTTGTGCTGCTATATCTTGCTTATCTCAGGGATTGACCCAAGATGACACTTAAGTGCGCAATATGTTTAAGTTGCAACTTATTCTGTTTAGGTTTATTAGATGCTAATTGAATAGTTTATTCACGGGAGCCTCCTCAGTTCATATGTTAGTAGAAGTTATAGGATAGTGAGAGGTGAACGTATAGTTTGGATTTTATTTTTGTTTTACCTCTTGTTCGAGGTCGCGCCGTGCATTTTTGGCATCGGCCAGACAATGTGTGTATTGTTTTTTTTAAATTTTCTCCTATTTGTGTATGCCTGTTAAAGGTGGGTTGAGTGGGGGGTAAATGTTGGGGGACAGGGTGGAAAGTTAAGGAGCTTGCCGGGGTGGGAGGGGTTGGTTGGATACTGCTCGGGTGTAGGTGCTACATATGCGGATCGTGATGGTTTGGTGCGATTTCTTACCTTTTTATTGAGTTACATGTTATGCAGGCCACCATGGGAACTACAAACAAGAGGAGGGCGGGGCTTACATTTACTTCCTGGAATGTCAAGGGTTTAAACGAACCAATTAAGAGAGGCAAGGTCCTAGCCCACTTGAAAGCACTCTCGTCTGATATAGTATTATATTTTTGCAAGAAATCCATCTGAAAAACAATTCTCATAGCAGACTTAAATGTAGGTGGGTGGGGCAAGTGTATCACTCCAACTTCTCTGCCAAAACTAGAGGCACAGCGATTCTGGTACGGAAAGGAATTCCCTTTCTACATAAAACCACTATTGTGGATAAAGAGGGTCGTTATGTGATCGTAATAGGAGAGATCCACTCTACTTCTGTAATTCTACTAAATATCTATGGGCCAAACATTGATAACCCCTCTTCTTTCAAAAGAGTCCTTGCCCTGATTCCAGATATCGCCCATACTAATTTGGTCATTGGAGGGGACCTTAACTGTGTACTAGACCAATATTTGGGTAGATCCTCTGCCCGGCGTACCCCTAACTCCTATTCAAGCAAATTCTTGAATACCTACATAAAAAACCCTACGGGTAGGGAATACTCCTTTTACTCTCATGTTCACAATGTTTATATCCGAATTGACTACTTTTTGGTTGATGCGAAATTACTCCCCTATACCTGTAATGTGAGGTATCATGATATTATAATCTCTGACCACAGTCCACTCGCATTCTTCCTGAGATTGAGTGACATCGTACCAAACGACAAGGTCTGGAGGTTGAATCTTAAGCTCCTCACACAACCAACATTCTGTGAACATCTTAAAGACCAAATTACATTTTTCTTTGATACCAATGACAACATAGAGACTTCCCCAGCATTATTGTGGGAAACACTGAAGGCTTATTTGAGAGGCTGTATCATCTCCTTTCAGGCTGCCAGGAGTAGGCAAAACAGAGAAAAATTTGTAGAATTGGAGGGACTAATTCACTTACTAGATAGGGAGAATGCTAGCCAGAATGCTATGGAGAAACATAAAAAATTACCTCTTTAAAATTGGAATATAATCAGATTCTCTCAGCTAAAATTGCTAAATCTTTTCTCTATGCCAAGCAAAAATATTTTGAGTTTGGTGACAAACCACACAAATTACTCGCCAGACAACTTCGAAAAAATGTGAGTGACCGAATGATGCACAAAGCTAAATTTGCATCTGGGGAATTACTCTCTTCCCCCAAAGACATCAATGACAGATTCCGTCAGTTTTACAAGACTATATACATCTAAAGCGTATCTTAATCCCTTAATTATGCAAAACTTTTTGGAGGACTGTAATCTCCCTGCCCTGAACCAGGATTATTCCAACTTCCTGAATAAGGAAGTTAGAAGAAATGGAGAAATTCGAGAAACAATTAAATCTCTAAAGAGTGGCAAGACCCCGGGCCCAGATGGATACACTGGTGAATTCTATAAAACATTCAGCAACATGCTCTCTCCCTACCTGCACAAAATGTTGGTTCAGGCCAATGAGGATGGAGCTCTCCCACCTACTAAAGATCCGGAAGAGGTAGGGTCATATAGACCAATATCTCTCCTTAATACAGACCAAAAGATTTTAGCAAAAACTCTGGTTAACAGGCTTAGCACTTTAATGGGCAAATTGGTCCATTCGGACCAGACCGGCTTTATCCCTAACAGACACTCATTCTTCAATCTCAGGCGCCTCTTCAACATTATGTATTCTCAGAGGTTACCTAATGTGGACCTTGCCGTTATATCTCTTGATGCCGAAAAGACCTTTGACTAAGTTGAGGGGTCCTATCTATTCAAGGTCCTACAGAAATGTAATATTGGAGATGGGTTCATAAATTGGATCCAGCTTTTATATAGGAACCCCTGTGCGAGAATACTCACTAACCAATCATTGTCGCCCCGATTTAACCTTTATAGAGGGACAAGGCAGGGTTGTGCACTGTTGCCTATGCTCTTTGCTCTAATTATTGAACCTCTCGCTCAGGCGATCAGATCTCATGCAGCAATACACGGCTATAATACTAAAGATACTCTAAATAAGATTTCCCTATACGCAGATGACATTCTCCTCTATGTAACAGAACCCCAAGCTAGTATTCCAGCTATTCTTGATGTGATTAATTTGTTTGGTACCTTCTCGGGATACAGAATAAATTGGAACGAGTGAATTAATGCCCATATGGTTGCAAAACACCTCTTGGTTAGAGCATTTTCCAGTTAAGTTATCTTCAGAAAAATTTCCCTACCTAGGAATTGTAGTTACCAAACAATACTTCTCACTATTTAAAAATAATTTCCCCTCTCTGGTGCAAAAACTCAAGGCAAACATACACTTTTGGAGAAGTCTCCCAATTTCTCTGCTCGGAAGAATTAATGCCATTAAAATGGTCTCCCACAACTGCTCTACCTATACCAGAACATCCCAGTATTCATACCTAAGTCCTTTCATAAACAACTGGACTCAATTATCAATCCATTCATCTGGGATTATAAAAAACACAGGCTAGGTCAAAAACACCTCTGTAAATCCAAGATGGAAGGAGGATTGTCTCTCCCAAATTCTATATTTTATTACTGGGCCGCTAACCTCTGCACTGTTACGTTTTTGCTGGATGACGCACTTCCGTCATCCAGCTGGCTTAGTATGGAGCGGGAGGAGTGTCACCCCTTCTCTATTGGCGCTGTGATTTTGCGCCTGTCAATCTGGAGATGTCACTTTATAGTAACAATCCTATTATACATAGCACAGTCCGAATCTGGAAGCAAATTAAAGTCCACTTTGATCTTAGAACAATATCATTCATACTCCCTGTTGCGAGGAATCCCTCCTTTGCCCCCTCTAACCTTGATAACACCTTTGAGCGATGGGGAGAGCTAGGGATAAATACCATAGGAGATCTATATATAGAAGGGACCTTTGCCTCCTTTGAGTTGCTGAGGGAAACTTATAATCTTCCCAGAAGTAACTTTTTCAGATACCTACCGATTAGAGACTATGTTAGAAAACACCTTCCGGCATTTGGGAACGCTAAACCTTCAATGTTTGACGGATGCACAAAAATATGCCCCACCTCAGACAAGCTGATATCTCGTCTATATGACGCTTTTCAATCTGTTAGCATAACTTCTACAGATGCTATTAAGGCAAAATGGGAGGAAGAACGAGGGACTGACATTTCTGTGGCAGACTGGAAAGATAGCTTGGAGTATATCCAAACCTGCTCCATTAACTTCAGACATCGTCTCATACAATTTAAGGTATTACACAGATTACACTATTCCAAAACTAAACTGCATAGGATATTTCCTGATACATCCCCTATGTGTGATAAATGTCAGGCTGCACAGAGTACACTACTCCACTGCTTTGCCCTATGCTCTAACTTGTATGGTTATTGGTGTGGAATTTGTAGGATACTCTCCGAAGTTCTGGAGACTTCAATTGACCCAGACCCGCTTCTGATAATCCTGGGAGTGTCTGATTCCCTAAACGGACTAACCAACCCCCAAAAACAACTCATCTCTTACAGTCTCATTTCGGCAAAAAAATGTATCTTGTTGTTTTGGAAAAGGAAGGAAGCTCCCTCTACCAAATTATGGCTCAGCGAATTGGCAAACACTGTACACTTAGAAGAATTAGATATATTCTGAACAATAAATGATCAACATTTGATCAAATCTGGCAGCCTTTCCTCTCTTACTTGGACCAGTCCGCGCTGTGAATTTGTACATTTTAACGCACTCTCAATTGTAATATTTGAATCTACCTTTGGGCAGCATGTGCTTGCCCCGGCACCCGAGCAGTTGGGGGTGGGGGGATAAGGGGGTGCGGGGAAGAGGGATAAAGGGGGGCATAAGGAGGGTGACATCTACCCTCTTTCTTTCTACCTGTCCTTGTTCTGTATGTCTTGTTTTGTATTATTTACTTTGTACCTAAAACTCTGGGTCTTGTTGTTTCTGTCTGCTCTTTTATGTTTAGATAAGAATTGCATACTTGTCTTTCATACCTATACACCATTCTTGTGTCTGTTCAATAAAAAATATTTGAACATTTTTTTTAAAATAAATAAATAATTCCAATAGCTCCAAATTTAAATGACTTAAACCTCAAACCAACTATAAATAGTAGAAATTCATTAAAACAATTTGAAACCATTTAATGTGAAAACTAAAAGCTTTCTCATTTACATTGTGTAATTTTTGGATGGTCCCTAACTAGCCCCAGAGATAGGCTATCTAAAGTCAAACCAACTTTGCCATGTTCGCACACCCACCGGCTGAAGCTAATTAATTAGGCAAAATAATTTGTCTAAATCTTCCCACCTGCGAACACACACGAGACGCCTCCATGAAACCACAACCCGAAACCAACTCACTTTTGAATTCAATAATGGCCGCTAGAATTTCTTAATGAATCAAATCTAAAACAAGGCCAAATCAGAAACTGCAGTTGTCCTTTACAACTATCTAATGACATGTTGCACCTCTACCTTGCTACTTTTCAGATGAGCCAAGGAGGATAACAGATGAGAACAACAGGCCAGTGGAGCACTTAGAACAGCAGCAGTCAGGGGCAACTGGTAGGGAAGAGGATGCTTTAGGTGACCCAGACATAGGCCCATAACAAGTTAAGCTACCCCAGTATCCCCTTGACCGTTTTGGATAGTGAAACTAAAGAGACACACCAGACAAGACAAAGAGACAGTACCAGAAGAACAGAACAGGCCATAACAGAAGGGAAAAGACAAATGAGACAGTAACAAACAAGAACCTGAAACAGCAACAGACAAGACACAGAGAAAGGGACAGAAAAGGGCAGATGGAGAGAGAACAGAGGTTGGTTGAGCACACAATAGACTGTGTCACTTCAAGCTGCTCTATAGATTTTAATTTGTTTATTTATTTGAACACATAACAGGTGAAATACAGACAGTGAAAAAGTTCAACATGGTTTATAAAGAATTTGCAGTGTTTGTGTTGTGCATGCAATTGGTTGAGACACAGCATTCTCTTGAAAACTCATGTGTCATGTTTTGTCTGATAAATAAAGTTGAAGTTTCAACTTTCAAATGGTACCACAAAGATGTTTGGAGGTCCGCACATCAGAGAGTGTTGATTTGAATGGGAATATCCATTGTTATAAGCTAAACTGTCAATCCTCAATAGGAAACCTATTGAAATCTGACCGTGTAGTGCAAGGACAACAACCTCTCCCTCAACGTGATCAAGACAAAGGAAATGATTGTGGACTACAGGAAAAAGACAGAGCATGCCCCCATTCTCATCGACGGGGCTGTAGTGGAGCAGGTTGAGAGCTTCAAGTTCCTTGGCATCCACATCAACAACAAACTAACATGGTCCAAGCACACCAAGACAGTTGTGAAGAGGGTACGACAACACCTATTCCCCCTCAGGAGACTGAAAAGATTTGGCATGGGTTCTCAGATCCTCAAAAGGTTGTACAGCTGCACCATTGAGAGCATCCTGACTGGTTGCATCACTGCCTGGTATGGCAACTGCTCGGCCTCCGACCGCAAGGCGCTACAGAGGGTAGTGAATACAGCCCAGTACATCACCGGGGCCAAGCTTCCTGCCATCCAGGACCTCTACACCAGGCTGTGTCAGAGGAAGGCCTTAAAAATTGTCAAAGACTCCAGCCACCCTAGTCATAGACTGTTCTCTCTACTACCACATGGCAAGCGGTACCGGAGCGCCAAGTCTAGGCCCAAGAGGCTTCTAAACAGCTTCTACCCCCAAGCCATAAGTCTCCTAAACATCTAATCAAATGGCTACCCAGACTATTTGCATTGCCCCCCCCCCCCCTATGCTGCTGCTACTCTCTGTTATTATCTATGCATAGTCACTTTAATAACTCTACCTACATGTACATATTACCTCAATTAACTCGACACCAGTACCCCCGCACATTGACTCTGTACCGATACCCCCTGTATATAGCCCCGCTATTGTTATTTACTGCTGCTCTTTAATTATTTGTTATTCTCTTTCTCTTTTTTAGGTATTTTCTTAAAACTGCATTGTTGGTTAAGGGCTTGTAAGTAAGCATTTCACTGTAAGGTCTACACCTGTTGTATTCGGGAGAAGTGACAAATATAATTTGATTTGATTCATGAAATCATAGATAATACTGTAGACATTCCCATCAAGTTGACATTTGATGGTGGGTGGTCAGGTGGCCAGCTTTCAAGTAGTAAGTTTCAATTCCGTTTAAATAGCAATGGTGTACCAGCTAAATTGCAGGGGTCTGAAGGGATAGGTCCATTCTATGAACTCTATATCTATGATTGAAATGACACCCACCCTGTATTCAAGAACATGCTGTGTCTCAACCGATGACGGGCACAATACAAACACTAGAGATTATGTAAAATAGGGTTTAAGTTACAACATTTGTGAAAATTATAAAAATCGGAGTTTATGCGTTTTTAGATCATTGACGTTAAAGCTGAAAAAAATAATTTAAACGTTTTTTTAAAGAAATCATAGAATAGTTTGATAACCGTGTTTTTCAGTGATGAACACATGGGACGGGCGTCTCATGGTAGGGTGGGCAAAGATGTATTGAAAGGTTTCGTTCAAATCAAAAGGGATGCAGTCAGAAAGTGATTTAAATCATATGGAACAACCCTATAGTAGTCCCATGTATCAAGAACTCAACTCAGTCCCCAACATGATTAAGTAGGTGACATCAAATCAAATGTATTTGTCAGATGCTTCGTAAACAACAGGTGTGGACTAACAATGAAATGTTTACTTATGGGCCCTTCCCAACAATACAGAAATAAAATAGAAAATAGAGAAATAATACAAAAGTAAAACATAATAATAAAAGTAATAACAGGTACATAATGAGTAACGATAACTTGGTTATATACAAGGGGTACCCATACCGAGTCGAGGTGCGAGGTAGTTAAGGTAGATACAGTTGAAGTCGGAAGTTTACATACACCTCAGTCAAATACATTTAACCTCAGTTTTTCACAATTCCTGACATTTAATCGTAGTGAAAATTCCCTGTCTTAGGTCAGTTAGGATCACCACTTCATTTTAAGAATGTGAAATGTCAGAATAATAGTAGAGAGAATGATTTATTTCAGCTTTTATTTCTTTCATCACATTCTCAGTGGGTCCGAAGTTTACATACACTCAATTAGTATTTGGTAGCATTGCCTTTAAATTGTTTAACTTGGGTCAAACGTTTCAGATAGCCTTCCACAAGCTTCCCACAATAAGTTGTGTGAATTTTGGCCCATTCCTCCTGACAGAGCTGGTGTAACTGAGTCAGGTTTGTAGGCCTCCTTGCTCGCACACGCTTTTTCAGTTCTGCCCACAAATTTTCTATGGGATTGAGGTCAGGGCTTTGTGATGGCCACTCCAATACCTTGACTTTGTTGTCCTTAAGCCATTTTGCCACAACTTTGGAAGTATGCTTGGGGTCATTGTCCATTTGGAAGGCCCATTTGCGACCAAGCTTTAACTTCCTGACTGATGTCTTGAGATGTTGCTTCAATATATCCACATAATTTTCCTACCTCATGATGCAATCTATTTTGTGAAGTGCACCAGTCCCTCCTGCAGCAATGCACCCCCACAACATGATGCTGCCACCCCCGTGCTTCACGGTTGGGATGGTGTTCTTCGGCTTGCAATCCTCCGCCTTTTTCCTACAAACATAACGATGGTCATTATGGCCAAACAGTTATATTTTGTTTCATCAGACCAGAGGACATTTCTCCAAAAAGTACGATATTTGTTCCCATGTGCAGTTGCAAACTGTAGTCTGGGTTTTTTATGGCGGTTTTGGAGCAGTGGCTTCTTCCTTGCTGAGCGGCCTTTCAGGATGTCGATATAGGACTCGTTTTACTGTGGATATAGATACTTTTGTACCTGTTTCCTCCAGCATAATCACAAGGTCCTTTGCTGTTGTTCTGGGATTGATTTTCACTTTTCACACCAAAGTACGTTCATCTCTAGGTGACAGAACGCGTCTCCTTCCTGACTGGTATGACAGCTGCGTGGTCCCATGGTGTTTATACTTGCGAACTATTGATTGTACAGATGAAAGTGGTACCTTCAGGCGTTTGGAAATTGCTCCCAATGATGAACCAGACTTGTCTTGGCTGATTTCTTTTGATTTTCCCATGATGTCAAGCAAAGAGGCATTGAGTTTGAAGGTAGGCCTTGGAATACATCCACAGGTACACCTCCAATTGACTCAAATTATGTCAATTAGCTTATCAGAAGCTTCTAAAGCCATGACATCATTTTCTGGAATTTTCCAAGCTGTTTAAAGGCACAGTCAACTTAGTGTATGTAAACTTCTGACCCACTGGAATTGTGAAACAGTCAATTATAAGTGAAATAATCTTTCTGTAAACTATTGTTGGAAAAATGACTTGTGTCATGCACAAAGTAGATGTCCTAACTGACTTGCCAAAACTATAGTTTGTTAACAAGAAATTTGTGGAGTGGTTGAAAAACTAGGTTTAATGACTCCAACCTAAGTGTATGTAAACGTCAGACTTCAACTGTATGTACAGTACATATACTGTAACTAGGAATAAAGTGACAGATAGTAAACAGTAGCAGCAGTGTATGTGACCAGTCAAAAAAGTGAGTGCAAAAAGGGTCAATGCAGATAGTCAGGGTAGCTATTTGGGAGTAGAAGCTTTTCAGGGTCCTGTTGGTTCCAGACTTGGTGCATCGGTAATGCTTGCCATGCAGTAGCAGAGAGAAGAGTTTATGACTTGAGTGGCTGTAATCTGAGAATTTTTAGGGCCTTCCTCTGACACCGCCTGGTATAGAGGTCCTGGATGGCAGAAAGCTTGGCCCCAGTGATGTACTGGGCCGTACACACTACCCTCTGTAGAGCCTTGCGATCGGATGACAAGCAATTGCCATACCAAGCAGTGATGGAGCCAGTCAAGATTCTCTCCATGGTGCAGCTGTAGAACTTTGTGGATCTGAGGGCCCATGCCAAATCTTTTCAGCTTCCTGAGGGTAAAGAGGCATTGTCGTGCCCTACCATCAGGCCTACCATCGTTGTGTTGTTGGCCAACTTAACAAAAAAAATACCCCTTTTTCTCCCCAATTTCGTGGTATCCAATTGGTAGTTACAGTCTTGTCTCATTGCTGCAACTCCCGTACAGACTCGGGAGAGGTGAAGGTCGAGAGCTGTGTGTCCTCCGAAACACCACCCAACCAAGCCGCACTGCTTCTTGATACAATGCCCACTTAACCCGGAAGCCAGCCGCACCAATATGTCAGAGGAAACACCGTACACCTGGCAACCGTGTCAGTGTACACTGTGCCCGGCCCGCCATAGGAGTCGCTAGTGCACGATGGGACAAGGACACCCCTGCCGGCAAACCCTCCCCTAACCCGGATGACGCTGGGCCAATTGTGCGCCGCCCCATGGGTCTCCCGGTCGCGGCCAGCTGGAACAGAGCCTGAACTCGAAACCAGAATCTCTAGTGGCACAGCTAGCACTGCGATGCAGTCCCTTAGACCACTGCGCCACTCGGGAGGCCCAGTTGTTGGTAAACTTAATGGTGTTGGAGTCATGCGTTGCCACACAATCATGGGTGAACAGGGAGTATAGGAGGGGAATAAGCACGCACCACTGAGGGGCCCCCGTGTTGAGGGTCAGCGTGGCGAATTTGTTGTTGCTTACAGTCACCTCCTGGGGGTGGCCTGTCAGGAAGTCCAGGATCCAGTTGCAGAGGGAGGTGTTCAGTCCCAGGGTCCTAAGCTTAGTTATGAGCTTGGAGGGTACTATGGTGCTGAACGCTGAGCTGTAGTCAATGAGCAGCATTCTCACATAGGTGTTCCTTCCTTTTGTCCAGGTGGGAAAGGGAAGTATGGAGTGCAATAGAGATTGCATCATCTGTGGATCTGTTGGGGCGGTATGCAAATTGGAGTGGGTTCAGGGTGTCTGGGATGACGGTGTTAATGTGAGCCATTTCAAAGCATTTCATGGCTACAGATGTAAGTGCAAAGGGGTGATCAAATCAAATGTTATTGGTCACATACACGTGATTAGATGTTATTGCGGGTGTAGCAAAATGCTTGTGCTTCTAGCTCCGACAGTACATCAATATCTAACAAGTAATATCTAACAAATTACACAACATATACACACAAATCTAAGTAGGAATGAATTAAGACTATATATATATGGACGAGCGATGTCAGAACGGACTAAGATACAGTGGAATTGTATAGAATACAGTATATCATATGAGATGAGAAATGCAAGATATGTAAACATTATTACGTGACTAGTGTTCCATCCCTTAAAGTGGCCAGTGATTCCTAGTCTATGCCTATAGGCAGCAGCTTCTAATGTGCTAGTGATGGCTGTTTAACAGTCTGATGGCCTTGAGATAGAAGCTGTTTTTCAGTCTCTCGGTCCCAGCTTTGATGCACCTGTACTGACCTCACCTTCTGGATGAAAGCGGGGTGAACAGGCAGTGTCTCGGGTGATCTTTTTGGCCTTCGTGTGACATCGGGTGCTGTAGGTGTCCTGGAGAGCGGGTAGTTTGCCCCCGGTAATGCGTTGGGCAGACTGCACCACCCTCTGGAGAGCCTTGTGGTTGCGGGTGGTGCAGTTGCTGTACCAGGCTGTGATACAGCCCGACAGGATGCTTTCAATTGAGCATCTGTAACAATTTGTGAGGGTTTTAGGTGACAAGCCAACTTTCTTTAACCTTCTGAGGTTGAAGAGGCTCTGTTGCGCCTTCTTCACAACACTGTCTGTGTGGGTGGTACATTTCAGTTTGTCAGTGATGTGTACGCCAAGGAACTTGAAGCTTTCCATCTTCTCCACTGTGTTCCCGTCAATGTAGATAGGGGGGTGAAAACCTCTGCTGGTCCCCAATGTCCATGATCATCATCTTTGTTTTGTTGACGTTGAGTGAGAGGTTGTTTTCCAGGCACCACACTCCCAGAGCCTCACCTCCTCCCTGTAGGCTCTCGTCATTGTTGGTAATCAGGCCTACTACTGTTGTGTCGTCTCCAAACTTGATGAATGAGTTGGAGGTGTGCTTGGCCACGCAGTCATGGGTGAACAGGGAGTACAGGGAGGGAGCTGAGCACGCACCCTTGTGGGGCCCCAGTGTTGAGGATCAGCGGAGTGGAGGTGATGTTTCCTACCTTCACCACCTGGGGGCAGCCCGCCAGGAAGTCCAGGACCCAGTTACACAGGGCGAGGTTCAGACCCAGGGCCTTGAGCTTAATGAGGAGCTTGGAGGGTACTATGGTGTTGAATGCTGAGCTATAGTCAATAAACAGCATTCTTACATAGGTGTTCCTCTTGTCCAGATGGGATAGAGCAGTGTGCAGAGGGATGGTGATTGCATCGTCTGTGGATCTATTGGGGTGGTAAGCAAATTGAAATGGGTCTAGGGTGGCAGGTAAGGTAAAGGTGATATGATCCTTGACTAGTCTCTCAAAGCACTTCATGATGTCAGAGGTGAGTGCGATAGTCATTAAGTTCAGTTACCTTTGCCTTCTTGGGTACAGGAACAATCGTGGCCATCTTGAAGCATGCGGGGACAGCAGACTGGGATAGGGAGAGATTGAATATGCCCGTAAACACACCAGCCAGTGGGTCTGCGCATGCTCTGAGGACGCAGCTAGGGATGCCGTCTGGACCGGTAGCCTTGCAAGGGTTAACGCATTTAAATGTTTTACTCATGTCGGCCACGGAGAAGGAGAGCCCACAGTCCTTGGTAGTAGGCCGCGTCGGTGGCACTGTGTTATACTCAAAGCGTGCGAAAAATGTGTTTAGCCTGTCCGGAAGCAAGACGTCATTCTCGGCGATGTGCCTGGTTTTACTTTTGTTGTCCGTGATTGTCTGAAGTCCCTGCCACATACGTCTTGTGTCTGAGCCATTGAATGACGATTAGCATGTTTGATTGCCTTGCGGAGTGAATAACTACACTGTTTATATTCAGACATATTACCAGTCGCCTTGCCATTGTTAAATGCGGTGGTTCGCGCTTTCAGTTTCACGCGAATGCTACCATCTATCCACGGTTTCTGGTTAGGGTAGGTTTTAATAGTCACAGTGGGTACTACATCTCCTATACACTTCCTTATGAACTCAGTCACCGTATCCGTGTATGCGTCTAGATTATTTTCGCACTCTACCTGGAACATATCCCAGTTCACGTGATCAAAACAATCCTGAAGCGTGGATTCCGATTGGTTAGACCAGCGTTGAATAGTATGAAGCACGGGCACTTCCTGTTTGAGTTTCTGCCTATAGGATGGGAGGAGCAAGATGGATTCGTGGTCAGATTTGCCGAAAGGAGGGCGGGGGAGGGCGGGTTCTGGAAGTTTGAATAGCAATGGTCGAAAGTCTTAGTAGCGCGAGTAGGACAGTCAATATGTTGATAGAATTTCGGCAGCCTAGTCCTCAGATTTGCTTTGTTAAAATCCCCAGCGACAATAAATGCAGCCTCAGGATATGTGGTTTCCAGTTTGCATAAAGTCCAGTGAAGTTCTTTGAGGGCCGTTGAGGTTTTGGCTTGAGGTGGGATGTAAACGGCCGTGGCGATGACAGAGGAGAATTCTCTTGGGCGATAATGTGGTCTGCATTAAATTGTGAGATATTCTACACCCCTCTGCCCTTCTGCTTCCCGGAGAGATTTATTTGCGCGATGTACTGAGAATCCTGCTGGCTTTACTGACTCCGATAGAGTATCCCGAGAGAGCCATGGTTCCGTGAAACAAAGTATGTTACAGGCCCCGATGTCTCTCTGGATAGAAATCCTTGCTCGAAGCTCATCAACTTACTTATCCAAAGACTGAACATGAGCGAGTAATATACTCGGAAGCGGTGGGTGGTGTGCGCGCCTCCTAAGTCGAACCAGCAGGCTGCATCGAGTGTCTCTCCTCCGCCGGTGATGGTTTGGGTCGGCCTCTGGATTAAGTTTGATTGCTCTGGGGAGAGTGAACAAAGGATCTGCTCCATGGAAGTCGTATTGCTGGTCGTAATGATGGTAGTTCTGGTGAGTTACCGCTGCTAGTCATTTAGACAGGTTACCTTGGAGCTTTTGGTAACAGGGACAATGGTGGTCTGCTTGAAACATGTAGGTATTACACACTGGGTCAGGGAGAGGTTGAAAATGTCAATGAAGACACTGAGTACGCGTCCTGGTAGTCCGTCTGGCCCTGCGGCCTTGTGAATGTTAACCATCCAGGGAAGGAGAAGAGCTACACTGAGGAGTGATGCAGCACAAGTTTCCAATGAAGTCAGCCAGAGCAGAGCCAGACGCCAAAGCAGCACATACATCACAGAGGCCGAATGGCGAATCTTCTTCTTTCCCCCCTTTCAAGCCGGGAAAGCTGGAGTCATTTGAGACGATGAACTACCCCCTAGTCAAAAAAATATCAAACATTTTCCTCCACTATTGTCTCATTGAGAGGGATCCAAATATATTCAGTTACTGTGGCAACTGGTGAAAAAAAGAGAGAAAAGAACCTTGACAGGTCACTACAGAATCCTAGCCAGTAGTGCACAAACTATCAGCTCCTTGCCCCATCTAGTGGTCACTTACTATGTGACTTTTTCACAGTCAAACCAGAGAGGGAGAGGCAAAGCGAGTGGATTTACTCCGCCCAAAATCTTTCCGCCTGAGATAAGACCTTTTTTGTATGGAGCTCTATGAGAGTGTTGAATTATGTGAGGTTTATTTAAACAAATATACATTTCTTATTGCTTAGGCTGTTAAAAATGTACTGATATAAGTGGAGGCACGTGGCATTCCATGCCTGTTGTTCACACACGTATCTGCCCTCTCATTGGTTAGAATTGTCCCACCTGAGCTCCCGCCTGCCTTTCATGTATTTCCATTGTTAGAGTGGTCATTCGACTATCTTATCAATATATAATTCTTGGTCAAACTAGCACAATGATGGTAGTCAGTCAATTATGTTAGTACTACATGTTGGTTCAGAGGACCGATAGGGCCGGCTGTATTCTTTTGGGGGCCCTAAGCAAGATTTGGTTGGAGGCCCCCCACCTTGCGGCAAAACATTTTAGTTTCCCCCCTCTTGATGGCGGAGAGAAACATTTTAGTTTTTAAGTTAATTTCCTGCTATTATTTCTTTTTTGCCAAGGGGCGTAGAGAAAATGTTGCCATTTCAAAGCACGTTTTCTGCTATTTTGCCATGGGGCAGAGAGAAAACATTGCAATTTTACAGCTAATTCTACCCATTTTAACATGGGGTGGAGAGACATTTTTGTAGTTTTAAAGCTAATTTCCTGCAATTCTAAACATTTTGTAATGATATGCCATGTTAATATAATATCTGAGTGAAAATTACTAACAAAACCAATAGGGGCCTCCTGGAGGTCAGGGCCCCTTGGCACATGCCCTGTGTTCCCGGTTGTTATTCAGCCATGATTACTACAAGTTTAGATAGATGGCTAGACTACCTACAAATCAAAAAATTGTTAGCTGACATGGCTAATTGAATGACTGTCAGTGACTGACATAACAGCAGAGAAACTGCTGATGCACAACAAAATGTATTCTACTATTCTTACTCTCAATAGTAAATTGAGACCCCGACTGCGTTCTTAAAAATAAAAGCGACCGCTTATGTGGCTTATGCCTGGAACCGGCCCTGACATGGGGTAAGTGCAAACAATGTGGTGTAGTTCACTATTTTCTAATTCAAATTCATTATTTCAGTTATCTGCATGGTTAAGTGCACACACTATACAACAGTCCCATGTTATTGCATCAGGAGTCATCTGTTTACTCACATTGTGTGAATGTGTACTCAGCAATATGACATCATCATGCACAGCAAGGCAACTCCCTGTCATAGATACAATGGGCTTGTTCGACATTGCAGCCGACAGTGCAGGCGACTTCCAACTGACTGATCTACAAATTACCTTGCATTATAAATAACGACTTAATACTATCTTTTGATCAGTCAGTTACAATTTACCCATGATGCATCACAGTTTTGATGCACTCAGACACAGTCATTGCCTTCAAATTCAAAACTGCCAAGACCTCTACTATTGGTTCTTCCTCAAGCATCCAAACGACAATATAATAAACACACATAACACCGCCACCTTTGTCCAATAATTCTAACAGAAAAATAATTGAAACCATTACCATACTAGAAAAAAGCCAACATAGTTTAAGAATTTTCTAAAAGTTTGGATTTTATTTGTCTGTCATTTATTTTCCAAGGCAAGCAATAGATTGTGCATGCACCAGACCTGGTGTCAAACATTTAAGCATTTGTATTTTAAATACTTATTTTCTGTCTATTTCAGTATTTTAAAATAATGTGGTTGAATCAACTACTTCAATTTGAAGTATTTGAAAGTATTTTCAAATAATTTCCTGTAAATAGCCTACTATTTGAAACTATTTTCAAACTTGTTTCCAAACACACTATTTTAAATACCCATAGGACCAAACAGACCTGGGCTTAAATGCATGGAGTATTTTCAAATACATGCCAATACTTTCCAAGTATATTTCAAAATACATTCCAATATTCAGCTTCTTGTACTTTACAAAGAACAAATATCCAAATACTTCAAAATGTATGTGAAAGTAATTGAAATACAATAAATAGTATTTGAACCCAGATCTGGCATGCACAAACAGTACAGGCGTGCAGTGCAATGCAGTTGAGCTTCTCCAAAACCAGGTTAATCATATTTTTTAAAGGAGAAGAAATTAAAAAACAGCATCCATTAATGACGCTAGCACAGGAGCAAACACTGTGATGGGGTTTAAGAGCCTTAAAAGTGTATATTGGTTGTGGGGACAAGGGCCCTTCTCTCCTTTCACAAAGTGCATAAAGGCCTGGATGAATCAGGCAACATTTTATGTTTAGCTGGATTCATGTTCCACCACTAATGATTTTACTAGCATTGTTTCTTGTTGCAGTCTTCCAGCATTATTATTATCAATTTATATCTGCCTAATTGGGAAATGCTTGCAAAATCCTGGAGTACAAGACATATTCAAGGATGGTAAACACAAAATGTCCCTACTAATTATCCAACTGGGAAGAAGGGTTCTGTTTGTCAGATTGCAGATGCACTGTATTCATGTCTGCTCGTTGCCATTAGCTTGCCTCTTTGTTTCCATTTAGGTCAAGTTATTACCATCTTGAATTGGGATTAGTAAATGTACTAGAAATGATAACTGTAAAGGACAGTGTATTGTATTACACAATTTATGTGTTGTATGAATAAGAATTGACCCCTCTTTTTACATCAGACAGTGACAAATGACCAACAAACGCCTTTCAGGGGTGGTACAAATTAATATAAATAAATGCTTTACTGGATCTTTAAAACATCAACAGTAGGCTATAGTGATTATCTATACCATTGACAACTGCTTTGTTTGGGTAAAATGAAAACAGTCTTATCATATAACATTAATGGGAGAAATAAAGTAGCCTACCATGCCGAAGCAAATGGAAACTACAAAATAGCTATAAAAGTTCTAGTTTCATGCAGAAACTTTGAAGGCTTGCTAGATAAATGCTAGCATAATGCTCGGGTCACGAGACACTGATTTGGATGCATGGATCTGAAACCAAACCACCACTTCCCTAGTCCACAAGAGGGGAGTGTCGGTGCAGAAACGGTCAAAACCTGTGGCACTTGTGTCCTCACGCTATGTTCATGGGAGAACGAGCACCTGCAGGAGGGTCAAGAAATTCATGAAACACATTATCTTACGAGCGTAACATAATAAATACCTGAATTAGCCTACTGTGGGGACGTGTCAGTCTTTTCACGGGGTGTCTTCCAATAATTATATTGAACCCAAAACCACAAAATGAATTATAAAGTGATCAACTTCGAAAGATCTGATAAGATCAACGTGTAAACTACAAGCACGGCCACTAGCCTATATTCGCCCCCTCCAAAACAGTGCGTGGAGAATATCATTAAAATAATCATGTCATTTGTCGCCTACAGTTGTAAAACCAACTCAACAGGTTGAGTGAGATGTTATGGGAATTAAGTGACTATCACAATCAGTAATCACAATCACTCTAAATAAAATGTAACACAAGAGAAAGAAGTTGGATGAATTGTTTTGTTTGGTTCCTAATCATTATTTTCTGTTGTAGATAGGCTACAGGCCTTGAATTAGTCTAGCATTTTGAGACAAGGCCTTATATTTAGGCACTAACAAAAATTATGAATAAGATGACTACAGTGCATGTTCAATTATTTAAACAGGCTCTGTCCATTATACCATTGTCACACAGCTTTTGGCATATGTAACCTTTTAGGCTAAGTTATGCATAAATAATAAGTTAGATTATTTCTACTAATTTATGTACAATTTGCCAATCTTATCTTTAACTATTAATAATGAATAAACACAACATATTTTGATAAGGCTAATACACATGAACTAGATATGATTGTAAATCTCGTGTTATTTTATATGACTGGCATGATGAGAAGGTTCTCTAAATCTAAGAGGAAGTATGTGTTCTTCAAAAAGAGGAATTAAATGTGCTCTTCAAAGTTATGTTTTCAGAATAGTAAGCATGCTATTGCCTGAAACGAAAAACATGCAAAGGACTTCAATATATGAAACAATAGTTGGCCAAAATGTTTTTACAGTAATGTAATTAGGCTCTTAGGCCTACTTGCAATATAGACGTATTAGTCAGATAGTTTATGGTGCAATATGTGTTGCATATTGTATGTGTTGATATAGCTATACAAGGTTTTAATTCATGGATATTATGGAACTATGTATTTTTTCAAGTAAACAATGGTGTGTGGGATTTCTATGTATTTTTCAAGCTTGCGTTTTGTGACAAAGGTATTTGTCCTATAATATTTTGACAATTATTTTCCATTTGAAGTCCTTAAACGAGATAGATATCAGAAGTAATACAATACTAACGCCTATTCCGTCCGTGTTTAGAGTCTTTTCAACAAGAGAATGCGATATGGACATAGCCTAAAGCAAATTAAGTTGTAATTTGGGCGTTATACAATATAGCCTATTATTGCCCATACAATAAGTTAAATCAGACTTGCTCCATATCATCTACCCATGTCTTTTCTCTTCATGTCATCTACTTATTTAGGAACTGATCGATGTCTGCAAGCTACTGTACACACCTATTAGAAACATTGTTCAGTGGTTCAAGTGTCGTTTCAGAGTACAGTTGTTGTTGGCAAGTATAAAACATGGAGCTTGGCGGGTTTGTGTAAAGTACACTCTTAAGACTTGGCTTAATGAGTATGCTAGGTCTTGTTTAAATCACTTTGCTAAGCCCACTGAGACAGGGTTCACCGACAGGTCGGACATTTATTTGCGTTATGCAAAGGCACATGGCACACATAAACTGCTCTGCTCGGGTACCTGAACACGTCTGAGGATTATATATTGAAATATTTGTCCTTTCTTCCTGCTTCACCGTCTGGAGCTAACGAAAATGCCCAAAACTCTTAACCTTTTCACTCTATGAGTATGCATTTTCCACCGTAGCATAGCTGTCAAACATAATCTAATGGATAGGGGAAGGGGCAAGGACAATAGAACGGCGAATATCATGTGATAAACAACTTGGTCCTTCAACATTTGATAGCTTACTAGCTAGCACATGCGTTTCAGTTAAATGGGATCCAAGGATTTTTCAGGGACTTGAAAATGTTCACCTTTTGACAATGAGAAACATTTTTTGTTTAGACTGTTTAAATGGAGTTAGGTGACCATCCTATACAAAAGGTTTGATCAGCTGAAGGATTCTGTCAATGTTGTGACAAGTCCCATGTGATGGCATATCAAATCAGTAACAAAGTAGTCAAACACCCTATTAAATACAAAGTCCTTGAACATATGACAACCTTTTCATTGAGTTTTACCTGTATTTTAAGAGTTGAACTGAAAGAAAACAAGTTCGGGTTAATGGAGTTAGGTTTTAATTATTTTTTTAAACTATGCAAGTCAGTAAAAAACAAAATCTTATTTACAATTACCAGTATGACGCTGGGCCAAATGTGGGCCGACCAATCACGGTCGGCTGTGATGCAGTCTGGATTCGAACCAGGGATCCTAACTCTTCTTACACTGAGATGTAGTGCACTGCGCCACTCGGGTGACCATCCTGGTAAAGAAATGTTTGATCGGCTAAAGGATTCAATGAACGTTTAATACCCACTTGTTAAAATGTTCTCTTCATGTTCGATTGAAGAATCAACCTATTTGCTTAGTTGAAATATTGTATTATTTTATTGAATATTCACAAGCAACCATCCAATTTGTGCTGTATTGGACATTTTGTTTAGCAGCATTTGTAAATATATAGCTATGCCTGTTGTTTTACCGACTTCGAACTAAACTGCCCAGGTCTAGGCTACATGCTCTATATAGGCAACAAATATTATTTCATAAAAATCATTCTTTAGACTTATATATATATATATATATATATATATATATATATATATATATATATATATATATGATTTACTGTCGACAAAGAATTATTCCAAGGTGGAAAGAAATTGAGGAAGGTTTTTCCACAATACAGCTTCAAGAATGTAGCATATTATTCTCTATTAACAGCAAAACATTAGATTAGATTGGAAAAACATGTTTAGAGACCATCAATACCCAATTCAGCAAACACCTGGTCAAGTTTGAAAACATGACTATGCGGTATTTCAGTTAGGGGCAATTAAAGATGACAACCTCTCCTTGGGTGTGCATTTGGCGGTTTAAGGTTGGGAAAAGACGCACTAATTAGGTAGAAACGCTACTTTTCCATGTGACCTCACCAAGACCCCTGGCAAGCTGTTTAACATTATTAGTTAAACAATTAAAACGTGTGAATGCAAATGAACCACCCATCTTGGGTTGGCCTGACAATCACAGACGCGTAGGCCGATAACATTTGCTATAACTTCTTTGGGGATGAGGTGTAGCCTTTAGGGATGACATTAAAATAATAAAATAGCTGTCAAGTAACGTGGCATGTAACTGAACAACAGGCGATCTTCACCACTGTATAAATATAGACTACACAGTCTTGCTCGCGCCACCCTCTCCACAATATCTTGAAAGGCCTTTCCTATAATGCGCATAATTCTCAAGGATTCATAGCCTATATTGGACGATTGGAAAAACAGGTCCTATTCATTTTCAAATGGCCTATGTCACCAAATTCATAATAGGCGCTGCATAATAAAAAAACGATCTCAAAAAGACAAGCAAAAGTCTAATGAAATAACCTAGGGCCCTACGTTGAAATGGTGTAGCCTTTGCTTTAGAAGTCTATAGGCAGCCCAGCATTGCCCATGCCCCCAAAATTGCCCATGGCCCCAAATGCAGCCACGAATTCAATGTCAAGGAGGGTTTCGGGAGACAGGGGCTGGTATTTTTGTGGAAAATCACTTATCGATTTCTGCTTCTCAAGTAAGGCTACTTAAAAGTGATGGCTTTACTGGTAATGCTGTCATAACCTATTCAATGTATATACATATATATGTTGTCAGCAATTTTAGCAAACGTATATGCTTGGTCTAAAATGCAACTGGTATTTCTTTCCCCCCACAGGTAGGTCTATTGCTATTTTCACAGGGAGGCAACAAAGGGATGTCCAAAACCTTTTTTTATGCCATCCCATTAGTGTAACCTGTTTATTGAATTCGTTCTGGGACTTGATACATGTTGATTTCATGGGACTCTTGAGTACCCGGCTACGTGCAAGGTTGTGTTTTTTTTAACCATTTATTTCTATTATACTTTTTGTCTTCTTACAATGGCTGACAAACGGAGTGCTGGGTACTGTTTTCTACTGTTTGATGAATTGTTGTCTGTGTCTTTCAATCCTTTTCAGGTTTTTGTAGGTAATTTATGTTCAGTCTTTTGTTTTGGTACGCCTGCATTTATCCAACATGTAACTTCTGACTAAAGAAAACCCACTGGGCACAGATGTCAGTTCAACTTCTAGTTTTATTTATATTTGGTTGAGTTGTCAACTAACATGAATTCAACGTGAAATCAACAAAAGATGTCACCATGTCAATGGATTAAGGTTAAAAGTTGGGTAAAAGAAAAAAAGTATGACTTTTTTCAAATTCAATCAGTTTCCTACAATGTCATCACATATATATATTTGTTGTTGAAATGATGTTAAACAGTTTTTGCCCAGTGGGAAACCTCCCAGCCATTACTAATCATAGGGATGCCATATTTGTGTCTCTGTAATGCATTTACAAGTGTTCAGAAACACATTTAGTCCAATTCTAATTTTATTGTTTCCTTTACAATTGAATTACATTTGACATACACCTTGACAACCATATAGATATATAATACAGAAGAAAGAAAAGCACAAGCATCTGTTGTTTCTTATAGTTTGTCATTGGCTGTTGACTGACACAGCTGTACTTATATGTATCAGCTAACAAACAAGCAACATTTCACTACAAAGACAGTTGATTTTCTCTTGCTTCAGCTCCAAAAACGGCTGACATGTTTTCTAAATATTTTTTAGAATGGTGATCACATGACTATGCTAATATCTACGCTCTGATTGGAAGATCCCACAAATTTGCCAACTAGGTGGAACTTCCAATCAAATTTCACCAGATAATAAAACGTTGCTCATTTTCAATGGAAAAAGTTGCGGAAACCATTGCTGAGAATATTGCTCTGCAGTATAGCCTCAAAACATTGCCAGTGTAAACTCTAAAAAAAGAGGGTTCCTAAAGGGTACTTTGGGAAGGATGATGGTTCTGTGGAACCATACTGACCCAAAGAATCATTTGAGCCCTTCAATGGTTCTTTACAGTTCAGAAATGTTTTATTTCTTTACTCACAACTCTTTTTGTGCAATCATAAGTGGGAGTGGGATTCCATTTGATCTAATATCTTGTGTTATGCCATTATATGTAAAAAACATGCTCCGGTACTTTGGCGACTAAGAAAGTGTTTTTTAAACCTTCTGCTTTGGGTTGGAAGTGTCAATGTGTAGTTCATAAATGCAGAATCTATGAGCAGAATTACTGTTTTACCTCAATTAACCACAAAATCCTTAGTTTGAAAGTGACTGTTTTCTTGAAGCTGTGCCGCGCCATTTTCCCTACATTTCCCCCCACGTGGGCCAGCCCCCTAGCAATTCGAGTTCTAGCCAATGAGCTTCAGCCCCATTGCATTTGAGTGACAGCTAGCAAGAAGCCTGCCCAGTGTTATCCAATGAGGTTGTAGGGCGGGCCCAACGGCTCAGTGGACACAGCATATTTGCACATATGTAACCTAGTACGCAATGTTTCACGACCACTTTTGGCTCGTGAATGCTACTTTCAGAACTACTGGCTAATACTTTTTAGTATACAAAAGTACCAGAGAATCTCTTTAAATATGACTATGGCCAGTGACTGTGTGAAAGACTCACATATGGCCTTGCATCAATTGAGAACTGTTGACTGAATCAAATGGTCAATTAACACAATAACAAAACCTATGGAATTTGTATGGCTCTTCAAAAGTTTATTTGTTGAACCTTTGAGAATGAGGTTCTATAAAGAACCATTAAAAAGTGTTCTATATATAACCAAGGGTTGTACCCACCTTTTTGGTGCTATATTGAACCTTTTTTAAATAGTTATGTATAGAACATTAGGAAAGGGTTCTTTATTTAACCAGGCAAGTCAGTTAAGAACAAATTCTTATTTACAATGACAGCCTACCCCAGCCAAACCCTAACAATGCTGGGCCAATTGTGCACCGCCCTACGGGACTCCGTAGGTATGATACAGCCTGGAATAGAACCAGGGTCTGTAGTGACACCTCTAGCACTGAGATGCAGTGCCTTAAACCGCTCCACCACTCAGGAGCCCAAAACTTTATGAGCATGGTTCTTTATAGAACCTTCCAAAAGGGTTCTATATAGCATCAAAAAGGATCCTGCTATCGTTACGAGCCAAAGAACCCTTATTTCGAACTATCATTATTTTTTGTGTGTATAATGACCATTAAAGCAAGGATATTCGGATCTTACACACGAGCGTCCTGTTGGTTCCAAAATGAACCCCTCTTTGAAAAGGGTTCCTGAAAGCATCCTTTTACATCTGCAAAGGTTAAATGAGTATGGGTTCTTCAATGAACCTACAGGTTGATGATCCCTGACCTAAAATTTCCTTTTTTAACATTAAATGATCTTAAGGATTCCCCAGGAAGCTTTTTAGAGTGATAATGAGACATGGTAGATGACATTTTTATATACCTTAAGGTTAAAGTATTTATGCAGGGGAAGAACGGGACCAGAAATCAGCCCTGGTATTTCTAACACACTGGCTCATTTTATTCCTTGAGGCACACACACTGGCCTATTTCTTTCCTTGAGGCCCCCATTCGTAACCAAATAATTATAATTCTGCGCCCCCCCCAAAAAGTTAGACAGGCCCACTGGGCTAAAAATGGAACAGCACATCTGGCATTTGCCCAAAATACCGATGGCCAGTCCGCCCCTGTGTTTATGAATATTGAAATCATAAAAAGGCTGTACAATGACTACTTCATGTTATGTCCAGGCGATGGCGGCAGTAACAAGCAATCATACTATTTGTATAAACCTCCACGTGACCTAATAATCATGCATATATCATTAAAAATACACATGTTTAAATGTGCATAACAATTAATAGCATTGACTGTTTGGCCTTGGACCAATATTATAATCACTGCCGTTATCCAAATAAGACATTTCCTCCAATTAATTATAGGGCATTTATTTCTAAAGGAAAGGGAGTTAACGGTTTTGTCTTGAGAACAGTGATTGATCATGTATTAACTATTAGGATAATTAGTCTCCCG
The DNA here is from genome assembly GCF_045679555.1 of Salvelinus alpinus. Taxonomy (NCBI): domain Eukaryota; kingdom Metazoa; phylum Chordata; class Actinopteri; order Salmoniformes; family Salmonidae; genus Salvelinus; species Salvelinus alpinus. Next base: position 13,816,191 of record NC_092117.1, read on the forward strand.
ATACAGTTAACTAAACCGTAAAATTACTCTCACTGGACTCACATCAGGGAAAATTACTTTGTTAGATCAATAATTTGTGCTTTCGCTATATAAAACAACCCAATGTGCATGCTCTATGTGAATGTGATGGACATGGGCTTGTATCTACATAAAACAGATTTTGTTGTGTCAGTGGCATCTGCATACCCAGCCACAACCTGGATACTAGCCAATGAATGCGCTCGATTTCGTGACGTTGCCGACGGTGGTGCCCTCTCGTTGACTTCCTGTCCTGGAGCAAACTGCCCTTTGAGTGAACCCTGGTTAAGCTTGAGCTGATACACGTGTGGCTGTTCATCCAATGCGGTTTTAGGACTGCTTAGCGTAGGCCACAGTATTCATTTGGGTAAAGGGAGGGGTGAACAGTTTGCTGCATAGTTCTTAGGTAGAGACACATTCTAAGCAACGTTGCTTGTTTGTTTTAATGTCGAAACAATGTAGCCATGGCCGTATTACAGTTTTTAGCAGATGCCTGGATTATATGCACGTATGTTCCCAAATTATGCAGTGCTATATTTCCCATGTATTATTTTGCTTTCTTCCACCAATGATTTATATTGTCTTGAGGGTATTTAAAGACGTATAAAACATAGGCTTAACTAAAACATATACTTAAATTAGAATTTCAAAGATGCAGATGATTAAACCACCCTCAACCCAACTTGTAGGCTAATATGTAGGTGTATGAATTGATACATATATTTGGACCAAATGCAGCCTATTAATCGAATAAAGATGTGAATATATTTACAAAAACAGAATTAGGCTGTGGAACAGTAGACCTTTTCTGTAAAAGTTTAATTTGAAGACGATGGAAAATGTTCAACATCTCTTATTTGTTCAACTTAGTCATATTCATTTTCTATACATTTCAGCGTGCCAAATGTGGCTGCAGCGTTTTCTTCCAGCCTTGTCTCATAACATAGTACATGTAAATCCGGGACACTCAAATTAGTATGATACAGTATTTTATGTTTGGTTTGGTTACATAAGACAGAAGGTTACTTAAGGTAGGGTGATTGGTTGTGCGTCTAACGGGAACGTCTACCGCCCCAAAGGTTGTGTGTTCGAATCTCATTACAGACAACTTTGCAACTACAGTACTTACTACTTTGCATGTTAGCTAAACCTAACCTAGCTAATGTTAGCGAGAACAAATTGGAATTTGTAACATATCATACATTTTGCATATTCGGAACACATGAGATGAATTGTAATTCAATCCGGAGTGTCCCGGATTTCCGTTAATTATGTTATGTCTACCCATGAGTCCAGGTTGCAGCCTCAGCTTCTGGCAAGTGAGCATTTTAATGTCGAACATGATTATTGATAGAAGACTAAACGAGACATGGCCACATTGGTGTTAATCTCACCTCTGCCTGCTATTTGACCCTGTGTTGCCGGATTGAACTCTGGCATTCTGCCAACCCTGAATGCCCAGGTGTTATTATTAGAAATCGATGTAGTAAATATAAAAATGCAGATTAAACAATCTTACGCATATTGGTGATATTGTAATTGACTGTAAATTCTCTATAAGGACCAATCTGGGAAAAGTGATTGCCAATTAGGAGAGTATTCCTGAATTGTGCATATTGCGCTCCTCATACTCCAATGCACCCCTATGAAAACAGAATGTAAGAGTCCTGTTCTCATTTACGATAGTGTAATAGTGTTTGTGACTTCAACACAAGACTGGACTGCAATATAATTACGTGCCAGATAGGCTTGTCCATTATCCTCTAACAGGGTTTAAAATAGATGGTCAGAAGGTCACCATGGTATGCCTATATACCCCAAGTGATTAAATATTTTACCAGATCTAATGTGTTATATTCTCTTACATTAATTTAACATTTCCACAAACTTCAAAGTGTTTCCTTTCAAATGGTATCAAGAATATGCATATCCTTGCTTCAGGTCCTGAGTTACAGGCAGTTAGATTTGGGTATGGAATTTTGAATGGCGAAAATTGAAAAAAGTAACCCAATCACTGTGGGGTGAAGGTGATGAGGTGAAGGTGAAGGTGATGAGAGGTGTTGGGTTTGCGCCAGAAATAGTGTTTTCCTTGATGGCCAAAAAGCTCAATTTTAGTCGTATCTGACCAGAGTACCTTCTTCCATATGTTTGGGGAGTCTCCCACATGCCTTTTGGCAAACACCAAACGTGTTTGCTTATTTTTTTGGACAGTCCTATGTCCTATGGACAGATACTCCAATCTCCGCTGTGGAGCTTTGCAGCTCGGTCAGGGATATCTTTGGTCTCTTTGCCTCTCTGATTAATGCCCTCCTTGCCTGGTACGTGAGTTTTGGTGGGCGGCCGTCTCTTGGCAGGTTTGTTGTGGTGCCATATTCTTTCCATTTTTAATAATGGATTTAATGGTGCATGGTGCTCCGTGGAATGTTCAAAGTTTCGGATATTGTTTTATTACCCAATCCTGATCTGTACTTCTCCACAACTTTGTCCCTGACCTGCTTGGAGAGCTCCTTGGTCTTCATGGTGCCACTTGCTTGGTGGTGTTGCAGACTCTGGGGCCTTTCAGAACAGGTGTATATATACTGAGATCATGTGACAGATCATGTGACACTTAGATTGCACACAGGTGGACTTTATTTAACTAACTATGTGACTTCTGAAGGTTATTGGTGGCACCAGATCTTATTTAGGGGCTTCAAAGCAAAGGTGGTGAATACATATGCACACACCACTTTTCCATAAAAATGTTTAAAACATTTTTTGAAACAAGTCATTTTTTTCATTTCACTTCACCGATTTCGACTATTTTGTGTATGTCCATTACATGAAATCCAAATCCAAATAAAAATCTATTTAAATGACAGATTGTAATGGAACACAATAGCAAAAACGCCAAGGGGATGACTACTTTTGCAAGGCACTGTATATAGGTTCTCCAGCTGACCTTTATCAAGATACCCATGTCGACTGGATTACCATTGTAAAGATGAACGATGCTGCAGCAGCATCAGTTTCTACTTCCACTACTTCGTCCTCTCAGATATGAAATGAGACGTCCCTCAGTTAGACAAAATGGTTGTCATATGCTGTGCCTTGGTCAATCTGAATGATTCTGTTGTGCTATTTGAGTAGAGAGCACCGTCACCTTGTCGTCATGACCAAAGTGCCCCCTTAAACAGAATGAAGGGTGTAGCAATAACTGCTGATTAAACAGAAAGATAATTTGGCAGTAATTTATTTAACAGTGTTGTTAATGATGTTGTAAACATACTGCACTTTAATAGGCTATATTGTTGTATGGGTGAAATTAAAAGTATTTTGTGTGTCATCTCTGCTTTGCCCCATTGAATAAAATGTATTGCCTAACAATTATTTTTTTTACTTGGTAGTAGTAGTTGTGTGTGTATGTTTTAAGCTAAGGATCCCATCTCCTGCATCCAGACATTTCACTACCTAGATTACAATGGTTGGATTTGCATGAAACAATTTCATGTCAGCACAAGGTATGTACAACATCTGATATAAGGATTAGTCTCATATACATTGTCTACTGGTATTGTTTTTAAATTGAGAACATATACAGTAGCAGTCAAAAGTTTGGACACACCTATTCATTCCAGGGTTTTTCTTTATTTTTGCAATGTTCTACATTGTAGAATAATAGTGAAGACATCAAAACTATGAAATAACACATATGGAATCATGTAGTAACCAAAAACGTGTTAAACAAATCAAAATATATTTTATATTTGAGATTGTTAAAAGTAGCCACCCTTTGCCTTGATGACAGTTTTGCACAATCTTAGCATTCTCTCTACCAGCTTCATGAGGTAGTCACCTGGAATGCATTTCAATTAACAGGTGTGCCTTGTTAAAAGTTAATTTGTGGGATTTCTTACCTTCTTAATGCGTTTGAACCAATCAGTTGTGTTGTGACAAGGTAGGGGTGGTATACAGAAGATAGCCCTATTTGGTAAAAGACCAAGTCCATATTATGGCAAGAACAGCTCAAATAAACAAAGAGAAACGACCGTCCATCATTACTTTAAGACATCAGTCAATGCGGAAAATTTCAAGAACTTTGAAAGTTTCTTCAAGTGCAGTCGCAAAAACCATCAAGCGCTATGATGAAACTGGCTCTCATGAGGACCGCCAGAGGAAAGGAAGACCCAGAGTTACCTCTGCTGCAGAGGATAGGTTCATTAGGGTTATCTGCACCTCAGATTGCAACCTAAATAAATGCTTCACAGAGTTCAAGTTACAGACACATCTCAACATCAACTGTTCAGAGGAGACTGCATGATTCAGGCCTTCATGGTCGAATTTCTGCAAGAGACCACTACTAAAGGACACCAATAACAAGAAGAGACTTTCTTGGGCCAATAAAACATGAGCAATGGACATTAGACCAGTGGAAATCAGTCCTTTGGTCTGATGAGTCCAAATTTGAGATTTTTGTTTCCAACCGAAGTGTCTTTGTGAGACGCAGAGTAGGTGAATGGATGATGATGTGTAGTTCCCACCGTGAAGCATGGAGGAGGAGGTGTGATGGTGTGGGGGTGCTTTGCTGGTGACACTGTCTGTGATTTATTTAGAATTCAAGGCACACTTAACCAGCATGGCTATGATAGCATTCTGCAGCGATACACCATCCCATCTGGTTTGCACTTAGTGGGACTATCATTTATTTTTCAACAGGACAATGATCCAACACACTTCCAGGCTGTGTAAGGGCTATTTGACCAAGAAGGAGAGTGATGGAGTGCTGCATCAGATGATCTGGCCTCCCCAATCACTTGACCTTAACCCAATTGAGATAGTTTGGGATGAGAGGGACTGCAAAGTGAAGGAAAAGCAGCCAACAAGTGCTCAGCATATGTGGGAACTCCTTCAAGACTGAATGTTGGAAAAGCATTCCAGGTGAAGCTGGTTGAGAGAATGCCAAGAGTGTGCAAAGCTGTCATCAAGGCAAAGGCTGGCTATTTTAGATTTGTTTAACACTTTTTTGGTTACTACATGATTCCATATGTGTTATTTCATCGTTTTGATGTCTTCACTATTATTCTACAATGTAGAAAATAGTAAAAATAAAGAGAAATCCTTGAATTAGTAGGTGTGTCCAAACTTTTGACTTGTACTGTAGCTCAACAATATGCAAATAATGTGTGAGTGAAGCTATTCTCTGCTTCAGATGCACAATGTCAAGGGGTGCATTGCAAATGCCAATAAGGCTAATGCCATCATACTGTAGACCTATGGCTGCATTGGCGATGCATGCCATTACGAGCTGCAAAATGTGTTCACATGGCTGATATCCTGAGAGAGAGTGACGATCAAATAAAACTAATTGAAGAGCTTACAACTGAACAAAAAGGTAACCTTCATTTGAGAATACAACACAGAAACACAGACAAATTAGAAACAGATTCCCTTCTCCTCTTTATTGCAGGATTGTGAACTGTGATTAATCAACATTGAACATAGATCGTCTTGGATAATATTTTTTATAACATAAATGTAAACAAGTTGAAACACTTCACTTCAAAGAATCAACACTTTATTTAATATAATTTCAAAGTGTACAAGTAGGCTAACTCATATGTAAAGGTTAGACATCTTAGTAACAAGTAGGCTATTATTACTAAAGCATAAATTCAGGTGAACAAAAAAAAAGTCAATAGCAGAGCTGACCAACCTCGCTCTACTGATCCCTGATCTACTTGTTTATCAGACTTCTATTCCATCCCAGCAATAGCACACTTGATTATCAACTAATTAGGTATGATAAGTTGAATCAGGTGTTTGTTAATGCTGGGCTGGAACAGAAGCCTGCACACCCAGCAAGATTGGCCTGCTCCAGTTGTAAAAGGTTTACACTAAGGATGCAAATTTCGACTAACCGACCCTCATTAACTGGTCAACAAACTGCTACGTTTTTCCTAAACAGTAAAATGACGTGACCAACATAAAATACTGTAAGGATCTCCACTATATAAGACACCTTATAATTTTGCCAATTTATACATTTCTACATTTAGCTAACATTAGATACTTAATCCAGAGATTCTTACCTTTGCCTTGATTCAGCAGTCTCGTCCAGATCATCATGGTATTTGTAGTTCTTTATGATAGCCACATAAGCAGCTAATTAGCATTTAATTTTTAGGGGGTAAATACAGGCAAATATATTTATAAAAGTCACCTTGTCCTGGAGAGATTTACATGATTATCAAAACGTCACGGCAGGGTAGGCCTACATGAAACACAGCCCTTATTTTAAGGGTTTCTAAAATCCCCTATGGGAAAAATTAATGGTAGAAAAATGATTGAAACCATTTCCCTGTTTAACCGCTAGGTTTTATGGGTATTATGACTCATACTGTGGTACCCTATAACGGCACGTTTCACTTCAGTACCAGCTTTTTGAGGAACTGCTCTCGAGCTGTCTGACAGGTGATAGGTCATTATGCTCCTCAAATTAGGCTCTGTATGCTGTGCCCATGTGATAAATAAGATGCAGTGCCTTCAGAAAGTATTCACACCCTTGACTTTAAAATGGAATTCAAATAGTTTGGTTAATTTCAGTTTATATGACAAATCAAGCAAGTATAGTGTAGAGAATCATCGTACCATCTTAACCGCTGTGAAATATATTTTCCATAACCAAAAATATTGTATTTTCATCTGTTTGAAGCTGGTGTAGAAAACCGAAAGTAAAAGACGCAAAAACGAAATTTAAGAAGGGGAAGCATAGAAATAGCGCATAGAACAGATCTACCACTTCTTTGACTTGCTTTAAATGAGAATGACATATCTATAACAGACATTTATATGTGAATTTGGTCGGATCAGCCAAAAAGTTAAATAATTGTAATTTCCTTGTCAACGGTCCACACAAAATACTCTGTAATGTCAAAGTAGAGTAAATTATATTTTTTATTTATGAAAAATATACCTTGATTAGATAAGTATTCAACATCCCGAGTCAATACCTGTTAGAATCCCCTTTGGCAGCGATTACAGCTGTGAGTCTTTTTTTTCTTTGCACACCTGAATTATACAATATTTGGCCATTATTCTTTTTTTAATTCTTCAAGCTCTGAAAAGTTGGTTGTTGATCATTGCTAGACATCCATTTTCAAGTCTTGCCATAGAGTTTCAAGCCGATTTAAGTCAAAACTGTAACTAGGCTACTCAGGAATATTCAATGTCGTCTTAATAAGCAACTTCAGTGTATATTTGGCCTTGTGTTTTAGGTTAGTGTCCTGCTGAAAGGTGAATTTGTCTCCCAGTGTCTTTTGGAGAGCAGACTGGACCCAGGTTTTCCTCTAGGATTTTGCCTGTGCTTAGCTCTATTCGTTTCTTTTTATCCCCCAAAAAAATGTCCTAGTCTTTGCCGATGACAAGCATACCCATATCTTTATGCAGTCACCACCATGCTTAAAAATATGTGAGTGGTACTCAGTGATATTGGATTTGCCCCAAACATAATGCTTTGTATTCAGGACAAAAAGTTCATTTCTTTACCATGTTTTTTGCAGCATTTCTTTAGTACCTTATTGCAAACAGGATGCATGTTTTGGAATATGTATATTCTGTACAGGCGTCCTTCTTTTCACCCCGTTAGTATTGTGGAGTAACTACAATGTTGTTGATCCATCCTCCTGTATTTTAATATTTAAGGACTCTTGGAAGACTAGTCCAAATGAGGACTAAAAGAGATCCTAATAAAATAAAATAAAATCAATCACAGCCATTAAACTCTGTAACTGTTTTAAAATGCCCATTGGCCTCATGGTGAAATCCCTGAATGGTTTCCTTCCTCTCCGGCAACTGAGTTAGGAAGGGCGCCTGTATCTTTGTAGTGACTGGGTGTATTGATACACCATCCAAAGTGTAGTTAATAACTGCACCATACTCAAAGGGATATTCAATATCTGCTTTTTATTTTTAAGCCCATCTACCAATAGGTGCCTTTTGTGAGGTATTGGAAAACCACCCTGGTCTTTATGGTTGAATCTGTGTTTGAAATTCACTGCTCGACTGAGGGACCTTACAGATAATTGTATGTTTGGGGTACAGAGATGGGGCAGTCATTTAAAACCATGTTAAACACTATTATTTTACACAGAGTAAGTGAGTCCATGCAACCTATTATGTGACTTGTTAAGCTAAGTTAAATTTTTACTCCGGAACTTATTTAGGCTTGCCATAACAACAGAGTTGAATACTTATTGACTCAAGACATTTCAGCTTTTTTTAAATTCATTTGTAAACATTTCTGAAAACATAAATCGACTTTGACATTATGGGGTATTGTGTTTAGATCAGTGACACAATCTACATTTGATCAATTTTAAATTCAGGCTGTAGCACAACAAATGTGGAAAAAGTCAAGGGGTGTGAATACTTTCTGAAGGCAGTGTACATGATGACTAACGATAATATACACGCACCAATTTAATTATGCAAGTTAATCTATAGACCGATAAGCATGACCGTTCAAATGTATTTAACTGTTAATATCCCTATTATATACATTGGTGTGTCACGATCGTCATGGGAAGAAGTGGACCAAAGCGCAGCGTGGTACATGTTCATCCTATTTATTTATTTAATGAACACCGACAACAACAAAACAAACACGAACGTGATGCAATGCAAAAATAAGATCCCACAAATGAAAGAGGGAAAAAGGACTGCCTAAGTATGATTCCCAATCAGAGACAACGATGGATAGCTGCCTCTGATTGGGAACCACACTCGGCCAAAAACAAAGAAATAGAAAACATAGAAATAAAGAAACTATAATGCCCATCCTAGTCACACCCTGGCCTAACCAAAATAGAGAATAAAAGCCTCTCTATGGCCAGTGCGTGACATGGTGTGACTTTTACACTTCTCTTGGGACATTCATTGGGACTCTTCATCTGCAGATACATTTTTTCTGTTTTGTCCTCTGTTATGTGAGTGAAGTTAGCTAGCTGGTGATATTTAATTCACTTAGCTATCTAGCTATACAGTACGTAAAGTTAGATAGCTAGCTAACATTACGTTAGCAGCTCATTTGAGTTACTGTAGCTAGCAAGCTAATAATACATACAGTACCAGTCAAAAGTTTGGATACACCTACTCATTCCCGGGTTTTCCTTTATTTAGACTATTTTCTACATTGTAGAATAATAATAAAGACATCAAAACTATGAAATAACACATATGGAATCATGTAGTAACCAAAAAAGTGTTAAACAAATCAAAATATATTTTAGATTCTTCAAAGTACCCACCCTTTGCTTTAATGACAGCTTTGCACATTCTCTCAACCAGCTTCATGAAGTAGTCACCTGGAATGCATTTCAATTAACCTGTGCGCCTTGGTGAAATTTGTTGGGGTATTGTTGACAAAAACGTCTGATTAGGTTTTCAATTGGAATCTGAGACATAACAGTATGGCAATGTTTGACATGACAGTAAAGGGGCTCTTCAGCCATACAGGGAGCTCTAAGAGGCAGCTGGGGAAACAAGCAGGCTAGGAGGGTAGTGATCAGAGGAAAGCCACTGACCCCTGCCATTTCAGTTTTTCAGTATTTTAGGCTGGGGAAATTACATGTGACACCATGACTTGAGGGCAGAGAGGGGCTACCTTAAGAAACATAATCATCAACTCTCAGTTTTTTACTAAACAGTCGCCTCTACAACACCCAGGCATTCATTTACATCAACTCAGCATGTGTAACAGACTGTGCTGATGCCAGCAGTTTTAGATCCGACACAGCAGTCCCTCTCTCACAGTCGGCATAACGGACAGCGCACTGGCTTTATCAGCCTTTAGTAGAGTGATGCTCAAGGATTATTACCACGCCCATTTGGCAGAAACAGTGAGATTGCTGACGGTAATCGGCCATGACAGGGAACAGAGAGGCTAGTGGTTGAACCTAAAGGGAGAGAGAGAGGGAGGAAAGTGGATATTAACTCAGATACTTCACCTCCTAACAATGCTGCTGGCTTCAGGTCAGTGAGAGATGGCTGTGTCAGCGATGCCTGCCTCAGTGCTCATCACAGTTTGGGCCCTCTCTAAGATGGCAGAGGGAAGAGCAAATCCAAACTAACCTTTATCTCACTGTCCCGCCTCAGTGCAATAACTTGATTGTTTCACACATTGGGCCATTAACAGAGTGCAATGCTTTTGATGTCTGCTGTTTTGTTTGCCTTATTACACTGTAACACCCTGGTTACATTTCTCTTTCTTTCCCCCCCTGTACCAAAACAATCTCTATTGTTTATTGACCATGTGAATAGACATATGGTAAGCATTTCTTGGTAACAGTGGAGGCTGCTGAGGGGAGGACGACACATAATAATGGCTGGAATGGAGCAAATGGAAACCATGTCTTTGATGTATATTATACCATTCCACCTATTCTGCTCGAGCCATTACAATGAGCCCGTCCTCCCCAATTAACATGCCACCAACCTCCTGTGGTTTGTAATGGAGGAGGGACCATAGATTTCTTTTAGACCACAGTGAGGTCTTCAAAGACAATTTCCAGGACGCAAGTGGTGTGACCATTATCAACAATGATAAGAGGAGAGACTCTGTGATGGCCGCTCTCCACTTGATCCATGATTGTTTTAATCTAGTTGCAGGGACTGCAGATAAAAAGTAGCTTGTTCTAAAACCTAGTGCAATGTCAATGCCTGATAAATGTTCCCTGAAAATGTTTTGAATTAATAAAGAACTTGAATCTCCAGCCAGCAAATCTTTATTCCAAATGCCAGACGTCGAGGGATATTTTTCAAGTTTGTCTCCCCAAGTTGGTTAACTGTCAGATGGCACAGTGCAAAGTGCCAACACTTGTATAAATCGTCTTTGGGTTCGGTGTCCCTTCTACGGGACGGTTGAGCTAACGTAGGCTAATGCGATTAGCCTGAGGTTGTAAGTAACAAGAACATTTCCCAGGACATAGACATATCTGATATTGGCAGAAATTTGGGGGTTTATGGCTTAAATTCTTGGTAATCTAACTGCACTGTCCAATTACAGTAGCTATTACAGTGAAATAATACCATACTATTGTTTGAGGAGAGTGCACAATTTTGAACATGAACAGTTATTAATAAACAAATTAGGCACATTTGGGCAGTCTTGATACAACATTTTGAACAGAAATGCAATGGTTCATTAGATCAGTCTAAAACTTTGCACATACACTACTGCTATCTAGTGGCCAAAATCTAAATTGCAACTGGGGTGGAATAATACATTATGGCCCTTTTCTTGCATTTCAAAACGATGGTACAAAAAAATACAAAATAATGTTTTTCTTTTCTTTGGATTATCTTTTACCAGATCTATTATGTTATATTCTCGTACATTCCTTTCACATTTCCACAAACTCCAAAGTGTTTCCTTTCAAATGGTACCAACCATATGCATATCCTTGCTTCAGGGCCTGAGCTACAGGCAGTTAGATTTGGGTATGTAATTTTAGGTGAAAATTGAAAAAAAGGGGTGGATCCTTAAGAGGATTTATAACAGAGCACACCCATTAGATTATTTGAAAGTTATGGCTCTTCTCCAAGTGGCAGCATTAGCTGTGATGGTCCCATGATATGATCTCAGAGTTAAGCGGCGGTGTTGGCATCCCTCTGGAGTCACAAGGGCACTGGGTTAGAGGGAGGTGGGGGGCACTGTTTAGCTTTACCCCTGCCCCCAGCGCAGACTGTGCCAGGATGCCAAAGCCTAGCGTGGTATTGCCCTCTGCTGAACTGCCGTCATCCTCTCATCTTGGCAGATCTGTAATGTCTGATGAGATACCCTTGCCTAGACGGGATTGCGTTAGTGACAAGAACATGAAAGTCATCAAACTTTCATCTTGGTTGTTTCTGAAGCAGTCTTGATTTGTTATATATACAGTATATCAATACTGTGCAATTCAACCAAAGTCCAAGTAACAGTTATTGAATGTGTCTAGCCTTTTTATTTCTCTCATTAGTGTATCACCATGCGGTAAAATGATTCAGCGAGATGGTTAGATGTTTTTATTAATGTCACTACATAGACCTATTTGCCAAAAAATCTCTGAAAATCCAGCTCACTGTGGGGCCTCCCGATTGGGGCCTCCCGAGTGGCACAGTGGTCTGAGGCACTGCAACTAGAGATTCTGGGTTCGAGTCCAGGCTCTGTCGCAGCCGGCCACGACCGGGAGACCCATGGGGCAGCGCACAATTGGCCCAGCGTCGTCCGGGTTAGGGGAGGGTTTGGCCGGCAGGGATGTACTTTTCCCATCGCTCACTAGCGACTCCTGTGGTGGGCCGGGTGCAATGCATGCTGACACGGTCGCCAGCTGTACGGTGTTTCCTCCGGTACACTAGTGCGGCTGGCTTCCGGGTTAAGTGGGGGAATTGTGTCAAGAAGCAGTGTGGCTTGTTTGGGTTGTGTTTCGGAGGACGCACGGCTCTCGACCTTCGCCTCTCCCGAGTCCATACAAGAGTTGCACCGATGAAACAAGACTGTAACTACCAATTGTATACCATGAAAAAGGGGTAAAACATTCTTTATTTTTTACTAACAAAAATTTTGCTCACTGTTTGTTGACCTTGCAGAGTGAGGTCATGCCGCAGGGAAGAAAAGCTCTGATTGTCAAAGCCAATCGTATGATTACAGTGCACTGGGTCTTTTTATTTGTCCCTTTGTACCATCCTTACATGAACCAACAGAGATGGCCTATGAGTGTCCTATTGGTATTGTTCGGAGGGGAAATGTCATCCAACCTAGTCTATTTCATTGAAGTAACAACAGGGTTGCCTTTGCATATAATTTTGGATGGACTGGGGCCTCCTGCCTCCTGTTTGTTAAAATCATAAAGACAGTGGATTAGTGGTTTAACATGACAAACATTTTAGCCTACTTGTTTAAAACATATCGACTGAAAAGAAGACCCTGTGATTTGTATTTAAATACCTAGTCAAGTTATTTTATCAAGCAAGTTTTGTTTACTCTGTACCTCCATCTCTATTCTTACTAAGCCCCCCAAAAATCTCATAGAAATAGCCTAGCATTAGCCCTAATTCAGAAATAATTAGAAATCCTGCTTATTTTGAGATTTTTTTCTGAAGGCTCTGTGCTAGCAGAGACATAACATAGTTTGCTGTCCTCTCTCAAATGCAATGATCTGGTCATTCTGGTGTCACCTAAAATCAAATAAAATTGTATTTGTCACATGCTTTGTGTGACGTAGAAGTCCGTCACTGGCCGCGGGCAACATTTGGTTCTTTAACGCACGCACACATTCATCACTCCTCCCTTCTCCGTTATAAGTTAACAATGTGGGTCGACACACAAATTAACTTCTGTCTAAGTACATACATTTCACACTTGTCAATGTTCATATTTAAGATATACAATATTTATTATACTTATCAACGTTGTGGATGAGCGCGTTGTTTGTTCTGTTTCTCTCTCTCTCTCCATCTCGGTAGCTTCCGGGTATGCTGGAAAAAGACCCGAGCTAAGGGAATTGGGCTGACTTTATAGTGCCTGTCCCAAATTGCTCATTAATGCAAATGGTTATATGGGCATATTGAAAGATACTGTCAGTAGTGATGTAATGTTGTAAATGTTATGTTGTGATATTGTTTAAAAACGTGTTGCAATGTATATCCTTTAGTATGTTTAGTTAATGGAAAATGTAGGTTTGACTAGGTAATTGCTTAATTAATTAGGGTAGTAATTGTTCTGAGGGGAGGGGCTAGCCCTACAAAAGGAGCCTCTCTTTCAGTTCATAGAGAGGCATATTTGGATCGAGCTGTGGATGGGGCAGCATTGTTTTAAGCTGTCCCATAAGGTAGACGTTTGATGGCAGTACTGTTGTTCTTGTTCCGGAATCACCTTGTAAATAAACACCTTTGCACAGAAGAACTTTTGCGGCTCCGCCATCTTTTTGTTTTGATAGAGGTTAGGTTTTCCAGTTTATCCTTCTGGCCTACTCTACGTGACACTTTGTAAACAACAGGTGTAGACTAGAAGTGAAATGCTTACTTACAGGCCCTTCCCAACAATGCAGAGCGAAAAATAGAAAGATAATAGAAAAATAAAATAACACGAGGAATAAATACACAATGAGTAACGATAACTTGGCTATATACACTGGGTACCAGTACCGAGTCGATGTACATATAGGTCGGGGTAAAGTGACTAGGCAACAGGATAGATAATAAACAGTAGCAGCAGTGTATGTGATGAGTCAAAATGCAGATAGTCCGGGCAGTTATTTGGTTAACTATTTAGCAGTCTTATGGCTTGAGGGTAGAAGCTGTACAGAGTCCTGTTGGTTTCAGATTGGTGCAACGGTACTGCTTGCCGTGCGGTTGCAGAGAGAACAGTCCATGACTTGGGTGGCTGCAGTCTTTGACAATCTTTAGGGCCTTCCTCCGACACCGCCCAGAATAGAGGTCCTGGATGGCAGGCAGCACAGCCCCAGTGATGTACTGGGCCGTATGCACTACCTTCTGTAGCGCCTTGCGTTCGGATGCCAAGCAGTTGCCATACCAAGTGGTGATGCAACCAGTCAAGATGCTCACCTTGGGGCAGCAGTAGAACTTTTTGACGATATAAGGGCCCATGCCAAATATTTTCAGCCTCGTGAGGGGGAAGAGGCATTGTTGTTTTGGTCTGTGTGTGTGTAATGGGTGCGTGTTAGTGGCAGGGAAGTCAGGCACAGGAGAACGAACTTGGTATAAACGGAGTCGTTTAATAAAAGTTAACAAAACTCCAAAAACCAAAATATATAAAATAATCAAAGTGGGTACAAAACCCGTCGCGCACCAACACATAACTTGCACAAACATACAATCAAACAATCACCGACAAGGACATGAGGGGAAAACAGAGGGTTAAATACACAACATGTAATTGATGGGATTGGAACCAGGTGTGATGGAAGACAAGACAAAACCAATGGAAAATGAAAAATGGATCAGTGATGGCTAGAAGATCGGTAACGTCGACCGCCGAACACCGCTCGAACAAGGAGAGGGGCCGACTTCGGCGCAAGTCATGACAGTGTGGACCATGTTAATTCTTTAGTGATGTGGACACCGAGGAACTTGAAGCTCTCCACTACAGCCCTGTGGATGGGGGCATGCTCAGCCCTCCGTTTCCTGTAGCCAATGATCAGCTCCTTTGTCTTGTTGATGTTAAGGGAAAGGTTGTTGTCCTGGCATCACACTGCCAGGTCACTGACCTCCTCCCTCTAGGCTGTCTCATCATTGTCGGTGATCAGGCCTACTCTGTCATGTCGCCAGAAAACTTAATGATGGTGTTGGAGTCGTTCGCGGCCACGCAGTCGTGGGTGAACAGGGAGTACAGGAGGGGACTAAGCATGCATCCCTGATGGGCCCACATGTTGAGGGTCAGCGTGGCGGATGTGTTGTTGCCTACTCTCACCACCTAGGGGTGGCCCGTCAGGAAGTCCAGGATCCAGTTGCAGAGGGACGTGTTCAGTCCCAGGGTCTTGCGCTTAGTGATGAGCTTGGAAGGCACTATAGTGTTGAACGTTGAGCTGTAGTCAATGAACAGCATTCTCACATAGGTGTTCCTCTTGTCCAGGTGGGAGAGGGCATTGTGGAGTGCAATGGAGATTGCATCATCTGTGGATCTGTTGGGGTGGTATGCAAATTAGAGTGGGTCAAGGGTGTCTGGGATGACGGTGTTGATGTGATCCATGACCAGCCTTTCAAAGCATTTCAAAGCTACAGATGTGAGTGCTACGGGCCGATAGTAATTTAGACATAAGGACTATGTTCCATTCTCCATCAGTACCTCTTTGGTCGATATCTGACGATGTCCAAGTTCTCCAATTATACAATGGCTCATCCAAGGGTAGAAGAAGCCATTGTCCTTATCAACCCCATAGTGTCATTCATGCATGCTGACAAGAAGGGTGAAGAGAAAGGTAACAACCTCTCCCCTGGGCCAGCCTGACAGATTTCTGACATCACATCACATTACCAATGGATGCTTTCCTTTCAAAACATTAGCTTGTTCTCAATAAAATACCTCAGAGGGACCATGTGTTTTAAGTATGCGTAAAGAGGTCATGTGCAGGTTAAGTGTGCCGCTGAAGTTTACACCTTGGAGACACATTGAGAGGTGTTATTTTAGGTGTTATTTGAAGAGCTAGCTCTGCAAGTATTAGCTCCCAGCTCCACAGAGAATCTCGGTTGAAGCCTCTGGTCCAATGCACTCATGTCTCTGGCTTATTTCCCTAGTGGTCCCCTGAGGTAAATCATCTCCTCCTCTTCCCCACTCTCTAGTGACAGATAAAGCCTTGTCTTGTAAGAGAGTCCCTGTGGGAGGGCTGGCCTCTCAGACAGTCACTTTTGGAAATTGTTCTTCCTCTCAAGTTGTGTAACAACATTGTGGCAGATTAAGTTTATTTCTGGTATTCCAGGCAGAAAAGAAGCAGGACAGAGAAGCCCATCCCGCCTCCAGAGCTGGTCCTGCCTGGCAGCATGGCCATCGGTTCAGTGTCCATGGCTGTGGCCAAGATTGGGGCTCTACTGCAAGACATGCCCCTGTACAAGTACATCACAGTTCTGAGGAACAAACAGGTCAGTGAGCTCCCCTTTGAACACGCACACACACACTGACACACACCATGCTATGTTATGCAATGTGATGTAGGTCATTGATCAGGAATGATAGACTTGAAGGCAATGGCAGATATAT
This sequence comes from Salvelinus alpinus, assembly GCF_045679555.1. Classification (NCBI taxonomy): domain Eukaryota; kingdom Metazoa; phylum Chordata; class Actinopteri; order Salmoniformes; family Salmonidae; genus Salvelinus; species Salvelinus alpinus. Next base: position 13,832,938 of record NC_092117.1, read on the forward strand.
GTGTGGGTGTTAAGGGAGGCTATTTCATCTAGTTGTCATATTATACATGTAGCGTGTAGTAAAAAAAAAGTGTTTAATAATAATATTGACCATCTTCAATCAATCGACCACATACAACACCCGTTCTGCCAGTCACTTTCTGTTAAAAGTCCCCAAACACATGCCTGGGTCGCTCCTCTTTTCAGTTCGCTGCAGCTAACAACTGGAACGAGCTGCAACAAACACTCAAACTGGACAGTTTTATCTAAATCTCTTCATTCAAAGACTCAATCATGGACACTCTTACTGACCGTTGTGGCTGCTTTGCGTGATGTATTGTTGTCTCTACCTTCTTGCCCTTTGTGCTGTTGTCTGTGCCCAATAATGTTTGTACCCTGTTTTGTCCTGCTACCATGTTGTGCTGCTGCCATGTTGTGTTGTTGTCTTAGGTCTCTCTTTTTGTAGTGTTGTGTTGTCTCTTTTGTCGTGGTGTGTTTTGTCCTATATTTTTATTGAATTTATTTAAATTTTTAATCCCAGCCCCTGTCCCCGCAGGAGGCCTTTTGGTAGGCAGTCATTGTAAATAAGAATTTGTTCTTAATGTTCTTAACTGACTTGCCTAGTTAAATAAAGGATTTTTTTATTTTTATAAATAAAAATAAAGAACAGAAACCCAGCCTAAAACCCCAGAGTAAGCAATGCAGATGTAGAAGCATCTACACTGCATCAGAAAGTATTCAGACCCCTTCCCTTTTCCCACATTTTGTTACATTACAGCCTTATTCTAAAATGTATTAAATCATTTGTTTCCCTGATGACAAAGTGAAAACTGGTTTAGAAATTTCAGCAAATGTATAAAAAATTTTTTTTTACAAATACCTTATTTACATAAGTATTCAGACCCTTTGCTGTGAGACTCGAAAGCTCAGGTGCATCCTGTTTCCATTGATCATCCTTGAGATGTTTTTACAACTTGACTGGTGTCCACCTGTGGTAAATTCAATTGATAGGACAGGATTTGGAAAGGCTCACACCTGTCTATATAAGGTCCCACAATTGACAGCGCATGTCAGAGCAAAAACCAAGCCATGAGGTCGAAGGAATTGTACGTAGAGCTCTGAGACATGATTGTGTCGAGGCACAGATCTGGGGAAGGGTACCAAAAAATGTCTGCAGCATTGAAGGTCCCCAAGAACACAGTGGCCTCCATCATTCTTAAATGGAAGAAGTTTGTAACCACCAAGACTCTTCCTAGAGCTGGCCACCCAGCCAAACTGAGCAATCAGTGGAGAAGGGCCTTGATCAGGGAGGTGATATGGGTATCCCCAAACCATCACACTACACCCACCATGCTTGACCATTGGTAGAAGGTTCTTACTGTGAAATGCAGTGTTTGGTTTTCGCCAGGCATAATGGAACGCATGTCGTCCAAAAAGTTATACTTCTGACTCATGTGTCCATAGAACATTCTTCGAGGAGTCTTGACGACCACCCAGGTGCTTCCAAGGGCTTTTTTGGCAAACTTGAGTCAACTTTTTGGATGAGATGGGTCCCATTATGTCTGGTGAAAACCCAAACACTGCAATCCACAGTAAGAACCTCATACCAACGGTCGAGCATGGTGGTGGTAGTGTGATGGTTTGGGGGTGCTTTGCTGCCTCAGGACCTGGACGACTTGCCTTAATAGAAGGAACCATGGATTCTGTTCTGTATCAGAGAATTATACAGGAGAATGTCAGGGCATCTGTCTGTGAGCTGAAGCTGAAGCGCAACTGGGTCATTCAGCAAGACAATGATCCAAAACACACAATCAAGTCTACATGAAAATGGTTAAAAAGCAACAAATCTGAAGTTTTGTAATGGCCTAGTCAAAGTCCATATCTAAACCCGATTGAGATATTGTGTTAGGACCTGAAACGAGCAGTTCATGCTTTAAAACCCACAAATGTCGCTGAGTTAAAGCAGTTCTGCATGCAAGAGTGGGTCAAAATTCCTCCACAGCAATGTGAGAGACTGATCAACACCTACAGGAAGTGTTTGGTTACAGTCATTGCAGCTAAAGTTATTGAGTGTAAGGGGGCAATTACCTTTTCACACAGGGGCATTGTGTGTTGCATAACTGTTCATTAAATTAAATAAGTATCAATTTGTTTTATTTGTAAACTCAGGTTCCCTTTATCTAATAATAGGTTTTGGTTGAAGATCTGATAATTTTTTTTCTCGAAAATCAGAAAGAGGGCAAATAATTTTGCACGGCACTGTACATAGTATAAAGAAACATTTACCTAAAACGATCCGTGAACTCCCCCAACAGATCATCACAATGGTCCTCGAGCTTCAAAAGGAGATGATTCAAATAATGAACATTGCTTCAAAAACAGGGGTAAGGAACATTGCGGCAGAGCCTGGTATAGTGGATCTACTGTACAGTATAGGGAGCTTATGATTTATTTTTAAGACTGAATATATACATTACATGACAACTCTCTGAGTATATCACAATTTCAACGTTGTAGTTACGTTCTTCAAAGTTAGAATCAATTCAATGCCGTCTGTCTATGGTTTAGCAGTGCCACAGGAGGTTGGTGGCACCTTAACTGGGGAGGATGGGCTGATAGTAATGGATGGAACGGAATTATTAGAATGACATCGGACTCCTCAAACACATGGTTTCCATGGGATTGATACCATTCCATTAACTCCATTCCAGACATTATTATGAGCCGTCCTCCCCTCAGCAACGTCCTGTGTTTAGCACTAGAAGCACTATCTAACTGGGAATAGATTAAAGGTTGTCGATAGGAAATCGCTTTCCCTATTTTATTATGTGATGGACATCACAAGATGAGACGATAACAGCTCGCGGCCTACATTTATAGGATTAACAATATTATTGATGGTGGGTTAAATATATCCCATGTAATACCTTCAAAAGCTTTGGAAACAGGAACGTCTAAATCCTATTCATACCCGCTAACCTAATTAAAGTACATGAATTTGAAATATCATTAACGTTCATTAGAGGTGGCAACCCCTCCTCCTGGAGAATTACTGGGTGAGCTGAATCTGGTGTGTTAGAGCGGTGCTGGAGCAAAAGCTTGCATACCCAGTAGCTTTGCAGGAGGAAATGTAGAATCTCTCACATACAGTATGATCCAGCACTTCTTTCCCCAGATATATGCATATTATTAACGATGACACTGTGTACATTTATGATGGCTGACTAGACATTCCTTCTCTTTCCAGCCTGTACTGCCAACAGTGTCTGACTCTGGAGCCTTATCTGTTGAGTCCTAAGCAGCCTCTAGATCTAATTACGGAAGCATCTAACAATCTTGGATTGGCACTTGGAAAGGAGGTCCATTGGCAGTAAACTGTGCTGCTCACAACATAATGGACTATGTATGTAAACAGAACGTTAAAACAGGCACAGTGTGCCCTTGCGTACAACTCTATATGCGGGTACAGCAAGTGGTATCGATGCACCAAGTCTGGAATCAACAAAACCCTGAACAGCTTCTACCCCCAAGCCATAAGACTGCTAAATAGTTAACCAATAGCAACCTAGACTATCTGCAATGACCCTTTTTGCACTAACTTTTTTGACTCACCACATACGCTGCTGCTACTGTTTATTATCTATCCTGTTGCCTAGGCACTTTATTCTTAGTTACAGAATATGTAGCTATCTACCTCAATTACCTCGTACCCCTGCACATCGACTCAGTACTGGTACCCCTTGTATATATAGCCAAGTTATCATTACTTATTATTATATTATTATTTATTTCTCTCTGCATTGTTGGGAAGGGCCCTCAAGTAAGCATGTGACAAATAACATTTGATTTGATTTCCCATTGAAACCAATGTTTAACCTTCAATAATGATTTTGTTAGTTAAAATTAGAATTTGATGTTGACATACTGTAGTTATTCAAAACAAAATATAAGCTGGAAAAAGACTACTTTGAAGTTAGATTTTATTTTCTCTCTCTTTGCTCCTCTACAGCCAAAAGGAAAGTATGAAGTTATTACAGGAACCCCCAAATCTCCAGATGAACTAGTGGATGAGGCTTTGATTAGTAAATACCCAGCAGTCGTAGCCCTGATCGATCCTCTGCGAAAAGAGGTAAGATGTGAACACCCCTCCGAACACACATCCACAGTAAATGAAAGACGTGTTGGTGTGCTTATAGAAACTTATGGTGTGTGTGTGACCCGATGTGTAAGGAGCAGTAGGAGAGACTGAGCAGTGTGGCTGGAGCCTCCTGCAGCCTGCTCTCTGACATCTCCTCTAAGCCCCAGTGTCACGGCTCACAGGAAGACGCCCCATCTCTTCCAGGGGTACATCCTGAATCAGACCAATAAAGTCACCGACCTGACCCACGTCACCACAGAGCACAAAGGGAGCCACTGATGGAGTTTTACATAGAGCTTTTGTTTACTAATACATTGTCCTAATGTAGGTCAAATGTACAGTGTGCAACATTTTATTGATGGAATGTCAAGAAAAATTGGAGGTCAAATCCATGCTAGGGGAATAAGCCATCATATTGGCCAGATTGACCTATAATAATTGCCATCACAACATCAATACTGTGAATAGAAACAGTAGTATGAACATGACAGTATAAATATTTTGGAATATATAGGTGATGTGTGAGACACGCCAACTTACATGGTTCCTCAAATGAAGATTTTCCCATTTGAGTGCTGCCGAATCGAACATTTTATCACAGGGAGCCAAATGAATGTCTGCGTGGGCCATGTATCGATCGAATGATGCAACCCGACGATACTTCTACTGTTAAAGGTCATGGGACCCCAAATGATGTTCAGTCAGTTTACCTTTGTCCTAATCTCTCATGGACAGATGCATGTAGCATAAATGGTAGTATTATCTGTCTACAGACTGTGGGATGCGACGACTAACGAGGAACTTTGTTTCCGGTATGCAGATTTTTCGCCACTGATCATTTGGGCAAATGATGATTCCGCAGGTGCTCGCATCTTTTGAATTTCTGAATGGGAGGGGACATTTGGCCCATAGACTTGCTTGAACTGTCAGAGAGTTTACGATTAGAGGGGTGGAGACTTCGCTAGTTTCGTTAGTATATTTTCTAACCCGTCTCCCCCTGAACTCAACTGAGCATCTGACGCAATTACGCAAGATTTTAGTTCTGGGTGTCCGAGATTACCTTTGTTCTTAAGATCTCACTCAAATTAATGTTCTTCTATATGAAACTATGGTTTGTTAGTTTGTTCATGCTTATTTTGGGGAATGCACTGTTTTTCAGAGGAACCCCTGTAATGACAGATAGTGTAAAGCAGGGATGGGCAACTTTGATAGGGTGGGGGTCACATAATTATTATTATTTTTTAACGCATTGCGAGCCCCCGTCTTGACAGCAGAGCTAAAAGAAAATACAAAATAAAAGTTTTAGAGTTAATTTTGTGCAATTCTACACATTTTCCCATGGGCTGTAGAGAAAATGTTGCAGTTTTGAAGCACGTTTGCTGCAATTATACTAATTTTGCCACAGGGTGGGAGAAATGTTTGCAGTTTTCAATATGATATCTGCGTGAAACTGACTAATAAAATCAATGGGGGCCCCCCGGCCAGTAATTTGACAAGTTTAGATAGCTGGCTGCTAAACTAACTTTACAATCAATTTTTTTTTAGCTGACATGGGCTAATTGACTGACTATCAGTGACTGACATAAAAATAGTTAAGAGGGGGGGTTGATCCGAGGCCCTTCAAAAGTTGCCCATCCCTGGTGTAAAGAGTTGATTCATTGACCTGGTAATACAGGTTACTTTTATGTGTGTGTGTGTGTGTGTGTGTGTGTGTGTGTGTCTTTTTGTATGTCAGGTGAGGTAATAATTGGAACGACGTGTGGTGAGCCCTGCAGTGACAACTCACTCTCAGATGTGGTGAGGCTTAGTCATTCTCTTTAGATCTATATGTTTACATGTCTCTCTCGCTGTCTGTCTTTATCTAGTAATGTGTTGGACTGAAAATCTGCACATTTCAGTCTGACAATCCATTGCATCACTTATGTATGTATTCTGCTCTGTACAAGTTTTATAATACAAATGTCTGTATTTACAAGGCCCAAGAACCTCTATTGAAGTGATATAATAAACAGTTTGCCTGTCATTGTGTACTCACACCAAAACAAAGCCAAGTGACGGCGTCTTCTCCGTCCCTTGGCGATGAGCAGTCGTCGCACGTTGGCACTCGGCGCCCGTAAACTCTTGTCATTGTGCGTTTCTCTCTCTCCCTCAGGTCGTAGGCCTGGGAGTTAGGTATGTCAAACTGGGAGGTCTGAGTCGTGGAGAGCGGCTGACTAAATACAACCGTCTGATTTCTATAGAGGAAGAATTGGCCCAGCAGGGAATACTGGGTATGGCTTTTTCCTCTCGCCTTTTCAGCCAGTAGAAAGAGGGGGCTAGACAAAGCTATGGGTAGGAGAGGCAGTAATGGCTGGGCTGGTGAGAATACATTTCTCCCTGGACGTGAAAGGAAACTGTGTGTCAGGAATCATGAAGAGGGGGAAAAGGAGCTGGCGAAAAAACCCTACCTTGGTTCTGTTAATTGGCCACCTAATTACGCCTCCCAAAAAAGGGACAGGGATATTGGGCAATTACTGAAAAGCGAGTTCATCTTTGTATAAAATAAAGAATTAACTTCTGCACCAATTGCATATACAGGACTCTTGTATATCGTTTGGCTCTGGCTATGTGGAATATATATATTTTTAGTGCTGTCACAGCAGTAGAAATCATCACAGACCTAGAATAGAGGGGCCTGGAGCGAGGAGGGACATGTTCAATGTGCACAGACCTCTACAGAACATGTTCAATAGACTGTCATGCATTGGCTAGTTTCGCTTTGGCCTTTTTAAAGCCTTTGTTGTCCATTCAACTTATTTCACTTGTTTTCTGTCTGCAGATTTAAGAAAAGACACATCCTCGCTCTTTGTTGGAGAAACGGAGGAGCAGTTATTTACATAATATTCTTGAGGACAAGGATTAAATGAATACCATAGTGTTTTATTCCAAAATGACATTTTCGATTTATGTTTACGTCAATCTAATGTAATTACAAGTCTTAAAATGAATCACTCATACAATCTATTTAAATGATACACCATTACATTTCTTCCCATATTAAAATGAATGAATTATCAGTCGTCACTTAGTGCAAAAAGGTTTCACGCTAACCAAATGCAGCGTTGATCTGTATTTTTCCTTGGAAACAAAACTGAATTGATCAAAATGACCACAAAGGAATCACAATAATTTGGCATCACATATTCTGGAATGAACAGAAAATGATATTTACACATATATTTGCAAATTCCAAAGAATAAAAAATACACACACATACAAAAAAGATTATGTAAGACACTGTGGTCACGATTATTTTTAATAAACCTGCCCATTTAATAACCATTTATTTTTATGTGGTTTATGACAACATTTCCATTTTTGTTATAATGCCAGTGTTGGGGTAGCTCTCTGAAAATATAGTTTACCAAGCTACCAATTACTTCACACTGGAAGAATTAAACTAAACTAAAGCTAGCCTTAAGAAAAATATAGTTTAATTAACTGAAGTTACTTTGAAAAAGTAGTTCACTACATCCAAACTACTTAGTGAAAAATTATCATATGTACATCTGAATGTGTAATTTAGCCTATTAAACACAACAACTGTGTTTCAAGTGAGAATTAGGCAGGTCTGATGCTGAAAAAGAAAGGAAAATATTGCCTACTTCACCCATATTATCTTTTCATTTTGGAAAAAAAGTAGTGTGTAGTTCCAGGAGTTAGCTACACCGCTACATGGCAAAAAATGTATTAACTACTGAAAACACTACTTAGGTTTGAATTTAGTTCAACTACCACCAACCTACTGCAAAATGTAATTCAATTACTAGTTGGACCAAATGTAGTTCATTACTCCCAAACCCTGTGTAGTGCAGTGGGGACACCAGACAGGCTTTGTACTCTGAGGTCTTCTTTCCTTCACCAGAGAGCTGACTGCAGCATTGACAGGTGCAGGTCTCTTGTCTAAAGAGAAATAGATGAAAAGGAACATAGATGAGAAACACTGAGCAAGACCAACAATTTATACACATCCATCTTAACAAGCGTTTTGAGTGTAAAGCAATTTAAAAATCGACCTTGATTAGAAATCCACCGAAGTACTGGAATAGTTTGATACTGACAGAAAAATATTTGATATTAGTGGCACTCACTATTACTCAATCAGTGGAACTCACTATTAATCAATATCTTCGTGTAACATGTTAGTGCTGATATAAGTTATTGTTTAGGAAACATCCTATTTTTAAGCAATGTTGACAGGATGACAGATGGATCTGAAAGAGCCGACACAAAAGAAGGCTAAAGCATACAGCGACTCTATGCTGACCACCGATTAAAGCCAACACACTGAGAAAGGGCCCCTTCATAATTTGTCATATCCTCATCCGACTCCAAAACACAGTTCCTAGAGGAAATGATTATGTAGCCCTTTTTAAAGACAAAACCAGCGGTCTTAACAGTTGTGGCATGCCCTGCGTCAGTGTAACAGAGGGGGCAGTTGTTCCAGTGGGAAGCAGACGGTTCAGAGGTGCTTTGTGCACCAACAGACAGGGAGAGCCACCACACAGCTGTGTTGGAGCACTTACGGCCTGCCTCAATGGGCCTGTCAAAGGAGTTCTTCATTCATGTTCTTTTCAACTGAAAATGCAACATTGATTTATCCATTAATTACTGTATTTAACCTATCAATATACTTGATTTATGATTTAAGGATAGTTTTTCCATACTTATTTAACTTGGCTTATCTTTATCGTAACTTACGTAGGCATATCATTCTATCTGAGTAAAAGCTGAACATGGCACAAAGCACAATTACTCCTGTTATCAAGAATACCTGTGTAGTTACAACATTTTAGGATGAGTAAACTTGCATTTTAATTGGAATATCAACTTACTAAAGATTGTAAGCATCGTAATAGACTGGATTTCACTTGGTTTTAAAGTGCTTAGCTCGGCATTGCCTCAGCTACTATGGTATATAATACACAATTGTTGATAAAGATGAGAGAATATTCTGTGTTCATATAACCATCTACTTAACATCCAAACAAGCCAAGGAAGAAGAGAAAGAGAGAGAGAGCTAGGGAGTTCACTGGATCTACAGACATCCTCTAATCAATGAGTGTGGATAGCCAGACGTAGCGGGCAGAGAGAAAGCAGCCGTGTGAATTGGCCCTGAGCAGCCACGGTTCCCCACCAGGCAATTACTCTGTTTGGAAAATAAACGGAATGACTAACAAAATAGGCTAAATTAAGTGTTTCCCAGACACACTAAAAAGAGGCTTCCTAATTGCCAATCCCTCTGGGGGGAAAAAAACAACAAAACGTTGCATTGTATTGGCTGATGGCGACAGAAATAGAGAGCGGTAAAGATGGCTCTCACCAAAATAAAAAGGGACACAGCATGCCTCCGGGTAATTACATTGTCGCCCTGATCGACAGAATCTTTACTGCTTGTCAATCAATGTCAGACGGCAGATCGCTAAAGAGGAAGCAGGGAAAGGCCAGGTCATGGACTCTGTTTCGACGTTGAGCTGTCCATGGACTGAAAACAACAGGTCCAAGGAGAGCAAGCATCAGCTGGCCGTAGTTGGTGATACTGTTTGTGACTTCTAGAATCAGATTCCGTACGAAATACTGAAGACCTACAATGACATACTTTTTTAAAGTGCAATCATTTCAAAGAGGTTGAGGAGAGACTGAGGCCAGGATTCAAAGAAACGCAGATTACTGACATCGCACTGCACTTGGTGGAACCGCAGTAACTGCCATCAAATCAATGAAAATGTTTTCTCCCTTGAAGCATGCTTAATTTTCTGTTTGAATTAAATGATGTACCAGTTCTATTGGCATTTTGACAGTTAACACAGTTGGAATCAAGGCAATATTTTACATTTATGAATCAGGATCGCAGCGCGAAGGTTGTTTGTGTTTGAATCCCAGCCTGTGGCACCATTTCCTGCTATAACTTCCATTATTACTAAGGTATTCTCCCTCTCTCGCTCTCGCTCTCTCTTTGTCTCGCTTTCTGTCTGTCCAGCACGTAGAGTGGCTTACTCAAGCAATGTCTGATGCTCAATGACACTCTCATCTCCTTGGACGTTATCTAAGTTTAGTCTTAGTTAACCTCCTCTTCCTTCAACATGAGAAAATGGAGGGTCATAAGAAAAACATGTCAGTCTGCACAATTAGTCATTTCCGAGTCCTTGGTGCAAGCAACATCCCCTTGTCCACTGATCCCTCTGTCTGCAAGGCCATTGTCGAGGGGAATTCTGCTGTTAAATAAAACGACAAAGTGACTTCCTCTTCCAACAATGTTGTAGCCCTGTCTGTATTTTTGTGGCAGTCCACTGATGAATGAATGTGCAGAGCCAATAGGTCTTAAGATGAAGTCTGAGCCCCTTGAGGCGCCTGGAAGATAAATCTAACACAAGACACTTTATCCTCAAACAGGATTTGGGGGGTAAATAGTATACATGTAAACAAGATGGCAGAAAGAAAAGTCACTCAAATTGAATTTCCTCCACAATCTTGGGGGATTTGACCCTTTCTTTCAACTGTGCTCCAAGTGGAAATTGTGCCTTAGTGACAAATGAGACCCAAATCCTCAATTAGTGCCCCACACAATGGCTACGGGACGTCACACTCCTGTTTCTGGCTCTCACATTTCCCCCTCACTTCAGAAATAGTCCAATGAATTTGTGCAGGTGAGTGAAAAAAGCCCATCCTCATGGTCAACTAACCGTGATGGTCATTGTGGCGTTCTGAGAGCAAGTTGATCCCAATCCAATTGTTCCGTAACAAACACCTAGCAGAACAGCTTAACCTGTAGTTGACATGCCAAGCATTTGACTAAAATCTAAAGCTCCAGTACTACCAGTTACGATGCTATATGTGCATTTACATGCTTGAAATTCTTTAGTCTTGAAATAGATTCTGCTATAAAAAATCTTTACAATAATGCCTTCAAATAACACCTGCACAAAAAAATTATCTTGGTCCATGAAAGACTGGGGGAGTATCGAGCGAGGGGAGTAGTGGAAACAAAATCTGCCACAGTGCCCTGTAATTGCTCACTGGGAGGCTACAAGGTTAATACTGGTCTAGACAGACCAATTTAAAGACATACTTGCTTTGGCAAATGTTCAAGGCTACAAAAGCCGGCTGACGGATCCTCTCAGTGCAAACAAAGACTGTGTCAAAAATGTGGGCTTCACCTTCACCATTAAAGAAATTTTAACAAAGCCTCCAGTTGTGGGAACAAAGTATTTCATTTCACCTAAATCAATCGCCCCATGGTAATCCTTCATACAGTAGTGCACTCCCTCCCCAAAACAAAACAAGCAGCAGTGTGAAAACATCACAGCTTAATACAACATGAAGCCACGGTGCACTGGATCTCATGAGCGGCTCTAATTATTCCTGTAATCATCAGAAACAACTAGGGCCAGACTGGTTCTTACTCTAAAGGAGATTTATCTTACAGAAAGAAGTAGGTTTCTCATTTTCGATCAGTTGGGTCTTGGGACTTAAACTTCATTGTAAATCATGCAGTGATTCCAGGTGTTGAGACATCCTGTGAGGCGTACTTACCCAGGGCCCTGGGGTGCTAGTGGCAAGGACTCAGGTCAGCTGAGTGGGCCTAGAGCGGGACAGAGTCCTGGGGGTTCTGCTTGGTCTGGGGATGGTCCCCTCTCACCCTGGTGACATCCAGAACACTGCTGGGGAAGGGACGAGGTGAGGACGCCAAACCTTGACAGAGACAGACACAAACACAATCACATATAGATCCACAGTATTTCTACATTCAACAGTTGGAAATTGCTACTGTAGGCCTACAGTATGTTTACCTATTTGTCTGATTGATCTGCAGTGACAGAGAACTGATATTATTCTGTAGGTATGTTTGCAACACGGCACAACTTCTTATATGTTTCATTCATTGCAGAGGAGTGTAAAATAATTTAACATTTAACTAAATCAACTACCAGGAACCACCTCCTCAGCAAAGCAGAAAGTGGTGTCCATACTACAAAACATGGGTGGGCTGTGTGGAAGATGAGATGTCATATTTTGAGATTTGCAATATGTTGTTTCACTAAATAATTATTAAATAATTAGAACATGAGTTTGCAAATGATTGATATTTATATAACATTTACAAAAGGGGGAGGGAGTAAGGCAATAACCTTGTTCTTGCATTAATTACTGGAAATTAATTTGCCTCATATATATAGTCTCTCTCCTAAATGTAATATCACTTGTTAAATTTAATAATAACAATACAGCAAAAACAAATAGAGAAACGTTCCGTTATGATACTCTACTACGGATGGCATCTTACCTATTCCTTGTTACACAAGACTCGCTCCATGATCCCATCCTTTAGCTATTCGTACTGAAACTATTAGCAGGACATAAGACTGCCTTTGTCTAAATAGACAAAAATTGAAACAATATTGTTCGTCATCTTTACGGCCACTGAAACCCCCTCCAGAGTAAGTACGGGCTTGTCATTCTTCAGTTGTATATATTTTAAAGGAGACAAAACTCACAACTTTCCTGTGAGGTCTTGAATGCGCCCCGTCGTCTCTGTAGAACTCTCTCCAGCTCAGACTCAGTGTTTGTTGATGGAGATCCAACTTTAAGGTGGGGGGAGGGCCTTTTGAAAGTGTCCTGTACAGTTGGAACAAAAAGGGATACAGATTCTGGTATGGTTTTGAGAATAACCTCTAACAACTTAAAGTAGCTATGTATTATAAAATATTGTTTGTTCTGGTAGCTTGTATACTGTAGTGTCTAACAAATCATGGTTTTATCAACATTTTGGAAAAGAAAAGTACCTCAAAAAGGACTACTGCTATTATTAAAAGGTTCCATTACCAGAATTCCTTTAAGTTCCTGAATGGCAGAATTAGAGGGTACCCTTTCTCGCTGGTAAGAGGATGAGGACAGATGGAAAGATGGGTTTGGTAAATAAGCAGCACATATTTGACACATTTATCCCAATCACTGTTTCAGCCTACAGAACCTGTTAGCATTGTAGTGTATTTCTAGACCACTCTTCGTACCACAGAGACCAGAATACAGGTTAAAACAGGGTCATAAAATAAAAAGATGTCCACATAGTGTATAATTATTTAATTTCGCATGCAAACAGACAATTTACGCATTATAAAATAATTTGGGTAAAGTATAGGTCCTAATGGTCTCCAATTTTGAGAGAACTGTGGGCAGAGTGCTAAGTGCTACATGTTGACATGTCTTAGAGATCTCATAAGAACTTAGAAAAACAAGCTCATGCGGTAATCACATACAGCACACTGTCATCCCTGTTGGAATGTGACAATGTGTTCAAAATAGCTTCTGAAGTTTACATAGTCGTATGGACCTTATTTGTAAAATAGAGCAGTTTTTCAATTTCCTGAAGTTTCAATTATGGAGATACAAGGTTTTCTTCCGTCAGCGACGCTATGCTACTTAGAAACATACAGGCCTGTGAACATGATTTCGACAGGTCATTAAGCCTTTCACTGTGTTCCCGTTGAAACACAGCTTTTCTCTAAGGTAAACATAATGTACAGAGCTCCATGTCGACATGGCTTAGAAGTCTTACAATGTACAAAAACAAGCTCACTTCAGTACCACATACACTATTCTTAGGACACAGGTCCATGAACATGATTGTACAGGTCATATAGCCATTTCACCTGTAACAAGGAAAAAGAGTGCATTTATGTAGAAACTCAGCTTTTCTCTGAGCTGAAGTGGTACAATGTTGGTGACCCTTTGTGAGGTATATCCTGCATGTACCTGGACGGGCTTGGTTTTGTTGGGGGCCTGGCCCACGGGTCGGAGGTGAACCCCCCTTTTGATTCTCTGCATCATCTCATCCACAGCTTGTTGCCTGATATCCATATCTAGGAGTCAACACAAAAAGAGCACACAGGTTATTTATTGGATTTTGAGTACAACTTTACTTGGAGATTTAATAAAAAACATTACTTCCATCCTCCTCTATTGCTGTCTACACGTTCCATGAAGGTGAGTATTGCAGGCAAACATTACGGACAACAGTTCATACAGTGGTCTTTACAAATGGCTTCGGTACTCCTTCAACAACCATTATGTTTTTATTCAGTTCAACAAGAAAAGTTTAGCAAATTCTGCAAGAAAATACAAGTTATATGCAGCTGACAAAAGTTGGGAGATATTTAATTTAACAGCTTGTAGAAAGAAATGTAAGAACGTTGCACCCACTATGCTCCGAACAATTGAGTGGGTAAACCTAATCACCTTGTAACCTTCAATTAAGATTATACAATAAAGCCATTGTTAGCTGGCACATAACTCACATTGTTATGAAAATGTTGTCCTCCAAAGTATTCCAAAAAATATTCAAAGTATTAAAGAATTTTTGTATTTTATTCAAACGTTGTAATTAAAATGAAAAATATCATTGATGACGGTATTCAAGCCGTTCTCTTCTACCTCTAGGGGCAACCAGGTACATTAGTGAGTGCCCAATAACAGAAAATCACAAATGAAGGACTGGTAACAAAATGTTCAGAAGATACATACAAATGTATCACCCACTTTAACTATTCAAGGTTTGTTTTTTTGTTCATGCAAACAGAAGAATGCAACTTTAGAATGCAAGGTCCAATGCAGCCATTTTTATCTCAATATCAAATCATTTCTGGGTAACAATTAAGTACTTTACTGTGACTGTTTTCAATTAAAATGGTCAAAAAGAAACAAAAATTGCTTCTTTCAAAGAGCAATTTCTCAAGCAAGCATTTTGCTAGGACTGTCTGGGAACGGTCTGAGTGAGGGGCCTAATTGGACGAGCCTAATGGGAGGGATATGTAACCTGAAAACTAGCTGTTATCGGCAGAGAGGTTAAAAACTGTCTTTGTTATTGGTCTATTAACTTATACTGCCTGGTAATGTCGCTAGGCAGGCACAAAAACTCCATCCCATCAAAAAAGGTTGAAATTTCAGGCGGTCTTTTCAAACAGTTTTTACACTAAAAGGACATTATCATAATTTTCACAAATTCACAATATTATTCCAACCTCATAGTGTGGAAATATATATAATACACATAAAAATCTACTTTTTGACTGTACTGGGCCTTTAACTAACATGGCCCGTCAATGCCCAATGCATCCCCAATAAATGCTCATAAAGCACAGACTGGTGTCCTTCAACTACTCAATTATTAATGTCTACATTCCTCATACAAAAGTGACCCAACTGACCCATAGTGATTCTGGAAAATAGAAATTACTTTGAGAGCAACCTTAATTTTGGGTTAAATAATGGCCCTCAATTAAGTCGAGCTGCCATTCAATTCCACTGAGGAATTTCTACACATTGAATCGAGGAGGGGAACATTTGTGAAAGAAAAATGTATTGTATGCAGTTTTAAATGAGAAAACAATAAAACATTTGAATTTCAATTATGGATACTGCAAGAAAACCAAGGTCAGAGCACATGGTAGTCAACAAAATTCAAGATTAGACCGTGACAAGGTGATTCTACCTGAGTGAAACCTGAAATAAGAGAGAGTGGAAACTATAAACAGTCAAACTATGTGGATGGACTGAGAAACAGATGAGATTATGGATGGGACAGGTTGTACAAAGTCTGAATGTGGACGTCTGGGTACTGTATCAATAAGAGCCATGTTAGTTTAAAACATAATAGGCACCAGCCAAATAAAGTGCAACCCAAAGATCAGAGCTTCTGTGATAGTGATAGGCTCTGAAGCAATTGGGTCACAGATTCAAGTCTTCCAGACGGTACATCTTAGCTACATATAGTGCATTCGGAAAGTATTCAGACCCCTTCCACTTTTCCACATTTTGTCACGTTACAGCCTTTTTAAAAAATGGATTAAATCACCCCCCCCCCCCCCTTATCAATCTACACACAATACCCCATGATGACAAAACGAAAACAGGTTTTTAGATTTTTTTGCAAAAAAAGAAAGAAAAAACATCAATACCGTATTTACATGAGTATTCAGACCCTTTGCTATGAGACTCGAAATTGAGCTCAGGTCCATCCTGTTTTCATTGATCATTCTTAAGATGTTTCTACAAATTGATTGGAGTCCACCTGTGGTAAATTCAATTGATTGGACATGATTTGGAAAGGCTCACACCTGTCTATATAAGGTCCCACAGTTGACAGTGCATGTCAGAGTAAAAACAAAGTCATGAGGTCGAAGGAATTGTCCATAGAACTCCGAGACAGGATTGTGTCGAGGCACAGATCAAAAAATGTCTGCAGCATTGAAGGTATCCAAGAACACAGTGGCCTCCATCATTCTTAAATGGAAAAAGTTTGGAACCTTCCTAGAGCTGGCTGCCTGGCCAAACTGAGCAATCGTGGGAGATGGGAGGTGACCAAGAACCCGATGGTCACTCTGACAGAGTTCCAGAGTTCCTCTGTGGAGATGGGAGAACCTTCCAGAAGGACAATCATCTCTGCAGCACTCCACCAATCAGTACTTTATGGTAGAGGGGGCAGACGGAAGCCACTACTCAATAAAAGGCACATGACAGCTCCCTTGGAGCTTGCCAAAAGGCACCTAAAGGACTCTCAGACCATGATAAACAAGATTTTCTGGTCTGATGAAACAAAGATTGAACTCTTTGGCCCGAATGCCAAGCGTCACATCTGGAGTAAACCTGGCACCATCCCTACGGTGAAGCATGGTGGTGGCAGCATCATGCTGTGGGGATGTTTTTCAGTGGCAGGGACTGGGAGACTAGTCAGGATCGAGGGAAAGATGAACGGTGCAAAGTACAGTGAGATCCTTGATGAAAAACTGCTCCAGAGCGCTCAGGACCTCAGACTGGGGCGAAGGTT
Organism: Salvelinus alpinus; assembly: GCF_045679555.1. Lineage (NCBI taxonomy): Eukaryota > Metazoa > Chordata > Actinopteri > Salmoniformes > Salmonidae > Salvelinus > Salvelinus alpinus. The sequence goes on from NC_092117.1 coordinate 13,849,916, forward strand.
CACCCTCCAACAGGACAACGACCCTAAGCACACAGCCAAGACAACGGAGGAGTGGCTTCGGGACAAGTCTCTGAATGTCTTTGAGTGGCCCAGCCAGAGCCCAGACTTGAACCCGATCAAACATCTCTGGAGAGACCTGAAAATAGCTGCGCAGCAATGTTCCCCATCTAACCTGACAGAGCTTGAGAGGATCTGCAGAGAAGCATGGGAGAAACTCCCCAAATAAGGTGTGCCAAGCTTATAGCGTCATACCTAAGAAGACTCTAGGCTGTAATCGCTGCCAAAGGTGCTTCAACAAACCACTGAGTAAAGGGTCTGAATACTTATGCAAATGTAATAGTTCAGTTGTTTTTTCCCCCTCCAAATTTGCAAAATAAAATTTCAAAATAACTGTTTATGCTTTGTCATTATGGGTTATAGTGTGTAAATTGATGAGGGAAAAAAGCGATTTAATCAATTTTAGAATACGGCTGTAACGTAACAAAATGTGGAATAAATCAAAGGGTCTGAATACTTTCTGAATGCACTGTAGTTTACATGAAAGGGGGAGCTGTACAACAACACCCTTGAACTACTGTCCAAATGTTCAGCACAATAAAATAAATAGTATAAGGTCATACAGTGCTTGCAGTTAAACGCTACAACCGACAACATACCAAAGAGGTATGTAAGAACATTTTGTTAAAGCTCTTAAAATATAGATTGTAGGATTTTTTTCTGTTTACTGTACCTGGCTCCTTTGCTGAGTCTTGAACCACTAATGGAATATCCCTACTGATATTTTTCTTTTTGCGAATCATCAATAGCAGTGAACTGTAAAGAAACAGAAAAGAGTGAGTTGACCTTGGACCATATATAGGGCCCTATAGGGAGTTTTTCCTAACCATGTGTCCTGACCAGGAAGTAAGCCTGGTCCCCAGTATGACTACTTCAAGCAGATGTAGTTCATGTAAAATGTACATTGTAAATGATTCCCATTTGTTCATATCTCACCCGAGAGGGTTGGTGAGTGGGGCTGGTGGTGGAGGAGGGGGTGGCGGGGGCGGAGGTGGAGGGGCTGGAGCAGGCGGAGGGTTAGAAAGGGCCTGGAGCTTCTTCTGCAGCTCCTCAACTGCTCAATAGGACAAATGGACGAGTAGCATCAGCATCCATTCATTAAGGGAGGTGTAAAATACATTATATTACGAACTGAATGGAAATGGAGAATATTAACCCAAAAATGTATTCTGAACTGCTCCATGAAACACTGTTTTTAGTCCATTGCTTTTGTTAACAACTGAAGAATGTTCTGATGTACATCATCATCCATTTAGGAAAGGCTCACCATTACAAACACTTGAAATGAATGGAAATGGCTCAGAAAATGGTTAGAGAACTGCAGGTTGAGATGATTAACCTACAAATGCATTATAAAGTGCTCTAATGAAAATGTTTCTTTGCAGTCCATTGCTTTTGCTAACAAATGAAGGGTGTTCTGTGCATTTCTCTACAGTTAAAACCCAAGGTTGGCTTCAGTTGAATACATGTAGAAATCCCATTGTCAAACCATGAGAATAACATTAACCTTTTGACAAAGCCCACTCATTCCCTGCTGGGATCATGTACAGCTACTGTGTGCAGTCCTCCAATTCTGCTGTGCCACTCACCAGTAAACTTGAGATCCTTGGCCTCCACCTTAGCCTTGGAACATCTCTCCTCGTGCTCCCTCTTCTCCTCTGCCAGGAGCTCTAGCTTACGTTGTAACGCCAGCACCTCCTTATGTAGCTCTGAACCCCTGAGCTGCTCCTCAATCCCCTTCATCTGTTACCGCCAAACATTACCCATTCACTCACAATCCTACAAGATATGCTGTGTACCGGGGACATTCTTACTAAACTTGAAGTGAACGTTAGGAAATAAAGAGTATGATTTTACAAGGCAAACAATGGTTCTTCACTACAGACAGAAAAATGTTGAGGCAAAAATAGTGATAAGTGGTGCTGCTTTAAAACACACACACACACACACACGCACACGCACACGCACACGCACACTGACACAAAACAACGGAACAAAATGTAAGCTGCTCAGAGCCTGCACCACAAACAGCTCCTGTGGTGATAATTGCTGATAAGTAGCTTTGGATAGGTGCCAGTCCCAAAAAAATTATCTGCTCCTCAAATAATGTGTTAATTGTTCTTTAAATGGAGGGTATGGCTCACCTTCGCCCTAGACCAGGAGAGATCAGTGATCCCACTCTTTCCTAATTGTTTTCACCCATCCAAATCCTGCTAAGAGTGAATGGTGTCTCTGATACTCCTTATCAGTATGGACAGAGAAAGTCGCTGCCCAAAGTGCTCCATGTGACCATTGTCATTCAAAAGGTCATCTCACAGTTTAATTGATGAGCTAATCGACTTTAAGTCTTTTCAGATACACATTCATATTTTTTCCACGTGCAAAACTGGAGTAGATTTTTTCCAGATGAGGTCATATTTTGTAATTTAAAAAAATGCAATATTTGACTATGAGGGAAAAAATATCTTGGCTGACATTAGATTCTAGACACAATTTTCATCACACTAAAGACGCATTGTGTTGTTGGTGATGTGGTGTTAATGTTGATGTGTGACCTGTTGTTGGTGCTCCAGCCTCTGGCTCTCCAGGGCCTGGGTGAGCCTGGTGACATCAGTGAGGGCTGTCTGCAGGGCCTCACTGGGTGATGAGCTCTTTAGGAGAATCTGACTCTGTCTGTTCAGCTTCTTCTGCTCAACCAGCATCTGCATGGGAGGAGGATTTACACAAGGGACAGAAGCTGTCAATAAGTGTTAACAGTGTTGATACATTACTGCATGTGAAATTTGTAACACCTCAAGGGAAAATAAGTATAATCCAGCCTGTTTTAGCAGTAAATTAACCATACCTGTAGTTTTAGTGTAATAAACAAATATTTGAGTATACCGATAAAAGTACCTGAGCATGTATAGAAACCAGTGAGGCTATTCAAAATGTGTGTTTGCAGAGAGGGGGTATATTGAGGTCTCATTATGCAGCATGCATAGGGTGGTCATTCCTTTAGCTACATATGTTCTCAAAAATGATCTCTGGTGATAACACATAATGAATAGAGTGTGCCTGAATACTGATTAGATTGCAAGGGGGAAGAGTACTAATCTGGACACCATATAGAACATACATGTCATACAATCATGTGGCACTTCTAAGATATTCATGCCACATCTTAAACACAGCGGCATCACATATTCTAAAAACAGTATACCATTGGATACTGGTGTCCAATGCTACAGCTCAAATTCATAATTCATATGGGGAACGACTCTGACCCGAGTTAAGCATGCGTAAATGGAATGTAATTCCCTTTTCATGCACTTTTCTCTCTCTGCGTATTCTGACCTTGAATTTAAGCATGAGAATAGCATGCTATTCAACCGCTATTCGTTTGGGGTGGAGATGGAATAAATGAAGGTGAGGCTGAGGGGTGTCTACAGATACGTCGCATTCTGAGGTTGGCTTAATTCCATCATAATTCCACCAATTGTACGTGCGAGGAATCCATGAATAAGGTCTCGCAAACCTCTACTTTCTTTTCATGATGGAAATAACAGCATTCTCCATGCACTGTAATTTATAAAGCGATAAGCTATTAATAAGAGCTAGGTAAATGAGTAATCAGTTTGGAGAAGGGATTGTAAATACACACAGCAATTGTTTTAGATGACCTTTCCTTATAATCCCTGGAGATGATCTGAAACCAGTCATATGGAAGCAAACTGAAAATCATATCACATGACATGTATCGCGCCCCATTTTCCACAGTGAAGTAGGCTATTCAGAATTGTAATTGTGTAACCTCCTAATTTGCTGAAATAATTTTGTGCCCTCATAATTTGTGGGTAAACTTTTGAGGCTACTGTAGGGCTATACCTGTGGAGTTGATGTTCTGTATGTGCTTTAGAATGTTATAATTATATGCCCGACCCTTTCTCAGTTATATTTTACAATTTGTATCATATTAAATATTAGCCACTATCGGGAGCCACCGTAAGTTATACCCACATAATTATAACTGTCACTTTAGTGTTAGTGTTCTTCAATTTGTAGCTTACATTTTGCATCATTCCATTCCATTTCGTATACCTTTCTTTCCTCTGTCACGTCTGTGTAGTTGTCCCTGCTTTCCTCTGTCACGTCTGTGTAGTTGTCCCTGCTTTTCCCTGTCACGTCTGTGTAGTTGTCCCCGCTTTCCTCTGTCACGTCTGTGTAGTTGTCCTCCCTTTCCTCTGTCACGTCTGTATAGTTGTTCCTGCTTTCCTCTGTCACGTCTGTGTAGTTGTCCCTGCTTTCCTCTGTCACGTCTGTATAGTTGTCCCTGCTTTCCTCTGTCACGTCTGTATAGTTGTCCCCGCTTTCCTCTGTCACGTCTGTGTAGTTGTTCCTGCTTTCCTCTGTCACGTCTGTGTAGTTGTCCCCGCTTTCCTCTGTCACGTCTGTGTAGTTGTCCCCCCTTTCCTCTGTCACGTCTGTGTAGTTGTCCCTGCTTTCCTGTCACGTCTGTGTAGTTGTCCCTGCTTTTCTCTGTCACGTCTGTGTAGTTGTCCTCCCTTTCCTCTGTCATGTCTGTATAGTTGTCCCTGCTTTCCTCTGTCACGTCTGTGTAGTTGTCCCTGCTTTCCTCTGTCACGTCTGTGTAGTTGTCCCCGCTTTCCTCTGTCACGTCTGTATAGTTGTCCCTGCTTTCCTCTGTCACGTCTGTGTAGTTGTCCCTGCTTTCCTCTGTCACGTCTGTGTAGTTGTCCCTGCTTTCCTCTGTCACGTCTCTGTAGTTGTCCCCGCTTTCCTCTGTCACGTCTGTATAGTTGTCCCTGCTTTCCTCTGTCACGTCTGTGTAGTTGTCCCTGCTTTCCTCTGTCACGCCTGTGTAGTTGTCCCTGCTTTCCTCTGACGTCTGTGTAGTTGTCCCTGCTTTCCTCTGACGTCTGTGTAGTTGTCCCTGCTTTTCTCTGACGTCTGTGTGGTTGTCCCTGCTTTCCTCTGACATCTGTATAGTTGTCCCTGGTTTCTTCTGTCACGTCTCTGTAGTTGTCCCTGCTTTCCTCTGTCACGTCTGTATAGTTGTCCCTGCTTTCCTCTGTCAATTCTGTATAGTTGTCCCTGGTTTCCTCTGTCACGTCTCTGTAGTTGTCCCTGCTTTCCTCTGTCACGTCTGTATAGTTGTCCCTGCTTTCCTCTGTCACGTCTGTATAGTTGTCCCTGCTTTCCTCTGTCACGTCTGTATAGTTGTCCCTGCTTTCCTCTGTCACGTCTCTGTAGTTGTCCCTGCTTTCCTCTGACATCTGTATAGTTGTCCCTGCTTTCCTCTGTCAATTCTGTATAGTTGTCCCTGCTTTCCTCTGGCGTCTGTGTGGTTGTCCCTGCTTTCCTCTGTCAATTTTGTATAGTTGTCCCTGCTTTCCTCTGTCAATTCTGTATAGTTGTCCCTGCTTTCCTCTGTCACGTCTCTGTAGTTGTCCCTGCTTTCCTCTGTCAATTCTGTATAGTTGTCCCTGCTTTCCTCTGTCACGTCTGTATAGTTGTCCCTGCTTTCCTCTGTCACGTCTGTATAGTTGTCCCTGCTTTCCTCTGTCACGTCTGTATAGTTGTCCCTGGGGTCGCTAGCATTAGTGGATCATATTAGGGTAATGTTGTGCAATCATTTGGGACATGAAGCCTATTTGAATCATTATGGGACTCAGACCATACGTAGCAGTTTAAACCTGGAGCACAGTTCATGACAAAAACACTGTTCCATGATTAGTGAGGATTATTAGGGTAGATTTATAGGACTACTGTTCAACCCCTATTGTACACTTTACCAACCTTCAATATTTCATGGATTGAACAATAGGGCAACTTTCAGGATTAATCAAACCACTGTGCAACCGTGCATAAAGGCTCTCCAAACTTTAAAAAAAGAATGATTCATACATACTTTCCTAACCCCCAAATTTGCCTAAAATAATTTAAAAATCTACCAGCTGGTGCTGAATTGGAGATGAATATGCATATATTTAGATGGCTTTCTTTCATTGATCCCTATATTCTGAACCCGTTCTCTCTATGTATTCTGTCTACAAAATTCTAATTAAAGATATACCGTATTTAAACGGATGTCTTAAGATAAATGTACTGAAAATCCTATTGAATGAAAACTCCACAAGAAAATCTGTTGGGCAGCAACTGGGAGGGTTTTCAGCGGTTTAATTAAATGTATTCAGCGCACGCACCATGCCTGCAAAGCCCATTATGCACCTGTGTAAGGTAAGTCTAAACACCAACTACAGAGAAACACCAACAAAGTCGGAAACAACCCCTTAGCAGATTAACACAGCCACCTTGTCTGATATTAAGGCAATGGCCTGATTCCATCGTTTACTTGTTGGGAAACAGCCATGATGCATCGTATTAGTGTCTAAGTGATGAGTCAGTAGAAAAACAAGTTAATGATCAGGTGACTGCAAAATGGGATTGGGAACAAGCATATTAATCACGGTTAACCCACTGGGACCACACTGGTTGGTGTGGTCCCAGTGGAAACTACACTGAAACTACACTGAACCAACGTGGAATAGAAGTTGAATTGACGTCTGTGCCCAGTGGGAAGGAGACATGTCGAGCTGACAGAAATACCCATCCAAAGCTGCTAAGCCTATTATGGGTGCCTCGAGAGAGCTCACCTCTCGTGCAAATTTCTCTGCCTCTGCCCTCAGCTCCTTCTCCAGATCCAGGTTTTCCTGCAGGGCCTCGTACTCCTCCACGGCAAACAGCGACACTGGAAGCATTAAATATCTAATCAGAACAAGTAAAACGGCACAAAATAATCTACTGACAGCGCACCTGTTTCACCTGCATATTTCATGTGTAGTTCAAGCTTTCTTGCATATTTCCCTATATCCCTTTTATCTGGTCAGTTGGCCCTAATCTTAACACTGACCTTAACCTTAATCCCAACCCTAACTTTAGTCTTAATCCCTAACCTTAATCTGCAAACTGGTAACCTAAAATATAAATTAAAACTCTTACATTCTGTAATTAGCAGGCAGTATAAAACGTTATGGAAAACCTTGAAACTCAAGGGGGAGGGGGAATTCACTTTCACAACCAACATGCTCCCTGAAAAGCAAGCCAGCAGACCAGGACCAAATGAATAGTGATTTTGCTTTTTGATCATTTTCTGTAAGAAATATGCCTCCAGTCACTAAGGATCACCCAGCATTCACGGCATAGTGAGGGGGTAGAGGCTTCACTTGACTCTTCTTTCTGTCAAATGTAACCCCACTCAAGGTTACGCTGCACAAAAAGCCACAGAGAGTAGGACACCTTAATTTCCTTGCAGAAAGGTGGACACGGATGTTACACTAGTCTCTTTGGAGTCAAAATATTGCAGTGGAGAAGACTCTCTGACCTCTGTTGTATTTTGCCAAGATCTTCTTTTGTCGGACTGTCTCAGCAATCAAAACCATATTATCATGTTTTTCCTTCAGCAACTACAGTGAAGAGAGGAAGAGAACAAGACAGAAGAGAGTTGATTTGATTGTGCTGTTAATTGATTTCTCAAATAACTGAATTGCGACACTACTGTTAGAATACTGTAGGTGGAAATCATTCTAGGTTTCAATGTATTCTTTGTCCTAATTGTATGAATGTGCATAGGCCTACACTATGATAACATAATAAGGACATTGCACATGATTCATCTGTTTCACTGAGAGGATCAACACAGATTTTCGGATTTTGAAAAAAAAAGCTACAAAAAAAAGCTCTGACAAAGGCCAAGAGGCTGACATGTAAGCTTAAATAAAATAAGTGATACAAGCAAGAGTAGTGTGCAGCTTTTCTTTGAAACTAATAGCAACAAAAAGTATTTTTAAACAACTCCCAAATCTATATTCAGACTTACTTCTTCTCTGATGTCCCTTAGCTCGTCTCTTGTAGCCTCATGATCAATGGTGGCTTGCTTTTTCTCCTCCAGTGTCAACTCAAATTTTTTCTTCAGTTCTGGCCCATGAAAATTTGAAATAAGTACACTCAATCTTGCAATCAATGATCAATTATGTTGTATGTACTAGAGCGTAAAGAATTCCAATAGGGCCAGGTCTATCGGTCAAATAAGTAACAACAAAAGAGATCTCTTCCATTCATCAGGAATGCCATCTAAGACAACCTCTGATAGATCTGAAATCTGTGTGTAATATCAATGTATCAGTGTATGAGCCAAAGCGGTATGGACAATATTTGGAACAGCTGCTGTGGATATGTGGGAAAGGCGACAGCAGGGTGACATCCAGTACCTGTGATGGTGCTCTGGCAGTGGGCTGATAAGCACTCTTTTTCTACCTGGGTGTCCCCACTCTCCTCCTCCTCTTCTTCATCCTCCAGGCCGATCTCAGCAATGGTCTCCGGCCCCAGGTGGGCCAGGTACAACATACTCTTCCTCTTCAAGGAGCAGTTCTGCCGGTTCAACTGGAGGAAGAAAGAGAGAGAGGGAGAGAGAGAAACAGATCACCTTATAACCATATGAAAAACAGATGCAGAAGAGGCTGACTGAACTCTTTCAGAGCTTTCACATAGAGAGAACCTGGTGCATTGGATTTAATATAATTTGACTTTTTCCTCTTTTGTCATTAGCATGCAATTATGCAGGTTAGCGCTATCATCATGAATCTTGTTCTGGAGATAGATCTGCAGAGTGGTTACTAGCTGGTGCAACCGCAAAGTCATGAAATCTGATTTTAAACCTAACCTTAACCGTAACCTCAACCCTAACCTCAACCACACTGCTAACCCTAATGCCTAACCCTAACCTTAAATTAAAGGGGCAATCTGCAGTTCCTTCTTCCAATTTTAGTGTTTTAAATTATATATATATATATTAGTATTTTAAATTATATATATATATATATATATATATATATATATATATACACATATACACACATACAGTTGACGTCAGAAGTTTACATACATCTTAGCCAAATACATTTAAACTCAGTTTTTCACAATTCCTGACATTTAATCCAAGTAAAAATTCCCTGTCTTAGGTCAGTTAGGATCACCCCTTTATTTTAAGAATGTGAAATGTCAGAATAATAGTAGAGAGAATTATTTCTTTCAGCTTTTATTTCTTTCATCACATTCCCAGTGGGTCAGAAGTTTACATACACTCAATTAGTATTTGGTAGCATTGCCTTTAAATTGTTTAACTTGGGTCAAATGTTACGGGTAGCCTTCCACAAGCTTCCCACAATAAGTTGGGTGAATATTGGCCCATTCCTCCTGACAGAGCTGGTGTAACGGAGTCTGGTTTCTAGGCCTCCTTGCTCGCACATGCTTTTTCAGTTCTGCCCACAAATTTTCTATAGATTGAGATCAGGGCTTTGTGATGGCCACTCCAATACCTTGACTTTGTTGTCCTTCAGCAATTTTGCCACAACTTTGGAAGTTTGCTTGGGGTCATTGTCCATTTGGAAGACCCATTTGCGACCAAGCTATAACTTCCTGACTGATGTCTTGAGATGTTGCTTCAATATATCCACATAATTTCCCTACCTCATGATGCCATCTATTTTGTAAAGTGCACCAGTCCCTCCTGCAGCAAATCACCCCCACAACATGATGCTGCCACCCCCGTGCTTCACGGTTGGGATGTTGTTCTTCGGCTTGCAAGCCTCCCCCTTTTTCCTCCAAACATAACAATGGTCATTATGGCCAAACAATTATATATATATATATATATATATATATATATATACAGTGGGGAGAACCAGTATTTGATACACTGCCGATTTTGCAGGTTTTCCTACTTACAAAGCATGTAGAGGTCTGTCATTTTTTATCATAGGTACACTTCAACTGTGAGAGACGGAATCTAAAACAAAAATCCAGAAAATCACATTGTATGATTTTTAAGTAATTAATTTGCATTTTATTGCAGCACATAAGTATTTGATACATCAGAAAAGCAGAACTTAATATTTGGTACAGAAACCTTTGTTTGCAATTACAGAGATCATACGTTTCCTGTAGTTCTTGACCAGGTTTACACACACTGCAGCAGGGATTTTGGCCCACTCCTCCATACAGACCTTCTCCAGATCCTTCATGTTTCGGGGCTGTTGCTGGGCAATACGGACTTTCAGCTCCCTCCAAAGATTTTCTATTGGGTTCAGGTCTGATGACTGGCTAGGCCACTCCAGGACCTTGAGATGCTTCTTACGGAGCCACTCCTTAGTTGCCCTGGCTGTGTGTTTCGGGTCGTTGTCATGCTGGAAGACCCAGCCACGACCCATCTTCAATGCTCTTACTGAGGGAAGGAGGTTGTTGGCCAAGATCTCGCGATACATGGCCCCATCCATCCTCCCCTCAATACGGTGCAGTCGTCCTGTCCCCTTTGCAGAAAAACATCCCCAAAGAATGATGTTTCCACCTCCATGCTTCACGGTTGGGATGGTGTTCTTGGGGTTGTACTCATCCTTCTTCTTCCTCCAAACACGGCGAGTGGAGTTTAGACCAAAAAGCTCTATTTTGTCTCATCAGACCACATGACCTTCTCCCATTCCTCCTCTGGATCATCCAGATGGTCATTGGCAAACTTCAGACGGGCCTGGACATGCGCTGGCTTGAGCAGGGGGACCTTGCCTGCGCTGCAGGATTTTAATCCATGACGGCGTAGTGTGTTACTAATGGTTTTCTTTGAGACTGTGGTCCCAGCTCTCTTCAGGTCATTGACCAGGTCCTGCCGTGTAGTTCTGGACTGATCCCTCACCTTCCTCATGGTCATTGATGCCCCACGAGGTGAGATCTTGCATGGAGCCCCAGACCGAGGGTGATTGACCGTCATCTTGAACTTCTTCCATTTTCTAATAATTGCACCAACAGTTGTTGCCTTCTCACCAAGCTGCTTGCCTATTGTCCTGTAGCCCATCCCAGCCTTGTGCAGGTCTACAATTTTATCCCTGATGTCCTTACACAGCTCTCTGGTCTTGGCCATTGTGGAGAGGTTGGAGTCTGTTTGATTGAGTGTGTGGACAGGTGTCTTTTATACAGGTAACGAGTTCAAACAGGTGCAGTTAATACAGGTAATGAGTGAGGAACAGGAGGGATTCTTAAAGAAATACTAACAGGTCTGTGAGAGCCGGAATTCTTACTGGTTGGTAGGTGATCAAATACTTGTGTCATGCAATAAAATGCTAATTAATTACTTAAAAATCATACAATGTGATTTTCTGGATTTTTGTTTTAGATTCCGTCTCTCACAGTTGAAGTGTACCTACATGCTTTGTAAGTAGGAAAACCTGCAAAATCGGCAGTGTATCAAATACTTGTTCTCCCCACTGTATATACACACACACACACACACACACACACACATTGACCTTAGATGTACCCCATTAGAAACCCAAATATAAGCAAATTCTACTCCTTTGTTTGTAAACAATGTAAATGTTTAAAAAACGATGTACAGCCTCAAAACATGGTTCAAACTATAATTTTGATACCATGGATGGTCAATCCCTTCATCCATAGCTCTGTCCATGAGTTTAGTTACATTTCTCCAGCCACATCCCTCGTCTGTTTACCAAATTACTGGTGGAGTTCGTTATTGTTCAAGCTGCAGATTGCCCCTTTAAGACCAAAAAAGCAGTTTGTTTCCATTCATTTCTGACCCATCTAGCGGAAATCACTCACTTCTGCCTCCAGGACAAGACTTATCCCAATAAACATCAACCTGCTGCAATTACAGTCAAACTATTATAGTTGTATTATAGTAAAGTGTCATGCACAGATAATAGGAAATGTGGCGCAAGATATGTCAGATAAAATGTTGGTCCGATTTCTTCATTCATCGTCCCGTCAATCACACTGTGCCTGTAAGTGGCATCGGGGAAGGATGCACAAGCAATAATCAGCCATCTCAATACAAAGAGCCAGGGGAAAGGCCTGATGACAATGTATGTCTGCTTTTAGACACAATCACAGTATTTTATGAAACACATCTATTTACAGTACATCCCTCATTCCTATGGCATGCTGGACTTTGTATCCCTTTTCTTGACAAATTCCAAATTTGATCAGTTCAGCCTAAGCCATCCATATTGAACTGGCAGTATGAAACGTTCACATTTTTTGGTTCTATCATCAAGACGTCCCTTGTGCCAATTTAGGCATACTACTACTAAGTAAAGAATAATGAAGCCTAAGGCAAGACGATGGATGAAAATGACGCACATTTGTTGATGTGATTTGGGACAGAAAGTGAGGAGAAAAAGGAAGCAGAGCTATAAAAGAGGCATGTATTAATGACATCCTAGTCAGTGCAGAATGCAGCAATTCCATCTTCTGATGATGCCCTTTAAAGCGCATATTTTAAAAATGCAATCAACAATACATAACACAGAATCATAGTCTTTGATAATAATCTACTATTGATGAGAGCGAATGTATGAAATTACATACTCAGGCATGCTCGCAGGAAGGCTATCCGCGGCGCTTCAGAGGTCACGATTACAAAGTCACAGCCCCCTCATCTTCCTTGAGCAAACATCAACACAAAACATCTGATTTGACTGGCGACAAATAGCAGGCTCACGCTATTATTGCTTTTTAATTCAAAATGTTGGAGCGTTTACGATTTTTCTTGAACTTTTTTTCTCTCTGGCTTTCCTTGTGTGGTGTTGGCAGGCAAAATTAGCAGCACTGGGCTCAAGAAAATTAAATACATTTTCACGAGGGTCAATAAAGCTGTCTTTTTACTTGAAACCTACCAAAATACACTACCGGTCAAAAATTTTAGAACACCTACTCATTCAACGGTTTTTCTTTATTTTTTACTATTTTCTACATTGTAGAATAATAGTGAAGAGAATATAGTGAAGACATCAAAACTATGAAATAACACATATGGAATCTTGTAGTCGCAAAAATGTGTTTGAAGCTACCTTTCTAGTTAATAGGCTTAAGTTACAGTGTACACTTCCTCTTCCAATGATACAGCCACCTTGACTGATATTAGGGCAATGGCCTGATTCCATTGTTTACTTATTGGGAAACACCTGTGAAGCATTATATTAGTGTCTAAGTGATGAGTCAGTAGGAAAACAAGTTCATGATCAGGTGCCTGCAAAATGGGATTGGGATCAAGCATATTAATCACAGTTAACCCACTGGGAACACACCGGTTGAATCAATGTTGTTTCCACGTCATGTTGGGAGGTCAAAATAATGAAAAACAATCAACCAAATCTATTAATTTATAAATGTTGATTATTTCTTAATTCACCTGATGATAAGACAAGACGTGAAAATACATATTTTTCGCTAACATATGATGGGGGTCCCTGGGTCACAGGTTGTCCTGGGAAGGGGTCCCTGGGCACATTTTTTTTAAAGACCCCTGGTCTAAGTCAAGTCTACAACTTCATTCTGATCTGGTCATTAGACTAAAGTGGTGTCATATCACAAAACCATAGAAGGTAGGAGGTGCCTTAGGAGATCTATTCCAGAGCTACCACACCTGATTTAATCATCAAGCCCTTGATTAGTGAATCAGGTGAGCTAGTTCAGGGCTACAACAACATTGTGAAACATCTGGGGGTTCCTGAGTAGAGGTTTGAGAAGCACTGCACTGTAAGACTTTTCTGTAAACAGTAAAACACTGTAGAATGAACAATAAAATATCTTCAATGTCTTTCACGTAATAAATTCTGTAGATGGCACTGCATTATGGGCAAAATGCTGAAAAATACTGTTATAAACTGTAGTTGGAAGCTTCCTGTAAAAATTACTCTAACATACTGTATTTCTTTACAATAATAACTTATGCTTACTGTAGACTACAATGTTCAGTTTCAGGCACCAACCTCATTCTGTTTGGTGAGATGCATGAAGCTCAGACTATTTTAGTAAATATCTTCTTGAAGCGGCAGTGAAGTGGAATATTTTTTGCAGCTAATATTTCTTGTTGTTTTTCCAGAATTATACAATAAAACAGCAATGTACCATATTAATTAGTTACAGTAAATAGCCGTAAATCGCAATGCATTCTTGGTGATTTTAGGTATAACTGGTAAATGATAAATTAAACTTTGGTTTAAAAATACATTACTCTAAAGAAGTACTGTATTTAGAATGGTACTGTAATTCCACCCCACAGAATACAGTACCCTACTGTATTTTTGGAGTGCCCAAAAACTTTTTTGCACTAGTGGGTGAATGGTATTGTTGTTTCTGGTTCATTAGCATATTTTGTGGAGTGCCTTGTAAGAGGCTACATTTGTTGCACCCGTGAGTGACAATGCTGTACCAATTGAACTGATATGTGGTAGTAGTGCCACAACAATTAAATGTGTATAGGGGAGATATTGGAGTTGCAGCAAGCCTCAAACCTTTAATGGTTGAGTATTTGCTATATCCTTGGTCTGTTTTTCACTGAAGCCACTACAAGTTTGGAAGCCTTTGTTATGGCCTCGAGAAGTGCAAGTGATATTAAAGACCAAATATTTATACACTACCGGTCAAAACTTTTAGAACACCTACTCATTCAAGGGTTTTTCTTTATTTTTACTATTTTCTACATTGTAGAATAATAGTGAAGACTTCAAAACCATGAAATAACAGATATGGAATCATGTAGTAACCAAAATAGTGTTAAACAAATCAAAATATATTTTATATTTGAGATTCTTCAAATAGCCACCCTTTGTCTTGATGACAGCTTTGCACACTCTTGGCATTCTCTCAACCAGCTTCACTTGGAATGCTTTTCCAACAGTCTTGAAGGAGTTCCCACATATGCTGACCACTTGTTGGCTGCTTTTCCTTCACTCTGCTGTACGATTCATCCCAAACCATCTCAATTTGGTTCAGTTCGGGGAATTGTGGAGGCTAGGTCATCTGATGTGGCACTTCATCACTCTCCTTCTAGCCCGTACACAGCTAGGTGGTGTGTTGGGTCATTGTCCTAATGAAAAACAAATGATAGTCCCACTAAGCCAAAACCAGATGGGATGGCGTATCGCTGCAGAATGCTGTGGTAGCCATGCTTATTAAGTGTGCCTTGAATTCTAAAGAAATCACAGACAGTGTCACCAGTAAAGCATCCCCACACCATAACACCTCCTCCTCCATGCCTTACGGTGGGAAATACACATGAGGAGATCATCCATTCACCCACACCGCGTCTCACAAAGACACAGCGTTTGGAACCAAAAATCTCCAATTTGGACTCCAGACCAAAGGACAAATTTCGACCAGTCTAATGTACATTGCTCGTGTTTCTTGGCCCAAGCAAGTCTCTTCTTCTTATCTGTGTCTTTTATTAGTGGTTTCTTTGCAGCAATCCCTCTCCTCTGAACAGTTGATGTTGAGATGTGTCTGTAACTTGAACTCTGTGAAGAATTCATTTGGGCTGCAATTTCTGAGGCTGGTAACTCTAATGAATGTATCCTCTGCAGCAGAGGTAACTCTGGGTCTTCCATTCCTGTGGTGGTACTCATGAGAGCCAGTTTCATCATAGCGCTTGATGGTTTTTTCGAATGCACTTGAAGAAACTTTATAAGTTCTTGAAATGTTACATATTGACTGACCTTCATGTCTTAAAGTAATGATGGACTGTCATTTCTCTTTGCTTATTTGAGCTGTTCTTGCCATAATATGGACTTGGTCTTTTACAAAATAGGGCTATCTTCTGAATACCAGCCATACATTGTCACAACACAACTGATTGGCTCAAACGCATTAAGAAGGAAAGAAATTCCTCAAATGAACTTTTAAGAAGGCACACCTGTTAATTGAAAGGCATTCCAGGTGACTAACTCTTGAAGCTGGTTGAGAGAATGCCAAGAGTATGCAAAGCTGTCATCAAGGCAAAGTGTGGCTATTTGAATAATCTCAAATACAAAATATATTTTGGTTAATACATGATTCCATATGTGTTACAGTGGCTTGCGAAAGTATTCACCCCCCTTGGCATTTTTCCCATTTTTTTGCCTTACAACCTGGAATGAAAAATGATTTTTTGGAGGATTTGTATCATTTGATTTACACAACATGCCTACCATTTTGAAGATGCAAAATATTTTTTATTGTGAAACATACAAGAAATAAGACAAAAAAACTGAAAACTTGAGCGTGCATAACTATTCACCCCCGCAAACTCAATCATTTGTAGAGCCACCTTTTGCAGCAATTACAGCTGCAAGTCTCTTGGGGTATGTCTCTATAAGCTTGGCACATCTAGCCACTGGGATTTTGCCCATTCTTCAAGGCAAAACTGCTCCAGCTCCTTCAAGTTAGATGGGTTCCGCTGGTGTAGAGCAATCTTTAAGTCATACCACAGATTCTCAATTGGATTGAGGTCTGGGCTTTGACTAGGCCATTCCAAGACATTTAAATGTTTCCCCTTAAACCACTTGAGTGTTGCTTTAGCAGTATGCTTAGGGTTTTTGCCCTGCTGGAAGGTGAACCTCCGTCCCAGTCTCAAATCTCTGGAAGACTGAAACAGGTTTCCCTCAAGAATTTCCCTGTATTTAGCGCCATCCATCATTCCTTCAAACATCCCCACAGCATGATGCTGCCACCACCATGCTTCACTGTGGGGATAGTGTTCTCGGAGTGATGAGAGGTGTTGGGTTTGCGCCAGACATAGCTTATTCCTTGATGGCCAAAAAGCTCAATTTTAGTCTCATCTGAGCAGAGTACCTTCTTCCATATGTTTGGGGAGTCTCCCACATGCCTTTTGGCGAACACCAAACGTGTTTGCTTCTTTTTTTGTTTAAGCATGTCTTTTTCTGGCCACACTTCCGTAAACCCCAACTCTGTGGAGTGTATGGCTTAAAGTGGTCCTATGGACCGATACTCCAATCTCCGCTGTGAAGCTTTGCATTTCCTTCAGGGTTATCTTTGGTTTCTTTGTTGCCTCTCTGATTAATGCCCTACTTGCCTGGTCCGTGAGTTTTGGTGGGCCGGCCGTCTCTTGGCAGGTTTGTTGTGGTGCCATATTCTTTCCATTTTTTAATAATGGATTTAAATGGTGCTTCGTGGGATGTTCAAAATTTTGGATATTTTTTTATAACCCAACCCTGAGCTGTACTTCTCCACAACTTTGTCCCTGACCTGTTTGGAGAGCACCTTGGTCCTCATGGTGCCGCTTGCTTAGTGGTGTTGCAGAGTCTGGGGCCTTTCAGAACATGTGTATATATACTAAGATCATGTGACAGATCATGTGACACTTAAATAAAGTCCACCCGTGTGCAATCTAACTAATTATGTGACTTCTGAAGGTAATTGGTTGCACCAGATCTTATTTGCTTCAAAGCAAAGGAGGTGAATACATATACACGCATCACTTTTCCATAAATATTTTTTTTGAATTTTTTGAAAGAAGCTATTGTTTTTCATTTCACTTCACCGATTTCGAATATTTTGTGTATGTCCATTACACGAAATCCAAATAAAAATCCATTTAAATTATGGGTTGTAATGCAACAAAATAGGAAAAACATCAAATACTTTTGCAAGGCACTGTATTTCATAGTTTTGATGTCTTCACTATTATTCTACAATGTAGAAAATAGTAAAAATAAAGAAAAATCCTTGAATGAGTAGGTGTTCTAAAACTTTTGACCAGTAGTGTATATATTTGATATGCTGTAATATGCTTGCACCAATCCCATTCAATTACAGTAAAATACAAACCTCTTCAATTAATTTAATTTATTTATTTATTCATTCATCCATTCATTACAATTACTGAAAAAATATTACAGTAAAACGGATTACGGTAACATGCTGTACTGTAAATTTACAGCATTATAATGGCAGAGGAGTTGCCAGTAAATGACTGTAATTATATAATACAGCTGTGTTGGTGTAATGATTACAGTAGGCTCATTCATTTACAGTATAATGATGTATTGTATAATACAGCACTGTGTTTCTTACTGTAAAACATTTTACAGCATCCCCGTGTGAAGCAAAATTACAGTATTTAGCTGGCAACTATACTATCAGTATAATGCTGTACATTTAGAGGGAAAAGTTTTACAATGTGCTCTAGTTACTTCACGAAAGTAATGCGCAAATACAAGAAAAAGGGAAGCCCCATCATTTGACATTCACACTTTTTCCCCTGGACAACAGTACAATATTTCCAAGTGGTTGTTGTCGACAACAATTCATTTGTATCATGTGTTCTACATTCTTTTATTGTCTTAAATTGTAATCTTTCATTGTGAATTCATTTTGTTTGTAGACATCTTTCACTATACAATCATTGATCCAAAATATAAGTTTACTGTGAAATACTGGTTTAATCACCAAAACACAACATATTGATATCTTCTCAATTTAGTTATTTTAACAACCAGCAAAAACCAATAGCTAAATATTTAAGATACATTTTTCAAAATTGCCTTTTGAATGTAAATTATGAGTACTGTAAATTACAGTATATTACACTTTTTTCACATTAGGCAATACATTTGCACTACCTATTAAAATTGACTGAAAATCAAGTTACCATCGTTTCTATCCCATGTGTGATCAAAGATGTGATCATGTTTAACAATGTTTAGCAGGCACTAGTTTGCATCAAGCATGCCTTGAGCATTTGGCCATAGGTTCTCATTGAAATCGCAGTAAATATCCTCATTGTTCATGCACCTGGAGAAAAACCTTTTGCCATTGCGAATCCAAGCCTGACATTGGTCTGTATTTTAAATAACTGCACTGCTAAATGACTAAAATGTAAATTTAGTACCCCTCTCCATATTTTCAAGCATAGTTTTGAATGTATCATGTTATGGGTATGCTTGTAATCGTTAAGGACTGGGCAGTTTTTCAGGATAAAAAAAATATATATAGAATGGAGCTAAGCACAGGAAAAATCCTAGAGGAAAGCTGGTAGCTTTCTACCAGACACTGGGAGATGTCCTTTCAGCAGGACAATAACCTAAAACACAAGGCCAAATCTACACTGGAGTTGCTTACCAAGAGGACAGTGAATGTTCCTGAGTAGCCGAGTTACAGTTTTGACACAAATCAGACAGAAAATCTATGACAAGACTTGAAAACGGTTGTCTAGCAATGAGCAACAACCAATGACAGAGCTTGAAGAATTTTGAAAAGAATAATGGGCAAATATTGTACAATCCAGGTGTGCAAACCTCTTAAGAGAATTACCCAGAAAGACTCACAGCTGTAATCACTGCCAAAGGTGATTCTAACCTGTATTGTGTGAATATTTACAGTACTAGTCAAAAGTTTGGACACACCTACTCATTCAAGGGTTTTTCTTTATTTTTACTATTTTCTACATCAAAACTATGAAATAACACATATGGAATCACGTAGTAACCAAAAAAGTGTTTTATATTTTATATTTGAGATTCCACCCTTTGCCTTGATGAGAGCTTTGCACACTCTTTGCATTCTCTCTACCAGCTTCATGAGGTAGTCACCTGGAATGCATTTCAATTAACTGGTGTGGAATTTATTTCCTTCTTAATGCGTTTGAGACAATCAGTTGTGTTGTGACAAGGTAGGGGTGGTATACAGAAGATAGCCCTATTTGGTAAAAGACCAAGTCCATATTATGGCAAGAACAGCTCAAATAAGCAAAGAGAAATGACAATACATCATTACTTTA
Organism: Salvelinus alpinus; assembly: GCF_045679555.1. Lineage (NCBI taxonomy): Eukaryota > Metazoa > Chordata > Actinopteri > Salmoniformes > Salmonidae > Salvelinus > Salvelinus alpinus. Next base: position 13,869,597 of record NC_092117.1, read on the forward strand.
AGACATGGTCAGTCAATCTGGAACATTTCAAGAACTTTGAAAGTTTCTTCAAGTGCAGTCTCAAAAACCATCAAGCACTATGATGAATCTGGCTCTCATTAGGACCTCCACAGGAAAGGTAGACTCAGACTTACCACTGATGCAGAGGATAAGTTCATTAGTTACCAGCCTCAGAAATTGCAGCCAATTAAATCAATTTTAGAATAAGGCTGTAATTTAACAAAATGTGGAAAAAGTCAATGGGTCTGAAAACTTTCCGAATGCAGAGTACAAAAGTATGTACAGTACAAAACTACAAATACCTAGGTGTCTGGCTAGACTGTAAACTCTCCTTCCAGACTCAGATTAAACATCTCCAATCCAAAAATAAATATAGAATCGGCTTTCTATTCCGCAACAAAGCCTCCTTCACTCACGACGCCAAACATACCCTAGCAAAACTGACTATCCTACTGATCCTCGACTTCGGCGATGTCATTTACAAAATAGCCTCCAACACTCTACTCAGCAAACTGGATGCAATCTATCACAGCGCCATCCGTTTTGTCACCAAAGCCCCATATACCACCCACCACTGCAACCTGTATGCTCTAATCGGCTGGCCCTCGCTACATATTTGTCGCCAGACCCACTGGCTCCAGGTCATCTATAAGTCTTTGCTAGGTAAAGCTCCGCCTTATCTCAGCTCCCTGGTCACGATAACAACCCCCACCCGTAGCACACGCTCCAGCAGGTATATCTCACTGGTCAGCCCCAAAGCCAACACCTCCTTTGGCCGCCTTTCCTTCCCGTTCTCTGCTGCCAATGACTGGAACGAATTGCAAAAATCGCTGAAGCTGGAGACTTATATTTCCATCACTAACTGTAAACATCAGCTATCCGAGCAGCTAACCGATCGCTGCAGCTGTATATAGCCCATCTGTAAATAGCCCATCCAATCTACCTACCTCATCCCCACATTGTTTTTATTTATTGTTCTGCTCTTTTGCACACCAGTATTGTAACGCTCGTCTGAAGAAGTGGACCAAAGCGCAGCGTGGTACGTGTTCATGATAATTTATTCACCAAAAACACTCAAGCAAAATAACAAAGTGAGAAACGAAACAGTTCTGTAAGGTGCAGAAACTAAACAGAAAACAACTACCCACAAAACACAGGTGGGAAAAGGCTGCTTAAGTATGATTCCCAATCAGAGACAACGATAGACAGCTGCCTCTGATTGGGAACCACACTTGGCCAAAAACAAAGAAATATAACACATAGAATGCCCACCCTAATCACACCCTGGCTTAACCAAAATAGAGACTAAAAACCCTCTCTATGGCCAGGACGTGACAAGTATTCTACTTGCACATCATCATCTGCACATCTATCACTCCAGTGTTAACTTGATAAATTGTTATTACTTGCTACTATGGCCTATTTCTTGCCTTACCTCCTCACGCCATTTGCACACACTGTATATAGACTTAATTTTTTTCCTATTGTGTTATTGACTGTACACTTGTTTATTCCATGTGTAACTCTTGTGTTGTTGTTTGTGTCGCACTGCTTTGCTTTATCTTGGCCAGGATGCAGTTGTAAATGAGAACTTGTTTTCAACTAGCCTACCTGGTTAAATAAAGTTGAAATAAAAAATTAAAAAATTAAAAAAATCCCTTCAAATTTATACACCTGTTGCTGACAGGAAGTAACGTCAGCACAAGAACTGTTCGTGGGCGAGCCGCACACAAGCCTAAGATCACCATGCGCAATGCCAAGCATAGGCTGGAGTGGTATAAAGCTTGCCGCCATTGGATTCTGGAGCAGTGGAAACGTGTTCTCTGGAGTGATGAATCACGCTTCACCACCTGGCAGACCGACAGATTAATCTAGATTTGGCGGATGTCAGGAGAACGCTACCTGCTCGAACGCATTGTGCCAACTGTAAAGTTTGGTGGAGGAGGAATAATGGTCTGGGGCTATTTCTATAGTTTGGGCTAGGCCCCTTAGTTCCAGTGAAGGGAAATGTTATCGCTACAGCACACAATTACATTCTAGACGATTCTGTGCTTCCTACTTTGTGGCAACAGTTTGGGGAAGGCCCTTTCCTGTTTCACCATGACAATGCCTCGTTCACAAAGCGATGTCCATACAGAAACGGTTTGTCGAGATCAGTGTGGAAGAACTTGAATGGCCTGCATGGAGCCCTAACCTCAACCCCATCGAACCCCTTTGGGATGAATTGGAACGCCGACTGCGAGCCAGGCCTAATTGCCCAAAATCAGTGCCCGACCTCACAAATGCTCTTGTGGCTGAATAGAAGCAAACCCCCGCAGCAATGTTCCAACATCTAGTGGAAAGCCTTCCCAGAAGAGTGGAGGATGTTATAGCAGCAAAGAGAGGACCAACTCCATATTAATGCCCATGGTTTTGGAATAAGATGTTCAACGAGCAGGTTACATTTTGGTAATGTAGTGTATCATACTTTTTATGTTTCTACTTTACAGATATACATTTTCATTATGTAGTTCTCAAAATCTGTAGTAGACAAACCAGTTTACATGGCAAATCTACAGGTTTACCAAAAGTTTAAGAACAGTCGGATTAAGTAATAGTAAAATGTATTTTAACAAAAGACAAGATCATTATATCAAAAGTAATGTGAGCATTGCATTGTGAAAGGCATTTACTTTATATGAACATGCATTGCAATGTGAAACATTATTATTTCTAGATGAAACACTGATTAAGTTTGGTGAAAAAGTGACTGTATGAGTTTGTGTGTTGTACTTAGTCAATTGAAAATGTACTTAGAATTTTGAAACAACTGTAGTAAGAGTTGTGAAAATGTACCACATACTGTACTTGTGAAAATGTACCACATACTGTACTTGTGAAAATGTACCACATACTGTACTTGTGAAAATTGCACCAAAGCAATAAAATAAAACTGTAATCGAATAGCATTTCAAACATGACAAAATATGCAAATACGTAGATGGCCATATAGATGCCCAATAGCAACTGTAATAACATCAAATAATCCTTATTGAAAGAGCACCATCAGAGTTCTCCCCAGAACATCATTTTTTTTAAGAAGAGATAAACGTTATAGCAAAAACATTCATATGTGTAGAAAGCACAGCTGCATGTGGCCAACCATGCCTGGCTGGGACTGGATTGTTGGGAGGAGGAGGTATTGTACAGAAGCTCTCCTCCACCCCTGGCAGAACTGCCAGGTGGAAGCAGAGGGCTTCTGTCCAAAGAATTGTGTGGGTAATGATTAGAGTGATGAGTCCAGCTTCAGCGGGCTGAGAAATCACTCTGCCCACTCTGAATCAGACCTAGACATTTGGCAAGCATTTCACAAAATAACTGTACACTGGATTACAGGACCAATTTTTGGACAGAAAATGTTAGTAAAGTTTTTTGCACCAAGAATGATGGTGTCTACAGAGAAATTAGGTGCAATATTTGTTTCAAGGGAAGAATTGGGAGCATACAAAGGGCAAAGTCCTTCATTGCTCGTTAGGCTGACCCACCTTGGAGGCCAGGGCTTCCACACTCTGTCTGCATGTCCTCTCTATGTCCAGGTTATCCTGAATGCTGTTGACCTCTTCAATGACCATGTGGGACACTGTAGGAGTGACAGAAACAACACTGTTGAACACCTCCAATCCAGCGTAAACATTGTGCAGTACTTTTTTTTCCTTTATCTGCGATTGATTGAATTGGGGTCTAAGTAATTTATCTATTTTTATCAATAGCAGAGTTTATTTGTAATTTTTATTGAACCTTTATTTAACTAGGCAAGTCAGTTAAGAGCAATTCTTATTTACAATGACGGCTTACCCCGGGCCAAACCCGGGCCGACACTGGGCTAATTGTGCACCGCCCTATGGGACTCTATTGGATTGTGATATAGCCTGGAATCAAACCAGGGTCTGTAGTGACGCCTCTAGCACTGTGATGCAGTGCCTTAGACAGCTGTGCCACTCGGGAGCCCAAAACTTTAAGCCTAAACTATATTTCTTGTTGGCATACTGTAGGCAACATATTTGCCATGTGGTCTGATTCTAAGGTTCACCTTATAGAGCCCCACAGTGGAGGTGTCATAATACCCATAAAACCTAGCAGTCAAACAGGGAAATGGTTCCAATCATTTTTCCCATAGGGGATTTTAAAAACACTTAAAATAAGTTCTGTATTTCGTGCAGGCTTACCCTGGCGTGACATTTTGATAACCATGTAAATCTCTCTCGGACAAGATTACTTTTACCAATATATTCGGTTCTATTTACACACAGATTCGAAAAAGCTAATTAGCATTAAAGTAGACATCATGCAAAGCTACAAATCCCTGCAAGCTCCTGCATGTCATCTCTAGCTGACTTGAATTCAGAGATTCTTACCTTTGCCTCGATTCGGCAGTCTCGTCCAGATCATCATGGTATTTGTAGTTCTTTATGATAGCCACATTAGCAGCTAATTCACATTTCATTTTTGGGGGGTAAATACAGGTGAATATATTTATAAAAGTCACCTTCTACTAGAGAAGTTTACACGGTTATCAAAACGTCACACCAGGGTAAGCGTACACAAAACACAGCCCTTATTTTAAGTGTTTGTAAAAACCCCTATGGGAAAAAATGAATGGTGGAAAAAAGATTGGAACCAAGATTGACCTCTAGGTTTTATGGGTATTATGACTCATACTGTGGAACTCTATTGGAGCTCATATCTTTATGTTGTTTTATGTTTCAGTCTTGAATATCATAAAGTTTTTTTTGCATGTCTTTGGTTGGAAATATTTAGTTGCTTTTACAATTAGCCTTGCATCCCAAGGTTAGAGGTAACGTTACACCTCAAGGATGAGACGACTAGGGAATTGTGCACATCTTATGCACTTTTTACAAAACAAGATAAGCAAGATAAAAATGTACATTTCTGTTGACACACTTACTGTGGAATCTGATACTTTTTCTACCTTTACTAAGAAATATACTCATGTCAACACAAGGTCACAACACTTGACAATATACACTACTGTTCAAAAGTTTGGGGTCACTTAGAAATGTCCTTGTTTTTGAAAGAAAAGCGCATTTTTTGTTCATTAAAATAACATCAAATGGATCAGAAATACAGTGTAGACATTGTTAATGTTGTAAATGTTGTAAATGACTATTGTTGCTGGAAACGGCTGATAGTACCCGCAAAACACAAGTCTCAACGTCAACAGTGAAGAAGCGACTCCGGGATGCTGGCCTTCTAGGCAGAGTTGCTGGCCAATAAAAATAAAAGATTAAGATGGGCAAAAGAACACAGACACTGGACAGAGGAACTCCGGAGTCGCCTCTTCACTGTTGACGTTGAGACTGGTGTTTTGCGGGTACTATTTAATGAAGCTGTCATTTGAGGACTTGTGAGGTGTCTGTTTCTCAAACTAGACACTCTAATGTACTTGTCCTCTTGCTCAGTTGTGCACCAGGCCCTCCCACTCCTCTTTCTCTTCTGGTTAGACAGTTTACGCTGTTCTGTGAAGGGAGTACTACACAGCGTTGTACGAGATCTGCAGTTTCTTGGCAATTTCTCGTATGGAATAGCCTTCATGTCTCAGATCAAGAATAGACTGACGAGTTTCAGAAGAAAGTTATTTGTTTCGGGACATTTTGAGCCTGTCATCGAACCCACAAATGCTGATGCTCCAGATACTCAACTAGTCTAAAGAATACCAGTTGTATTGCTTCTTTAATCAGAACAACAGTTTTCAGCTGTGCTAACATAATTGGATTAGCTAACACAACGTGCCATTGGAACACAGGAGTGATGGTTGCTGATAATGGGCCTCTGTACACCTATGTAGATATTCCATAAAAAATCTGCCGTTTTCAGCTACAATAGTCATTTACAACATTAACAATGTCTACACTGTATTTCTGATCAATTTGATGTTTTTTTAATGGACAAAAATTGCGCTTTTCTTTCAAAAACAAGGACATTTCCAAGTGACCCCAAACTTTTGAACGGTAGTGTAAGTATGTATGTTTGTGGTTTCTTTTGTGTCAGACATTTGCCATGAACCACATTTATTCTCTTTTCAATTTAAAAAGAAGTTAAATAATATGACTAATGCCACTGAGGTCTTATTGATTCTGCTTTCCGGAAAAATCACAACATCAGTGGAACTATAAAAACACATTTGAGACTATGTAAAACCACTATAGGAAGGTCAAAGAAAACAACCTCCCTGCAACAATGGGTGCATTTTATTACAATTTAATTAATGTCATTGTGTGTTCATGGTCAGACATGACAAAAGATTATAGAACCATGATGGATCATTTCACCAGAGTGGTTAGTTAGTGTTTATTGATGGAAATTGCTGATGGAAACTCAAAAGGGCATGAGATTGACTGTAGGATAAAATATTAAAATTATGCGACCATTTTCTAGCCCCTGATGTAAGACTTTTTAAACTGTTAAGTATAAAAGCTCCCTTTAGCCAAAAAAAAACTTTCAGAGACACACTTAATGCTCTAAACGTTGACTTCATTTGCAGGCGTAATCACAAACCCCAATAAAAGAGAACAGGCTTACTGCCACTTAACTAATTAAACATTGTGGTCGAAGGGGAAAAATAGGAATTAATGCCGTTAACACAGGCCTATCCCTTCCCAATGACACCTAATTGAAACTTGATGAACGTCTGTGCCTGCGATATCAAAGTTCCTCCTGCACCCTCTCCACATAAGTCATTCAATAGCACTTAGCTGACAGTTTCATCCCAGCATCTCTGTGGCTCCGCTCTTTCACAGACTCCATAATGCCCAACACACTCAACACCAGCAAAGGACGCCTTGAAATAAATTACACGTTAATTGTAATTACTGGTAGGCATGGTAAATAAACAGGCCTGGAAGTGGAAAGTGTACAAGTGCGGGGCGACTGGGGTTCTGACATGTCAGAATTGGCAGTCTTAATTGTACGTTTCGGCCTCACCATCATCGCTCCATCTTTTTCTCCCCTCTTTTTCCCTCCTGTCGGGGAAGACAGTGATTACCCCTGTGCTGACGTGCGGTATAATGGTATCAGCGAGCAGACAGAGCAGTGAATTAAATTGTATCTGCAGCCGTACTGAAGCCTTGATGAGGGGGCAGATGCCTTTGTGGTCTTATCATTATAACACAATGGTCATGTTGTCATCAACCTTGCCATCGTCAATTGAAAAGACGTGATTGTGTGTTGGGGGCTTTTTTCTCTCCCTCTTCGTCCCGTCGTTTCTTTGTGAATAGGAGCAATTTTCTCAGAGCTATGAAATCACGTAATAGGTCCTAATATGCAGCTGCTTGGCATAGCAAGGCAGCCTCTATTAAATTGGAAGTCAAACAAAATATGTGTTTTTGGGCTGGAGAAATAGTAGATGTAGGAGCAGAAGCCACATTTATTCAGATGAAAATCCCTCGACTGACGTGATTACAAAGAACAACTATTTCAACCATCTCTGACAATATTTATACCTTCTAAAATTCCAGAGATCAAATTACTGGCTTTAGTGGTTTGTGTGACGCATTTTGGTTTTAAGAAAGAAATTCCCTGCGAAAATACACAGAAATGCATTGTATTTCAAGCACATTTGTATGTGTGGAAGGAAACAGAAATAGTGGAGAAGAAGCAGAGAAGACGCTTTAAGTGTCATTTTGCATACTGAAGACTAGTATTTACAAAAGAAAATCATATGACTGTACGTTTCTCTGATATAACTAAAGGTTAATCAATTTGCATTGACAGAAGTGGCAAGCAAAAGAGTAAACAAAGCCGTGTTACCGCCTAAAGGGTGTGCCTTTTACCCAAGGTAAATGACAAACACACATTGTTCATAGTGAGTCCAGGGTTCAAAGGTCACAGCAGCAGAGATAGTGTGGTTGATAGCATGAAAAGAATGCTATGGTAAACATTACATAACAGAACTGTAGGTGTTTACAGTCCCTCCTGTACAATCCCTGACTCGTTGCCAATGATGCATATGTTACCAGGAGGAAAACAATAGCAACCTGATATGTAAGAATATCAGATCAATATTAGATCAATCATCTTTGACAAGAGATTGATTTGACTAAAAAAAAAAAATGTTCTCACCTTTTTGAAACTCTTCGAGCCTTTTGACTGCTTCGTCTCTCTCTGCCTGCATCCGTTGCCACTTATATGACCAAAGCACAAAAGAGAACAATTGTATTTATTTACATTGGTGTCCTACCTTCATTGAGCCAGTCTTTGCAAGATCATACTCCACTTGAACTCAATCTGAGAGTGACATTTCAGTGGGAGAACAGCTGAGGTCATGAAGATGATGGACTCTGTGAAAAGGCTTCCCAATATGAACCTTAACAAGTGCTATATAAACCACCACCACATAGCTGAAAGTGAAATGATGAAAGCAAAATCCTGCAAAATTCAGACTACATTGATATCTCCGAGGCACAATGCATACAATACATATGATATGAGAATGAACGTTTATCACAACAGCATGTAAATCTGATATAATACAGTTAATGAGCTCTTTTCTCTCTTGAAAGCATTGCAGTGAAAGTACTGGCTAGTTCAAAGAGTCCTGAGTAGTATAATATGTACAGGGCAGTTTATGTTCGTATGCCATGCTAAAATAACCACTATGTGGAGAAATGTAGGGAAATGGCACTGATTGAATTTGCCTCCAGGTTTTCCAAGCCATGTCTGCCATGATTCTAAGCCCTGCTATAGCACCACAATAAAGCATCTCTCTCTCTCTCTCTCTCTCTCACACACACACACATATATACGCACACACAGTCCCATACACACAGTCTCTCTTTCACACGTACAATCATTGAACAAAATAAGCAAACCTTCATTTTCTTTCATCATTAATCACTATCAATCATTAAGTGCAAACACAGTTGAAATAACGCACACCTCCCCAAGACCTGTTGCATGGATACCTATACACATTAACTGAACAGTTATAACAAGCCTTATACAACACTGACCTCCATGGTGGCTCTCTCATGCTCCCTCTGAAGACCCTCATACTCATGGACAGCTGTAGGGATCAAAGGATTCCAGTCAGTCATCTTCAACTGTTCATCATCCCACAAGAGGAAACATACTTGAACTCTTATTGGGTTTCTTAAAACAGAACAACCATGTGGAAACATATCTATTAATTCCAACCCAATGACTGCCTCACATGCTAAGTGAAACATGACTATTACTCACATAAACCTTAACAATTATCTCAATGCTCTGCTACATATACTTGAGTTAGTTTAGATTAAAACCACACAAAATAATGTTTATCAATATAGAAAGACACGGAATAAAGGCTGTTCCAAACCCAGCTGTTTGCCAAGATCATCAGTGCCTCATGAGCGAGCTTTCTTACAATGTCTGGGAAGGCTTATGTATAGTTCGCTCCATAAAGCTGTATCTATGAATGCCTGGATCTTTACAAAGAACTGGATGTTGGAATGTATAGCCACTGTGAAAGGAGATCGAAAACGTCAACAAAACACACATTATTTTGATCATCATTTGATGTTGAAGCTCTCCCTTGGGCCATTATGTTTCATTCTCAGGAGGCATAACAATAATAGATTCCTACACAGTGGTATGATAAAAGTCTACTACTGTACCTTAACTACTACAGCTGAGGATAACTGACTTACACTGAACAAAAATTTAAACGGAACATGCAACAATTTCTGAGATTTTACTGAGTTACAGTTCACATGAGGAAATCAGTCAATTCAAATAAATGAGGCCCTAATATATGGATATCACATGACTGGGAATACAGATATGCATCTGTTGGTCACAGATACCTTTAAATAAGGGGCGTGGATCAGAAAACCAGTCAGTATCTGGTGTGACCACAATTTGCCTTATGCAGCACGGCACATCTCCTTCGTATAGAGATGATCAGGCTGTTGATTGTGGCCTGTGGAATGATGTCCCACTCCTCTTTAATGGCTGTGCGAAGTTACTGGATATTGGCAGGAACTGGAACACGATGTCGTACACGTTGATCCATAGCATCCCAAACATGCTCAATGGGTGACATGTGTGGTGAGTATGCAGGCCATGGAAGAACTGGGACATTTTCAGCTTCCAGGAATTGTGTACAGATCCTTGTGACATGTGGCTGTGCATTATCATACTGAAACATGAGGTGATGGCGGCGATTGAATGGCATGACAATGGGCCTCAGGATCTCGTCACGGTATCTCTGTGCATTCAAATTGCCATCGATAAAATGCAATTGTGTTTGTTGTCCGTAGCTTAGGCCTACCCATACCATAACCCCACCATCACGAGGCACTCTGTTCACAACGTTGACATCAGCAAACTGCTCACCCACACAACGGCATACTGCCGTCTGCCCGGTACAGTTGAAACTGTGATTCATCCGTGAAGAGCACACTTCTCCAGCATGCCAGTGGCCATCGAAGGTGAGCATTTGCCCACTGAAGTCGGTTACGACGCCGAACTGCAGTCAGGTCAAGACCTCGGTTGAGGACAATGAGCACGCAGATGAGCTTCCCTGAGACAGTTTCTGACAGTTTGTGCAGAAATTCTTTGGTTGTGCAAAACCAAAGTTTCATCAGCTGACCGGGTGGCTGGTCTCAGACAATCCTGCCGGTGAAGAAGCCAGATGTGGAGGTCCTGGGCTGGCGTGATTACACGTGGTCTGTGGTTGTGAGGCCGATTGGTCGTACTGCCAAATTCTCTAAAGCGACGTTGGAGGCGGTTAATGGTTGAGAAATTCACATTCAATTCCCTGGCAACAGCTCTGGTGAACATTCAGTCAGCATGCCAATTGCACGCTCCTTTAAAAGTTGAGATATCTGTGGCATTGTGTGATAAAACTGCACATTTTACATTGGCCTTTTATTGTCCCCATCATAAGGTGAATCTTTTTTTCAGCTCATGAAACATGTGACCAACACTTTACATGTTGCGTTTTCTATTTCTGTTCAGTGTATATGTAACATAATCAGCATTGGTTGCTTAGTAGATACCCTACCGTGAGGCACTGCGCATTCATATTTAAATCTGAAAACCTGGTCAAGTACTATTTCCTTTAGGGTACAACATTCAGGTCACGTGAATATTCAACACCGCTGCTCTAACACCACATCATGCTGGCTAACCGCACCCCTACCCCCAACGCCTCCTCACTCTGAATGTAGTGATTCATTTTTGCTGGAGTTGCACACTCAATGTTTATTCATATGGTGTTCCAAATAATATGCAGGTGATTCAGAGGGCACCTCAGACTACACTGACCTCGTATGCACCTTTTGTTATTCCCCCTTACGATGTGGAAACATTTATTGAATAAAGAAATATGAGGAACAGAAAGACAGTTTAAATCAAGTGTGATGACCATCCGTTGTGAATTCATGTCTTGTTTTGTGGTGAGAGAAATAAGCCTAGAACTTCTGAGGAAGTTCTATATATATATATATGGCTAAAAACCCAGAATGACGCCTGAGAACTTCCTCAGAAGTCTACTATTGTTAGTCAATAGATATGGCAAGGTCTTTCTTCAGCAAGGGCAAATTAAAAATGTGTGCAAAATAAACAAAAATCCATCGAAAACATAGATAAGACCCCTCAGATAAAGCTAGGCTACATTATTCCTTACATAAGTTCCCCTTGCCCTGAACGCAACAACAGCGCTCTAACTAATGAGTACTAAACTGTACAGACACAAATGAAGACAGAAAAAGTCATACGTTTAATTCAAGTTAGGTTACATTCGTGTTAAAGACGTGTTATTTACATGCCTCAAACCACCGAAAAGAATTGGCTACGTATCCATGTTTAATGTCAACGGTTAACGTCAGGGCAGGCTATGAAAGAGCTGGAGTCATCGAACTGCAAATACATAACGAATATTTCGAACATAAAGCTACAGCCTTCACTCTAACCTAGCCATGCGACTAAGAATAACTCTTACCTTGATTGGACAGCTCTGTAATGAGTTTCATTTGAAATAGTTCCTCTTGGGCCGCCATTGTGAGAAAGTATATTTACAGTACACATCAAGGTGGTTACACATTACGTGCAACAGGAACTACCTTGATACCTTGACACACCTGTGCACAAATCTCACCTTTGGCCATTGTTAAATCTGATCTAGGCTTCGAATGCTTGTTTTTTTCCCATGATCAACGGTTTCTGTTGACTTAGAACTACAGTGCATTCGGGAAGTATTCAGACCCGTTGGCTTTTTCCACATTTTGTTACGTTACAGCCTTATTCTAAAATGTATTCAATGTTTTTCCCCTCATCAATCTACACACAATACCCATAATGACAAAGCAAAAACGAGTTTTTAGAAATTTGTACAAATTGGAGTCTTCTTGGGTATGATGCTACAAGCTTGGCACACCTGTATTAAGGGAGTTTCTCCCAATCTTCTGTGCAGATCCTCTTAGGCTCTTGTTAGGTTGGATGGGGAGCGTCGCTGCACAGCTATTTTCAGCTCTCTCTCTCTCTCGTTCAATCAGGTTCAAGTCCGGGCTCTGGCTGGGCCACTCTAGAATATTGAGACTTGTCCCGAAGCCACTCCTGCTTTGTCCAGTTGGAAGGTGAACTTCACCCCAGTCTGAGGTCCTGGGCGCTCCGGTGCAGGTTTTTAATCAAGGATCTCTTTGTACTTTGCTCCGTTCAGCTTTCCCTCGATCCTGACTAGTCTCCCAGTCCCTGCCGCTGAAAAACAACCCAACAGCATGATGCTGCCACCACCATGCTTCACCTTAGGGATGGTGCCAGATTTCCTCCAGACGTGACGCTTGGCATTCATGCCAAAGACGTCAATCTTGGTTTCATCAGACCAGAGAATCTTGTTAATCATGGTCTCGGAGTCCTTTAGGTACTTTTTGGCAAACTCCAAGCAGGCTGTCATATGCCTTTTACTGAAGAGTAGCTTCCACCTGGCCACAGCCATAAAGGCCTGATTAGTGGAGTGCTGCAGGGATGGTTGTCCTTCTGGAAGATTCTCCCATCTCCACAGAGGAACTCCAGAGCTCTGCCAGTGGCCATTGGGTTCTTGGTCACCTCCCTGACCAAGGCCCTTCTCCCACGATTGCTCAGTTTGGCCGGGCGGCCAGCTCTAGGAAGAGTTTTGGTGGTCCCAAATTTCATCCATTTAAGAATGGAGGCCACAGTATTCTCGGGGACCTTCAATGCTGCAGAAATGTTTTGGTACACTTCCCCAAGTCTGTGCCTCGAGACAATCTTGTCTCGGAGATCTACGGACAATTCCGTCGACCTCATGGCTTGGTTTTTGCTATGATATGCACTGTCAGCTGTGGGGCCTTATATAGACAGGTGTGTGCCTTTCTACATTTTTATATAACACGCATTCGCAACAATTTCTAAAGTTTTCGCTTTATCATTATGGGGTATTGTGTGTAGATTGATGAGGGGAAAAACATTGAATACATTTTAGAATAAGGCTGTAACGTAACAAAATGTGGAAAAAGTCAAGGGGTCTGGATACTTTCCGAATGCACTGTATATATGGTCTATGTCTTGGACAATTAATATTACAAATAATGTAGGCTGTGTGTGAGAAACTACCAACCTCAATATTGGGTGTGTGCATTGTCTGGTGAGATTACAAACATGTCACCCTTCATAATTCTAAAATACATTTATTTATGGCCAGGAAAAGACAGGAATCAATACACACACAGATCCGATTTCTGCAAACAAAGAATTAGCAATGCAACAGCGGAATGTTTAGTATTATTTTTCTTTTAACAGGACATACATACAGCAAACAATGTAAACATCATTTTCTTTCGATAGTAATTACACCAAGCAACAGAGGCCAAAAAGAAATAAGCAATCACAGTTCACACAAAGGTCTATATGTACAATAGAGAATTTCAAGTGGCCCAAAAGTTTGTCAAATATCGAAACCCTTACCTCATGCCTATAAAAGTAAACATTTAAGTACCAATGATGTTCGGTCTAATACATTAAAGTACGTCATGACACTTTGACCTCCCAGGTGTTTGGTGAAGTGCTACAATTTCAGATATGGTTAAGAAGTAACTTACCCCTATCTGAAATAAGTGAATGAAGTGCTATCTTCAGGGTGACAAACATATTGGACAAATTCAAACCATTGAAATGTAAAAGAGAACATAACAATTCCTGTCAAGCTCTAATGTATAGGATGTTTTTAGATTTTTGGAAGGTTGAATTTAGTTTAGGTGGGGACAACATTCAATAAACAAAACCTAGCAGTAAAGTACCCCAATAAATAACAGGATTATTCTTTGATTTAAGGGCAAGTTCACATCTCTGAACAAAATGTACAGATACAATCACAGACACTAACCATACGAGTTTCTGGAAACAGATACAGTAGAATACATCTAGAGGGAGCTGAGATCATTGCTCTGTTCTCTGAGTGGCCGGGGGGGTCAACACTTGTCTAAGGGGGTGAGAGGATTCGGGGGGGGGGGGGGGGGGAGTCAGAGCAGCTGAAGGCGCTCAGTGACGAGCAGCAGACTCCCTCGGGTAGAACTCGGCCAAGGTGCTCTGGGGAATCCTCTTCAGCATCTCTTTGGGGAAGATTCGGAGCAGCTGCCAGCCAATGTCCAGGGTCTCATAGACGGTCCTGTTGTCATAGGGGCCTGAGGGGTGAGGTGACAGCATTTTAGGTCTCGAATGCTGCGACATTTGACAATATTCCTTATGACGACTAGTTGACAATTGACTCATTCAGTGGTTTAAATAGGAGCATAAATACAACAATATCCCCCAGCGATTGAGATCTTTTTCATAACACTTGTTGTAGTCAACTCAAGTCAACGTCAGGACATGGCGCTAACATGTCTAAAATGCACCCCACCCTACCTCACAGCTTACTCTGTCGGGAAAGATATTATTGATAGACTAGATATTAAGTCAATCATATGGTGTCACAACAGCTTTACATGCAGTATATCCCTGTGATGCATAGCCTACAATAGTGCAATCCCTACTTTTCAATCTTATCAAATCACATTTTATTGGTCGCATAAACATATTTAGCAGATGTTATTGCGGGTGTAGCGAAATGCTCGTAAATCATCTGAAGGACAAGACGACTGAACAGCAGGCTCTTGTTCTTTGCCGAAAAGATGGCTCCATTTGTCTCGGTTTCAACAGAGACAAGATATGCAAAAGTCTGACATGACACTTGCATTTCACGGTATTTTAATTTAATTCAGTAGACTCATCAATTCTAATGAGATTCTAATTTTAATGGATCGCATTAGGCTTTGACTCAAGGATATTCAGGCTCACTATACACAAGGCTGGATGGAAAAGCTCACAAATCCTTGCTTTAGCAATCTCATCACTCCAAGGACAAGTGTGAGAATAAGTACGGCATAATGCTTTGATGACACACGTCGCTGAATTACTTGTTGCATCTGACACCAAGGTGTTGAAAAAGACCTACAGTATGTATCTGACATGAAGTTTGCCATTGGTTTTGCTGATGAAAAATAATCATGCCTGAAGGCATTGAAAATAACTTTTACTAGAATTTTACTCAATGTACTTCAGGAAGTACCAATAACAGCATGCAATGCCAAATAGGACATATCTTGCCCTTTGTTAGAGCTAAGATCTGTCAAATCGCAGTAAAATACCTTTCAAAATCAAGCTATGCAACATTTTATAATATTCAATAAGATTATTAATCCAATAATACGATTTTTATTATTTTATTGGGCTAAATCAATCTCCATTTTAATATCACACTTGAATGACAGCGCTATGCAGGGTGGATTTCTGGTAATAAGGTATAATAATGTCAGAGACCTAGGGCAACACAAAATGGGTCACGATTTCAAGGAATGAAGGTAGCATAAACATAAGATACAGGAGAAGCCAAGGTGGCAAAGGTATAATATCTCATATTTAATGTAACATTATTTAGACAAGTAAATAAAATCACCAGACAAGATCTCAGAGCATGCGAGTGTCAATGACCTGGCCGAGTGCAGCCTAATGCCTCCCACTTAACGGTGTGAAAAGACTGCCAACACTCCCATTTATAATGTTACCAAATACCTGACACCGGGGGAATGTCACATACAGTGCGGTTGCTGTGCTCCTGTTTTCACCTTTTGATTTCATACAACCAGAATGTCAGGTTGTTATTGTAAAAAAAAGTATTTTCAATGACTTACCTGGTTCAATAAAGGTTCAAATTTTTAAATAGTTTCAATAGCCATGCGCTCTGCATGTGGTGCTACTGTCATAGGTCGAGGCTCATCCGTTTTTTCAGTGTCTTACCCTGAGCGATGAAGTTCTTCTCAAACTTCTGCAGGAACTCCAGGTAGAGCAGATCATCGGAGGTGAGGGCCTCCTCTCCGACCACGGCTTTCATGGCCTGCACGTCCTTACCAATGGCATAGCAGGCATACTGAGAGGGACAGAGGCATGGGGGTGGAGAGAGAGAGAGAAGAGTGGGGGAGGTCAGAAAGTTGAAGTAGTTCTATGCAACAAACGATTCATGTGTATTGTGGTTCAATAGAAATTAAGCTTGGTTATAGAGGATATTTTGGCACTGTGCAGAGTGACAATAACTACCAGCTGGTTGGAGACATCAGCATGGTCTTTACGGGTCATTCCTTCACCGATGGCAGACTTCATCAATCGAGACAGAGAGGGCAGCACATTGATGGGTGGGTAGATCTGAAGGGAAAGCATGAAATAAGAGAAGTCAATATTCAACAAAGAAATAGTAAAGAAATTATCATTGGACAATTGTCAGGAGAGAGAATGACAGTACTCAATAGCTAGAGACACTATTTAATAGCGAGGTCACAAGGGGTTGTTTGGAGACGTATAAGCGAGAATGGGAATACCTGTCTGTTGTGCAGCTGTCGGTCCACATAGACCTGTCCCTCAGTGATGTACCCAGTGAGATCAGGAATGGGATGGGTGATATCTGGAAAACAGTTTACGTGGAAGTCAAGAGGTAATATCCAAGGTTCAAGTCACGCTAAATCAAGTGGCCTTTATCAAACCGATACACGCCCACATTCAAACACATGCACGGAGCACAGTCCTGGATCACTTTGCCCAAAAGTAAAGTCAGGAACCAGGCATACACTTTAAATGACTACAACTTACAGTTTAAGGACATTAAAATAAGTGTTTTTATCTACATCCCCAATTTTAATGCTCTAAAATATGCTGGCACAAATGTTGTCTGATGTTAAAAAGGGGCGACTCCCATTCGAAAACAGACTGGAGGCCCATCACAGAAGTTGCTATAGTAACAGCAAGCATAAAGAAATATCACTTTTTTGTGCTCGTCAAACCCAGACGAAAACAGGGGATTCAATGGAATTGCTCATGTAAAAAGTTAATAAATAAAAATATATATTTTAAAAAATTAATCTAGGTTGTTTTTCCTCTGAGATAAGGCGGGATGTCTTACCATCGTTGGGCATGGTGAGGATGGGTATCTGAGTGATGGAGCCGTTCCTGCCCTCCACTCTGCCGGCACGCTCGTAGATGGTAGCCAGATCCGTGTACATGTAACCGGGAAAACCACGACGGCCAGGGACTTCCTCTCTGGCAGCTGACACCTGGGGAGACATGGCACATACAAGTGAGCCATAAGTGGAACCAGGATATAAGAGATGGGACCCAGAACACAAACTACTCCACTTCTGAACATTAAATTCTAACAGCGTATGATTGAATCAATGAGCATGAACTCATTCATTTATAGCAAGGTTTCCCAGACTCAGTCCTCAGAACCCCAAGGGGTGCACGTTTTGGTTTTTGCCCTAGCACTACAGAGCTGATTTCACAAACAGTCAACTAATCATCAAGTATTGATCATTTGAATCAGCTGTGTAGTGTTAAGGCAAAAACCAAAACATGCACCCCTTGGGAGTCGCGAGGAGAGAGACACACATACGGTACCAGTCAAAAGTTTGGACACCTACTCATTCAAGGGTTTTTCAGATTTTGTATATATATTTTTTTACATTGTACAATAATAGCGAAGACATCAAAACGATGAAATAACATAGGGAATCATGTAGTATGCAAAAAAGTGTTTTAAAAATCCAATTATATTTTACATATAGGGTGGCTACATACAAGTAGCCACCCTTTGCCTTGATGACAGCTTTGCAGACTCTTGGCATTCTAAACTCAGCAAAAAAAGAAAGAAACATCCCTTTTTCAGGACCCTGTCTTTCAAAGATAATTCGTAAAACTCCAAATAAATTCACAGATCTTCATTGTAAAGCTGTGTGAAGCTAAGCGTCAGTATAGAGACAAAGTAGAGTCGCAATTCAATGGCTCAGACACGCGAGGTATGTGGCAGGGTCTACAGTCAATCACGGACGACAAAAGAAAAACCAGCCCCGTTTGCTTAACGCCCCAATAGGTCCACAGACGCAATCACACTGCCCTAACCCATCTGTACAAGAGGAATACCTATGTAAGAATGCTGTTCATCGACTACAGCTCAGCATTTAACACCATAGTACCATGCAAACTTGTCATTAAGCTCGAGATCCTGGGTCTCGACCCCACCCTGTGCAACTGGGTACTGGACTTCCTGATGGGTCGCCCCCAGGTGGTGAGGGTAGGTAACAACATCTCCACCCCGCTGATCCTCAACACTGGGGCCCCACAATGGTGCGTTCTCAGACCTCTCCTGTACTCCCATGACTGTGTGGCCATGCACGCCTCCAACTCAATCATCAAGTTTGCAGACGACACTACAGTGGTAGGCTTGATTACCAACAACCACAGACGGCCTTCAGGGAGGAGGTGAGGGCCCTCGGAGTGCGGTGTCAGGAAAATAACCTCACACTCAATGTCAACAAAACAAAGGAGATGATTGTGGACTTCAGGAAACAGCAGAGGGAGCAGCCCCCTATCCACATCGACGGGACAGTAGTGGAGAAGGTGGAAAGTTTTAAGTTCCTCGGCGTACACATCACGGACAAACTGAAATGGTCCACCCACACAGATAGCATGGTGAAGAAGGCGCATCAGCGCCTCTTCAACCTCAGGAGGCTGAAGAAATTTGGCTTGTCACCAAAAGCACTCACAAACTTTTACAGATGCACAATCGAGAGCATCCTGTTGGGCTGTATCACCACCTGGTACGGCAACTGCTCCGCCCACAACCGTAAGGCTCTCCAGAGGGTAGTGCAGTCTGCACAACGCATCACCGGGGGCAAACTACCTGCCCTCCAGGACACCTACACCACCCGATGTCACAGGAAGGCCAAAAAGATCATCAAGGACAACAACCACCCGAGCCACTGCCTATTCACCCCGCTATCATCCAGAAGGCGAGGTCAGTCAAACTGTTAAACAGCCATCACTAACATTGAGTGGCTGCTGCCAACATACTGACTCAACTCTAGCCACTTTAATAATGGAAGAATTGATGTAATAAATGTATCACTAGCCACTTTATATAATGTTTACATACGCTACATTACTCATCTCATATGTATATACTGTAGTCTATACCATCTACTGCATCTTGCCTATGCCGTTCGGCCATCACTCATTCATATATTTTTATGTACATAAGGTAGTTGTTGTGAAATTGTTAGGTTAGATTACTTGTTAGATATTACTGCATGGGCGGAACTAGAAGCACAAGCATTTCGCTACCCTCGCATTAACATCTGTTAACCATGTGTATGTGACAAATAAAATTTGATTTAATTTAAAGTGTTTAAAAACTGTTTCCCATGTTTGTTCAATGAACCATAAACAATTAATGAACCTGTGGAATGGTAGTTAAGACACTAACAGCTTACAGACGGTAGGCAATTAAGGTCACAGTTATGAAAACTTAGGACACTAAAGAGGCCTTTCTATTGACTCTGAAAAACACCAAACGAAAGATGCCCAGGGTCACTGCTCATCTGCGTGAATGTGCCTTAGGCATGCTGCAAGGAGGCACGAGGACTGCAGATGTGACCAGGGCGACCAGGACGCCTAAGACAGCGCTACAGGGAGACAGGACGGACAGCTGATCGTCCTCGCAGTGGCAGACCACTTGTAACACCAGCACAGGATTGGTACATCCGAACATCACACCTGCAGGATGGCAAACACAACTGCCCGAGTTACACCAGGAACCCACAATCCCTCCATCAGTGCTCAGACTGTCCGCAATAGGCGGAGAGAGGCTGGACTGAGGGCTTGTAGGCCTGTTGTAAGGCAGGTCCTCACTAGACATCACTGGCAACAACGTCGCCTATGGGCACAAACCCACAGTCGCTAGACCAGACAGGACAGGCAAAAAGTGCTCTGCACTGACGAGTCGCGGTTGTCTCACCAGGGGTGACAACACCATTCTGTATACATCTGGCCCTTCTTTGGACACTTAACAAACCTCTAAAACGAGCTTCAATGCCATACAAGACTCCTTCCGTGGCCTCCAACTGCTCTTAAAAACACTGGTAAAACTAAATGCATGCTCTTCAACCGATTGCTGCCCGCACCCGCCCGCCTAGCATCACTACTCTGGACGCTTCTGACTTAGAATGTGGACAACTATAAATACCTAGGTGTCTGGCTAGACTGTAAACTCTCCTTCCAGACTCAAATTAAGCATCTCCAATCCAAAATTAAATCTAGAATCGGCTTTCTATTTCGCAACAAAGCCTCCTTCACTCATGCTGCCAAACATACCCTCGTAATACTGACTATCCTGCCGATCCTTGACTTCGGCGATGTCATTTACAAAATAGCCTCCAACACTCTACTCAGCAAATTGGATGCAGTCTATCACAGTGCCATCTGTTTTGTCACCAAAGCCCCATATACTACCCACCATTGCGACCTATATGCTCTCGTTGGCTGGTCCTCGCTACATATTCGTCGCCAAACCCACTGGCTCCAGGTCATCGATAAGTCTTTGCTAGGTAAAGCTCCGCCTTATCTCAGCTCACTGGTCACCATAGCAGCACCCACCCGTAGCACGCACTCCAGCAGGTATATTTCACTGGTCATCCCCAAAGCCAACACCTCATTTGGCCGCCTTTCCTTCCAGTTCTCTGCTGCCAATGAATGGAACGAATTGCAAAAATCACTGAAGTTAGAGACTTATATCTCCCTCACTAACTTCAAGCATCTGCTGTCAGAGCAGCATACCGATCGCTGTAGCTTTACACAGCCCATCTGTAAATAGCCCATCCAACCAACTACCCATCCAACCAACTACCTACCTTATCCCCATATGTTTTTTTCTGCTCTTTTGCACACCAGTATTTCTACTTGCACATCCTCATCTGCACATCGATCATTCTGGTCTATTTATTGCCTTACCTCCTTACTTCATTTGCACACACTGTATACAGATTTTTCTATTGTGTTATTGACTGTACATTTGTTTATCCCATGTGTAAAACTCCGTGTTGTTTTTGTTGCACTGCTTTGCTTTATCTTGGCCAGGTCGCAGTTGTAAATGAGAACTTGTTCTCAACTGGCCTAACTGGTTAAATAAAAAATAATAAATGGTCAGATTCGCGTTTATCGAGGCCTGTACTCTGGAGCGGGATCAATTTGGAGGTGGAGGTGCCGTCATGGTCTGGGGCAGTGGGGTAACATCTCACGGCAAGAACTGGCAAATCTGGTGCAGTCCATGAGGAGGAGATGCACTGCAGTACTTAATGCAGCTGGTGGCCACACTGACTTACTTTTGATTTTGACCCCTCCTTTATTCAGGGACACATTATTCAATTTCTGTTAGGCACATGTCTGTGGAACTTGTTCAGTTTATGTCGCAGTTGTTGAATCATGTTATGTTCATACACATATTACGTTTACTGAAAATAAAAGCAGAGGTCTCTTTTTTTGCTGAATTTACACAGACACACACTCTAAAAGGAGGACAAAATAATAGGAATTGGATTTGACTAATAACACTGTACTATATTCTCATTTAAATCACCTGTTGTGAAGTGTTATTCAAATCACCAAGAGGAGGTCAAGCACTGACATTTTCTCAGCAGACATAGTATAAAATAAATGACTCGGAACCCAGGCCAAAGCACTGTTCAAATTGTTCAGTTAGTTGAATTCAGAGCAGAAAGGCACTTGCATTCATCCTGAGCTCCAGAGGACGGAGATAGCCAACACTTGTGAACTGTGGATTAAATTCAAAACTCGACCTTCGAGCGGGTGAATGGGAAAATAAGTTAAATGTTAATGCCCCTTGTCAGTCTTTGTAAGTGGTTAAATACCCTACAAGCCAGAGTCTTAGCCGAGGCTTTACTGAAACAGCACGTGTGCCCAAGGTTACAGGCAGACAACGAGGGAAGGGAGCCATGTTTCCAGATGAACATAAAACATTTCAAACTCTCATGCGGATGGAATATTGAAACATCAAAATATGTTCTGCTACATAAGGAATATTACAGGCATAAAAGAGATGAGAAGGTCTGTCTCACCACAGAAAGCTTCACACTAAGCTTCTAAGAATTAAGTCAAGGCAGTTCCAGAAGGCCACATTATCCTGCCTTTCACTGAGATCACAAGGGGACATTAGAGAGATCATCAATTGGCCAACACCTCCTGAGATGTTTAGGACCCAAAGTATGGTAGTCCAAACTACTTCCTCTTGAAATAGTGTTACTATTGCTGGGGGATTCTGTGCTAGTTATCAACATTTTAAAGCAACAACAAAAAATCACATGACTGAAACTTAAGTCTATCTCAGATCGATTGTCTGCGGCCAAGTTAACCTCCCCTTTCATGTAAGAAAGTTATGATCATCATTATTTTACAGATCGAGGATAATTTTGTACAAAGTTATGATCATCATTATTTTACAGATCGAGGATAATTTTGTACATGTATTAAACAGAGTTTGACCAATTCCAGTCCCCTTGCTTAGGGGGTCCTAAACCATGCTTCAAACTCGTAAAACTGCATTTGTAAAACGATGTCATGTGCAATTAAAAAAAGAGTAGAGAAATAAACATGGTAGCAATGTAAAACTGGGATCCAAAACTGCTTTCAAAATACATTTGCCAAAACTGCTTTCAAAAGTGTTTTCCCACAAATGGATTAAGAATTGTTGTGCATTGACTGCTTGTCAAAATACGTTTCCCTCAGGTAGCCTAGTGGTTAGAGCGTTGGGCCAATAACCGATAGGTTGCTAGATCAAATCCCCGAGCTGACAAGGTAAAAATCTGTTGCTCTGCCCCTGAACAACGCAGTAAACCCACTGTTCCTAGGCCGTCAATGTAAATAAGAATTTGCTCTTAACTGACATGCTTAGTTCAATAGGAGGTTAAAACAAATATATACAGTGGGGCAAAAAAGTATTTAGTCAGCCACCAATTGTGCAAGTTTTCCCACTTAAAAAGATGAGAGAGGCCTGTAATTTTCATCATAGGTACACTTCAACTATGACAGACAAAATGAGAAAAGAAATCCAGAAAATCACATTGTAGGATTTTTTATGAATTTATTTGCAAATTATGGTGGAAAATAAGTATTTGGTCAATAACAAAAGTTTCTCAATACTTTGTTATATACCCTTTGTTGGCAATGACAGAGGTCAAACGTTTTCTGTAGGTTTTCACACACTGTTGCTGGTATTTTGGCCCATTCCTCCATGCAGATCTCCTCTAGAGCAGTGATGTTTTGGGGCTGTTGCTGGGCAACACGGACTTTCAACTCCCTCCAAAGATTTTCTATGGGGTTGAGATCTGGAGACTGGCTAGGCCACTCCAGGACCTTGAAATGCTTCTTACGAAGCCACTCCTTCGTTGCCCGGGCGGTGTGTTTGGGATCATTGTCATGCTGAAAGACCCAGCCACGTTTCATCTTCAATGCCCTTGCTGATGGAAGGAGGTTTTCACTCAAAATCTCACGATACATGGCCCCATTCATTCTTTCCTTTACACGGATCAGTCGTCCTGGTCCCTTTGCAGAAAAACAGCCCCAAAGCATGATGTTTCCACCCCCATGCTTCACAGTAGGTATGGTGTTCTTTGGATGCAACTCAGCATTCTTTGTCCTCCAAACACGACGAGTTGAGTTTTTACCAAAAAGTTATATTTTGGTTTCATCTGACCATATGACATTCTCGCAATCTTCTTCTGGATCATCCAAATGCTCTCTAGCAAACTTCAGACGGGCCTGGACATGTACTGGCTTAAGCAGGGGGACACGTCTGGCACTGCAGGATTTGAGTCCCTGGCGGCGTAGTGTGTTACTGATGGTAGGCTTTGTTACTTTGGTCCCAGCTCTCTGCAGGTCATTCACTAGGTCCCCCCGTGTGGTTCTGGGATTTTTGCTCACCGTTCTTGTGTTCATTTTGACCCCACGGGGTGAGATCTTGCGTGGAGCCCCAGATCGAGGGAGATTATCAGTGGTCTTGTATGTCTTCCATTTCCTAATAATTGCTCCCACAGTTGATTTCTTCAAACCAAGCTGCTTACCTATTGCAGATTCAGTGTTCCCAGCCTGGTGCAGGTCTACAATTTTGTTTCTGGTGTCCTTTGACAGGTCTTTGGTCTTGGCCATAGTGGAGTTTGGAGTGTGACTGTTTGAGGTTGTGGACAGGTGTCTTTTATACTGATAACAAGTTCAAACAGGTGCCATTAATACAGGTAACGAGTGGAGGACAGAGGAGCCTCAAAGAAGAAGTTACAGGTCTGTGAGAGCCAGAAATCTTGCTTGTTTGTAGAAGACCAAATACTTATTTTCCACCATAATTTGCAAATAAATTCATAAAAAATCCTACAATGTGATTTTCTGGAATTCTTTTTCTCATTTTGTCTGTCATAGTTGAAGTGTACCTATGATGAAAATTACAGGCCTCTCTCATCTTTTTAAGTGGGAGAACTTGCACAATTGGTGGCTGACTAAATACTTTTTTGCCCCACTGTATATAAATAAATGTTAAAAATTCTTTATCCCGCATAGAACACACAACTTGGTAAACTATTCTGGAGTAGTCTGGTTTTGTTTTAAATTACATGGCATTTATTTGGGAATATATTTCGTAGAACAGACATGCTTCTGTCTGTATTCGGCTATGTCATCTCCATAGCCTAATTAATTCTCTTTTGGGGTTTGACTGGTCTGGGGGTTGATCACTTACAAATCTCATGGTCTTGACTCTGAGTTGCAGAATTGGGATGACAATTCTATATATTTTTTTTACTTATAGCTAGCTAGCAGGCTGTCTGTTCATATTCAAATTATGCAGCCCAGGCTTTATGGTTTTATCTGTTGGAAAGAATTACAACAAGTACTGCATGCTGTGTCCAGAGATAGCAGAGGCTCAAGGACTGTTATTAACCATTGCCAAAATGGTGGCTTTTCGCACGCTTTTCAGCAGCCGTGGCATCACCCAGGTGGGTGCCTCATGTTCGGCAATGGAGGACCAGTACCTATGGAGGAGCGGGTCCTATGGAGGAACTGGCCATCGGAGAAGCAGATGTGGTGCACTAATCAAGCATTCCGGGCCTGTTTGACAGACTGTCTTTGTTTCTCTCTGACTGTACCATCGACGCCCCCTCCGCTAAAGCTTCGCTGCCTTTCCAATCCAAACTGCCTCAACTCATCCGAAGCCAAATATAGACATTCAATCTCCATCTCTACCATCTCAATTTAAATAGTTAGTTTTGTTTTTTTATGTGTTTTAGGTTACAAGTTAAATCAATAATTATTAGCAATTATTATATTTAAGATGTCCTTGACTGACATACCAAGAACTGATTAACAAGAAAAATTCCACACGCATGTACGCACAATCAGGAATTGGGGTGTGTGGTTCAATGGAATACATTCTATCAAAATAGTTCTACGAAGAATACTCTAGTTGACTGTGCGAATTATAATAGGAGGTATTGCTTAAGGAAGGTTATTTTTCCACTATTGAGGACCAATATAATAGAAGGCAGCACTGAAGATTTGGAAGGTGGTAGTGTGGACACTATATGGAGGACCATAATCTTTACAGAATGTACCCATCTGTTAACAACCTGCATAGGACTATTAACAATACTGTTTGGTCATACAAATGAGGCCATGTAACATCTTTCAGGTTGAAAACCTTGATGCAGATACCTAGGTGTCATTTCCCCCCCCCAATGCGTTTCCTTGGTGTGGAAAGCAAATGTCCCACCTCAGATTATTCCTCACCTCATTTACTGTGTCAAGGTCAGCTTTTGTGGGATGTGGAGGTGTTCAATACCACATCCATGTAGGCCGTACTGACTACCCTAACTGGCACATTGAATTTGCGACCCAAAATCAAAAGAAAAGTTATGGCTCTCAAGTGTATACAGATTTAAGGTGCAAGTCTGACACTAAAAAGTATGAGGGTTTTTTCAGGAGTAAACAGCACACTTCCTTGAGTTAGTTTGGTTGCCCACCTCTCTCAGAGCTTCGGCGTAGGAGCTCATGTCAGTCAGGATGACCAGGACATGCTTCTCACACTGGTAGGCCAGGTACTCAGCTGAGGTCAGAGCCAGGCGAGGGGTTATGATGCGCTCAATACTGAGAAAGGAAAGACAAAGGAAGGAATTAAAGGTTTCCACCATTAACATAAAAAAGGTAGGGAAAGACAAAATAGACTAATAATACTCTGTTGAAAAGGTGAAAATGACAGGCTTGCCTTTATACAGCAATATTTTAGACACCTTATTGCATTGAATTCCTGATTCCTTAGATGTACCATGAAAGCATTACTTATAGGAGGGAGCTAGCGCACAGAGCTAATGCACAAACTCACGTGGGGTCGTTGGCTAGGTTCAAGAACAGGCAAACATTGTCCATGGATCCATTCTCCTCAAAGTCCGACTTGAAGAAGCGAGCAGTTTCCATGTTCACCTGAAAAGATAGGTTAGGGTGAAAAGGGTAGGTTCGTGATTACATACCAAGTTGATAGTAGAAGGCCTTGAACATTCTTCAACAAAAGCAGGAATATACTGTATAAGAGTCGCCCACGGACAAGAAAAAAAAAAAAACACACGCCTATATCAGAAAAATTAGTGTCAGTCTACAATTATCACAAGAAATTAAGGAAAATTCTTCCTAAACAGTATACAAAGAGCAATGTACTGCAAATAATGTTGCAGCTTACTGGATCAGTTGCTTTCTACTCAGGGTAATTTGACATGTTCTGATCGTATGTGAAAACATGGTTAAGTGTTAAGGCACTTTCTCCCTTCGCGAATAAAATACATCTGGGATTCTTGAAAGATGGGATAACATTTTTTCAAAATAATAATATTGAGGATATATTTTTTTATAGACCAAAGTATGAGCTATCACACAATGTAAAGGAACACCTGCCTAATTAAAACCTTATTTCATAAAATGCACATAACTGGATTTATGGCAACTCCATCAGACACCACTTGAGTAAATCTGATTAAAAAGATGTCAGGCTATTCCATGAAAACAACTAGAGCCTACTCGCGCTTTGTAACCAAAATTAAAATCTTCAATTTGGCTTCCGAGTAGATAACACCGACATCACCCCAGTATTCCTGCCATCGGAGCAAGACGGGAAATGCAACATTCAAGCAGCCGGTCGCAGCCGATTCTGACCGGTTTGTTTATAGCTGCAGATATGCGCCCATTCTCGGTGGTTGAGAAGAATTACCTTGTGAAAGTGCTCGAGCCACGTAACGAACTTCACCCTCTCGCATCCATTTCAGTAAACAGGTAGTACCCGCTCTATTTAAGCAAGCTAAAGCTGAAGTTGTCAATTAATTGGCCAATGCATCCCGTGTTGTGCTTTGCCATTCCACTGCCAAAGAATAGCAGAGCACCCTTTAATGGTTCAAACAGCCGACCGCTCAGTCTTACCAGTGCTTAGCAAACTTTAAGGAAAAAAAATGGTGTTTGACCAAATACAATGTTATTTTACAGAAAACAAAATTGGCAACGGACGTTCAGCATGCTTATAGGGTAGGGCACTCAACATGCTCTGCACCGACACAAATGACCGATGATTGGCTGAAAGAAATTGATAATACGATTGTGGGAGCTGTTTTGTTAGACTTCAGTGCAGCTTTTGATATTATTGAATGAAAAATGTAGGTGTTATGGATTTACATCCTCTGCCTTATGGATTGAGTGCAACTTAGAGGGTTTACTATAACAGAAGACTCCAATGCCAATTCAGTTGAGTGTGGTGTACCGGAGGTCTTGGGCCATAATTTTCTTCTGTTTTTACTAATGACCTTCCACTGACCTTCAATAAAGCCTGTGTCGATGTAAGCTGACGACTCAACAGTATACATGTCGGCTTCGACAGTAAAATAACTGACACCTTTAACATAGCGCTCCAGTCAGTTTTAGAATGGGTGACTAGCAATAGGCTGGTGCTAAATATATCAAAGCATCATTTTGGGACAAATCACTTGCTGAACGCTAAACCTCAACTTGATCTATTATTGAATAATGTGGCGATTGAGCAAGTTCAGACAACTAAGCTGCTGGGTGTAATCCTAGATAGTAAGCTGTCATCATCAAAACATACAGACTCAATGGTTGCTAAAAAGGGAAAAGGTCTGTCCGTGATAAGGCATTGCTCTGCTTTCTTGACATCTCAATCAACCAGGCAAGTCCTACAGGCCCTAGATTTGACCCACCTGGACTACTGCCCAATTGTGTGATCACGTGCAGCAAAAAAAAGATCTAGGAAAATTGGAGTTGGTCCAGAACAGAGCAGCAAGTACTGCACAAGGAGGGAGAATGTCAATAACATGCATGTCAATCTCTCCTGGCTCAAAGTTGAGGAGAGGCTGACTACATCACTATTGGCCTTTGTGCGAGGTGTTGAAGGTACTGAACTGTCTGTTCAAGTTCGGACACTCATCGGTATCACACAAAACATGCAATCAGAGGTCTCTTCACAGTCCCAAGGTACAGAACAGAGGCTGGGAAATGCACAGTATTAAAATAGAGCCATGACTACATAGCACTCTGCCACCCCAGGTAACTCAAGTGAGCAAAAAAACAACAGATAAATTATGTAAAAACGTACAGCACGACGGGGACTGTGATGAGACATATTTATATATATTTTGTATTATGTATTGCAGGGGTAGGCTACCCCTTCCTGAAGTGCTGCAGGTACTGTAGGATTTTGATCCAACGAGGCACCACACCTGACCAACTGAGCTAATTGATCAGTTCAATGATTGTCTCCATTCAACATCTGCCAGGTCTGTTAAATCAAAAACATGAAGTGCCTGCGGCACTCCAGGACCAGGGTTGCCTACCCATGATGTATTGTATTATGTTGTGTTCTGTATATTATGTATTCTATGTTTTGTCTTCTGTTACGACCCAAGGAAGAGTAACCGCTGTGTTGGCAGCAGCTAATTGGGCATCCTAATAAAACGCTAAAATACTACAGATGGATGGACCTCCAGGGCTACAGAGAGCTACTTAACAGTGAAGTACCGTGCTACAGACATGCCCTCTTTATGAGTCACACAAGCGTGCATACATTTCTCTTTGTAAGAAAACATTATAGCATAGGCCTATACCAGGGGTTCCCAAACTTTTGGCCCGTAACCCCATTTTGCATCACAAAGGTAATAATTTGGTATGATCTTCTGTGTAGAAAATAACAACTGACAGTGTGCTTTCCCCCCCCAGTCTGATTATGTGCCTGATCTTGTCCACTGTTCTAATGAGTTCTGTGCAGCTTGTGGGCATTGTAGACAGTGTTCCTGACATTAATCTTTCAGGGATATTTTGTAGCTTAAAAACAGTTCAAAAGATAGAGCCACATTTGTAGGAAGAAAACGCTTTGTTTATTACAACCGTTTATTACTGACGTAACCCCGGTTCTATGAATCAAGCACGATTTCTCGCCAGAGTTTCTCTCATGACTCCAGGTTTAAATCAGACAAGCCCAAATGGGGTCACGGCCTCCAATTTGGGAAACAGTGGCTTATACAATGTCTGAGCCATGTTTACATATTGATTTTACACATGTCACTTTATTTTAGTGTTGTTGATGAGTAATTTAAGAATTCATCGTGTTATTCCTGATTGTGCTGTCCGACATATGACTCAGGAATAAACACTTAAAACATTTTTTTTTTTTTTTAACTACAGTAACTGTTGGAATTTCATTTCATGAACAAATTGCATATTTGTCTTCTTTATTCAAGTGCTACAGTAAACTTCGTAGCAATTTTGGTTTTCCTCAGTTGCTTTGACTAAATCGTAATTAAAATGAACATATTTTAACCAAAATTAATACTCTATTTTTTTCTATATGGGAGATAGAGTTAACAGGTGAACTAGAGAACTATTCAGACCGTGAGGGGTCTTGTTGCGCTCCACGTAATCAGGAGATGAAGGTGTTCCCATAGTATAGCTGACCCTGCTCATTTTTTATTCATTGAGGATTTGACAAAACTGACAGAGTTGACCGAAATACCAGAGATAAATACTCCTTAAAGTCATGGGATCCTTTGTCAGTTAATACAGAATTTTTCAAACTTTTTGGGAGTTTGAAATGGTGATCCTTTGCTCCGGACATGGACATTTCCTGGCACAGAGCCGACATTGAACTGAATAATACAAACTAATATTTAGAAAACAAAAACATATTTTCCCTTATAAAGTTCCCCTAAAAGTAATTTTAAGATGAAATAATTAAACAAAATACATAAAAAAATCAAAATAAGTTTCCCTGCCAGACAAGGATTGTCCCAACCTTCAAGAATCCCTGAAATATGAGCACATCTTGTTTGATGCCTTTCACGTGAATCGTCCTGCTGCAACCCGTCAATTATTTAGTCGGAACTAGGGTTGACCGATATTTGGGGAGACCTCTTCTACAAGCTCCTACTCCAAATATTGCGAAATTCTATAGAATCGTTTTGCGGCGTTAATTACTGAATAATTCCAGCCTGTGCCATTTATGTGCTTATTTATGCTATTATAGTCTCATTCTCACTAATAGCAAAATAATAAGGCTTAGTTAATTCATTTAGACTTCATTTCCAACATATTGATACAGCCTTAACTGATAAAACTGCATAGTTTAGATTTAAAGTTCAAATAGAGTAAAGTCTTGCATATCACGATATATCATCAATGCTAAATACTCAAGTGAATCATATCTGCCCAACCCTACTCGGAACAGGTTTGATTGCTGAGTTCTCACAAATGTGAAAATAGACTGTTGAACAAAAGAAAGTGTTCTCCGGGATACGCGTTCTGCCACTGACAGGTTGCGCACGGCCACTGACAGGTTGGTTGTGTGAATTCATCATTTAATACATTTCTCTGCCTGTTTTGTACGTTTGCAATGCATCAGCGCAACAATTCCATCAATCTAGCACCACCAGCCAATGCGATCACACCAGAGCCATACACTCTCGCCATTAAAACTTTGCTGCCAGCTCATTGCCAACTACTGCTGCAGTCATTCTCAGTGGCAATATGTTGTTCAAAGTGGCTAGAGAGGACGCTGTAATGAGAGAGCAATAATATTGTAGCACTACAGTATACTGGCTAAGCTACTGAAAATATTATAACATGATTAGCTCAAGAAAGGAGGTTGGCTACGTTTGCTTCAGTTCCATCACATTGAAATAGAGAGGAACCGCAAAACTGTCACAGGTAGTTACTCCTCGCACAGGTTGATCCTCATGACACTTGACTACATTTTTGTTATGCTCATTTCAGTAATAGATTTGTTGCCTTTTGAGAAATGTAACTTGATAATTTGATTTAATTTCACAAAAATGTTACCTTCATTCACAAAGAGCATGTTTAACATCAAAAACATTTGCATATCTCAAGAGGTTAAATAAATAAAACGACTATAGTAGGTGCCTATTAAAAAGTGTTGGGTGCAGGGAGCGACAATTGTTAAAACATTTTTAGCCTCTCCATTTCAGCGTGACTCGTTATGCGCAACCTAGTTTCACCACAAAACAGCAAAAAATTGCCAAAAATAATAGAATCAGCTCACCTGCTTTTACACTATCTAATATACTGTATGCAAACAATTTCTACTTACATTGTAAAAAAGAGATGCAAAAGGCACTTTGTGGAACGACCATATAGTTGTTCCTTCTGTCTGATTAAAGAGATGGAGTCCAGACAAACTAGGCCTTTAGGAAATTTTAACTAGTATTATTTGACACGTAAAATAACGAGACGACTACAACCTGAACGGCCTTCCATACAAACGCTTTTGCTGCGGTCATTCTCAGCGGCAATGTTGCTCAAAGAGAGGAAACGCAAAACTATCGAAGGCTAAAAAAACTTGGACAAAAAAATATAACAAAAATATGGAAGGCTATTCAGGTCATAGACTTCTCATTATTTGAAAATAATAAATACTGAACAAAAATATGAAATCCAACAATCTCTAAGATTTTACTGAGTTACAGTTCATAAGGAAATCAGTCATTTCAAATAAATTAGGCCCTAATATATGGATTTCACTTGACTGGGAATACAGATATGCATCAGTTTATCAGAAATACCTTTTAAAAAATAAAAGTAGGGGCGTGCATCAGAAAACCAGTCAGTATCTGGTGACCACCATTTGCCTCATGCAGTACGACACATCTCCTTCACATAGCGTTGATCAGGTTGCTGATTGTGGCCTGTGGAATGTTGTCCCACTCCTCTTCAATGGCTGTGAGAAGTTACTGGATATTGGCGGGAACTGGAACACGCTGTCGATCCCAAAAAATCCCAAACATGCTCAATGGGTGACATGTCTGGTGAGTATGCAGGCCATGGAAGAACTGGAACATTTCCAGCTTCCGGGAATTGTGTACAGATCCTTGCAACATGGGACTGTGCACTATCAGGCTGAAACGTGATGACGACGGATAACTGGCACGACAATGGGCCTCAGGATCTCGTTACGGTATATGTGCATTCGAATTACCATCGATAAAATGCAATTGTGTTCATTTTCCATAACTTATGTCTGCCCATACCCAACCCCACCGCCACTCTGTTCAATGTTGAAATCAGGAAACCGCTCGCCCACATGAAGCCATACACATGGTCTGCGGTTGAGGCCGGTTGGACGTACTGCCAAATTCTCTAAATCGGCGGCAGCTTATGGTAGAGAAATGAACGTTCAAGTCTCTGGCAACAGCTCTGGTGGACATTCCTGCAGTCAGCATGCCAATTGCATGCTCCCTCAACTTGAGACATTGTGCCATGTCACAAAACTGCACAATTTAGAGTGGCCTTTTATTGTCCCCAGCACAAGGTGCACCAGTGTAATGATCATGCTGTTTAAATCAGCTTCTGGATAATCCATCCACCTAACAGGTGTGGCATATCTTGGCAAAGTAGAAATGCTCCCTAACAGGAACGTAAACTTATTTGTGCACAAAATCTGAGAGAAATAAGATTTTTGTGCACATGGATCTTAGTCGTATCTTTTATTTCAGCTCATGAAACCAACACTTTACATGTTGCGTTTATATTTTTGTTCAGTGTATATTACCAGTTTCCAAACTGTCATCGATGTTGACGTATGTGACGTTGTGTGAATATTTCCAAAAAGTGTGGGGGAAAACGCATCGGACTTGGTGCGAATGGTTTTGTGCATCAAAATTGGAAATACGTTTTCTCCGGAATTCGTATGGGGAAAAATGCAATAGTTGAGACAGGGACTTTAAATATTAAAGGGGCAGCAGGTAGCCTAGTTTTTAGAGCATTGGGCCAGTAACTGAAAGGTTGCTGGATCAAAACCCCGAGCTGACAAGGTAAAAATCTGTCGTTCTGCCCCTAAGCAAGGCAGTTAACCCACTGTTGCCCGGTAGGCCGTCATTGTAAATAAGAATTTGTTCTTAACTGACGTGCCTAGTTAAATAAAGGTTAAATAAATTTTAAAAATCTGTTGTTTAAAGAGGCTTAATACACTGTTCTTTACACTGTGTCCTTTTCCTAAATTGGAATCTTCTTCTCAATGAATACATACGATTTAAAATGTCTTAATCCCTTTTCATACCCATCTGCCAGTACGCATTGCATTTCCACTACCCTTTCAGAGAGTTAGTGCTTATGTTACAAAGCCCTCAATGGTGTGTGAATTAACCATCAGCAGGGAGAGGATAAGGGAGGCCAGAGGAGCAGAGGTGGGGGTCACTAACATCTCTGCCACAGGTCACAGAAGACTCCCCACACAGTGTTAAATAGTCAAGCGCAGAGCAGCTG
The DNA here is from genome assembly GCF_045679555.1 of Salvelinus alpinus. NCBI lineage: Eukaryota > Metazoa > Chordata > Actinopteri > Salmoniformes > Salmonidae > Salvelinus > Salvelinus alpinus. Next base: position 13,903,833 of record NC_092117.1, read on the forward strand.
AACTGGAGAGAATTTGATACTGGCTAGCTAAATGTGTTCAAGACTGCTGAATAATAACCGGAATGGCCAGAATCTGCTCAGAGGAGCAGAAGTAACAGGGGACTTAAACGCTAAGTCACCTGGTGAATGAGAGCGAGAAGAGGGGGATTGTCACGGTGGGGTTAAAAGGGATTAGCCTAACACTAGAGATCAGATAAAGAGAGAAATATTTTGTCCATCTAGTGCCGCTCAACTCACCCCCATGGCAGCAAAGACAATGGCAAAGTTATCATCGCTGTAGTCCATCACATCCTTGGATTTCTTCACCAGGCCAGCCTGACGACAAATCTGGGCAGCAATCTGAGAATCAAAACATACACAGGATTAAAAATGACGTCTTGAAACATTCACGTTGATAAAACAGCCAGTCTATTAAAAATGACTGGACATCAGCGAGCGCCCCGTCCAGCTAGCTACAGGAGCGGTGCGTGTGTTTGTGTGTGTGCACATGAGTATGCATGTTTGTGGGGTGTTTGAGTGTGCATAGTTGAAGAACAACTCTGTGATTAGGAATCGAGAGGGGAGGAATTTCACGCTTAATGTAATGGTTGCCACCTGTTGATCCGGGCTGACCTCTCATTGCACCCTGAGCTGAGACACCTGGCCCATAGAGAACCACGGCAAAAATGACCCCATGACATCTGTTTAATGAAACGAGAAGCGCTTTATAGCATTCCAGTGACGCGAGAAGTCGACCAGCATCATTAGTCAGACAAGGCGTACCCTGTTCACTGTTTTTAGTACAGTGGGACACTACAGTGGGCTCTCTATCCAACTTCCCTCTTTTGATCATGCACTTCCAGATTGGAGGATCATTATTTTATTCCCATTCAAAACTGTTGCTAAATCAAGGGACCGGATTTTTAAAAAATAAAAAAATAAAATGTATACACACCACCCAAAATCAGTGTCATCCTGTTGCTTCAGTGGGATTCTATGCATTTGACTGAGGCTCCCCCTCCGCCAGAATCTGATCGCGCATGTTTCAGTTTGGCAGTCTGCCCTGACCAACAACACGGCTTTCTGTGAACACAGAAAAAACTCAAGTGTTGAGCCTCCATTGTCTGGCCTGAAGGTCATAATGAGGCTGTTTGCAGACTGATGGCTGGTGAGAGGACAGCCACCTCAAGCGTTAAGGGCCTCATGGCTGAGCTACCGATCCTATATTAATCAGTGCCCTTCACACGATCGCCTAATCCCCTCTCGCCATCATTGTCTTATTGGTTTAATTCGTTTCCCAGTTCAACCAGGGGGCATCAGCTCTCTCTCCAAGGCCTTAGAAAATAGCCTCCCTTCAGTCATGGAAAACCATGGCCACTGTCTGATAGTTCATATTGTCATATCGAAACTATTAATCTCGTTTCCAAATCAAATGTGCAATAGTTTGGTGGTCTGAACTTTTTGGGTAAGTCCTTTAACACTGATATTTCTCATCTTGTCCCTGAGATTTAGTGGAGAGGTTAGTAGAGAATGATCAAACTAACACCGAACAAGGCTTGTAATAAGAACATATTGGAATGGAGAAAGATTTGGACTTCCTTGACACTGCCCAGCACCTTGCCCCTATGTTGTGCCATAAGTCACAAGATTGAGTTAGATGAACAAAAGTCAAGCTGGCAATGACCAACAGATCTTTTTCATTCCTCTCTTTTCAGGTTCAGTCAAAGGTAAAACCCTGATGAAGGCTAAAATACATTAGTTTTAACAATAAATAAGCATTTATCAACTTCCACTGTCCTCTACGAGTTGCTAAATGTCCTATTCATTTGAGTTCACTCAAAGTAGGCTAACTGTCACTTTACCACAATAAGATAACTATTCCAATTAATCAGATAAGCAAATCATTTCAACTCTCATTTGTACAAATCCTAATTAAATACTTCAAGGCACCAGAAGAACTCTGGGGGGGGGGGGGGGGGTTTGGTTGGTCAATTCTATTTTTAGACTGAGATTCGGAAGTCCAGATGGCTGCCATGTGCCGATAACTAACACACTGACACAGAGGCATGGCTCTGAGTCACGCTTTCATGACACAATAACATCTACTTAAAACTAAATCATATTCAAAAGATTTTAAGCAGTGCCTTAGAATATGGTGTTATGCCACCTTCAGGTTTCTCTTTAGTAGGTTTAATGTGTTCATACCATTGACTAAACAGGCTGTTAATATAAGCCTACAATTAAATGGAGAACAAGCATCTAGTTAACAGTGTGTCTGATACACAGACTATCCAATGTGACAGGCACATGATTGTGTGAAAACGACATGTATGCCATTTAGCAGTGCATACATTTTTATGTATGGGTGGCCTCAGCAGGAATCAAACCTACACCTCTTGGCACTGCAAGTACCATGCTCTACCAGCTGAGCCACAAGACCTATGCTCTCAATTGACTCCAAGTAGTCCAATATGTAGGCAGTAAAATTATTAAATGTGTTTGGCATTCTGGAGTCCTGTGTGTGGAGATGGAGACAGGGTGAGGCAAGGCTCTGTGTGAAATAAGAAAATGCCCTCCACAGGCAGTAAAATGTCACAGTGGATTTCTGAGATGTCCTCCTGACCCACTTCGCCGTTTCTGCCAGTTCCTGCACCACAGGGCCAAAACAATAAAATCTTCTCAGCCCATTAGCACTATTCATTTAAACACACGCGCACACGCACACATACATGCATTCACTTGCACACTTAAGTGCGGGCACACTCCACAAGGGGTGTTTGACAGAAAAAATAAAGCACAGAAGAATAGATTACTACAAACCAAAACGGATGACACTAAATTAGAATCCCCTGGCTGCGATAATGCAAGTTGCTGAGGTGTCCAACAGAATGAACTGCCTCATGTTACAGATCACATTGTTCTGTTAGTGTTTGAAAGTCCTCTCCAATGCTATTGACTGAGGCTATAAAATGGCAAAATGCAGCTTAAGGCACATATAGCTTATTTGTTTGTGTGGCCTAGCCTTGTCAGAGCTAGCGTCTCCATCGTACCTCGTTGTGGGGGAGGCCAGCGGCAGAAAAGATGGGGATCTTCTGACCTCGAGCAATGCTGTTCATCCCATCGATGGCAGAAATACCCGTCTGGATCATCTCCTCAGGGTAGATACGGCACTGAGGGTTGATGGGTTGGCCTGGGACAGGGGAGAGGTCACAAGCAGAGGTTCAGAAACACAAACCAGAGGGTAAGCCACTTCCAACCCAGGTATTGGCCAGGTAGAAGTAATATACAATGCCCTCCATTAATATTGGCACCCTTGATAATTATGAGCAAAACGGGCTGTGAAAAATGCCTTTGCTGTTTATCTTCCTGGTCTTTCATTCAAAATATTCACAAAAATCGAACCTTTAATTTAAGTAAAATGATTAAAATAAATACATGTAAAAAATATTTTTCTCCGAAACGTGTGCCACAACTATTGGCACACCCAAGAAATTCTTATGAGTAAAATCTAACTGAAGTATATTCCCATTCATATTTTACATTTAAGTTCACCTGAGTGATTAGGAACACTTAAGTGTGGTAAGCCATGACTTCCTGTTTCACTGGGGTATAAATATGAGGTGACACACAGGCCAAGTTCCCATAGTCATCCATCACTATGGGAAAGACCCGAGAATATGTGCTCTCCTCTTCAACTCATCCCACAGGTTTTCTATGGGGTTTAGGTCAAAGGACTGGGATGACCATGGCAAAACCTTGATTCTGTGGTCAGTGAACCATTTTTGTGTTGATTTTGAGGTGTGCTTTGGCTCATTCTCCTGCTGGAGATCCAACCACGGGTGCCAATACTAGTGGAGGGCACTGTAATGGATATAAATGGTAGAGTTGGCCTCATAATAGTTTCAATTCAGCTATTTAAACTATGTGTCGTTGCACACAAGTAAACTAGGGTTTAGAAAATAAAATGAAAGAAGTACACGTGTGGGAGATGTATGAAATCCCCAAAAGGTTTCACATCAATACATGGTCAGAAGATGGAACAAAAGGTCAGAACGGAAGTCAGGGTCAAACACATTGTTGCCTTTAAGATGGCAGACTCATGACCCTCTTCAGGTCATCTATTCATTGGGATGCCATGCCTACACGATGGCATGCTACACGTGAAAAGGGACTCGGGATGGGATCAACAGTCAATAAAAGAGACAGAGTTTGGCCTTGTGGCAGTGAGATACAACTAAAGACTGAAATCCCACTATACAAGCTACAATATAGCTTCACATCTAGATCCACTAGCAGAGTAGAGATGGACGCTTATCCGTTGTGAGCTCAGTATATTATGATTATCGTCAAGGTACCATGGTTCTATTTTTTTTATCATGTCAGGGTCAATTTAATTTCACCACAGACAATGTTATCTAGGAATATTTTTCACTTGGTGAATGAACTGAACTATAGCTCCGTCCTACCCATGATATCCAGGTAGTCTTCAGCCAGCACAGTGGGGCCACGGTCAATTGGCTTGCCTGAGCCATTGAAAACACGTCCTGAAATGAAAAAGCGTAAGACATTCTCTATTGGTTTCATTTCATAGTACATGGATTGCCATCAACATAATTCTCTCTGCCTCTGATTCCTTAATAAATATGAGCAGTTATTTCAGGTTTCAGCCAATAGTGGAGATACTGTATCTAACATTTTCATTCATTTTAGGCCCATTACTCAGAATACTCTAGCAACAAATGGTTCACTCTCTACTAATCAAATACACCTGACCTTGAGTCCCAATGATGTGGTTTGATATTTACAAAAGGTCATACAAGCCTTAGATTTTCTTCAATGTTTTGTTCCCCTAAGTCACGTGTGGGGAAGACTCAATGCAGGACTCAAATTGAGGAATTAACAGAGGTGAGGTAAAAATGGAGCAGAACAATTGTATTAAGCACACTAAGAGAGTAAAGCTTACAGGGTATGTTCTTCTTTGTGTGAGAAAGGGGGAGGAGGAAACAGTTATACAGATTGATGAAAACAGATGTAGAGCAGCCTAATTAAGTCTTATTCAGTAGTGGATTTCATGCTTCCTCCTGCCTAGCACCCACGGGATGCCACTCAGCTTGTTGGAGGGCTCATCTTACCCAGCATGTCCTCAGACACAGGTGTGCGCAAGATGTCACCGGTGAACTCACAGGCCGTCTTCTTGGCATCAATACCAGATGTCCCCTCAAACACCTGAAAATGACATTAAAACAGGAACTTTCAGTTGTTTGTGGTGTGTACGCGCGTTTGTGTGTGTGCGGGGTGGGGCTCACCTGTACGACGGCCTTGGTGCCAATCACCTCCAGCACCTGGCCACTCCTCCTGGTGCCATCAGGTAAAGTCAGATGCACAATCTCAGCATACCTGGGAAACTGCCACATAAGATGGAAAAACATAATTTAACAAACATGTTTCTTACGGTCTTTCAAAACAGGAAACATACACAGCCATCAATAAGGCTAACCCTGCAGAGAATAAGAATAAACAAGCCAGAACACAAATGATTATAGAGCAGTAATCTCGGAAACCCTCCCAAAAATCTGGCATAATTGCATCAGATGCTCGATTAAGTTCTGGGGGGTGGCGACGTTAAAAGGAAGATAAACGCAATTTGCGAAGTCTCCACCCCCCCTTAACGGAAACTCTCTGCAAGTTTCAGGCAAGTCTATGGGTCAAATGTCCCCTCCCCTTCCGAAATTCAAATGATGCGAGCATTGAGATATCGTGATTGGTCCAAATGATCAGTGACGAACAATCTGCATACCGGAACAAAGTTCCTCATTATCAGTCACATGCCACAGCCTGTTGACAGACGTTACGATACCAGTTATGTTACGTGCGTCCACGAGAGATTAATAGAGAAGTAATGTTACGTCTTCAGTCACCTTCACATTATCCAGAATCACCAGGGGGCCATTCACTCCAGACACAGTAGAATAAGCTGAAATAGAGAAGAACAGTCCATTTGTTTTGCATCCACAGTTTTTATGCAAGTCGAGTTGTACCGTATGGAGAAATACAAAAAATCACGACAGCTGTGATGGAAACAGGAAGTTTCGGTACAACTTTATATGCCGACAGATCATTTGTTTGTTTGACATGGTGGGATCTTTCTGTGTCTAAAATTAATTATGCAAGAAATGTCAGATGAAACTCCTTTATGCGCAAATATTGATATAATAACCATCACATCGAAGTAAACTTGAAGTCACAATAATACGGTGTGTGGTCCACCCACTAGGGAAACCATGCAGTTTATTAGGCTACAGATGAAATCAATTATGATGAACTTCACAGCGTGAAAGCGGACAGTGATGAGCTTAATGCACCTTTCAAATAAATGTCAAGGTCTTATTCTGGTGACATGGTCGATGCTTGACTGTCGTTTGACAAATATTCTCGCTTTTATGCATAATAATCTCATGTAGACTAGCCTTCCAGCACAGCATCTGCAAGCTGATGGCTAGAGCACATGCCCGAGTAGGTACATTTGCTATTTAACACAACAGTTTGTGACAAAACTAAAATCGGGTTAAGTTGAAAATGTAGTGGAAACGCATTGAACTTTTGATTGGGTACAAGAAAACTTCAGCGAAAAAGTACATTGTGTGTCACACAGATTTTTAACCGCAACAAATCAGTTTGGTGGAAACACACCACTGGTGGGAAAATGCAATATTTTCTTAATTCAGATTTTGAATATTCACATGAAAATCTGTCACTAATTGGATGGAAACCTAGCTATATAGGCAAAATTGTTTTGTTTGCAAGTAGATCAAAACCATGACCTTCAGTATAGGGGGTAAAAAACATGAAAAACATGTCCACCAGACTCAAGAGTGGGCTTAATGTTAGACAAGAGATGCGACACCTTTGAACCAAAATGTTAAAAGCAATAGTGATGGAGGTTAAGAAAGGGGCATGGCTTTTTTTGCATGAAAGCCAACAATCATATGGTAATAAGTAGGCTAGTGTTTTTTAAGGATACCTATGTTAGTAATTACAAAGTGACCTTTCGTAAAGGGGTTTAAATGGCTTTCATGCATTTCATGGCCAAATGTCAAGGCCAGGCAAATGGAAAGGAAAATACATGAAATATACGCACTTTGAACATAAGGGGAAAATGTTATTTACCTAGACCAAAGTCTACAATTTCTTAAACAATAGGACAGACATGCAAAGGTGATTGTTATGGAAATTAGTGAATTTCGTAGAATTATAACTTAGCACAATGCATTCATTAATTCATTCCCTGTACTCACATTCACCCCAGTGTCTCCACTTTTGCAAGCTTGTTAGGTTTTGTGGCTCCAACCATTTCTTTTGTCTGTGCAATAAGCAATTAGCCTAATTATTAATTCCTTAAAATTACTTTCACCCATCTCCAAAACATCAGTTTAGGTGGATCAAGGATTCAGCACTCTTTTGAGTTCACTTGGAACCAAGACCCTAAACCACATTGTAAATACACATATTAGAACACTAACCGCCTCAGGGAGGGATGTGGCACCTAAGGGCCAGGAGCTCTACACGACCACAGTGCTCAAAGCCCTCCCAAACTGACTTTCTACTACAGCATAGGTGCATGGGCACATTTCCTGCTTCCAAAACGCACACATACCGGCACATCCCATGAAAATGATCACAAAACAAGGCAAGGCAAACTAGGCGATCAAGCATGTTTTAACAAAAACCCAAGAAAAAAAAAAAAAATGTTTTGGTGGATCTTTAAATCTGAACAAGGACTTTTAACCCAATGAGCCTCACCGTAATGCCTGTGCGTTTTGGACTTCTAACCACTTTTAAACATTGCGTGTTCATCTGCATCCGTAGATACCAACCATTAGTCAATGTGATTAACGGGTGCTGAGCTAGAGTGATGTTTGTGAGACAAGGGTGGATCCCGGCCTTTTTACTAAAATGTCTGTAGAGTCCGAATGGTTTGAGCTACAAACTATTAAAAGCTGACACCCTCACGAACACGCACATATATGACACTCACAAGCGACACAAGACTGGTTAGAAGGTAAGCGGTTCTTCTACTTAGAAGACAATAGGAAATCCTTGGACATAGTGTCTATATTACTGTAATAAACTAACAGTTGTGGTCAAACTCCAAACAGTTGTCACTGACTAGTTGGTTTTCCCACTGAGCAAAGACTTTCTGTACCTACAGCATTCATATACATTTAATTAAGGCTTTTGCTTTAGCTGACATTATTATTATTATTGACAGTTGTCAATAAAACTCATGAATGCAACTTATGTCAAATTGGTTTGTCTTCTACTTGTAGCCCTGGTTGTCCTGAAAATAAAATGGTAAAACACTTCACTGTGAGGCTAAATATAAGGGCTGGACATGCAGATAAATTTAAGTCAGATAAATTGAAAAGCAGATTTTTGCTGGGGTCTCGGGACTGATAGGGTTAACTAGCCAAACTCACCACACTGTGCATTGAGGAGCCCAAGCTGTCAGTGTCATGGGAAATATACAGGTGGATGAATAGGTGGAGGCGGGCCTGGAGGCTGTCATTAAAGGCCCAAGTAGAGACAAACAGAAGAGCATGACTGTGGTCCAAACTTTGTCCTCTTACTTTCTTTGGGAAAACATTAGCTCTGCTGACATTGGAGCCAATTTGTCAGTGTATGTAAAAACGTGCGCCTCCGCCTGCTTCTCCTCGCACATCTGTAGCATGTGAAGGCGAGGAGAACGGCCGTATGGGGGGGGGGGGGGGGGGGCATTGTTTCCACCAGGTCTTCCATCATGCCCTCGTTTCTTTTTTTGTGTGGACCGTCAATCTCTTGGCCAATATCAAAGCTGCAAGGAAATTAGAGCAGACTGGTTCTAACACTGAGCACTAAAGCCTGGCGGGGTGCATCCACTATGCCACTAATTAGGCAGCGGCCAACAAATAACCTGTCAATGCGCTATAGCCATTTCTCACACACACACACACACACCTGCATTTCAACCCCTATTAACCAGCGTAAGAGAGAGGGGGGCGAGAAAGAGTGTGAGAGACAGATGGCGCGCTCAAGTGTGATAAAAAGAACCACCACAACAGAGGGGTGCTAGTTGCCCTTCATTCTCCAAATAAACTGCCTCTGCTCTGACTATCAACCCCCTGCACTAGGAGTAAAGACATTTGTAGAGTCGAAAATAGATTATTTAAGATTCTAAATTCCACAATGCAATTCTGCAGCACCTCATCTGAACCAGATAGATAGAGACAGAGCCTACCCATAAAAAGGCAATTACAAAGTCACTGATTGATTCCCTGTTTTGCCTCCCTCTACCCTATGGCACAGGCTTTGAATGTAGGCTAATGAGTCGTCTAGCATTAATTAACACTGTGTTAAGCCTCAGTGCGAGCCCACGATTGCCTCAACACTTAATGAAATGATCCCCTAATTAGCTATGAATCCTGGTTCTCTCTATTTCATAACGTGTCACTACTAAATCTGCAAGTAGGCCTATATGAATTAAATATAAGCATGCGGTGGCGATAATCATGATTTAGGCTAGCCTTGATATCTTGACTCGAGATATTAGCCTAAATTATTAACTATGGTGCATCATAATATAGCCTAGCATTTGAGTTTCCATTCTACCCAGTTGATAAACAATATATGCCCATCTTTAATTAGAATGTACATATTTAGGTTAGGGGTCACTGATGGCATATCCTCAAATGAAAACCTTATATTTAAACCTTGTAATTGACCTTGCATCTAAAATCTGGCCAAATTCAACTTCCTCTCTGAGGACTCCTTTCATAGCCTAAAGCCCTCGAGTTTCCACTCAAAATGGTTCCCAAAACTAAAAATACAATAATATGAATGCAGAAATATGCAGAAGCACTGCAAATATCCCAACAATGAGTGTAGTGCAGGCCAGCAAAAATATGTCACTTCTATTGGCCCACAAGCTCAGTCTTTGCAATCATGGCTGCACTAAATAAAAGATTAACCTCATGACTGACAGGATTATGCTTTCGCCTCGAACAAATCTTGGATATCCCCTTTAGTAAAAAAAAATTTAAAAAAATGAAATTTGTTCACCCCTTTCCCCCCTCAGACAAATTGCAGAATGTACATTGGCTGGTCGTGTTTAGACCTATTATGGAGTTAATAGCTACACTTACCCTACAAATTGTCCATATGACTAAAAAGGAGATTCATATGGCTATTTACTGAAGGGTTATAATTATGATGCAAGAAAATTGCAGCTGTATAATTGTACATGAACCTCTTAAAATCTTTTCACAAGTCCACAAAGCTCTAATGGAAAATATATGAAAACAAATGTGAACGTAAGCGCAATTTCAAGATGGGCCTATTTTCAGAGACTTCATCTACACATTTATTGTGAGAAAGAAAATGGTTCTTGCAGCATCTGGTGGATGGTGCCCTCCTAAAATACCCCCCAAAAAGTCCTTCCGACAAAACAAATAAAACGCATTGTTGCAATTATGGTTTAGACAAGGCCCACCAGAACTTGTAATAATGAAAAACAATTCAAAGACATCCTCTGGGACAGTTGCACAATACAAAAAATATATATAGTAGGCCACTTATTACACAAGATAACGATTAATCAATGGGCTATACATTCATATGGTGTGAAGTAGCAACATTTCCCATTAGGTTTGAAAAACTTTCTCCACCTCTCTTTTGCTACTTGAGCTCAAGTGCAGCGGTCCCCTGGCTTGGCATGCAACGGCAGTGTGGGTCACCCTCCGGCCTGTTCAGCTGCCAGAGCCCTTTGTGTACAAAGATGTTAATTGGTCCTAATCCGCCACTAGAAGCTGTTTTGGTAGCCTGACCTCGCACCCTGAAGAACACCTTGGTGTGAAATACTAAAGGGTCCATTCAAGTACCAGAGAAAAGAGGCACAGAGCATTCCAACACAATTCCCCTGCTGAAAGAGGGGGATCTGGGGGGTGCTGGGATGGAGATGGGGCGCATCATCATTTGAATGCTGAATAAATGGTACAAAGCAGTGGTAACAGTGATGTGCGGCTCACAATCACACATTCTACCCGACCACAAGCATGGACAGGGGGCTTCTCACAGGCTGCCAGGAGATGGGAATGCTAATTGGCCCAGGGCCTGAAACCAGGGAACCTCCTCATACTAAAACATCCAACTAGCCAACAAACCCACTCCACCCAAAAAAATTTAAAGTCTAAACAGGTTCTATGGGATATCACAACTCTGACGTCACCCCATTGAAGTTGAAATTTAAAACGATTGGTGTTAGGGTTGAGTAAGGGTTAGGTAATGGTAGATAAGGCAAGGGTTGCGTTACAGTTCAGAAATCTGCATTTTAAACCATTTCACCTGAATGTATATTGAAAGTCAGTCTTGTTTATTGCTTCAATAGAGTGATCATGGGCGCGCATTTACAGTTACCCTTAAATAAATATATATATATATATATATATATATATATATATATATATACACACACAGTGCTTACAATTAAAAAGCAAGGTCTTCTTTACAAAAACTATGGCCATCATATTTCTTATGTTTATCATAGAAAGAATGTAGCCAGCTACATTTCCTAATGTTTTGCATCAAGTTAATCATGCATATAACCAGAGAAAAGTACTAGAGAAAAGGAGCTACACATCAGTCAGAGCGCTGTCTGCTGATAGAAAGCCCCTTTGTGAATTCTGATCCGAGTGGAGGAGAAGTGCAACTCAAGCACAAAATTAGTCTGAGGCTAGCAGAAATTACAATAAGAAGCATTTTAGATGTGCGTTTATGCTTTTTCTTTTTTTTTGCATAAATCTGCATTAACGCAAGCACTGGGTAAAGGTTTAGGGTAGGGATGTTCCTTTTTGTGCTATCCAGGATCATTATAATGGATAAATGCAAAGAATTGGCAATAGAAACAAAGGTAAAACAAACTAAAAAGCAGTTAGTTGTTTTTTCAGCTGCTTGATGCGAGTGTGTTAGGTTTAGTTGGCTAGCAAAGGTGAAGTAACGTTAGCCTAGCTATCCTCCAGAACTATATTATTTAGTCGACAATCAGCTCGTTGTTGACCATTTAGACATTATTTATTAAATAATGATTTATTGAAGTTGTCTCTAGTCATCATTGGACCTCTGCTAGCTAGTTACATGCCAATGATTTGTTTAGCATAGCAACGTGGAATGAATAGAATGAACGACTGGGTCAAAACATGAAAATAGAATTAAAGACCAGCCTGTTTGGTTTGCAACTTCAGAACTAATTGGCTTTTGCCTAGACTACATCATCTGGTGGAAGGATGAAATAAGTTTAGAAAATGTGTTTATTTTATTTTTTTAATACACATTGGCAACCATTTTATAAAAGCCATAAAGGCCCTCAACCCCGGGAATTATTGTGTGATAACTCCCGCCTTGGGCCTAAGAACAGCCCAGAGTTAACCACCGATAGTCCCGGAGTTCTCATGCCTTATTGCTTAAGTAACTGTCCAGTGAAAATTTCACTTTTAAAAGCTCATAATCTGCTAACTCATACCCAAATAATGTTATTGACTCGTTCTATACTTGCATTTGTGGCCAAAGCATAAATCTTGTTTAAACACACAACAACAACAAAAACACTTAAAATCCCCATCTCAAACAGACCATTTCAATAATCCTTGCTATTTCCTCAGAGGATGACGTCATGTTTTTGGCCAGGATGTTTCATTGGCTGAGCTAGCAAACCAGCTATTTACTTGTCATTAATATTTTTTATTGACAGCTATGCCCACACCATTTTGTTGTTGGGTACGCCCACACCATTCAAAAAACACAGAAAATTTGATTTTTAACACAGTTGAAGTCGGAAGTTAACATACACTTAGGTTGGAGTCACTAAAACTTGTTTTTCAAACACTCCACAAGTTTCTTGTTAACAAACTATAGTTTTGGCAAGTCCGTTAGGACATCTACTTTGTGCATGACAGAAGTCAATTTTCAAACAATTGTTTATAGACAGATTATTTCACTGTATCACAATTCCAGTGGGTCAGAAGTTTAAAGGCACAGTCAACTTAGTGTATGTAAACAGCTTGGAAAATTCCAGAAAATTATGTCATGGCTTTAGAAGCTTCTGATAGGCTAATTGACACCATTTTAGTCAATTGGAGGTGTACTTGTGGATGTATTTCAAGGCCTACCTTCAAACTCTGTATCGTTGCATAACATCGTGGGAAAATCAAAAGAAATCAGCCAAGACTTCAGAAAATAAATTGTAGACCTCCACAAGTCTGGTTCATCCTTGGGAGCAATTTCAAAACGCCTGAAAGTACCACGTTCATCTGTACAAACAATAGTACGCAAGTATAAACACCATGGGACCACACAGCCGTCATACCGCTCAGGAAGGAGACGCGTTCTGTCTCCTAGAGATGAACGTACTTTGGTGCGAAAAGTGCAAATCAATCCCAGAACAACAGCAAAGGACCTTGTGACGATGCTGGAGGAAACAGGTACAAAAGTATCTATATCCACAGTAAAACTAGTCCTATATCGACATAACCTGAAAGGCTGCTCAGCAAAGAAGAAGCCACTGCTTCAAAACCGCCATAAAAAGGCCAGACTATGGTTTGCAACTGCACCTGGTGACAAAGATCGTACTTTTTGGAGAAATGTCCTCTGGTCTGATGAAACAAAAATAGAACTGTTTGGCCATAATGACCATCGTTATGTTCGGAGGAAAAAGGGGGAGGCTTGCAAGCCGAAGAACACCATCCCAACCGTGAAGCACGGGGGTGGCAGCATCATGTTGTGGGGGTGCTTTGCTGCAGGAGGGACTGGTGCACTTCACAAAATAGATGGCATCATGAGGCAGGGAAATTATGTGGATATATTGAAGCTCATCTCAAGACATCAGTCAGGAAGTTAAAGCTTGGTCGCAAATGGGTCTTCCAAATGGACAATGACCCCAAGCATACTTCCAAAGTTGTGGCAAAATGGCTTAAGGACAACAAAGTCAAGGTATTGGAGTGGCCATCACAAAGCCCTGACCTCAATCCCATAGAAAATGTGTGGTCAGAACTGAAAAAGCGTGTGCGAACAAGGAGGCCTACAAACCTGACTCAGTTACACCAGCTCTGTCAGGAGGAATGGGCCAAAATTCACCCAACTTATTGTGGGGAGCTAGTGGAAGGCTACCCGAAACATTTGACATTTATAAAAAATAAATTCAGAAGGAAAACGATAGTAATTCATTCTAGATCATATTTCACAGAAATCTGGAAACAGCTACTTTAAACCTGTGACACCAGGTGGATACAATTAGTTATCAGGTAGAACAGAATACTGCTGGTTCTCTGGATAGTAGGGGTGAATAAGTTATACAAGGATCATGATGGTGGTGTTCAAATATGACAGTTCCAAAGATTAGCCTACTACTGTAGACAGGCATTAACATACTGATGTCAAAATAACTTTACTATCCTCATTAGGCTAACTGTTTTTAATGGTGCTATTTTGACAAGATGTTGGCCTAATTGTTTAACAATTCAAACCGTCAGGATGGTGGTAGAAAATAAGCCTATTTCTACCACAGCGCAAATAAAATAAGACGGACAATGCCAAACTGAATTAAAGCAACCTTCAGATAATACCTCAATTGCTTCTAAAACCAGTGTAAGAGAGATCACAAATGGAAACCAATTTGTAAAAATACACTACCGTTCAAAAGTTTGGGGTCACTTAGAAAATGTCCTTGTTGAAAGAAAAGCACATTTTTTGTCAATTAAAATAACATCAAATTGATCAGAAATACAGTGTAGACATTGTTAATGTTGTAAATGACTATTGTAGCTGGAAACGGATGATTTTTTATGGGATATCTACATAGGCGTACAGAGGCACATTATCAGCAACCATCACTCCAGTGCTCCAATGGCACGTTGTGTTGGCTAATCCAAGTTTATCATTTTAAAAGGCTAATTGATCATTAGAAAACCCTTTTGCAATTATGTTAGCACAGCTGAAAATGGTCATGCTGACTAAAGAAGCAATACAACTGGCCTTCTTTAGACTAGTTGAGTATCTGGAGCATCAGCATTTGTGGGTTTGATTACAGGCTCAAAATGGCCAGAAACAAATAACTTTCTTCTGAAACTCGTCTGTCTATTCTTGTTCTGAGAAATTAAGGATATTCCATGCGAGAAATTGCCATGAAACTGAAGATTTTGTACAACGCTGTGTACTTCTCCCTTCACAGAAGAGTGAAAACTGGCTTTAACCAGAGTGGGAGGCCCCGGTGAACAACTGCGCAATAGGACAAGTACATTAGAGTGTCTACTTTGAATAATAGATGCCTCACATGTCCTCAACTGACAGCTTCATTAAATAGTACCCGCAAAACACCAGTCTCAACGTCAACAGTGAAGAGGCAACTCCGGGATGCTGGCCTTCTAGGCAGAGTTGCAAAGAAAAAGCCATCTCAGACTGGACAATAAAAAGAAAAGATTAAGATGGGCAAAAGAACACAGACACTGGACAGAGGAACTCTGCCTAGAAGGCCAGCATCCCGGAGTCACCTCTTCACTGTTGATGTTGAGACTGGTGTTTTGCGGGTACTATTTAATGAAGCTGCCATTTGAGGACTTGTGAGGTGTCTGTTTCTCAAACTACACTAATGTACTTGTCCTCTTGCTCAGTTGTGCACCAGGGCCTCCCACTCCTCTTTCTATTCTGGTTAGAGACAGTTTGCGCTGTTCTGTGAAGGGAGTACTACACAGAATTGTAAGAGATCTGCAGTTTCTTGGCAATTTCTCACATGGAATAGCCTTCATGTCTCAGAACAAGAATAGACTGACGAGTTTCAGAAAAAAGTTAATTGTTTCTGGACATTTTGAGCCTGTCATCGAACCCACAAATGCTGATGCCCCAGATACTCAACTAGTCTAAAGAATACCAGTTTTATTGCTTCTTTAAATGAGAACCAGTTTTATTGCTTCTTTAAATCAAAACAGTTTTCAGCTATGCTAACAATTGCAAAAGGGTTTTCTAATGATCAATTAGAAAACCATTTTGGATTAGCTAACACAACGTGCCATTGGAACACTGGAGTGATGGTTTCTGATAATGGGCCTCTGTACGCCTATGTAGATATTCCATAAAAAATCTGCAGTTTCCAGCTACAATAGTCATTTACAACATTAACAATGTCTACACTTTATTTCTGATCAATTTGATGTTATTTTAAATGGACACTTTTTTTGTTGCTTTTCTTTCAAAAACAAGGACATTTCTAAGTGACCACAAACTTTTGAACGATAGTGTATATTCTATGGTACAAGGACAGCTGAATAGGATTATTTTTGATGAATATGGAATTGAATAGCCTAATCAGCCTGCTTCCTGAAAATACTGTTAAGGCTATAAAAGCCTGCATACAGGCATTGGTATGTTACAGACTTTGTAAATAATTTGTTGAAATGGCAGAAACTCAATATATATATATATATATATATTTAAAAAGTGTCACTTCTGAGAAGCCAAATTTAAAACCAAATAGAATGACACATGTATAGAGGGGGGAAGAAATGCATGTCTGTTGAAATATTACATAAAGGTAAGCATGCACATGATTAAAAGACAGGTATCAATTAGTATGAATATGTTACATTGATACAAGTTATTTACAGGGGCATTGACAAAAAATTGGGATGCTGTCCAATTTGCCAGTACCTTCTACTCACCACTGTTTCTAACATACAGCTCTTCTAACAATGCTGCTCGTAGTGATGACAACCCCATCAAATGGGCATGCTTTTAACCTTGCAGGTAGATGGCCCCAATATGGAAAGAGGACTCCCCACCTGACTGCATTGATTGGGAAGCACGTAATCAGGCTCAGACCAGGGGAGAATTGGCTAGCAGGGTGGGAACACTAATCTGTGGGGTAGTTTTGCTGGTGGGGAGCATACTGATGGGGGACACCTATACAGAGAGGCAGCTGGATAACCCCAGAGCCCAGATTGAAACAAGAAGGATGCCACAGCAATAGTTTAGAGCCATTTGCAGGGGCAAGAAGCCTTTCGTCATTCTCTTGGTAGCCTAACCTGTCTAGAGATGGCTCAGTTTGGGTCCCTCATTGTCAGCAGGAGCAAAGGAAGGTTGAATTCAATTTCAGTCATGAAATGCACTGAATATTTACTAAGTAGATTATAGTACTTTCAATTCTAACAAATTCACTGGGTAATTTAAAAGGGTAGCCACTTACTGTATGTTGTATCTGAAAAGGGGAAATCACTATTCTGATCTTGGAGGAAGTGATCAATGGAGCAACAGAGGAGATTTCTTGACATGGAAAATAAACTGGCCTGTCACTTCTCCATAAAGGCTCACTACAGTCTAAGGAAGGCATGTGAAGAAATGTGAAAAACACCAAGCTGAGGAAATGTCTCAACTCGGATGGATTTCTCCTCATACAAATGCAAAAATAAATGTGGCATGTTCATTTTCTTTCATGTTAAGACAAACGTCCACAGAAAGTATATATTTCTCTGACAAGCCAGTTGCTTAAATACTTGCAGAGACAAATAATGAACACTATAGAATTGTTCAAAGAAATACGTTTAGGATGGGTTTTGTACATTGAAAATGATTTCTACGTACCATCTGGAGGCATTTGCTTATCATTAGCCTACTACATCATTACAAAGAAATAGTCTGCCTTGTGCAATGTCTTTATAACACTGACTGTGCCCAACTAAAACAATGGGAAGCCATCCACTGGGTTAATTACCTTTGTCTCAAGTCAATTTCAACAAAGGACCTTTATACAATTAAAGTCAAAGACTTGCTGTACACCTCTGTTGATTTCTCCTCCATTTCATTGAATATTTTCATTGCCTCGCTCAGACGCCTGTTCATTCACTGATGTACTGCAAAGCATTGGAACATTGTGATCCTATAGCCTAGGTTGCATTCATATAGCTACCCCAGGGAAATGGTTTCTTTGAACCAAGTCTCTGAAAGTACAGGTTATAGGCTACCCACCAACCTCTCCCAATAAAGTTGGATCTAAAGCATTGGAACATTGTGATCCTATAGCCTAGGTTGCATTCATATAGCTACCCCAGGGAAATGGTTTCTTTGAACCAAGTCTCTGAAAGTACAGGTTATAGGCTACCCACCAACCTCTCCCAATAAAGTTGGATCTATGGCACGCATGGTACTGCAAGGATGCCAACTCATTACCATGATAGTAGGCAATGAACATCTTGCGTTCCATCTTAAATTATTTATGAAAAAGGGTGTTTGTCATTATTTTCATACCAGTTTCAAAAAGAATTAAAAGAAGAAAAACAGGACGCCTTCTTATGAAAAACATGTGCCAGCTCATGCACCACTAAAATAACAGAGAGAAGGCTAAACTGCTTTCTAAAAAATGATTTGTTCAAATTGCTGCCCGGACTATAAGCACGCATTGAATGGTGGCTGTTCAGTATGATGTTTGATGAGAATGAAAAATGGTTCAATCTGGCATGCCAACATTAGAGGGGACATTTAAAAAGTAGGATGGGAGGGAAATAGGGTTACAACGCAAAGCAGCATCTTCGCCTTAGCTTTCAGATGGCCTCCGCTCCATTAAGTAATTTCCTTCCAGTTTGCTAAGAGGCTTTTAGTCCATGCTTTCCTCTGATACTCAAGGAAAAATACCACCTGGCTAGCTCTATGATCGGACATGTTTGAGGTGTAAATATATGAGGGACAGTGAAGAACATCAGTGAGATATAGACAAAGAGGCAATGTGAGGTACCATCTACAGGTAACTGCCAAAATAAAGGAAACACTTCAGTAAATCAGGGACACAAAGTATATTGAAAGCAGGTTCTTCCACACAGGTGTGGTTCTGAGTTAATTAAGCAATTAACACCCCATCATGTTTTAAAAAGGTAATGTATAAAAATGCCCAGTTGCCCAATATTTTGGCTACCATGGCTGGAAGAAGAGATCTCCGTGAGTTTGAAAGAGGGGTCTCAAAGGAGCATAGGGGGTTTAAAAAGTGTGTGTCAGTCACCAGATCTCAACCCGGTTGAACACTTACGGGTGATTCTGGATTGGCGCCTGCGAGAGCATTTTCCACCACCATTAACAAAACACCAAATTATGGAATTTCTCGTGGAAGAATGGTGTGTCATCCCTCCAATAGAGTTCCAGACACTTGTAAAATCTATGCCAAGACGCATTGAAGCTGTTCTGGCTATTAAGACACGCATGTTGGTGTTTACTTTATTTTGTTAGTTACCTGTATTTCCTATGCAAAGGTAAATATCAAATCAGAGCTTATTATTGTAACCTAAATATAGTGTCGGACTAGCACATGGAATCTTTTTAGTCTTTAGGCTAAAGACGTTTAGTCAAAATCTCATATTGAAAACGTATTTCCAGCTATTTTCTACAGCAGGAATATTGTGTATGTCCTGAAAACCTGTCTGTACAAGAAACATACATATTTAAATACATCTTCAAGAAAGGTTCTTCATTGATTTAGATCAGAAATATCAACTAAGGCCTAGTTCGTTGTCGTGATCATAGTCCTCTCCTCAAGTAAGACTCCCTCCCTGCCTACTTTCCTTTGTGGTCTTAAATACACCTCTTCAATGTATTTCAGTTAATCAAGGCTAGGGGAAGCAAGACCAAATTTTCCAAGAAACAAGTTTAGGATGAACAAAGGGTGAGGCAGGCTTCGGGTAGTGGAAAACTGATGAAAAATGGTAGTAAGAAACGGTAATTTCCCCAACAGCCAATGAGGGCAAGATTCCAATGAGGAAATTATAAACCATCACAAAGGCTAAAACTTTGTGATTATCATAAGATGCCCAGGGTGGGACATTAACTTTTTGGTCCACCAGCCACTGTTGTTAGATGGAAAAAAAATCTAATCTGAGTGGCTGGTAGATTTGACGAGCCAAAATATTTTTGCCATAATTACACCAAAAATCACAAGTACCGGATGAGCATGTTTGTTTCTAAGATAAAAAATATTACTAGTAAAAAGTAAATGTTGTATATTGCTCAATTCAATTTCATTTTTGTGACCCAAATCTTTTAACCAATATGCTAAAAGATATAATTTAGACAATAGCAAAAACAGATAAACAACTGAACATCAAGAATCAAGTACCTGCCCTGCCACAAAATGCTGTGATACAGCTTATTTATTATTATTAGTTCACAGCTCTAATGCTGACATTTTTTACAAGGAGTACATAAGTTGATATTTAGGAGCGCACAAATACCATAAAATTAAACGCTGAATCTCAAATAGCTGCCTGTCCCTTTTAATAGCCAGGCAACAGCACACATTTCAGCAAATAAACGCCAGTTTTAAATAAACATCGGGTCTAAATGAATTGCTTACGAGGTTACCATGAATGTTTACAAGGTTTATTTACATTAAATAATTCAGTAATAACTGGTAAAAAAAAATTGGCCACTGAGAACTTCTAGTTAACTGTCAAAAAGCTTTATTTTTTTATTTTGAATAGAGGCAAACTAAGACAAAAGAAACATGACAGTGTGTAAATGATCACACAGTGCAGGAAATAAAGACATTAAAATGCTGGTAGTGAATGCAGGAATTAAACAATTAACTATAAAAATGAGAAAAAGCTGTGTGCATTAAGGAAATAGACACCTGGCTCAAATGGAAGCCTGTCTTCTAAGCGCCTTTTGTTCAGTGATTTAAGCAAATACAAAAATATGAGTCAGTCAGGTGAGACATTTTCAGCTGCCCCTTTAAGGGGAGGGCCTTTTCCGTGGTAATGGCACTCCGTGTCTTTCAGAGGCTGGAATCTCTGTTGTAGAAAACTCTAACTAATATTGGAAAACAACCTAGCATGTGAACAAAACGATGCAACTAGCCAAGAAGCACAAGGACAGTTAATAGGTCTTTCAGGTCAATTCGACCAACTTCTACATTTGGGCTTTGGATTTTTAAAATAAAAAAAATTAACTGTTCCCGAATTCTGTTTGACCACCTGCCAACGTGACTGGTGAAAAGGACATTCTTACCTGCCAATGCCAAAATCTACCTGCATTTGGCAGGTGTTCATTTCCCTTGAAAAAGAAAAGGAGCCACACGCAATATTTAAATGACCAACGTTTTGACAGACAAGCGGTCTTCATCAGGGTATAACAAACACTGCGGGTCACTAGTATATATAGTGTCAAAGGACACACAGGTGTCTGTAATCCTGGCCGGGTGTGGCTTGATAACATTGGTTAATTTACAGATATAAATAGAACATATAAAACACAAATGGATAGCATACGATCATAGATACAATTTGGCTACATAGGCCTACAGACATTTACAATGAATAGCAACATCACAAGAATGGCACAAGGTGTTCATTTCCCACCCTGAAAAGTGCCACTTAAAATGGATCATGAACAATTGCCGCTTTCCATTATAAACTAACCTACATGTACACTCACTAGCCAGTTTATTAGGTACACCCATCTAGTACCGGGTCAGACCCCCTTTTGCCTCCAGAACAGCCTGAATTATTTGTGACATTCTACAAAGTGTCAGAAAGTTCCACAGGGATGTTGGTCTATGCTGACACGATGGCATCGTGCAGTTGCTGCAGATTGGACGCCGGTACATTCATGCTGCTAACAGCCCGTTCCATCTCATCCCAAAGATGCTCTATAGAAATGAGGTCTGGGAACTGCTCATGCCACTCAAGTAAACTGAACTCGCTGTCATGTTCAAGGCGATGTTTTTCCACTCCTCAATTATCCAGTGTTGCTGATCGCGTGCCCACTGGAGCCGCATCTTCTTGTTTTCAGCTGATGGAATCCGGTGTGGTCATCTGCTGCAATAGCCCATCCGTGACAAGGATTGACGAGTTGTGCGTTCCCGAGATGTCGTTCTGCGCCATTATTTGTCTGTTTTTGGACCACCTGTTAGCTGGCAAAATTCTTGCCATTCTCCTTCAACCTCTTATCAACGAGCTGTTTTCACTCACAGGACTGCCGCTGAATGGATGTTTTTTGTTCCTCGCACCATTCTCGTAAATTCTAGACACTGCGTGTGAAAAGCCCAGGAGGGTGGCCGTTTCTAAGATACTGGATCCAGCGCGCCGGGCACCGACAATCATACAACACTCATTTGCTTAGGTCACTCGTTTTGCTCATTATGCTGCGTCTTGTCCTTTACAGAGATGTACATAGATATACTCCTTTGTTATGTTGACAGGCAGGCCTATGGGCTACCATTTTATGTTCAAACTCAAAACATACAATATAAGCCTATATGCCTACATCTAATGTCCTTCCACACATGTCACCAAGAGCAGATAGAGGCTGAATTCAGACTACAATATGGTTCTAAAGTCCTGCCTTTAGCCGGAATCAGAGACAGCCGATTCCACACCACAGCTGGATGTTGGCCATGCCTATTTTCACACCCTGGTGAAGAAAAGATGGCTGAAAGGCACCCTCTTCCCAATACACCCCTGTTAAAAGGCCTCTGAGATGGAGGCATATCACAGATGGATGGTGACTCCATTAACTGTTCCTGAAATAATAACATGGGGATATGATTTCTCTACATGTTCTCTTTCATATAACTGTATTAATTACTTTGGCCGCTGCTGAAGAATACATCAAAGGCCCATTTCATCAGTGTTTAAATATATTGTTTTTACTTTAAATTTATGAATCTGAGCTGCAAAAAGAAACTATTAGCTAAGGACGCTAGTTAGAAATTTAGCAACACTAAATTCTATGCAGACAGGTATTTTGTACTGACAAGCAAAAGTCATTACAAGCTCCAGTTTAATTGATAAAGCTGGTCATAATTTGTTATTATTAATCTGAGTACGTTGATAATACTAACGTTAGTCAAATTTTCCAAATTGCTGATGGCTAGGCTACATCTTGGGAGCCAATTTCATTCCTACAATCCGGTGCCTTTTGGACCTCAACTTCTGGGAGGGAAAAATTATATATTTTTCTTTTTTGGTATTCTATCAGAAAAATGGACATGTTTGACTTTCAGAAAAACATATTGGCTCACTCAGGCAGTTAAATCCCTGTTAGGTGCATAATCACATACAGTCACTGCATAATGCTAACATGGTGGAACCTAACAAGGTGGAAATGTGGAGCCTAAATTATCCATAGCTCTGTGGGTGATTATTAAGATAGCATAATGAATTTGATAAATTTTCTCTATAATTTAGCCTAAGAGGGTGGAAATGTATGAGTGAGAGACTAGCATCATGAAACATGAAAAAAAACAACAGCATCATTTTCTCAACAAACAATGACACTTCCTGAATGTGATGTCATTGTGGAAAGGGGCTGTTTTCTTAAAAGGAGAATTAATACAAACTAAAAGGGTGGAAAGTGATATTAGGGACTCAGAACATGTTAAATACAATATTCATGAACAAAAATTTTTGATGAGAGATTTTAAATGTTGTATTATTTGATGGCTTTTATTTCATGTAGAAGTTGATGAATAACATCCTTGGACATGGATAAAAAACACTTACATCCAATGAAAACAAATAAAGTTCATAAAATATGTTTGTGTTAAGGTAAAGGACACCTGAAATTGTATTTTAATCTTTTTAGAATCCACATTTTACACGAAATAAGGGGGACATGAAAGGCACTGCACATATTTTAGAATGGGGCATGGACTGGCTATTAGTTTTACTCTTTGCAATGTCAGTCAAACATGTTTAAAAATATGTATGTAAATTATAGCAAGGATAGGGAACGAATCGATGAAAAATGAATGAATGCATGACACATCCTCTCCTGCAGCCTCTCACGTGATTACGTCACATGAGTAGGATAATCAACCCATCTGTTACTATTCATGTCTTCCTATAAATCATTTCCACACCACAAATCCACAACCCAATACAATTAGCTAGCTAACTAGATAGTTACAATTTCCAAGAAATGTAGCAAAATCGAAGGCTGCAGTGTATTAAAAAAAAGTAGCTAAAGCCGTTGAATGCGTGACACGATATATTTCGCTACCGTTTCACGGTTATTCAGTCAGGAACAGTCAGCTGACGGTAGTTGAACTTGCTTAATCTAGTTCGCATAACGCTTGATTTAGTCCAACAGAGTACATAGCTTTATACATATGCATGTAACTATTATTAAACACTGATTACTGAATTGCATATAACATCTAAGCAAAGATGATTTAGACTTTTGCAAAACAGCTCCGCGTACTGTACTGGTTTGCTAACGAGCTAATGCTAACAATTGGGCCCATAAGCTAATGTTAGCTTGCTAACTAGTCATTTCACTCCTTTTTGCATTTTGCTTATGTCGCCTACAGTGATAGTCGGTCAAGTTTTATATTGGATATTTCACAGACACTGTGCGTTTTTGTTTTCTCGCTAATGTTACCAAGCTATGGAAAAATCAACATTTGTTCTGGCTAGGTACGTACTCAGCCTTGGTTGTGAGATGTAGTTTCTGGTCACAGCCTGTGTGTGTGTCCTTGCCGCAGCAGGTCCGTTGATGTCCATTGTCCTGTTTCCCACCAATGTTGCCATGGTTAAATTAACGAAACTCACTGGTTACCTGCTACGTTACAGTGTGCTGCTAGCTGTGAGGCTATTAAATGACACTGCGCTGGCGGCTAGTCATATGACTTTGGAATCCGGATGTTTGGGTTTCCACTAGTTACTACAAACACAAAGTCAAAATTGTCTATAGCAAAAATGAATTAAATAAATGGCTTATTGGTCTTAATTGAAGGTTAGGATTATGTATAAGGGTTATCATTGTCGTTAGGTTTAAAATCCAGATGTTATGAAGATGAATTGTATAAATAGACGGGGTTTATGACTTTGTGGCTGTGGTAATTAGTGACGACGGGATGTTTGAGTGTACAGGAAGACAAGGTCTTCAGTTGGATGCGCACGCCGCTGTTTATCAATTAGATGCGCACGCCTCAGCACAATCATCTTTCTGAGTGTACAGTGAATATGGGATAGCCTACAAGACCGATCCTATGCTATGTAATCATATTAACACGACTCTCAACCGATTAATTGGAGGAAATAGGTGAACATTTTCACACACACACTTAATAGATTTCATAATGCCTAATGAAAATGTGATTATCTAGGTTGTCTTTCAAAGCACATGTGGGGATTGCATTTCAGGTAGCCTAATCTAGAGATGGACATTCTCCCAGCATGTCCGCCTTTTGGTTATAGTGGTACTTGTATATTGAGGGCCTACAGTTTTAAAGGTCCTTGAAAGTAGGCTACTTCAGTTAGAATACCTGAACAGGGCTACAAAAGGCTCAAATTGGATGACTTCTCACACTGCCAGTGGTCCGGTAAAACCTATTTCAGCGTCTATTATCGCAGAAAATGTTTTTTATTTTAACTTTTGAACTCATGAAGTTGTGTGGTTTCAGGTACGCTATTAGCAAATTATGAGAGAATAGCAGTATGCAATTCCCACTGGAATCTCATAACTGAAAATCGTGACTTCTCACTTTATAATTTAGTTGAATGGAATTTCTGGCAAAAGAGAGGTGCTTTGTCTGAAATCTTACATTGTATTCCACATAGCTTATTGCTACCCTACAGCACATTGGTATACTGTACGAGATAGTGATCTGTTACAATCGGTGATCTGCTTGTGCATCGTGACCTTCATTTGAGCAACAGTAGTAGCCTACTGGCTCCAGATTGCTGAAATCACATGTGCCTCACACTCACACAATGTCCTGGTGAGTGCATTATCACTTATTTTGAGTGACAGGAAAAAAAACGGCACTGATCCTGTCTCACTTGAAGCAGCACGTCCAGCACAATAGGTTGTAAGCGAATGTTTGAAGATGGTTTTGAACTGGTGCCCCCTACCCAACTGACACACACACATACACACCAGCTCTCTGATGGCAGAAAAAGCACTACAGATTGAAGTGGGTAAGCGCTGCAGCGGTGAAGCTGACGACACAACCCATTCCCGTAGTCCCTGGAGAGCCTATCCAAATGTTTCAGACTGCATGCAAAAAATAGCAAATTAATGCTACTGAAGGGCTCCCGCCCACAGGAGCACTGCCCTCATTTTAAAAATATCAGCTTTTTTCCTGAGTATTTTCAAATGAGTTCAAAGGATATGATTTCGCACAAACACCTTGTTACTAACTACCTAAGCTACTTGGAATATTGTGTTACTGTAAAGGTGAGGCCATTGTACATTTGGTGTTAGTTGATATGTTAAATCAACCAACATTTGGTGTTAGTTGATATGTTAGGTCCACCAACATTTGGTGCTAGTTGATGTGTTAGATCCACCAACATTTGGTGTTAGTTGATATGTTAGATCCACCAACATTTGGTGTTAGTTGATATGTTAGATCCACCAACATTTGGTGTTAGTTGATATGTTAGGTTCACCAACATTCGGTGTTCGTTGATATGTTAGGTCCACCAACATTTGGTGTTCGTTGATATGTTAGGTCCAACAACATTTGGTGTTCGTTGATATGTTAGGTCCAACAACATTTGGTGTTCGTTGATATGTTAGATCCACCAACAAATGGATAAAATAATAAAGGCCTATTGTTTTATCAGGCTGTTAGTGGCTACATTTGTATTATTTAATTTGACTCAAATGTATTGATATGACTACACAAAGATTTCTATAATCTTATATCTCAAGGCCAATTGACCTACACGAAATTAGATTGTTTCCCACATCCTCGAAAAATGTAAAAGCCCTTTGAAACACATTACTTGAGGTTGAGTCATCATGCCTACAGAATGCCTTTATATAAGAATAACATACTGTCTGTACATATAATGGTAAATACTGCAATTCAATTGTTATTGTTTCAAATAAGGCCACTTAACAGGGCAATCCGGGATTGTAAAAACAGCAAACCGTTCTGAAGCTATACAGTGTTTGTTTACCATTACATTGTTTACAAACATCAGAGTAAAAACGAGCTTATATTATGGGTTCTGAAGCTATACAGTGTTTGTTTACCATTACATTGTTTACAAACCTCAGAGTAAAAACGAGCTTATATTATGGGTTCTGATAGGGTAAACAGTTGAACTAAGCTTGTGAGGTGTTAGTTATATTGAAACAACCTTAACCCATCACCTAGCGACCTCATCGGGAGGCCTAATGGCTAAGGTGTTGGGTTGTCAGTTGCTGTAACTTTCCAAACGTCCACTTCCTCTCCGCTTACCTCATGTCGAAATAAAAGTCCTCCGCAAGCTATTGCTTACTTGGGCACATATGGTGCATGTGCAGGACTTTTTCTTTGACATGAGGTGAAGCAGTGAACAAGAGATTTGTCAGGCAGCAGACCCATGTTTGGAAAGTTTGTTTATTAATACATTATTTAAGATATTTAATCTCAAATTCCCAACGGTATAAAGACTAACCACCCAGACAACTGAGTAAATTGAAATTAAATTTTCTCTAACACCGTAAATTGAAATTAAATTTTCTCTAACACCTGGCTTTGCACGGACTGATTGTTAGCGACGCTAGTGTTATGTATTGGGATTATGCCGCAGAGCATCATGGGGGTTATGTGTGTTGAGATGATAATTTCTAGATAAATGTTTGAACTGAATTCCTGTCTCCCGTCTCATCATTATTGAATTGTTCTAAAGACGTGGTTATGAAACACACTAGACATAACAAAAGTTTGGCTACAAGTAAGTCAGTATATAGTAACTATTCTGTCTGGAAGAAGTCCGTTTTTACAAGTTTAAAACTGTTATTTTCTGTGGTTTAGTCTGTGAAAACAACGTGATTAAAAAGGGAGGAATATACAGTTCGTAAAGGAAAGGACATTTATTGAACTGTGGAGACTAACTTTGTAATTAAAAACTGCTTAATTAGCGCATTTGAGGATTAAACGTTAGTGAGTGAAGTGAATGAAGATCATGTGACTGAGGAAAATATTGCTGTGGCAGAACAGAACAACTTAGCCTATTGATGAATGAAAAATGTCTGGAATTGTTGGAAACATTGGACAGTGATGAAAGTATTGAGCTGTTGAACTCATGTACAGAACACTTTGAATATTTTTTTCTTGCAAATGACATTGATAAGGCCAAAATTGTGCCTACATGTTTTAGTGTAATGGCGCCAAAGACATTTAATTTACTACACAGCCTGCTACACCCAGACAGGCCAGGTAATACGATGTATAGGGATATTGTGGAAATACAATATATATACAAAAATAAAGTGGCAAGAAAAAGGTTGTGAACCCTTTGGAATTACCTGGATTTCTGCATAAATTGGTAATCAAATTTGATGTGATCTTCATCTAAGTCACAACAATAGACAAAGATAGTGTGCTTAAACTAATAACACACACATTATTGTATTTTTCTTGTCTATATTGAATACATCATTTAAACATTCACAGTGTAGGTTGGGAAAAGTATGTGAACCCCTAGCCTAATGACTTCTCAAAAAGCTAATTGCAGTCAGGAGTCAGCTAACCTGGAGTCCAATCAATGAGATGAGATTGGAGATGTTGGTTAGAGCTGCCTTGCCCTATAAAAAACACTCACAAAATTTGAGTTTGCTATTCACAAGAAGCATTGCCTGATGTGAACCATGCCTCGAACAAAAGAGATCTCAGAAGACCTTAGATTAAGAATTGTTGACTTGCATAAAGCTGGAAAGGGTTACAAAAGTATCTCTAAAAGCCTTGATGTTCATCAGTCCACGGTAAGACAAATTGTCTATAAATGGAGAAAGTTCAGCACTGTTGCTACTCTCCCTAGGAGTGGCCATCCTACAAGATGACTGCAAGAGCACAGCACAGAATGCTCTTTGAGGTTAAGAAGAATCCTAGAGTGTCAGCAAAAGACTTACAGAAATCTCTGGAACATGCTAACATCTCTGTTGATGAGTCTATGATACGTAATACACTAAACAAGAATGGTGTTCATGGGAGGACACCACGGAAGAAGCCACTGCTGTCCAAAAAAACATTTCTGCACATCTGAAGTTTGCAAAAGTGCACCTGGATGTTCCACAGTGCTACTGGCAAAATATTCTGTGGACAGATGAAACTACAGTTGAGTTCTTTGGAAGGAACACACAACACTATGTGTAGAGAAAAAAAGGCACAGCACGCCAACATCAAATCCTCATCCCAATTGTAAAGTATGGTGGAGGGAGCATCATGGTTTGGGGCTGCTTTGCTGCCTCAGGGCCTGGACAGCTTGCTATCATCAAAGGAAATATGAATTCCCAAGTTTATCAAGACATTTTGCAGGAGAATGTTAGTGGCCCAGTCGGAGTCCTGAACTCAACCTGAATGAGATGCTGTGGCATGACCTCAAGAGAGCAGTTCACACCAGAAACCACTAGTTATTGCTGACATGTTTAAGTTCCACAGAATGAATCAGGAAGAGGGAGAATCAGTGTCAATGTTTGCTGCTGCTGCATTAAAGAAACTATCAGAGCACTGTTCTAAGGTTGCATCCAGGGGCTACTAAATGACACCATTAGAGACAGACTAGAATGTTGGCTACAGAGTGAAGCTACACAAGAGACTATTGACAGAAAGTAATCTGACCTTGGCAAGGGCCATTGAAGTCAGTGTGTCCATGAAACTAGCTGCTAAAGAGGCTCAGCATGAGCAGTATCCGCTACCACACATCAACAACCTTTTCGCGGGCTTAGCCTAGTGGTCAAAAGTTCCACAAAAACAACCTCTGCAAGCCCACTTGCAGATGCACGTGGATGAAAAGTCAAAGGAGCTCCTGACCATCGTGACACACAAATGTCTCTTCAGGTACTGTCGTCTACCGTTTGGAATCCCAAGTGTGCCAGCCCTGTTCCAGAGGGCGATGGACCAGATTTTGAATGGATTACCAGGAGTACATTGCTACCTGGATGACATCCTTGTTACTGGAAAAGATGAAGAGGGCCATTTGATTTTTAGCCCAGTGCGCCTGTCTAACTTTCTTTTTTTCGCAAAGGTATCATTATCTGGCTAATAATGGGGGCCAATGTGGGGGCCTGGAGGAATATAATGGGCCAGTGTGGGGGCCTGGAAGAAAATAATGGGCCGGTGTGTTAGAAATGCAAGGGCCGATTTTAGGTCCCAGTAGCACCTGGATGCAACCTTAAAGAGATTGAAGAACTATGCACTCGAGTTTGTAATGACAAATGTGCATCCTTCCAATCATTGGTTGAATACCTCGGACACGTCATCGACGCCACAGGCCTTCACAAGGCTCTGTCCAAGGTCAAGGCTATCTTAGATGGTCCCAGCTCTTCAGAACATCAGCCAACTACGTTCTTTCCTGGGTTACTGAATTACTACGGACGCTTTATCCCGAGCTTAGCAACGAAGCTGAAGCTACTGCATGAGGTGCTTTGTCAGGACAAAACATGGAAATAGACAGAACAATGCGAGGAAGCATTCGTGAAAACCAAGGAAACATTTCTCAAATCTGAGGCACTTACACACTTTAACCCATCATTGCCCATCCAACTAGCTTTTTCTGATGCTAGTCCATATGGTGTGGGAGCAGTCGTGTCCCATATCATACCTTCCGGTGAAGAAAAGATTATTACTTTCACATCGAGGACATTAAACAAAGCAGAAAGTAACTACGCACACATAGAACGAGAAGACCTAGGCTTCGGTTTCTGGAGTACGTAAGTTTCACCAGTATCTGTACGGGAGTAAGTTCCCCCTTCTTACAGATCATCGTCCACTGACGAGCATTTTTGGACAGCATACTGGGATTCCGTCACTTGCTGCAGGCAGAATACAAAGTAGGGGTTTGTCGAACTTGTGGATTCTCATAGCAAGTGGCCAGAGGTTGCCATCAGGAAGTGTACTACTGCAGAGAAGCTTGGAGAAGTGTTTAGTCGGTTTGGATCGCCACTCCAACTCGTTAGCTACAACGGAATGCAGCTAGTGTCCCAAGAAATGGTCACTTTCCTACAGGTGAATGGCGTACAACACATCAGGTCCGCACCATATCCTCTTTCTATCAACAGGCTGGTGGAGAGGTTTCTACAGACCATGAAACATGCCTTAAAAGCGTCTCGGGGTCAAGGGACACTGCACCAATGCTTGAACAGCTTCCTGCTATCCTACAGGATCATACCTCACACTACAACCAAGGCTTTGCCTGCATCGCTACTCATGAAGAGAGAGCTATGCACAAGCTTCGACCTACTCAAACATCTGAATGCAAAGGAGACAGTGCGATGTCAACAGGAGAGTTAAGTCAAACATTGTGAACTGAGAGCAAAGGACAGAGCTTTCAATCCTGGATAAACTGTCTTAGCTAGGAACTACCTCAAAAGACCAATGTGGGTTCCTGCTACAGTCATTGCTCAGACTGGTCCTGTGTCCTACACTGTCCAAACTGCAGAGGACGTCATCTGGAAAAGGCACACAGATCAGTTACTGTTGAGTAAAGGCACAATAGGACCACCAGTTGTGAGTGGTCTGGAGCTGTTGCTGGGTGATGCCCTGACCCAGCGGTCATCATCTAGGGGCTCACAGTCACCTTCTTAGGACACCAGCTCAGCCGCACCAACACAGGTGTGTGGCGAGACTGTGACACAGGAAACTCGCATGCCTACACCTGTGTCAACGCCACAGTCTAAAGGCATTGTTGAGAGTCACGTTGACCGCCTACGAGAGATAGGTGGGCACCTAGATGGTTAGACTTGTAGACAGACCCTCCCAACAGTTAATGTAAATTCAGCAACAAAAAAACTATTATTTTTCAGGACCCTGTCTTTCAAAGATTGTTCGTAAAAATCCAAATAACTTCACAGATCTTCATTGTAAATGGTTTAAACACTGTTTCCCATGCTTGTTCTATGAACCATAAACAATTGATGAACATGCACCTGTGGAGCAGTCGTTAAGACACTAACAGCTTACAGACGGTAGGCAATTAAGGTCACAGTTATGAAAACTTAGGACACTAAAGAGGCCTTTTTACTGACTCTGAAAAACACCAAAAGAAAGATGCCCAGGGTCCCTGCTCATCTGCGTGAACGTGCCTTAGGCATGCTGCAAGGAGGCATGAGGGACTGCAGATGTGGCCAGGGCAATAAATTGCAATGTCCGTACTGTGAGACGCCTAAGACAGTGCTACAGGGAGACAGGACGAACAGCTGATCGTCCTCGCAGTGGCAGACCATGTGTAACAACACCTGCACAGGATCGGTACATCTGAACATCACACCTGCTGGACAGGTACAGGATGGCAACAACAAATGCCCGAGTTACACCAGGAACGCACAATCCCTCCAGCATGACAATGCCACCAGACATACTGCTCATTCTGTGCGTGATTACCTGCAAGACAGGAATGTCAGTGTTCTGCCATGGTCGGCGAAGAGCCCGGATCTCAATCCCATTGAGCATGTCTGGGACCTGTTGGATCGGAGGGTGAGGGCTAGGGCCATTCCCCCCAGAAATGTCAGGGAACTTGGAGGTGCCTTGGTGGAAGAGTGGGGTAACATCTCACAGCAAGAACTGGCAAATCTGGTGCAGTCAATGAGGAGGAGATGCACTGCAGTACTTAATGCAGCTGGTGGCCACACCAGATACTGACTGCTACTTTTGATTTTGACCCCCCCTTTGTTCAGGGACACATTATTCTATTTCTGTTAGTCACATGTCTGTGGAACTTGTGTTTATGTCTCAGTTGTTGAATCTTGTTATGTTCATACAAATATTTACACATGGTAAGTTTGCTAAAAATAAATGCAGTTGACAGAGAGAGGACGTTTCTTTTTTTTGCTGAGTGTAGGAGGGGAGGAGTTTGTATTGGGGTTGTGCCGCAGAGCATCAAGGGGATTATGTGTGTTGAGATGATCAGGTTCTAGATAAATAGTTGAAGTGAATTCCTGTCTCCCGTCTCATCATTATTGAATTGCTATAAAGACGTGGTTATGAAACCCATGAGATATAACACTTAGTGTGCATGTCAAAACCACCAGCGTTGCTAAAATTGAATAGTAGGTTAATTTGGGAGTTTCATGTGTCGGCTCACGGTCAGGGAAAGGGAAGGGGGGCATTGACAGTTCAACTGTTCATTAGTAAGAGGCAGATGTCAGCAGCAGAACAAGTTTAAAACAAGTAAAGACTAGGTAGCTTGTTTCAACAGCATATCTAACTAGCTAACTAGCTGATTCATTTATATGCGCTATACCACAGGAGGTTGGTGGCATCTTAATGGTTTCCATGTGTTTGATGCCATTCCATTTGCTCCGTTCCAGCCATTACTTTCAGCCTTCCTCCCCTCAGCAGCCTCCTGTATGCTATACACACTCATAGATTCTACCCACACATCCACAGGCACATACAATGACACTCTCGCACCCCCCCACACATACACACACACACAAACGCATGCACACCCACACACTGAAGCTCATATACACACACATTCACTCACACACTACACACATACAACCACACGGCAGGTAGCCTCGAGGTTGAAGCGTTGGGCCAGTAACCGAAAGGTCGCTGGTTCGAATCTCAGAGCTGACATGGTGAAAAATATGTTGCTGTGACCTTGAGCAAGGCACTTAACCCCAATTGCTCTTGGAGTGCTGGACAATAGTGACCTTGGCTGTGACCCCACTCCCTGCAGGTGTCTCAGATAGAGTTGTGATATGCAAGAAACACATTTCCATTACACACTTGTGTGTAACAGGACAAATATAAACACCCCAAAAGTATTCTTACATCTACACACAATTACCTTATTCGCTGCTGCTACTATTTATTATATTTACCCTGCTGCTCAATCACTTTAACTTTAACCCTGATTACACAACTTTCACCCTATCCCTTTCGTTAATTGGTACTGATGTTGACCTTGTATATAGTGTATATTTTTTGTATTTCTCATGTGTATTTCTTTTATATGACTTAGTATTACTGCAACGTTGAGGAAGAGCTCAAAGCAAGCATTTCACTTTACTGTTTACACCTGCTGTATCCTGTGCACATGACAAATAAACTCTGATTTGATTGGATTTAGTATGATCAGCTGATAGCCCGCCCCAGTGGTTCTAGCTTGCTTATGAGTGGAGGCCTTCATATACAGTGCCTTCAAAGTATTCACACCCCTTGACATTTTCCACATTTTGATGTGTTACAGCCTGAATTAAATGGTTCTCACCCATCTACACACAACAAATGTCACTGGCCTACACACAATACCCCATAATGTCAAGGTGGAATTATGTTTTTAGACATTTTTACTAAATCATTTAAAATTAAAAGCTGAAATGTCTTGAGTCAGTAAGTATTTACCCCTTTGTTATGGCAAGCCTAAATAAGTTCAGGAGTGAAAATGTGCTTAACAAGTCACATAATAAATTGCATGGACTGTGCAATAACAGTGTTTAACACAATTTATTTATCTGTACCCCACACATACAATTATCTGTAAAGTGGGTCCCTCAGTTGAGCAGTGAATTTCAAACACAGACAGCCACAAAGACCAGGGAGGTAGATGGGTAAAACAAATAAAAAGCAGACATTCAATATCCCTTTGAGCATGGTGAAATTATTAATTACGGATGGTGTATCAAACAGCCAGTCACTAGAAAGATACAGGCATCTTTCCTAACTCAGTTGCCAGAGAGGAAGGAAACCACTCAGGGACTTCACCATGAGGCCATTGGTAAAAGAGTTACAGTGTTTAATTGCTGTGTTACTAGTTAATGGCTGTGTTACTAGTTACTCCACAATATTAAACTAACCATAACACTAACCTAACCCATCAGTCGGATTTTAGACCAGGTCATAGCACTATATCTGTTGCATCCCTAGTCATAAATTAAGTGGTTAACTGTATGGATAAAAGGCAACATTGCACTGCCCTCTTCATTGACCTGTCAAAGGCTTTCGATACTGTTGATCACTCACAGCTTTCCTCAATTGGCCTAGACCAGACTGCATGTAACTGGTTTAAAAATTACTTGATGGATGGTTTTAAATCAGGTTTCCTGTATATTACGAAAGGTGTCTCACAGGGGTTGATTCTGGGTCCTGTACTTTTTACTGATTACATTAACAGTATCAACTTGTCCGTAAAAACATTTTACCTGCACTTGTATGCCGATGATAGTGTTGTGTATGCCATTTCCCCCACAGTTGACCAGGCTCTATCTGAACTACAGTCTGTCTTCATTGTATTACAGAAAAACTTTACTGACCTGAAATTAGCATTGAATGCCAGTAAAACGAATTACACTGTATGTTGTTCTCTAGAGCAGATAAAAATAACTCTGATGATTTAATCATATGTACTGTGGATGGTGCATTTGGATAGATGAAAATATGTCTTTAAAAAAGCATATTGATGAGTTTATTAAGAAGCTGAGAATAAAAATGGACTTCTTCTATAGAAATAAGTCCTACCTCTCGCTAAATAGTCGAAAGCAGATTATTCAGTCGATGTTCCTATCGGTCCTAGACTATGGCGACATCATCTATATGAACGCAGCTGCAACTTCATTAAAGACGTTAGATGCTGTTTATCATAGCGCACTGCACTATATTACGGGTTAAAATGTTAGTACTCATCATTGCATTCTCTACCAGACAGTTTATTGGCCCTCTTTGATGATGATCAAGCTGATCCTAACTGTTATAATGTAGGCTTATTTCTATTTTGCCCTGTTTATCAAAAGTGTTGGAAAAACTTGTCAATAATCAACTGACTGGCTTTCTTGATGTCGATAGTATTCTCTCTGGTATGCAATCTGGTTTCTGCTCAGGTTATGGATATATCACTTCAACCTTAAAGCTCCTCAATTATGTCACCATTGCCCTTGATTCTAAGCAATGTTGTGCTGCTATTTTTATTGACTTGGTTTAAGCTTTTGATACTGTAGACCATTCCATTCTTGTGGGCAGGCTAAGGAGTATTGGTGTCTCTGAGGGGTCTTTGGCCTGGTTTGCTAACTACCTCTCTCAATGAGTGCAGTGTATAAAGTCAGAAAATCTGCTGTCTCAGCCACTGCCTGTCACCAAGGGAGTACCTCAAGGCTCAATCCTAGGCCTCACGCTCTTCTCAATGTACATCAACAACATAACTCAGGCAGTAGGAGGCTCTCTCATCCATTTATATGCAGATTATACAGTGTTATACTCAGCTGGCCCCTCCCCGGATTTTGTGTTAAATGCTCTACAACAAGGCTTTCTTAGTGTCCAACAAGCTTTCTCTACCCTTGACCTTCTTCTGAACATCTCCAAAACAAAAGTCATGTGGTTTGATAAGAAGAATGCCCCTCTCCTCACAGGTGTGATTAATACCTCTGAGGGTTTAGAGCTTGAGGTAGTCACCTCATACAAGTACTTGGGAGTATGGCTAGACGGTACACTGTCCTTCTCTCAGCACATATCAAAGCTGCAGGCTAAAGTTAAATCTAGACTTAGTTTCTTCTATTGTAATCGCTCCTCTTTCACCCCAGCTGCCAAACTAACCCTGATTCAGATGACCATCCTACCCATGCTAGATTACGGAGACATCATTTATAGATCGGCAGGTAAGGGTGCTCTCGAGTGGCTAGATGTTCTTTACCATTCAGCCATCAGATTTGCCACCAATGCTCCTTATAGGACACATCACTGCACTCTATACTCCTCTGTAAACTGGTCATTTCTGTATACCCGTTGCAAGACCCACTGGTTGATGTTTATTTATAAAACCCTCTTAGACCTCACTCATCCCCTATCTGAGATATCTACTGCAGCCCTCATCCTCCACATATAACAGCCGTTCTGCCAGTCACGTTCTGTTAAAGGTCCCGAAAGCACAAACATCCCTGGGTCGCTCGTCTTTTCAGTTCGCTGCAGCTAACGACTGGAACAAGCTGCAACAAACACTCAAACTGGACAGTTTTATCTCAATCTCTTCATTCAAAGACTCAAACATAGACACTCTTACTGACAGTTGTGGCTGCTTTGCATGATGTATTGTTGCCTCTACCTTCTTGCCCTTTGTGCTGTTGTCTGTGCCCAATAATGTTTGTACCATGTTTTGTGCTTCTACCATGTTGTGTTGCTACCATGTTGTTGTTGTGTTGCTACCATGCTGTGTTGTCATGTGTTGCTCCCTTGCTATTTTGTTGTCTTAGGTCTCTTTATGTAGTGTTGTGTTGTCTCTCTTGTCGTGATGTGTGTTTTGTCCTATATTATATTTTTTATTTTTAATCCCAGCCCCCATCCCCGCAGGAGGCCTTTTGCCTTTGGGTAGGCCGTCAGTGTAAATAAGAATTTGTTCTTAACTGACTTGCCTAGTTAAATAAAGGTTAAAAAAAAAATTTAATGTCACGTAGGTTGATACATTGCTATGTTTTCATTTATAAATCCCTTTTACAAAAAGTCGAACATCTTTATTTAACTTTAGACATACGAGGGATGGCAAACTCTGGAAATGAATTTGGTCTCTACTGAGTTAGGTAATTTAGCGTTTAGTTTTCTTGCACCTTATTTGTGGAAAGATCTTCAACATGTTCTTACATTTGATGTTTTGATGCATCTAAGGCAATTCAGAAAGCTGATTGAGGATTACTGATGAATGCTTGCATTTTGTGTTCATATTTTGATGTGTATATTTACTGTAATTTATGTAATTCAGGGCTTATCTGTAAAATAGTATGACTCCCTGATAAAATAAAGGTTAAATAAAATGTAATTGACAGAGTGAAAAGAAGGAAGCCTGTACAGAATAAAAATATTCCAAAACATGCATCCTGTTTGCAACAAGGCAAATAATTTGGCAAAGAATTTAAAAAGTTGTCCTTAATACAAAGTCCTAAAACAAATACATCTCTCCATATTTTCAAGCATAGTGGTAGCTGCATCATGCTTGTAATTGTTAAGGACTGGGGAGTTTTTCAGGATAAAAAATAAATGGAATGGAGCTAAGCACAGTCAAAATCCCAGAGAAAAACCTGGTTCAGTCTGCTTTCCATCAGACACTGGGAGATTAATTCTCCTTTCAGCAGGACAATAACCTAAAACGGAAGGCCAAATATACACTGGAGTTACAGTTTTGACTTAAATCAGCTTGGAAATTAATGGCAAGACTTGAAAATGTCTCTCTAGCAATGATCAACAACCAACTTGACAGAGCTTTGAAAATAATAATGTGCAAATATTTTACAATCCAGGTGTGCAAAGCTCTTTGAGACTTAACCATAAAGACTTACAGCTGTAATTGCTTTTATTTTCATGACATTTGCAAACATTTCTAAAAACATGTTTTCACTTTGTCATTATTGTGTGTAGATGGGTGCATTTCTTTTTTTTTTAAGCGTTTTGAATTCAGGCTTTTTGAAATAAATCAAGCGGTTATGAATACTTTCTGAAGGCATGTATGGAATCCCATGTGCGCTGGTCACCTGGACTGCAGGTCCTCTAATGTCCAAATTTGAGATGATTTTACGAATAAACGAACTGTGAAGGT
Organism: Salvelinus alpinus; assembly: GCF_045679555.1. Classification (NCBI taxonomy): domain Eukaryota; kingdom Metazoa; phylum Chordata; class Actinopteri; order Salmoniformes; family Salmonidae; genus Salvelinus; species Salvelinus alpinus. The sequence goes on from NC_092117.1 coordinate 13,942,325, forward strand.
ACTACTAGGGCAATTCCAACAGAACGTCAACCAGAGAAAAAATCTTGGCCTTTTCAAAATGAAACCACGTTCCTAATTATCCTATAGGCTATATTTTGGTATGCATACTTTATTTTACAAGTGTTGTTTTGGAAAGGACTCACAGGGCTTGTTTGCTTCATTTGCATATTTTAATACAATATTTCAGAAAGTGTGTCATACAAATAATGTCATATTTGTGTCTATATTCAACTGGAAATGGTTATTTTGATATATATATAAAGAGAAAGAAATACTCTATTTGGGTGTGGTGCCTGGCTTTAGCCTATACAGTATGCTATTCAAGCTAACTGTAATTATGGAGTTCTAAGGTATTACGGCTTCTGTTCACTTTTTAAAAACTTTCCAGGTGTCAACAAATGTGTTATGATAGATTTTGATCAAGAAATCAGACTCGGTAACGTCAATAGCAAAGTGTAACATTCATAATAGTAATTGTTCCTCTCCAAAGTAATAATGGAAGTGACAATATTTTGAAAATGATAATATTTGCGTTCAGCAAACACAACACAGCATGTTTTGACCTAAGACTTACAAACGCACAGACTTTTGGTAATATGTTCAGTCTCTGCAAAAAGCTTGTCAATTTCATATAACATCCATGACGCCTCTTATTTACTTTATTTCTCCAACATGCCAATACTTAGAAGTCTGCTTTTTAGAGACACGCATAAAAAATGTCATTTATATTTTGTCTGTCCATTCTGTGAAACATTAAAGTTGTGATTTTGCATGCAAATGTAATGTCGGTAATGTTGGAATGGCCCACTACTCAAAGTAGTCTCATAGTATAGACATGTAGGAGATTAGTCACTAAGGTTTTTTTTCTCTTCTCAATCCTTTGATTGCATAATTGGATTAATTATTCAGTGAGGTTACCAGCCTGTCCAAGGTAGGCGGGTCACTTAACATTCTGGGAAGGACTAGGAAATCCTCTAGATTTGTCGCACTTCAGGAACTGAGGTCACTAGTTCTCGCTGGTCTTATGTGGCATGAGAGAGTTGACGCTTTGATGAGAACTGTTTACTTTCTAATCCCCATACATATGTACAAACAGAAAGAGGAAAGAGGTGAACAAAAAGAACAAAAACAGACTGGGTGCAGCTTTTCTTTCCTCCCAAGGCCTTAGTTTAAAGACAGGTCATGTGATGGGAGAAATGTGTTGGTGGTCTCAAGCTATGACACTCCCCCCAACAACTCCACCGGCTCCCTGACCCCCCCACTTACAAAATCTCCCGACCTTCTGTCTAATTGGACTGCAGGAGAAGAGAGATAATGGGTGGTTGTAGGGGTGGGGGCATAAATGTGACCGTTTTTTTCCCCAGGGAGATTCCCAAGACACAGTGGGAAAGGTAAGATTCTCTGCCTGCGTTCATACTGCTGATAGACAAAAGACCCTCAGTTTCCAATGCCACTGAAGCATCACTTCACTCACCCACAGCAGGGAGAGGGATTGATGGAATGGAACTGCATCTTCAAATTTGACTTAAGACCCAAGGCAAACATGCCCTGAACATTTTTATAAATGTATATGGCATGTTAAATCTGAACAGGGTTTTGTGTTCCCATGGTACCCCAAATGTAATAGGAGGTGCAGCATCAGCACTCTGAGTTCAAATATTGAAATGGACACAGACTGTTCTCGTATCATCAGGTTTCCTTGTAGCATATATTTCACAGTAACACATGACTAAAATGCTAATTTTACCAGTTCAAAGTTAGGTATCAAAGTAAAAAAAGATGAATCCTTTTTATCAAATTCCATCCGCACACAGGGAAATAAATGTCCAACTTGGAACCATAACTTCAGCCATATTGGATTACTCCCCTTTTTATTTTTTTATTTTCCATGTACTTTGTGTGCAAGCTCTTTGTACTGGTCCATATTTAAATTGTTGCTGTGGCAAAAGAGGGCTATAGAATTTTTAAATATGTGACAATAATTGACAGCCAATGTACCAGGTACAACTTAATGAACTTGGCTGATATAAGCTAACACTAATACATTTGAAAAAATCATATTTTTATGCAATAATCATTGACTCAAACAAACAGAAAGCTGTTTGACACATGGTCGTACAATTTGGTACACATGTAGTATGGTAGAGCAGTAGCCATTCCAGGGGTATTATGCCATTTAGCCACATGGTGGGCTATGTGCTTATTTGTTTGGAAACCCTATACTACCTTGATAACAACAATAATCACATTCGTCCCCAGACTTTCATGGTTTTGACCACTGCAACTCCTTTTTTAAGAGACGTTTTTTGTTTTATTTTCTCCAGGGAGATTCCCAAGACACAGTGGGGAAGGTAAGATTCTTTGCCTGCGTTCATACTGCTGATAGACAAAAGACCCTCAGTTTCCAATGCCACTGAAGCATCCCTTCATTCACCCACAGGAGAGAGAGGGATGGACAGAATGGAACTGCGTCTTAAAATGTAACTTAAGACCACTGCAACTGCTTTTTAAAGAGACAATTCCCCCTTGTGTGACATTTTTTTGTATTTTGAATGGTTCAACTCAATTCTTTTCAGAGGCCGGAGTGTTTTTTCCCTATTCCATAGAAAACAGTACTAATGAAAAGTCCTCCAAGGGTTCTTGAAGACAGAGACTGCAAAGGCCCTTTTCGCTGCATTGCTTGGCTTCCAGACAACGTTTTTTCAGTGTCCATTTTGACAGTTCTATAACACTTTTAACAATTGTAATCTTTCAACTAACCCCATCTAGTTCCGAAAGTTTGTTGAAGTGAGTCAATCACATTTTTGAATTTGTGATTTGCAATTGGGCAAATTATTGGTTATATTTATGCATCTTTTTTATTTATTTTTTGTTTAACATTTATTTAACTAGGCAAGCCAGTTAAGAACAAATTCTTATTTACAATGACGGCCTACCCCGGACAACGCTTGGCCAATTGTGTGCCGCCCTATGGGACTCCCAATCACGGCCGGATGTGGTACAGCCTGGATTCAAACCAGGGATTGTAGTGACGCCTCTTGCACTGAGATGCAGGGCCTTAGACCGCTGCGCCACTCGGGAGACCTAAGACGATGTACTCTCACTTCCTCTCCTCTATGTTATAATGATCTTTATCCAGTTAACTTACGAACATCTTTTCAAAGTCCTTTGACTTTAGTGGTAATATTCAAGAACACACTGTGAATACAACATTTTGAGAGAGTTGCACTTTTCAAAGTGCACTATTTTTTCTATTAATTAAAGGGTAAAAATGTATCAACATATAACATTTATTCTTCTATGCTCCTATCATTATTTATTAAACTGTCTCACACGATTTGTTTATAGCGATTCCATCTGCAGCTCACTATACTGTAGATTTTCCCATGAGTGAGTGGTTAGGGTTTGGATTAGGGTTAAGGTAGCAAACAAAAACCCTCCCCCAAAACACGTATGCTACTGTTGAACACAATCCTGGTTACCAGCTTAGGGCGACTAATTCAATAACTAAAATGTTCTTCCCCTTGTGTCAGCATTTCCTTTATAGTGCTGTATGAGTTCACCATACGCTGAATAGGCTACAATAAGTAGCATTGCAACCCAAAATAATACATAAGAAGGTCTCTGCATAGGGCATAACACCTCATTTGAATACCAACAAAATATGAAATAAACTGCTATTCAAACCCATTGTCAATGAAGGTACAACATGGCCTTTTTATCATAACTGGATTATCATCAAGACGAATCCATGAAAGAAATTGAAAAAACACACATGGCTTTTTTGGTAGCCATATATATATATAATATATATCCACACTCGTACCACACATTTCACAAAGTTCAAGATATTTCACAACAACAGCACCAAAGAGCTTTGATTGATTTATCACCTCCCTCTTTTACATTCATTCATTAATTATTTTGCAGATATACTAATCATCTATTAATTACAGACGTGAATAATTTACAATAAAATAACAATTTTAGGTACAATTCTCATTTTCTTTCTTTTCTTTTACACTACAGTAATTTCACTCAGTCACCTCATGCTCATTTCCCTCCAAACCTTCCACCATGGTGACTGATCTTAAAACATTTCAGATGAGAAAAGTTATTGTCTTAAAGATTGCAAAACCTTCTGCACTGTTTTCAATCATGTTGCATCAAGCTCAATTCTGTATATCCAACTATGCAAGCAGCTTTCTGAAGTTCAAACGCTTTCCCAGAACTCTTTCCTCCATCAGCTCTTTTCCCCACCCCACATTTCCAAGCTTTACTCCAACTCTTATCTGTACACGTACATCTGGACTACCACTCTAACATTATTGAAATCACAGACGAAAAAGTGGAATACTGCATCTTTAAGACATGAAAGTCACAAATTTAGACTGTGTTAAAAATCATATTGGGAAAACCCTCACATAACCATTTAGAAAACAGCTAACACAGAACCATTTAACTATCATACGGTATGACAACATTTTTCTTTAGTTTGTTTTGGGCCAAAAATAAAAACAAATACAAACTGGTATAAAAGACTGTTATTGTAGCTTAATATTGGAAAACTGCATATGTAAATGGAATTTGCATGTTAAATACCTGTGTTCCTCATGAGTATCTGCAAATGGAAAAAGAGACCTGCGATATTTCCGTAAACAGAAATGTTATATTTGACAAAGGGCCGAATTAACTCCAAGTTCACCAGGCCGTCTTGAACTGACAGTATGTCACCTGAATTGCACAAGCTGTAGTGCTTGATAACTCTAAGTCTACACACTGTGACACAAGTCTACCCAAAACAAGCAAATAAGAAAACACAAAATCAAAAAAGGTACCATCATGTTACACCCTTGGCCAACCACTCAAAAGCTTTGTATGTATTGTGTCAATTACCTCCAGTAGCTAAACATTTGTGATGTGTTACCCAAACATTAACAGACTCATTTTCTGTGCTTTTTTGGGGATTACTATTGCAGATAAATAAATGTGAGAAAATGTGGCTAAAAAATTAAATTCTGCTCCTTAGTAATCTCATGGATATTTGTTCCTCTGATCATTTCTATTGGAACTTGGAGATTCAATTTTAATTTAGTGCATAAGTAAGAATGAAAATGTATACATGTGTATGTTTTTGTTTTCCTCCCTCTGAGAGGCATCAGATGTTCAGTTGGATTTACATGAACAACAACCACAACACAAACAGGACAGAAGAGGGTGAAACAAACAAACTGAACCAAGACAATAAAAAACAAGGAGAACAACAAAACAAATCAAAATCCTTTGAGAAACATCATTCCAAAACGTTTTTGTCCACACTCTCCTTCCCATTGGTCCGTGAGTAAGGTTCAAAAGCAGAAGAGCTCAGATAGCGGGCAGACAGTTCCTGCAGGTTCCCGGCCAGGGAGCCGGCCATGGAGAGCGGGTTGGAGGACATGCGGGTGGCCACGCTGCCAAGCAGAGAGGGCATGGGGAAGCTGAACAGGCCGTGAGCTGATGGGGAGTTCTGGAGGCCTGCCACCGTCCCTGAGCTCGTCACTATAGGTAGAGGGGGACTGCCGCCGGCCGTCCCTGAGCTGGCACCACTGCTGCTGCTGCTGCTTCCGTTGCTGACCATGCCCATGGAGGGTCCTCGCAGGGCGGCACCCAGGGTGCCGTTGCCACAGTGCTGCAGGAGCCCCGGCAGGCCTGGTGGCGTGAGGAGCCGGCCCTGCTCCAGAAGTCTCAATACACTGCAGGTGGCCGCCGTCTCTGACACCACCGAGCGCAGCTCTGAATCTTTGCCCTGGTCCTTCTTCTGCTTTGTGCGTCGGTTCTGGAACCAAACTTTAACCTTGAGGGGAGGACAAAAAACCGCTCCAAAATCAGCCAGAAAATAAGCAGTAGAAACCTTCAGCAACAGGGTCTATTTTCAAAAGCCAAATTAACATACTTTAGTTAATATGTATTATTTTCTAATATCTGTAGGCATTTATTGCAACACCAATGTTTGTAGAAAATTACTGAATAATTTGGATTGTTGTAAATAATTACTAATTCCCTTGTGATCTCAGTATAGGTCACTTTGATGTCCACATGAATTGAATTGTGATAGTAATAACATTGGTAGCACGATCAGGGACTTAGACCAGGGGGCCCGGCTTCTACCTCTTGACAGATTTAGTAGCTAATTTACAGAAATACGGATTAAATCAAAACCTAATGCCTTGTAAATATTTACATATCAATGTCACATTAATGGATGTTATCAGAATCACACATATACAATACAGTACTGTTTGTGGTCTAAACTTGAACAAAACTTTCTGTAATGGGAGCCATAAATTACTTTATAACATATTTTTCTTCTAGTGAAATGCAGACTGTAAGGTAAAGTAGCTAGAAATTAATAAAATGTATTTCCATGACCTTAGACATTTTATGAAAATTTTAAATAATTAATGAACTCAAAGACATGAAAGTAACAAAAGCAGGGTCATATAGTAATGAGTATATATGTATGTGTGGCTGAAGTATACTGTTAGAAGGACATGAGTATAACAAAGTAAAGTGTGCATACAGATAAACATGGCTATTGTATTCCTATTCATGTGGATAAAGAAAAAACGTGTTTGTGAAGAGGCCATTTTGACGGTGAAGAAGTAATGTTACTGCATTTGGATTGCACATGTTTGATGGTCATTCAACAATGAAAATAGACCTCTCTTTTCCCATTTGCATTTCATATATTTCTATTTTATATATTCTATTCCTTTTCCAAAAAGGATAATAGGAGTTTGTATTTTTTTTGCAGTTTTCTTCATGTATTTCCCCACCTCTATCAAGTCTGTGGCAATTAAACCTGATTGCTTTCATACGGACCATAATTAGAGTGAATGTGTCTCAATCAATGAGCCTCCAGCTACAGTACCTCAAACTGCAGCTACTTCAATCACATCTGAATAGCATGTTTTCCTCCATGTACTTGTTGTAGATAAACAACTCAGTAATTCTCAAGGTTAGTTGGTCAATCGCAAATCTATTTTACACTCTGGAAGTAAGGAATTACATTATTACCATATTCCCTCATGTTATAAGAATATCCTAAATTATTGGTGAACATCTTTTATCTGAGAGGATACATTTTCAACAAGGTCCAACGAGGGGCTCTGAAGCCAGCAAGCCAAACAAAGATGATTAGGGGTGTACACTTCAGCATATGGCAGTCGTTTCTTAATGTAACACCCCAAGAGTGCATTGGAACAAAATGTTAATTTCATGATGCCATCATTAGAGACCACTTCATCAACGAATGAAGGAGACATTTGAAGATTTAATGCAATCAAGGAGCATGGCGGCGTGCAACATTTAATGTTGCATGTGAAAATACATTAAGACATTCAAGCCTATTGTCCTCCCTCTGAATGGGGACCTAAGGGCTGTGTGAAGTCTAAAGCACCATTATTCTATTCTAAAAACCACCAAAGAATTCTGAATTCATTGTGTGCTGACATGGTAAACTACATGAATACTGTAGCTGAATACAAAATAAAAGCATCAAATGTATTGGTCAGGAAAACATTTATTTATCATTGTAAAATGTATATATGTATGTGTATATATATATATATATATATATATATATTATATTGTAAATTGTATATTGTATTGTATATTATATTTACTTTATTGTAAAGTGGTTGTTCCACTGGATATCATAAGGTGAATGCACCAATTTGTAAGTCGCTCTGGATAAGAGCGTCTGCTAAATGACTTAAATGTAAATGTATATGTATATATATATACTCACACACTAAAGTAGAAATTCCCCGAGGTCAATATGAATATTTCTTGTAATGATCAGAAATGCGTGACAGAAACACGTGTCTATGCTGTGACTCAGAAGATAACTTTGCATAATGCTCCAGTCTGACCTCTGTCCAAAGTCAAGCTTGTTTAGGCCCACTGAAACATTCATGAGGTACGTAATAAACATATAAGGTAAATGTGGCGGACTATGCCATTAGCCAGCTTGCAAGATAAACTAAGAAATAAAATTGTGCTACAAATATTTGGGACTAAGCTCTGAAGCAGAGAGCAAGATTTCCCTGAAGTGAAAATTATACATTGGAGGGTGACTAAGCTTGGTATCTCGTCGAGAACGAGCAGACAAGTGCAAATACAGTTCACCCACAGTGGGCGCAGTGTGACCTTTCCCTGACCCCACTGCTAAGCATGAGGTGAAAGCACTTTTTTCTTTTTTTAAGGCCTGTGGACTAGAAACATACTGTTTCTGCACTGAAAATGAGACTCCTTAATGCAACAATTTAGGCTAACAAGGTTATAGAATTTGTTGGGATAGCAGTGATATGAGATGCATAGTTCACTAGGCTAAATACAATGACAGAGATTTGATTTGAGTTATGTATAGGATCATAACTTAACAATACTATGCTAGAGCTATATGATCAGTGAAGCAGTCTGCCTTTTTCTAAATTATCTTTAACTAATCAGTCAGCTAAATAGAAAATGCCAGGGTTATAGTAAAACTTATAAAGATTGTATTGGAATGGGATATGCTTACAGAAGTCTGATGACAATATAGAAAGCATTGCGTAAGTGAGATAAGTGTGTGTAATCATACACTCTATTTTTCACATTTGAGATAAGATTTTGAAATACATAAGGGTCGTTCCACGAATAGAGTGCCCTTTATGTCCTTGTGAGATTATCTGTGTACATTTTGATAAACCACTAAATACTCCAATAGTATTGTTTTCATGTTTGTCCGACTTCTAGGAAGATTGTAACCCACTTAATTTATTTGTATTTTATTTAGCTAGGCAAGTCAGTTAAGAACAAATTCATATTTTCAATGAAGGCCTAGGAACAGTGGGTTAACTGCCTTGTTCAGGAGCAGAACGACAGATTTTTAACTTGTCAGCTCGGGGATTCGATTTGGCAACCTTTCGGTTACTAGTCCAACGCTCTAACCACTAGGCCCCTTAACCCCAAGATTTCACCAAGTTTTCACCATCATTGTAAAGCCCTAGTTCTTTTGTTGCTTTGAAAAAGTAACTTCTGAAGATGATTATTTATTCATTGTGATTTAGTGATTAATATTAAACATCTAACATTGAACATCTTATAGTCAAATAATATTGTAAAAAGCAGGTGAGCTGGTTCTACTCCTTTTGGCCATTTTCTGGGGTTTTGTGGTAGAAAAATGAGTGCAACGAGCATACCATGTCACACCTGTTACACTAGATCGATAGGCTAGCTCAATTTTTTGGAAAGCTTGCATTCAATTGCCCCTCCCTGTTGTACACAACAAGCTTCCATTTCCCCTGTCTCAAGTGGAGTTATGGCTGATTTAAGATGAAATCGTCAACTTTGTTACGGTCAACCCTGTTACGGTCAACCCTGTTACGGTCAGCCCTATTACTTTAATTGCCACTTTTATAGTCTTTTTTATTTTACTTAACCTCTTGACATTGGAAAACCTATTTTTTATGAAGTTGAACAAGTGCTCTTTATGACAGAATGTTAAAATGGGGTGAAAAAAATGCTGTTATTTTCTACAAAATTACACTACCCAAAAGGCACTCTATTCGTGGAATGACCCATAACATATCTATGATAACACAGAATGTGGATTTGGTATGTATTTACTGATGGCCAGAGTGAAATAGGTACATGTATTGTGTTGCTTGAATTTACCTGCGTTTCAGACAGATTTAGCTGGCGGGCCAGTTCTGTTCGTTCCCTCCCAACCACATACTGGCATCTCTGGAACTCCATCTCCAGACGATAGAGTTGCTCTGCAGTGAAAGAGGTCCGGGTTCGTTTGGGACGGTCCAAATCCAGTCCCTTTGGCAGAATGATCTCTCGGATAGACCCTTTTGCATCTACAAAAAAGAACAAGTGACCATTGAAGATTTGTCAATGATAACTATATTCAAAATGTAGAAACACTTTTGGCTCATCATTATCACAACATCAGAATGACCATTCATCATTTTTAGTAATGTGTGTAGGCCTTCTGTTGTCCATGAAATGACCGATTACCGTCAATGAAAGACTTAGGTCTTGTTGCAGTGCATAGCATAAAGCTATATGGAGATATCGAGGATGATTTCATGTTTGCAAAATTGAAAAATTAACCATCCAGGTATGCACATGAGTATGGTACATTATTTATATGAATGCATCAAATGCACAACATCAACCACAGTAATATGCATAACTTAAATTAATACACTGACATTTTCCCAACCAACTAGTGTACTTTCCAAACATACTAGGGGATAACCTCAACCACATTAAAAGCAGTCAAAAAAAACTATTAATTCATTTGAAAAAGCACCGTTTACAGAAGAAAGTTGATCAAACGTATAAAACAAATACAAAATACAATGATACATTATTTTATTTCATTGTGATCATTTCCTTTGGTCAACCCATTTAATTGCATCAATACTCTAGTCTAGATTATCATATTTTAGCATCTCAATCAGTACTCTCTCCTAAATAGTAAACTAACCTCAAAATAGTTGTTTTCCCTATAGTTTTCTACAATCAAAATGTAATGTGTAATTTAAAAAGTTGTACTATTGTCATGTAAACGGAAAATAATTAAAGGATATACTTTTAGATAACGTGATATTAATTTTATAACTGTATGAGCTTTTAATGACTTAATAAAAAGAGAGAAATGAGGAAAGATAATAAGGAAAATGTTTTTTCTTAAGAATTTACTCAATGAACTAAAATAAATTATTACTTTTTAAATTGTGATTATTTCTCCCATCATCTAAAAGCAGCAAAATATAACCTGAAAGTATAAACATTTATGTTTGAATTTAGTTGTCATTTCGTTGCTAAATTATTTCCATAACAATTAGCAAGGATATATTCATGTTTTCAAACAGTCTCAATGTTTGACCAACTGTGTTAAACAGATTAAATAAATGATGTGCGCTTATTCTCCTACAATTTAGCCCTGAGGCCAGACGACACTCAGAAAGAGCACTAAAACAACATAACAATTAACTCATTTATTTGTATTAACTGCATATGAAATACCTTATATTATTTAGAACAAGATGATGTAAGCAAATGCATTTTACGTACATTATTATTACTCATTCATCATCTGTATCAGAATAAGATAAGATAGTGAAAACCTGGGTATCTTATGATTTGAAACTTCTGTGAATATTGCTTTCAAATGAAATAGTATTTTCATGGAGAGAGATTATATAAATTAGCATGAAATTCATCCTTCATTTTAAAACCAAATGTACAGTACTTAATATCTTAAATAAATGTGCTCGATGATTCTAGAAGTGTGCTGTATAATTCAATGTCAGAATAAACACAATTGTTGTGAATGCAAACCATTTTGATAGGAGTATATCACAGGGGTAAAATGCATAACATTCACAATTCATAAAAATGTGCAGATAGTACATTTTTATAAAAGTGCAAAAAAAATGTATGTTTGTATTTACTTTAAATTCAAAATGGTTTAAGAAAAAAGCCAAAAATTATTTTACAATGACTAAAACTACCATGAGACAGATAAGAGTGAGTGGGGGTGTGTTTTTTGGATTTTTTTCTTCTTTGGCATAATGTTGCACTCTCACCCGAGAACGCCCCGGAAGCTGCAAAAGGGACTATAGCGCATTGTTAACTGATAGTGCCTAATTTCCTTTTTCTGAAGATGAACGAGTGATAAAAACAACAAATAAACCAAATAGCACTCGGGAGAAATTTGCTGCCTTGTGTCAAATATATAAAGTCGAATTAATATATTGAATGATTCTAATGATTGACAAATTTTAGCGATCCAATACCTCAAATATATTGTACATACAGTATAAAAACAGAGCATTTGGTTGGGAACAATTTAGCAGTATGTCTGTGAAACCAAAAGCTATTTCTATGCTTCTTGAGTCTACACAAAGCCAATACCAGAATCCCATATCCAAAACATCCATCTGGCAATTCAGCATATCTCACATAGCAAATGATCTTATATCATCCTGTGGATACATATAAAGTAAAGCAATGAGCAAACAGAGTCCATACACTGCAACAGAAGTAAATATGAGTGGACATCCTCTCACCTCGGACAAGTATTCTCCTGCAGTAGTCCGGGTCCCCCGTGCTCCCCCGGTTTTTCTCACAGCTTTCCACCGTCCCAGATGGCGAGAAGGACTCCTGCTGATCCTTTAGGAAGGTTTTGGAAAGGTTTCCCTGGGAATCCTTGCCGTCTTTCCCATCCTTTATGCCGTTCTTCAGCCCCATCCCTGGTTCAGGCTCTTGGTTGTATCTGACCTCCATACTAACTTATCGTCTTCAATGTTTCTTTCTTTTTTTCCTTTGTCAGGTGAAAAAAACAGTGATTACAGAGAGTGTTGCACGTTGTGTTGTCTCAACAGTGTGGCTTTGTTTTAAAACAGCACCTTTTAGACCAGAGAGTCACCTACCTAATGTTCAGGGAACGCTTGCCTCACCTGCCAAGGTGCCCTATTATCGTTGTCCAACTCACTTGCCCAATGATCATGGACTTATCACTGAAACTCAACAGCCTTGTTACATACACATCAGGCTGATAGATGATCTCCAAATAATCAGAGCCATGGACCGACGCACGCTCACTGTTTCAATTGATTACGGTCATTTTGCTGCCTCCACATTTGCGTAGCCTCATGAATACACTAAATTGTTTGGGAAATATATCAGGTCCTAATGGAGGGGTTTGCTCGCTTCGTCCCTCTCTGTCAGCCAGCTCTCAGCCAGGGAATCAAGAGAAATGATTGGTCTCACTTTGCAAAAAAGCCTTCCTGAGCACACAGACACAATCACAGGGGTACGACACTTCCAGAAAAGTTCCCAGGCACTTCATTCTTCGATCCCCGAAACATGGCCAGCCATTTTCAGCGTTCTCCGATGTTGGTTGTCTGGCCACGATGGCTAACTTTAAATCGCATTTACTGTGCCTTTCGCCAATGATCGTCCCTCTGCAACATACAGCTCTCACCGCTATAGTGCTATCCCAGGCGAGTGGGAGGGAGAGAGGGATAGAGAGAGAGAGAGATAGAGAGAGAAAGTGAGAGCGAGATGAGAGAGAGAGAGAACAAGAGAGAACGAAGAGAACGAGAGAGACTGAGATAGAGAGAATAAAGGAGAGGCAGAGAGACAGAGGATACAGAAAAAAGTGAATCCACCCCAATTGGAATTTGTACTGGCCACGACAGCTGATTCACAAAAATCACCCGGCTCTGCTTCACAGGAACTGTGTTAAAGTTTCCTGTGTTGACCCACGTCACTCAGCACGACAAACAACAGCACGAAGAGTAGCCCACAGGTCCTTGTCATTAACGCTGCGTCCCCACCATTCATATATATGCACCACAGAAGCAGTCTGTTGCACTAATACAATCTTAACCTGCACGATCTGAAAAACACAAAAATGGGACAAAACTTGTCATTAGTGCCTACACTAACACCCCTGGAACAGGCCCCCCTCTCCAGCACTCTCCTTCCACCCTGCTACCCACCCACCAACTTTTAGCTATTTTCATTGTCAGAGCAACAATATCTCAGGGAACAGCAGTTGCCAGTAATCCAATAAGACCATTGATTAGGCTACAATGACTCAATTCAAACCAATGGCCTTGTGCAAGGAACATTCTCCGGCCCTTCTCGTCACCTTGTGGGGCCAGAAGCCCTCTTCAAGCTGCCCCCCTCCCTGAACACCATTCATTCCTTTATGGGAAACAGAGAGGAAAAGGAGTGAAAGATGGCAATTATCTAATTGGACTATTAACAAACAATTCTGTGAGTGTGGCTGCCAGGCAGCAAACTTGGGGTGGGTTTAAGGGCCGCATGTTGGACTAACTTTATTCACTGAGTGTTTGGGGGTGGCTGATTGGAGTGGAGAAGGAGCGATTGTTAACTAAAGGTAAAAGGGGGCTAAAAAGAAAGCGACTGAAGGGGACTTCTGCTTCTCAAGCTGTGTTGCTGAGCTTCAGCCTGGGAAACAGCTTGTACACGCAGCACTGTGGCCTCTCGGGTTCCAACAATGGCTCATCTTGAAAAATCCGGTCCTCAATGGCCAGTTCTACAGCTATTGCAAAGACAGTACCGCAGTCTATTGCAAAGACAGTACCGCAGAATAGCATGAATATAATGTTAAAATGCAAATTCCATGTTAAAGACCGGAAAATAGTATGCACATTCAACATTTTGAGTATTCGAAAATCAATGGGTGGGCTTGTTGGGAAATGAAATGCTCTATTTTTTTGCCTTAGCTACTTGCATGTCATTTCACAGGCTTCACAGCTAGTTTTCCAATTCATTCCAATGTTTTCATCACAATGTGTTTGTTGTGTTTCTCATTTTTAATTATGAGCTCACTTGAAAGCTTTGCATACATCAAACAAGGTAGTAAAAGAGCACAGCAGTAACAGTAGCTCTGTACCTGTGTAGTAATGTTGTAATTACTAACGTAACAACATTGTATTAACATGCGGTTAATCACTTTGTAATGGTTATGAGCGTTCTTTGTTAGTGAAATAAGGAACAGTCAAGATACAGACACACTAGACCCACTCCATTTGACATACCGCCCCAACAGATCCACAGATGACGCAATCTCAATTGCACATCACACTGCCCTCTCCCACCTGGACAAGAGGGGAAATAACTATGTGAGAATGCTGTTCATAGACTACAGCTCAGCGTTCAACACTGGGGACCCTGGGACTGAACACCTCCCTCTGTAACTGGATCCTGGACTTCTGGCCCAAAGTGGTCAGTGTAGGCAACAACGCCTCCGCCATGCTGACCCTCAGCACGGAGCCTCTCAATGGCGTGTGCTTAGTCTCCTCCTGTACTCCCTGTTCACCCACGACTACATGGCCACGCACGACTCCAACCACATCATCAAGTTAGCTGACAGTAGATAGATAGACTGGTAGATCACCGACGGTGATGAGACAGCCTACAGGGAGGAGGTCAGAGACTTGGCAGTGTGGTGCCATGACAACAACCTCTCCCTCAGAGGTAGTAAAGCGCTAAAGAGGGTGGTGCGACGGCCCAGTACATCACTGGGGCCTAGCTCCCTGCCATCCAGGACCTCTATATCAGGCCGTGTCAGAGGAAGTCCCAAAGAATTGTCAAAGACTCCAGCCACCCAAGCCATAGACTGTTCACTCTGCTACCGTCCAGCAAATGGTACCAGACCATTGGCTCTCATGACCAACAGGCTCCGAGACAGCTTCTACCCCCAAGCCATAAGAATGCTAAATAGCCATAAGAGTGCTAAATAGTCCGGATAACCATCATTATTTACCTATCTGCACCGACCCTATCTTGCACTGACTCTATGCACACTCACAAGACTATATATACACACTATATACAGTACCAACACTCATACACACACTACATTGATACTCCCACACACATTCACAAACACACACACAAACACACACACACACACACACACACACACACACACACACACACACACACACACACACACACACACACACACACACACACACACACACACACACACACACGCACACACATGCATACCAACACAACACAAACACACATATACACACACACACGAACACACACTTTTACACTCATCATTTGCTGCTGCTACTCTGTTCTTTATTTTACTCTTATTATCTATCCTGATGCCTAGTCACTTTACCCTGCCTTCATGTACATATCTACCTCAGATACTTCCTACCTCTGCACATTGATCTGGTACTGGTACTTCCTGTGTATAGCTCCATTCTTGTGTATTTTATTCCTCTTGTGCTACTCATTTTCCTTGTATTATAATTTTTGGATTTGTTGGGAAGGGCTTGTAAGCAAGCATTTCGTTAAGTCTATACACGTTGTATTCGGTGCATGTGAACTCCATTACTACTATTACTAAGTAATAGCAAGTTTATGTAAATTGTTACCAGAACCAGCGAGTATGCTAATACTGGTCAAAGTGCGACTGGTTGAGCACAATATGAAGAGGAAGCCACTGGTTGTGCTACGGTTACTAAATGGGCATAGCCTTCCCCAGTATCAGTCCTGGCAGAGCAGTGTGCCCTCGGATCAGATGGCAAAAGCAAAATGAATACACTTAGACGCTGCACCCCATGGTGCTGCAGCTTTAGTCAGGTTTTCCACTCTATCCAAAAAAGAAGGTTACATCACTCCCAATAATGGGCATGAGACATAACAGTCTGAGAAACAGTAACATTTTGCAACAGAAATAGCACTCTCCTTTAGCATTATCCTCCTACAAATACAGTGGTTTCCGCTTATAAGAATCACAGATAAAATAATTTATGGTGGGATAAAAACGAAGGGAGAGAAACGTTTGTAGATTTACAATTACTTACTCTGTTTGTAAGAAGCAATTGGTTATACTATTGTCAAAGTTGTGTGGGTTGAATTTGTTTATTTTAAGAGAAGTACATTGTGGTACACATTATTCACGTATGTACAGTTGAAGTCGGAAGTTTACATAAACTTAGGTTGGAGTCATTAAAACTCGTTTTTCAACCACTCCACAAATTTCTTGTTAACAAACTATTGTTTTGGCAAGTTGTTTAGGACATCCACTTTGTGCATGACACAAGTCATGTTTACAACAATTGCTTACAGACAGATTATTTCACTTATAATTCACTGTATCACAATTCCAGTGGGTCAGAAGTTTACATACACTAAGTTGACTGTGCCTTTAAACAGCTTGGAAAATTCCAGAAAATGATGTCATGGCTTTAGAAGCTTCTGATAGGCTAATTGACATAATTTGAGTCAATTGGAGGTGTACCTGTGGATGTATTTCAAGGCCTACCTTCAAACTCAGTGCCTCTTTGCTTGACATCATGTGAAAATCAAAAGAAATCAGCCAAGACCTCAGAAAAAAATTGTAGATCTCCACAAGTCTGGTTCATCCTTGGGAGCAATTTCCAAACGCCTGAAGGTACCACGTTCATCTGTACAAACAATAGTACGGAAGTATAAACACCATGGGACCACGTAGCCGTCATACCGCTCAGGAAGGAGACGCGTTCTGTCTCCTAGAGATGAACGTACTTTCGTGTAAATCATGCAAATCAATCCCAGAACAACAGGAAAGGACCTTGTGAAGATGCTGGAGGAAACAGGTACAAAAGTATCTATATCCACAGTAAAACAAGTCTATATTTTGACATAACCTGAAAGGCCGCAAGGAAGAAGCCACTACTCCAAAACAGCCATAAAAAAGCCAGACTACAGTTTGCAACTGCACATGGGGACAAAGATTGTACTTTTTGGAGAAATGTCCTCTGGTCTGATGAAACAAAAATAGAACTGTTTGGCCATAATGACCATCGTTGTGTTTGGAGGAAAAAGGGGGAGGCTTGCAAGCCCGAAGACCCCCATCCCAACTGTGAAGCACGGGGTGGCAGCATCATGTTGTGGGGATCGCAAATGGGTCTTCCAAATGGACAATGACCCCAAGCACACTCGCAAAGTTGTGGCAAAATGGCTTAAGGACAACAAAGTCAAGGTATTGGAGTGGCCATCACAAAGCCCTGACATCAACCCTATAGAAAATTTGTGGGCAGAACTGAAAAAACGTGTGCGAGCAAGGAGGCCTACGAACCTGACTCAGTTACACCAGCTCTGTCAGGAGGAATGGGCCAAAATTCACCCAACTTATTGTGGGAAGCTTGTGGAAGGCTCCCGGAAACGTTTGACCCAAATTAAACAATTTAAAGGCAATGCTACCAAATACTAATTGAGCGTATGTAAACTTCTGACCCACTGGGAATGTGATGAAAGAAATAAAAGCTGAAATAAATCATTCTCTCTACTCTTATTCTGACATTTCACATTCTTAAAATAAAGTGTTGATCCTAACTGTCCTAAAACAGGGAATCTTTACGAGGATTAAATGTCAGGAATTGTGAAAAACTGAGTTTAAATGTATTTGGCTAAGGTGTATGTAAACTTCCGACTTCAACTGTATGTATAGCTCTATGGCACATGGTAGGGAAACTACCCCTAATCTTTCCCCAAACTTTCATCACCAGTATCCCACTTACCACTATCCTATCATATAATAGCTTCATTCAAAACCTCTTTCAGAACACCTAACAGCAGCAGCCCCAATGACATATTGGTCATCATGGGTGGGCTAGCAACTGTTTACAGAAAAGGCCAAGTGCAAGCAGGGCCACTACCACAACCAGTTCTAGTAATGCCATAAAACATTCATCATGATCACAGCCAGCATGATTGTTGGGAAGGTTCAGTATCAGAGCCTTGCTCCTTCAGTGTGATTGTGTGTGTATAGTGCAATGGATTGGGAAACAGAGAGAGGGCATTTCAATATCCTTCCAACAATCAAGGCAGGAAACCAGAGGTTTGCTCTAAACACATTTAATGCCTGGATAGAAATTTATGTGTTTTACAAACAGACACCCAGAAATCAAATAGGCCTGCAGGTAAAATATCAATTGGTTCAATGGTGTGGCTTGACATTTGTAGCTATCTAAAATGTGAAATGGTAAATGTTGACACAGTCCCAGACAATAACATCCATCTGTATTTCTATTCTAATTATTTTATGCTGCCTAAGCAAAGGTACTCCTGGCATTAGTGAAGAACCTGCTCAGTCAACAGAGAGAACCTGAGAACTCTCTTGTTGTAGGTCATTAATGCCTAATTACCAAGCTTCCCAGTGTTTTCTGTGGGTAATGTTACTTGGCACTCACTAACAAAGCCTCTAATAGTAGATAACTTGCTACCAGGGGATAAACCTTGGCAAGTCTTATTTTATTCTTCAAAATGTTCAATTCAAGGTAAATGCACGTATTTAAAGAGTTTTACGTTTGCAATTAGCATGATTATGTCCTGCACAGTAGTGAAGCCAACTGTTTTCCAAACTGAACTCTGTAGTAAGTAGCTTATTGTACATAGGTACCTAGGGGACTACACAGGGAGCTGAGCTGGATAGTCTTGTGTGGGGGTTTACAGCATAGCACAAGCTGTCATTTTTATCCTGCTTTGACATTTATTCTTTCTTGTCAAAACCCTTGAGCCTTTACATTGGAGTGCTTTTGGTTACAAGTGATATTTTTTAAATAAACTTGCCTCCCAATTATACTCAACATTTTGAGACGTGGGTTTGCACTCAGTGTAGTGGGGTGTAAAAATGACCAATTGTGACAAGTGAGCTAATAATTGGGATGAATGCGTTTGTATTGCGTTCAGGTGGAAGTGCCATATGTTCTTAAAGGTCCTAGCTGCACCAAAAGAAACTCTGTTGTTTTCAAAGAGCGGGGTGTGAGCTAATCTTATGCCCTTTCTCAATCATCAGGTTATAAAGACGAAGTACTGTAAACTCACTGAATCCTAACGTATACTACACTGATCACTGAAATGTAGCCTGTAAATGAAATGAGAGAAAGAAAGAACCTGATATTTAATGTCTTGTTGTACTGCTGTTTCATTTAACAAGGCCTAAAAAAAAATGATGCCTTCATATCAAGAAACAGAAATTAGGCAACATAATCATAACCAATTCATATTCCACCAAAGCTTTACCATGAGACCTGTTCTCCCCTCTATGAGCTCAGTGAGGGGGAGGGAGAGGACGAGGAACAAAAGCCAGCAAGAGGGAGAGTGAGGGGAATATTTCAATAGGTTCAGTCTTAGAAAAAAAGGTGCTATCTAGAACCTTAAAGGGTTCTTCGGCTGTCCCCATAGGAGAAACCTCTTAAAGAACCATTTTTGGTTGCTGGTAGAACCCTTTTGGTTTGCATGTAGAACCCTTTCTACAGAGGGTTCTACCTGGAACCAAAAAGGATTATCCTATGGGGACAGTCGGAGAACCCTTTTCAAACCCTTTTTTCTAAGAGTGTAGGCGCTCATCACACACCAGGCCTGTCCCTATGTAGTGACTGTTCCACAACTGTACATTGCGTAATAGGTACAACTCACAGCAGGAGTAATCCTCTGTAATTCTCTATCACGTAATACAGTTAAGATGAGGTTAAACGAGAGCACCACAGCCTCCCCCACTCGGCCTCCCATGTTTCCAAACACTCACAAAGATTTACCCCAAAAATCCATCTGTGCGCCTGAAATGACATCTATTGTTGGGTGGGGAAAATTATCTATTTTAAAAGCCTTTATGGCGCTTTTCATCAAGACTGTCATCCTTAGTCTAAAGCTATACAGTGACTGACAATGGCACATAAGTGTTCCAGAGACACAAAGGAACAGCTCAAATTACACCTGTAGCAATTACTACACCGATAAATTATACAGGACCAAGAGTGCTATCTAGAACTCCTCGGGAATACTGTAGAAAAATCTAAGGCCTATACTTGCTTCATCATAGCTTTAAAGCAGTCTGGTAATGTAAAACATGTATTGTATTTTAAATAGTAGATTAGTGCATGCACACTTTAATGTTTTCTTTCTTTATATACAGTGGGGAGAACAAGTATTTGATACACTGCCGATTTTGCAGGTTTTCCTACTTACAAAGCATGTAGAGGTCTGTAATTTTTATCATAGGTACACTTCAACTGTGAGAGACGGAATCTAAAACAAAAATCCAGAAAATCACATTGTATGATTTTTAAGTAATTCATTTGCATTTTATTGCATGACATAAGTATTTGATCACCTACCAACCAGTAAGAATTCCGGCTCTCACAGACCTGTTAGTTTTTCTTTAAGAAGCCCTCCTGTTCTCCACTCATTACCTGTATTAACTGCACCTGTTTGAACTCGTTACCTGTATAAAAGACACCTGTCCACACGCTCAATCAAACAGACTCCAACCTCTCCACAATGGCCAAGACCAGAGAGCTGTGTAAGGACATCAGGGATAAAATTGTAGACCTGCACAAGGCTAGGATGGGCTACAGGACAATAGGCAAGCTTGGTGAGAAGGCAACAACTGTTGGCGCAATTATTAGAAAATGGAAGAAGTTCAAGATGACGGTCAATCACCTTCGGTCTGGGGCTCCATGCAAGATCTCACCTCGTGGGGCATCAATGATCATGAGGAAGGTGAGGGATCAGCCCAGAACTACACGGCAGGACCTGGTCAATGACCTGAAGAGAGCTGGGACCACAGTCTCAAAGAAAACCATTAGTAACAGACTACGCCGTCATGGATTAAAATCCTGCAGCGCACGCAAGGTCCCCCTGCTCAAGCCAGCGCATGTCCAGGCCCGTCTGAAGTTTGCCAATGACCATCTGGATGATCCAGAGGAGGAATGGGAGAAGGTCATGTGGTCTGATGAGACAAAAACAGAGCTTTTTGGTCTAAACTCCACTCGCCGTGTTTGGAGGAAGAAGAAGGATGAGTACAACCCCAAGAACACCATCCCAACCGTGAAGCATGGAGGTGGAAACATCATTCTTTGGGGATGCTTTTCTGCAAAGGGGACAGGACGACTGCACCGTATTGAGGGGAGGATGGATGGGGCCATGTATCGCGAGATCTTGGCCAACAACCTCCTTCCCTCAGTAAGAGCATTGAAGATGGGTCGTGGCTGGGTCTTCCAGCATGACAACGACCCGATTCACAGCCAGGGCAACTAAGGAGTGGCTCCGTAAGAAGCATCTCATGGTCCTGGAGTGGCCTAGCCAGTCTCCAGACCTGAACCCAATAGAAAATCTTTGGAGGGAGCTGAAAGTCCGTATTGCCCAGCGACAGCCCCGAAACCTGAAGGATCTGGAGAAGGTCTGTATGGAGGAGTGGGCCAAAATCCCTGCTGCAGTGTGTGCAAACCTGGTCAAGAACTACAGGAAACGTATGATCTCTGTAATTGCAAACAAAGGTTTCTGTACCAAATATTAAGTTCTGCTTTTCTGATGTATCAAATACTTATGTCATGCAATAAAATGCTAATTAATTACTTAAAAATCATACAATGTGATTTTCTGGATTTTTGTTTTAGATTCCGTCTCTCACAGTTGAAGTGTACCTATGATAAAAATTACAGACCTCTACATGTTTTGTAAGTAGGAAAACCTGCAAAATCGGCAGTGTATCAAATACTTGTTCTCCCCACTGTATATACCAGCCTCCTGACTACTCAGAATATCCAGAATATTGAAAGATACACCTGTCAATGTAAAATATTTATATTTTCAAATCAATTAGAGATAAATGGTATAATTTTTTTGTTATTCTCCTGGCTACACTTCATTGTACAATAAGATCAATTAAACTGTGGGCCTAATCATACTGATGTGGAGTGATGTAACACAACGGTTTTAAAGACCACAGCACAATCGGTTCAACACAAAGATATCATAGGAAGGTAGGGAGACAATACCCTCAGGGTGAAAACAAGGTGTCACTTTGTATTTCCCTCACCATCTTGTGACCAACGGCATGAGTGTTCACATGGAGGCCTGAGATGCCTTCATCCAGACAGAACATGAGAACTGTATTGCATGTGATTAGTAACAAACAACGAATATGAAATCTGAATGAATTCAGACTTAAAGAGAACACTCTAGTCTTGTAATGTGGAGTTAGAAGTGCAATGGTGGTCTAATTAAGCAATAAGGCCTGAGGAGGTGGGTTATATGGCTAATGTACCACGGCTAAGGGTTGTTCTTACGCATAACGCAATGCCGAGGGAATGGTCACAGCCCTTAGCCGTGGTATATTGGCCATATATCACAAACCCGAGGTGGCTTATTGCTATTATCAATGTAATTGGAGCAGTAAAAATGCATGTTTTGTCATACCCGTGGTATATACGGTCTGATATACCACGGCTGTCAGCCAATCAGCAGTCAGGGCTCGAAACACTCAGTTTATAAAGAAACATATCTGATCAGATAAAATCTAATTATTTTGCTCTGAAATTGTGAGGGATGCAGTATGAAGAGTTTGATTGGATTCTTGCTGATATACTGTAACTCTCAAGGCTATGATTTTAAAAAGGAACTACACTCTCGACTGATGAGGATATGATCATCTGCATGTAACAAATCAGATACAGTTTACATCCCAGCTAATGACAGAGGGTATAGAAAAGACTGAAAAATGTAAATAAATGACTGCATTTAATCGTGTGTATTATGATCCCCTTCTATCAATATCACCAGAAAAAATGGTTCAAGGTTAGTATTTTTTTTTTAATATATTGTCACCTGCCGGTTTTATGTGAATAATTGTTACAAATATCCTCAATAATCAAACAGCATTCTATCTGGATCTGTAGCCATATGCGATCATTCAGTCGCCAAAGTAAATCAATACCTTCATAAGTAGCCTACTTCTTCAATAAACAAACCAATGCAGTGAACCAAGTCTGCACAACAATGACTACCTGGATGAATTCAGCTCTTTTCAAATATGTCCCCATTACCCTGTGTTTAGTCTTTCTGTATTGGGCTGATATTCTTGTCAAGTGCATGGCCTGATCTTCCTCATCAGAAAGGATATGTGCTCTTTTTATTGTAGGCTCCTGAGGCCAAGATCAAGGGGGGAAAAAACATATATTTTGATACAGTCAGGAAAAACAGAATCTTACCAACATTGACAATCATTGGAAGAGGGAAAGGGATTATTGTGCTGAGAGTGATCAATAACTTGATAAGCATTATAGACGTGAAGTACCATATACTTTAAGGAAATAAATACAGTACATTCAATTTCGTGTGTACAGTTGCTCAACATGGCATCAATAAAAAGTTATGCATAGTGGTTATGCATTCAGTAAAATTTGCACCTGTGAATCATTTAAGAGAAAACACTTCAAATAAAGCATATAAAAACACATTTCATGCACAGAGTCCAGATTGCGTTCATGAAAGGAATAAGAAAAGTAGCATCTATATATAACACTGTCCGAGATGACTAAATATGTTTATGTTCATGTTTAGTTAAATTCATTAATATCTTATTCAAATAGCATAAAACAATTAATATAACTATTATCTTACTGTAATTGTAACATTTTGTGCATGAAAAAATGTTTACAGGAGAAAACATTCAGCATTTGAAGAACGATTCATTATGTATGTTCGCATACAGTATTCAACAGCTGCAACTATGAAATGTGATAATCTTGACATTGTCAACTTCATTCAACTTCAACGTAGCCAGCATTTGGACAAAGGTGTGCAGAGGCTTATTAGCTTAGCTATGAGATTTTGGGTGTTGGGCCTCATTACAGTATCTTATACAGCCACAATAACATCAATATGAAAACTATAAGCATCTCATGTTTGTGACTACTAGCCTGAATAATTCAACATTTAAAAAATGTAGATTCAAATATTTCCTGTGCACATAGATTGAGTTGTATGGTGCAGGCAGCCACATTTAAGTCTATTGATGAGTATCACCTCCCCCAACCGCCCTCCAGTCCCCCTACCCTGAGAGTGTCCCACTTTAGCTTGGTATCAGCATTTCGTCCTCAAAGCTCTGCTTATAGGAATATCCTAAAGACTCCAATCTGTTTGCAAGGTATTTAAACTCGTCTGGCAGCCTCTTACACATTAGAGCTGTCACCTGTTCCTAAAATGAGTTCAATGGGTAAATTAGGGGGAAGAACTCATTCTATTTAATCAGACTCTGATTCGGGAATTAAAGAGGTCTGGTTGTGGGCTATTTTGAGATTACAGTTTTAACTGGCATGTCTAATTTAGAACAACAAATGCGAAAGATAAATTGATGATTACTGTAACTCCATCAAAATGCTCTGACATAGACCACTGTGAATGGTAGACCACTGTCAATGGTAGACCACTGTGAAAGTGAGAAAATGACATCCAAACTGGACTTCTTTTAGGGTAGAATACCCAAAATGCTCTCCACTGCCCCGTATCCCCAAAGAGTTGACGTATATAACAGTTACTAACATGCAAACTGATGGTGCATGTTTAGGCTACTAATGGTCAATCAGACTATTTTACATGTTGAATATGGTATTTTTACTGCCTGGGTATACAAAACATCTCATTTTTAAAGAAGTAAGGTGAGCCGTAAACAAACCATGACAAAGACCAAACAGAGAGGTGATCAAGGACAGACGATAAAATATGGCCATGGGTTTCAATAAGCTGCAGCCCCCTCAGTTGATTACTGAGACTGGAGGTCTCTAACTATTGAGGCTCTACCGCCCTCATGTGGCCATCCCCATCCCCTGTAGTGATAATTATGAGTATAGGTGGGGGTGGGGGTATCAGAAACAGATAATTGTGAACAAAGATAAGTGTAATAGCAATTATTTACAGATTATTTCGTGTTTACAGATTAGTAGTAAAGCCATAGAGTTGTCAATTATTCCGTCTGTGACTTGAAAAACATGAAAGCCACTTGTTTTGGTATACAACTAAGGAGCTAGGAATGTAACCCCTCTTAAAATATCAAAAACAGTGTTCTAGATGCAAGGACTGGCAGTACATGACATCCAAGAGACAGTTTAACCATATGTTGAAGGTATACAATGTTTGTTTACATTCTTGTTGTTTGTAAACAATGGAGTACTAAAACCTTTTTAGGCAATCGCAACCACAGGACAGAACTGCATGCTGATGTGCGTTAGATTGTTACTATGGTTGTGTTACACTGCTCAGACGTTGCTGACACATGCAAGCTTATCCTTCTGAAAAATGTAAAGTTATTTCGGGAATATTTAGGAAAGTTGCTGGCTAACTCATTGATCGTGCTTTGTAGAACACCCACTTGTTTTATTTTAGTAATTTAGCACACGTTCTTATCCAGAGGGACTAACAGTATTTTTTAATTGAACCTATTAACCTCTAGACAAGCCAGTTAAGAACAAATTCTTATTTACAATGACGGCCTACCCCGGCCAAACCCTTATCCGGATGACGCTGGGCCAATTGTGCGCCGCCCTATGAGACTCCCAATCTGGAATTGAACCAGGGTCTGTACTGACGACCCCTAGCACTAAGATGCAGTGCTTTGGACCACTGCGCCACTCGGGAGTGCATGCATTTGAATACATTTTCCGTACTGGTCCCCCGTGGAAATCGAACCTACAACCCTGGCTCTTCCAACTGAGCTACACAGGACTAACCCTCAGCAGATCAGTCGATTTAATGTCATAATGAGACTACAATTAAACTAAAACACTCCTGAGTCCCGCCCTATGGACCTATCAGGAACATTGGAAGTCACAATTTTGGTAATTATGCGGCGTTCGTGCGCTATCGGAGTTATTGCAAGCTCCTAGTTCCCAGTGGGAATTTCACTTCACTTGAATGACCCTCCAAGTCAGAATTTACAAGTGGGAAACTCAGACAAAATGTTGTTACCTAAGTTGCAGAGTTGTGATGTCTCACCACTGACCAAAACAAATAATTTTTTTCTCCATTACAACCTTATCACTATGTATAATGTAGCTAGTTTGACCATATTGCCAATGCTAACCAAGCGAGCTTACTTTATTACTAGCAATGCTAGCTTATCAAGCTAAATAAAATCTTAATGGTTGAAGAATTTTTCAGACTTCAAAAGCACTTGAACACAATCATGTCGGAATCACTTTCCCATTTCCCACGAGCATGTGAAGCCTATTGCCGCAGGAAGTATGGGGGCTTAGGGTGCTGCAGCACCCCCTGAAAAATCATAATTAAAAAACAAATGTATTTATTTTTATTGATTTGTTATTTTATATACATGAAAGTAGTGCACTGGGCCTTTACTATGCCTGTATTAGCGGTCCAATATAGCCATCTGTAGAGGGGCCCAACGTTTTTTTAATGTGCATTTTCCTACCAGTGGTGTGTTTCCACCAAACAGACTTGTTGCGGAATTTTTTTTGTGTGTGATGACATAGTGCACACAAAATGTACTTTTTCGCTCAAGTTTTCATTGGCTGGTGGCACCTTAATTGGGGAGGATGGGCTCGTGGTAACGGTTGGAGCAGAATCAGTGGAATGGTATCAAATACATCAAACATATGATTTTCATGTGTTTAATCAACTTGGACTCATAGTAAATGAAAATCCGGGACACTCAATTTAGTATGATATGTTATGTTTGGTATGGTAGGTATTAATTTGTGGATGTTCATTATCCATTTCGTATGATATGTTAGGAATTACAATTCATATGATACCGGTATGTTACAAATTTGCAACACATATATGTTACAAATTCCAATTTGTTGTGGCTAGTGTTGGCTAGGTTGCTAACGCTAACTTTAGCTAGGTGGCTAACGTTAGCTAGGCTAGGGGTTAGGGTTAGGAGTTAAGGAATAGGGGTTAAGTTTTGGGTTAAGGTTAGGAGATAGTTTAAAGGATTAAGGTTAGGTTAGGGTTAGGGGAAGGGTTAGCTAACATGCTAAGTAGTTGGAAAGTAGCAAGGGAGTAAATGTTATTTATACTGAACAAAAATATAAACGCAACATGTAAAGTGTTGGTCCCATGTTTCATGAGCTGAAATAAAAAAGTATCCATAAGTACAAAAGGCTTATTTCTCAACAACAAAAAATGCTACGCCAGCCCAGGACCTTTAACTCCGGCTTCTTCACCTGCGGGATGTTCTGAGACGAGCCACCCGGATAGCTGATGAAACTGTGAGTTTGCACAATCAAAGAATTTCTGCACAAATCTCAGGGAAACTCATCTACGTTCTCGTCGTCTCACCAGGGTCTTCACCTGACTGCAGTTCGGCATCGTAACTGACTTCAGTGGGCAAAAGCTCACCTTCGATGGCCACTGGCACGCAGAAAAGTGTGCTCTTCACGGATGAATCCCGGTTTCAACTGTACCTGGCAGATGGCAGACAGCGTGTGGGCGAGCGGTTTGCTGATGTCAACGTTGTTAACAGAGTGCCCCATGGTGGCGATTGGGTTATGGTATGGGCAGGCATAAGCTACGGAACAACGAACACAATTGCATTTTATCTATGGCAATTTGAACGCACAGAGATACCGTGACGAGATCCTGAGGCCCATTGTCGTGCTATTCTTCCGCCGCCATCACCTCATGTTTCAGCATGATAATGCATGGCCCCATGTCGCAAGGATTTGTACACAATTCCCAGTTCTTCCATTACCTGCATACTCACCAGACATGTCACCCATTGAGCATGTTTGGGATGCTCTGGATCGATGTGAATAATTAAAATTGACAGATTTCCTTATCTGAACTATAACTCAGTAAAATCTTTGAAATTGTTGCATGTTGCGTTTATATTTTTGTTCGGTATAAAAAAATTGGACCTCTCTGAAATGAAAGTGGATGGCGCTCCTTCTGCAAAATAGGATTAGGGTTACCTAAACCCTCCCTAAAAGCTCGACACTTAAAAAAAAAAGTGACCCTCCCCTACACCCAAAATAATAATTAGAACAAGTGGATAGCAGAGAACATGTCTACTGTTTACCCTCACTTCTTGGACTGTAACGGTCGTTCTCCTCCTCTTCGTCTGAAGAGGAGGAGTAGGGATTGGACCAAAGCGCAGCGTTGTTATAGGACATAGTGATTTATTTAAACAAAACCGAAAACACGAAGAACACTTGAATTGATACAAAAATAACAAACAACGTAGACTGACCTGAACATAAGAACTTACATAAACACGAAGAACGCATGAAACAGGAACAGACTAAAACAAACGAATGAAAACACGAAACAGTCCCGTGTGGTGCATACAGACACAGACACAGGAAACAACCACCCACAACAAACAATGTGAAACAACCTACCTTAATATGGTTCTCAATCAGAGGAAACGTAAAACACCTGCCTCTAATTGAGAACCATATCAGGCAACCCAATAACCAACATAGAAACACATAACATAGAATGCCCACCCCAACTCACACCCTGACCAACTAAACACATACAAAAACAAGAGAAAACAGGTCAGGAACGTGACATAACCCCCCCCCTCAAGGTGCGCACTCCGGACGCACCACCAAAAGTCTAGGGGAGGGTCTGGGTGGGCATCTGTCCACGGTGGCGGCTCAGGCTCTGGGCGTGGTCCCCACCCCACCATAGTCAATCCCCGCTTCCGTATCCCCCTCCCAATGACCACCCTCCAAATAAACCCACCTAAATTAAGGGGCATCAGCGGGATAAGGGGCATCAGCGGGATAAGGGGCATCAGTGGGATAAGGGGCATCAGCGGGATAAGGGGCAGCACCGGGATAAGGGGCAGCACCGGGATAAGGGGCAGAATCGGACTGAGGGACGACAGCTCCGGACTGAGGGACGGCAGCTCCGGACTGAGGGACGGCAGCTCCGGACTGAGGGACGGCAGCTCCGGACTGAGGGACGGCAGCTCCGGACTGAGGGACGGCAGCTCCGGACTGAGGGACGGGAGCTCCGGACTGGCTGCTCATGGTTCGCTGACGGCTCTGGCTGCTCATGGCTCGCTGAATGCTCTGGCTGCTCATGGCTCGCTGAGGGCTCTGGCTGCTCATGGTTCGCTGACGGCTCTGGCTGCTCATGGCTCGCTGACGGCTCTGGCTGCTCATGGCTCGCTGACGGCTCTGGCTGCTCATGGCTCGCTGACGGCTCTGGCTGCTCATGGCTCGCTGGCGGCTCTGGCTGCTCATGGCTCGCTGGCGGCTCTGGCTGCTCCTGGCTCGCTGGCGGCTCTGGCGGATCCTGGCTCACTGGCGGCTCTGGCGGATCCTGGCTCACTGGCGGCTCTGGCGGATCCTGGCTGATTGGCGGCTCTGGCGGATCCTGGCTGACTGGCGGCTCTGGCGGATCCTGGCTGATTGGCGGCTCTGGCGGATCCTGGCTGATTGGCGGCTCTGGCAGATCCTGGCTGACTGGCGGCTCTGGCAGATCCTGGCTGACTGGCGGCTCTGGCAGATCCTGGCTGACTGGCGGCTCTGGCAGATCCTGGCTGACTGGCGGCTCTGGCAGATCCTGGCTGACTGGCGGCTCTGGCAGATCCTGGCTGACTGGCGGCTCTGGCAGATCCTGGCTGGTTGGCGGCTCTGGCAGATCCTGGCTGGTTGGCGGCTCTGGCAGATCCTGACTGGTTGGCGGCTCTGGCAGATCCTGACTGACGAACGGCTCTGACGGCTCGGGACAGACGGGCGGCTCTAATGGCTCGGGACAGACGGATGGCTCAGATGGCGCTGGGCAGACGGATGGCTCAGATGGCGCTGGGCAGACGGATGGCTCAGATGGCGTTGGGCAGACGGATGGCTCAGATGGCGCTGGGCAGACGGATGGCTCAGATGGTGCTTGGCAGACGGGCAGCTCTGGCCGGATGAGGCGCACTGTAGGCCTGGTGCGTGGTACCGGAACTGGAGGTACTGGGCTAAGGACACGCACCATCAGGCTAGTGCGGGGAACAGCAACAGGGCACACTGGACTCTCAAAGCGTACTATAGGCCTGGTGCGTGGTACCGGCACTGGTGGTACCGGGCTGAGGGCACGCACATCAGGGCGAGTACGGGGAGAAGGAACAGTGTGTACAGGGCTCTGGAGACGCACAGGAGGCTTTGTGCGTGGTGTAGGCACTGGTGGTAATAGGCTGGAGACACGCACCACAGGGCTAGTGCGTGGAGGAGGAACAGGGCTCTGGAGAGGCACAGGAAGCCTGGTGCGCGGTGTAGGCACTGGTGGTAATGGGCTAGGGCGGGGAGGTGGCGCCGGAAATACCGGACCGTGCAGGCGTACTGGCTCCCTTGAGCACTGAGCCTGCCCAACCTTACCTGGTTGTATGCTCCCCGTCGCCAGACCAGTGCGGGGAGGTGGAATAACCCGCACCGGGCTATGTAGGCGAACTGGGGACACCATGCGTAAGGCTGGTCATGACATGGACAGACCAGAGCCTTAGATATGCAGTTTTAGGAACTGTTCGTCATCCTGAAAGCATTACATGGCATCGCACAAGGCTGCGGGCCAGAAGGTTGTGGTTTCACAGATCACCGTGGACAAGAGTAGATGTAGATAGATCTCCTTTTTTATAAAATAATTGCATGAATCTATCATCGTATTTGCAGGTCTGATAAAAATAAATGTGGCTTTTCCAAACGTTTCATGCAATTCTACGTAATTTTACATATTAGCACAATTTTTATAATACCACTCAAATTACAGAAATTACAGGCTAAGAATGAGAGATAAGCATGTGTTTATCTTATCATATTTCTCCAATGCCAAATCAGTGTGTCCTGTTTGCAAATAATTCAATCTGAGACGTCATTAGGATTCTGAGCATGGTACCTTTCCACCCCAGTCAGAGTAGGCCACAGAAACAGAAAAATGTACGCTTTAACTGCTGGCTACTCTTCTTCCGTGGCTTAAGCCAATGAGAGAAGGACACAAGTGTGGGGCACGCCCCCACCAGGGGGTGCGCGGGGGTCCCCCTCCCAAAAAAGGAACTCAGTTCGGCTTTCAACTTACTCTTCAAAGTTGTAATAGTAGAATGCATAAGGTGTAATTTTGAAATTGGGTAGTGCATCATCAGTTTTCCTCTTGTCATGTCAGTCATTCCATACCTTAGAGAGCACTTTAGACCTTGTCAGAAATGTCCAGATCAACTAGCCCATGTCAGCTAATGTTTTTTTGCTATTTTGTAATAATGTTTGAGTCACTCAAATATATCACATGAATACACATTAGACATGGCAAAATGTATAGAATTGCAAGAAAATTAGCTGTGTTTGTGGGCGGGGGGGGGGGGGGGGCACAGGATATTCCCCAATGCAGGAAGGGGGGCCTGAGTGAAAAGGTTTGGTCTATTGTACAGAGTGAATAGCTTAATCAATTGATAGTGACAGAATTAGATTACTTCCCAAGCAAAGTACATTTTTTGTCTCCTCAGCTGTAGGTTGTAGCGCAGCCTCTGAATGAAAAACAAATGAAACAATGATTTTTTTATTTATTTTTTTATTTTTATTTAACCTTTATTTAACCAGGTAGGCAAATTGAGAACACGTTCTCATTTACAATTGCGACCTGGCCAAGATAAAGCAAAGCAGTTCGACACATACAACAACACATAGTTACACATGGAGTAAAACAAACATATAGTCAATAATACAGTGAAAAAAAAAATAAGTCTATATACAATGTGAGCAAGTGAGGTGAGATAAGGGAGGTGAAGGCAAACAAATATATGTATAAATAAATAAAATAAATAAATAAAAATATAAAAGGCCATGGAGGTGAAGTGAATACAACACAGCAAGTAAAATAAAACTAAAAAAAAAAAACCTGGAATGGTTGGTTTGCAGCGGAAGAAAGTGCAAAGTAGAGACAGAAAATAATGGGGTGCAAAGGAGCAAAATAAATTAATAAAATAAATACAGTAGGTAAGTAACCTACTGTAGGTAACTCCAATGATATCCCCATATGCAATGGAGTTACGTCTTTCCCAGGTATTTTACAGCTCGTTTCTAGCATAAAGCATCGCTGTCCAAAGCGCTGTTATGGATCACTTTATATAAACGGATCCGTTTTATTTTCTTCAAAATCTTAAGCTAAGAAGGGGTAGGCGTGTGCTTTTTGCCATTTTCTTGGCAAACATATCAAGACTGTTTCAAGGACAGCTTTTTTCCATCTACGTAACATTGCAAAAATCTGAAACTTTCTGTCCAAAAATGATGCAGAAAAATGAATCCATGCTTTTCTTACTTCTAGGTTAGACTACTGCAATGCTTTACTTTCCGGCTACCCGGATAAAGCACTAAATAAACTTCAGTTAGTGCTAAATACGGCTGCTAGAATCCTGACTAGAACCCCAAAAATGTATCATATTACTCCAGTGCTAGCCTCCCTACACTGGCTTCCTGTTAAGGCAAGGGCTGATTTCAAGGTTTTACTGCTAACCTACAAAGCATTACATGGGCTTGCTCCTACCTATCTTTACGATTTGGTTCATTAGAACAAATAACACATAAGATAGTTGATTGCACCCAAATTGGACATTTGAATTTGTAGGATTCATAAAATGAATTAATTTAATAAATATAGTACCCAAACTCCGATTTGGATCAAACTTGTTTCTAACAATGAGTAAGACATGAAGAATCCCAATATAGTCAAAAGCCACCCACGGACCCCCCACACCCCACGCCAATCCCACCCCATCAACAAGTATACCGTATCAGTTCTCTATACAAGTAGTATGGAGCTGTGGCGGAGTATTGTTTCTTCATGCTATGTATTTGTGTTTATTATGGATCGCCATCTTCCTGGGGTCCAGCAAATTTAAGGCAGTTTATACCATTTTAAAACATTACAATATATTTGCAGATTTCACAACTGTCATGATCGTCGTTACGTGAAAGAGAGGAGGACCAAGGCGCAGCGTGAAATGAACACATATTTAATCAACGAAGATGAAGAACACTTACAAACTAAACAAAACAACAAACCGACGAACGTGAAGCTATATAATGACAAGTGCAGACACAGGCAACTTACACATAGACATAGACAATCACCCACAAATTACCTAATGATTATGGTTGCCTAAATATGGCTCCCAATCAGAGACAACGATAGACAGCTGTCTCTAATTGAGAACCAATCTAGGCAACCATAGACATACATACACCTAGACTAAACATTGCCCCATAAACATACAAAAAAACCTAGACAATACAAAACACATACATCCCCCATGTCACACCCTGACCTAACTAAAATAATAAAGAAAACAAAGATAACTAAGGCCAGGGCGTGACAGTATCCCCCCCCCCCCCAAAGGTGCGGACTCCGGCCGCAAAACCTGACATAGAAGGGGAGGGTCCGGGTGGGCCTTCTTACGGCGGCGGCTCGGGTGCGGGACGTGGCCCCCACTCCACCATAGTCAATACCCGCTTTGGTGGCGCCTCTGGAGCGAGGACCCTTACAGCGAGTCCCGGACTGAAGACCATCCTAGAGGGCGCCACTGGACGGAGGGGCAGCTCCGGACGGAGGGGCAGCTCCGGACTGAGGGGCAGCTCCGGACTGAGGGGCAGCTCTGGCAGCTCCTGACTGGATGGCGGCTCTGGCAGGTCCTGGCTGACTGGCGGCTCTGGCAGCTCCTGGCTGACTGGCGGCTCTGGCAGGTCCTGGCTGACTGGCGGCTCTGGCAGGTCCTGGCTGACTGGCGGCTCTGGCAGGTCCTGGCTGACTGACGACTCTGGCAGGTCCTGGCTGACTGACGACTCTGGCAGGTCCTGGCTGACTGACGACTCTGGCAGGTCCTGGCTGACTGACGACTCTGGCAGGTCCTGGCTGACTGACGACTCTGGCCGGTCCTGGCTGGCTGACTGACGACTCTGGCCGGTCCTGGCTGACTGACGACTCTGGCCGGTCCTGGCTGACTGACGACTCTGGCAGGTCCTGGCTGACTGGCGGCTCTGGCAACTCCTGACTGGCGGGCGGCACTGGCAGCTCCTGACTGGCGAGCGGCACTGGCAGCTCCTGACTGGCGGGCGGCTCTAGCGGCTCCTGACTGACGGACGGCTCTAGCGGCTCCTGACTGATGTACGGCTTTGACGGCTCAGGACAGACGGGCGGCTTTGACGGCTCAGGACAGACGGGCGGCTTTGACGGCTCAGGACAGACGGGCGGCTCAAACGGGCAGCGCAGGCGGCGCTGGGCAGACGGACAGCTCAGATGGCGCTTGGCAGACGGGCAGCGCAGGCGGTGCTGGGCAGACGGGTAGCTCAGACGGCGCTGGGCAGGAGGACAGCGCAGACGGTGCTGGGCAGACGGCAGACTCTGGCCGGCTGAGGCGCACAGTAGGCCTGGTGCGTGGTGCCGGAACTGGTGGTACCGGGCTGGGGACACGCATCTCAGGGCTAGTGCGGGGAGGCGGAACAGGGCGTACTGGACTGCCGAGGCGCACTATAGGCCTGGTACGTGGTGCCGGAACTGGTGGTACCGGGCTGGGGACACGCACCTCAAGGCTAGTGCGGGGAGGAGGAACAGGGCGTACTGGACTCTGGAGACGCACAGGAAGCTTGGTGCGTGGTGTTGGCACTGGTGGTACTGGGCCGAGGACACGCACCTCAGGGCGAGTGCGGGGAAGAGGAACAGGGCGTACTGGACTGCCGAGGCGCACTATAGGCCTGGTACGTGGTGCCGGAACTGGTGGTATCGGGCTGGGGACACGCACCTCGAGGTTAGTGCGGGGAGCAGGAACAGGGCGCACAGGGCTCTGGAGACGCACAGGAGGCTTGGTGCGTGGTGCCGGAACCGGAGGACTGGTACGAGGGGCTGCCACAGGAGAGCTAGTACGTGGGGCTGCTACAGGAGGTGCAGGACTAGGGAGGCGCACAGGAGGCCTGGTTCGTGGGACTGGCACTGTCATTCCCAGACGGTTAGCACGCACCTCAGGACGAGTATGGAGAGCTGACTCAGGTAACATCACATCCCGCACACGCTCTGTCGGGTGGATGTTGTGCCTCCAGCACCAACACAGCAGCTCCCTCATTTCACTCTCCTCCAAACTCCCCATTAAATCCTTTACAGTCTCTGTATCATTCCCATTGCTCACCTCCAATATTAGCCCGACTGGCTCTGGTTTCTTCTTCGGCTCCTCACGGTAAGCACGGGAAGTTGACGCAGGTCTCCTATCTGAACTCGCCACACTCCCCATGTGCCCCACCCCAAGAAACTTTTGGCGTTTCCTCGAGGGCTTCCTACCGCGCCGTCGTGCTCCTTTCTCCAACTCCATTATCCTGTAACCCTCCTCGCACTGCTCCAGCGAATCCCAGGCGGGCTCCGGCACTTTCTCTGGATCGATCGCCCACCTGTCTATCTCTTCCCAGGTTGTTCTCCACTCATCCTTTTCCCGGGTCCATTCCTCCACAAAGCTCTGTTCCCTCCTTTCACGCTGCTTGGTCCAATTTTGGTGGGTGATTCTGTCACGATCGTCGTTACGTGAAAGAGAGGAGGACCAAGGCGCAGCGTGAAATGAACACATATTTAATCAACGAAGATGAAGAACACTTACAAACTAAACAAAACAACAAACCGACGAACGTGAAGCTATATAATGACAAGTGCAGACACAGGCAACTTACACATAGACATAGACAATCACCCACAAACTACCTAATGACTATGGTTGCCTAAATATGGCTCCCAATCAGAGACAACGATAGACAGCTGTCTCTAATTGAGACCCAATCTAGGCAACCATAGACATACATACACCTAGACTAAACATTGCCCCATAAACATACAAAAACCCCTAGACAATACAAAACACATACATCCCCCATGTCACACCCTGACCTAACTAAAATAATAAAGAAAACAAAGATAACTAAGGCCAGGGCGTGACAACAACACACTGTGTGCCCCTAGGCCCCTACGCCACCACTACCACATATCTACATTACTAAATCAATGTGTATGTATAGTGCGTATGTTATCGCGTGTGTGTGTGTGTGTGTGTGTGTGTGTGTGTGTGTGTGTGTGTGTGTGTGTGTGTGTGTGTGTGTGTGTGTGTGTGTGTGTGTGTGTGTGTGTGTGTGTGTGTGTGTGTGTTGCTCAGTGAATTTGGTGATCTTTTTTTCCCACACTACCTATATTGCACTACCCTGTGCTCCACCTCATACAACTATTTTTGTTATTCCAAGCTGAATTACTAAAGGAGCACTTGTGCATTTTTATTGCAGAGAGGTATGATTTTCTCCATGTACCCCAGTCACTAAGTTAACACAATTTTTTTTCAATTTAAATGTATTGAACTTTTTAAAATTTTTACTTTAAACATCTTCACAGGGAGTGGTAATACGGTGGCCAATAATGGTTGCAATTAATATCAGCTGTGCGGGTGATCTTAACGCATATTAATAGCTTAATGAGAGATCACCTGCCGATAATACTGTGTGGTGGCCAACAATGGTACAGTAGCAATGGTTTCAACACACCCAGACCTTTTATCCACATCCTTCTTTACCAACATCCTCTCTAACACAGAAATCTGATTTGTATTGTTGGAGACTGACATTGTGTGAGGAAAATAGTCATTATCGTAACAGGTGGGTGGAGTGAGTGATACATTACCATGGCTTGAAGGCCCCACCAGAGGGCAATAGCACCACTATTCCGACGTAATTCCTATCCTAGAGTGGAAACGCTCGTTAAGGTTCCACCTCCGAAGAATGACTTACTGGTGATTTCCAGGTTGAGTGGAGAAACAACAAATAGGGCACTGAGAGCTGCTAACCTCATTTAGCTAGCTAGCATGCTAACCTTATCTAGCGAGCTAATGTTGGGGCGACGGGGAGAGTGGGGTTGCCAAATCGATCATATCACGCAATTAAACCATTTATAAAATGGTCAGATATATTTTTTAAACAGACTAGCTCGAAAATAAGGGAAGCTTGACAAACGAGGTCTTAGTGGCCGGGAGAGGGATGTTTAAGTGCGGCTGCCCCGGTTCGCCTGGTGGGCAAGGTTGTGGAGGTGTCCGAGCCACGGCCGGGATGCTCTGATGGGTGATGCGCAGAGAGAGGGGTGTTGGCCGGGTAGGGAGAGTAGGTGTGGAGGCCTGGAGGTCCAGGGAGTAAGCTGAACTCTTAGGCCCAGGGAGAGGGCCCTCACGGGGAGGACTGTGCCCCGGCCGTTCACCGCTTAGAGCGCCCAGGTTCAACCTCTACATTGCGAGGTGCTACCTGGTTGATGCTGCCAGTAGCATACAAGTCTAAGTACACACGGCCGGTACAGTGAAACTGGAAATGGCTAGGCTAGCGATGATAGTGGTAATGATTATCAAAATATAAATAACCAGATACAGTCTATGGTCTAGCTACCGGTATACTCACCACCACTGGGGACCAACAAACTCCAACCACCTGTTCCGCATAATATGGTCCTTCGGCAGGACATGCAAACCATAGTTGTTGGCTGTGCATTCTGCTGGAAGCATGCATTGCATGGTCAATCCGTATAGGGCTTTTCATCTCAAACGTCTGTGATCCTTTGAACGCTTTAGGGGCGATGGAACAACAGGGCCCCATTCAATGAAGGGAAGCGAAGCGGGTGGAGGGGTGATTGGCACAGGGAGATTTGCACAAGGAGTACTGATATAAGTAGGACACATGACATCCCGGCAACTTTGAGAAAAAACACTTTATATCGGAGTTGTCTCGAGATGGATATGCATATTCATGGCATGAGGCTAGTAGCATAGCATCTCTCTCCTTTGAATACAGGCGGTTTACATCAACAACCCTCATCGAAAATTTTAAAAAGGATTACAATAATGAGATGTTTCCACCAATCCAAAGAAAGTATAGCCAGGAGCAAGAGAGCCCACCATGCTGCTTTGTGAACAACGACTCCGATTGTTAGGGCTGAGAGACATGTACTTCATGTATCTTGTCAGTATATACATACTCTATGCGGCAGGTAGCCTAGAGGTTAGAGAATTGGACTAATAATCGAAAGGTTGCAAGATCGAATCCCTGAGCTGACAAGGGAAAAATCTGTTGTTCTGCTCCTGAAAAAGGCAGCTAACCCACTGTTCCTAGGCTGTCATTGAAAATAAGAAATTGTTCTTAACTGACTTGCCTAATTAAATACATAAATATACAAACATACAGCTGCTTGTTAAATTTTGCCTGTTGGTTGCAATGGGCCCATTGGGTTATTAACAAGATAGACAGTTGTGCATTAGGCAATGGGCCCATTGGGATATTAACAAGACAGACGTTAAGTGCCTGCGACATTTATAAGTTATATTCTTCAAGAATAAATGGGTAAATATCAAGAATTGAAATGACCATTGAACAGCTTCCCCAAATTCCAGACTGTAGCTTTAAAGGGCCAATCTGGAATTGAATCAATAACAAAGCATATTTCCCACCACTGTTTCGGTAAAAAGCTGAGGGATGGGGCTAG
This sequence comes from Salvelinus alpinus, assembly GCF_045679555.1. NCBI lineage: Eukaryota > Metazoa > Chordata > Actinopteri > Salmoniformes > Salmonidae > Salvelinus > Salvelinus alpinus. The sequence goes on from NC_092117.1 coordinate 13,981,169, forward strand.
AGAAATGTAATCACTCTCAAATTCATAGACGGTGATATGAGAGCAGGGACTGACCATCTATGATATAAAAAGTATAGTTTAAACCATGTTTTGAGTCTATATCATGTTTGTTTCCATTTACTTTGTTGACAAACATTGGAGTAAAACAGGCTTATATTTGGGGTTCTGATGGGGTATCACAGTTAAACTAAGCTCATGCGGCATTTATAATAATAATGTGATTGTGCTTATATTTGTCTTATTTCTCACATGTACAAGTGTGTATTAATATGCATGTGTGAATGGGGAAATGAAACACCCTGGCAGAGTGGGTTCACTGCCAGTGTCTGCCATTATCAATGATGACCCTGGAACAGTTAGGGTTAAGTGCCTTGCTCAAGCTAGCAACCTTTTGGTTAATGGCCCAACGCTCTAATCGCTAGGCTACCTGCCGACCTGAACCATCCATGATGTAACCATGTTTTGAAGCTACAGTATGCAGTGTCTGTTTACAATTATATTCATATAAAAGTTTTTTTAAATGATGTACCAATCCTAATCTAGAATTGGTCATCCATTTTTACCAAAACAAGTGGCAGGGGAACTGCTTTGTTGTTTTTCGAATCCCGGATGGCTCATTTAAAGGTTTTGAAGGCCATTTAATAACTGTTAATGGACAGACAGAACATTCCCGGCCAGTGCCCACTCCATACAGGTTAACGTGAATGTAGGGGAAGGTTGCTCTAAAGCTGTCCTTTTTGGATGCAGGTTTCATGAGGCCTCTGTTAGAATGGAATGACATAAATGAAAAAGGAACTATTACCAACAGCAAACATACTGATGAGTTGCTGCTGATCAAAGTGTAGTTTTGTCCAATTCAAGCACATACAATATATATAAAGGTGATCATTTGATGTGTGGAAATGTGAAGAATATTCAGCAACTTGATTTGACCGACTTTTTCAGAACATGGAAGTGGTTTTGCGTCTGGCTTCAATTTAACAAAATTACGCTTTGATCAGCAGCTTCTCTTGTCAGAATGTTTGCTGTTGATAATAGTTATTTTTTCATTCGTAATCCTACGCTTATCAATCATGTTGCAACCGAGCCCTTATAAACCCTACATCTCAAAAGGACAGCTTTAGAGCAACCTTCCCCCACATTCGTATTGATCTACATGATGTTTGACATGCTTGAGCCTGAAAAAAGTGGAACAGCGGGTCCTCCCATTTTGCCTCTCACAGTTCTTGAGAAGGGCAGGATCCTTCTCAAGAAGTGTGTATCTTTTCCTGTCAGTGTGGAAACGGTTGTAGACACAACATGGACCATACAGTAGCTGCAGTCTGCTCTTCCAGTTCAGCTTGAGTTAATGGTGTGAGACCATCCAGCTCACCCAGGCAAAGGCATAAACAGTGTGAGTCAAGACATGTTAGACCTCCCGTGATACTGAGAGCATCAGCATGTTTTGCAATTTTGTCCAGACTTAACAAACATTTTGGGTCTACCTTAAAGTTGGTAACAGTAGTTAGAAAAATGGTAACTACAGTTGCCATCCCTTTAAAGTTCACACACTGTAATATTGGAAAAATACATGTTGAATTGAGTGGGTAAGTGTCCCGTCAGTGCTTTACCAAAATTAAGTTTTGACATTCAACATTCATGAATTGGAGACATTCATTAGAACAAATAACACATAAGATAGTTGATTGCACCCAAATTGGACATTTGAATTTCTAGGATTCATAAAATGAATTAATTTAATAAATATAGTACCCAAACTCCGATTTGGACCAAACTTGTTTCTAACAATGAGTAAGACATGAAGAATCCCAAGAAATAGTCAAAAGCCACCCACGGACCCCCACACCCCACGCCAATCCCACCCCATCAACAAGTATACCGTATCAGTTCTCTATACAAGTAGTATGGAGCTGTGGCGGAGTATTGTTTCTTCATCCTATGTATTTGTGTTTATTATGGATCGCCATCTTCCTGGGGTCCAGCAAATTTAAGGCAGTTTATACCATTTTAAAACATTACAATATATTTGCAGATTTCACAACTGTCACGATCGCCGTTACGTGAAAGAGAGGAGGACCAAGGCACAGCGTGAAATGAACACATATTTAATCAACGAAGACGAAGAACACTTACAAACTAAACAAAACAACAAACCGACGAACGTGAAGCTATATAATGACAAGTGCAGACACAGGCAACTTACACATAGACATAGACAATCACCCACAAATTACCTAATGACTATGGTTGCCTAAATATGGCTCCCAATCAGAGACAACGATAGACAGCTGTCTCTAATTGAGAACCAATCTAGGCAACCATAGACATACATACACCTAGACTAAACATTGCCCCATAAACATACAAAAACCCCTAGACAATACAAAACACATACATCCCCCATGTCACACCCTGACCTAATTAAAATAATAAAGAAAACAAAGATAACTAAGACCAGGGCGTGACAGTACCCCCCCCAAAGGTGCGGACTCCGGCCGCAAAACATGACATAGAAGGGGAGGGTCCGGGTGGGCCTGCTTATGGCGGCGACTCGGGTGCGGGACGTGGCCCCCACTCCACCATAGTCAATACCCGCTTTGGTGGCGCCTCTGGAGCGAGGACCCTTACAGCGAGTCCCGGACTGAAGACCATCCTAGAGGGCGCCACTGGACGGAGGGGCAGCTCCGGACTGAGGGGCAGCTCCGGACTGAGGGGCAGCTCCGGACTGAGGGGCAGCTCCGGACTGAGGGGCAGCTCCGGACTGAATGGCAGCTCCGAACTGGAGGGCAGCTCATGACTGCAGGGCAGCTCATGACTGCAGGGCAGCTCATGACTGGAAGGAAGCTCATGACTGGTGGGCAGCTCCTGGCTGACTGGCGGCTCTGGCAGGTCCTGGCTGACTGGCGGCTCTGGCAGGTCCTGGCGGCTCTGGCAGGTCCTGGCTGACTGGCGGCTCTGGCAGGTCCTGGCTGACTGGCGGCTCTGGCAGGTCCTGGCTGACTGACGACTCTGGCAGGTCCTGGCTGACTGACGACTCTGGCAGGTCCTGGCTGACTGACGACTCTGGCAGGTCCTGGCTGACTGACGACTCTGGCAGGTCCTGGCTGACTGACGACTCTGGCAGGTCCTGGCTGACTGACGACTCTGGCAGGTCCTGGCTGACTGACGACTCTGGCCGGTCCTGGCTGGCTGACTGACGACTCTGGCCGGTCCTGGCTGACTGACTGACGACTCTGGCCGGTCCTGGCTGACTGACGACTCTGGCCGGTCCTGGCTGACTGACGACTCTGGCAGGTCCTGGCTGACTGGCGGCTCTGGCAGGTTCTGGCTGACTGGCGGCTCTGGCAGGTCCTGGCTGACTGGCGGCTCTGGCAGGTCCTGGCTGACTGGCGGCTCTGGCAGGTCCTGGCTGACTGGCGGCTCTGGCAACTCCTGACTGGCGGGCGGCACTGGCAGCTCCTGACTGGCGAGCGGCACTGGCAGCTCCTGACTTGCGGGGTGCTCTGGTGGCTCCTGACTGACGGACGGCTCTAGCGGCTCCTGACTGACGGACGGCTCTAGCGGCTCCTGACTGACGTACAGCTTTGACGGCTCAGGACAGACGGGCGGCTTTGACGGCTCAGGACAGACGGGCGGCTCAAACGGGCAGCGCAGGCGGCGCTGGGCAGACGGACAGCTCAGATGGCGCTTGGCAGACGGGCAGCGCAGGCGGTGCTGGGCAGACGGGTAGCTCAGACGGCGCTGGGCAGGAGGACAGCGCAGACGGTGCTGGGCAGACGGCAGACTCTGGCCGGCTGAGGCGCACAGTAGGCCTGGTGCGTGGTGCCGGAACTGGTGGTACCGGGCTGGGGACACGCATCTCAGGGCTAGTGCGGGGAGGCGGAACAGGGCGTACTGGACTGCCGAGGCGCACTATAGGCCTGGTACGTGGTGCCGGAACTGGTGGTACCGGGCTGGGGACACGCACCTCAAGGCTAGTGCGGGGAGGAGGAACAGGGCGTACTGGACTCTGGAGACGCACAGGAAGCTTGGTGCGTGGTGTTGGCACTGGTGGTACTGGGCCGAGGACACGCACCTCAGGGCGAGTGCGGGGAAGAGGAACAGGGCGTACTGGACTGCCGAGGCGCACTATAGGCCTGGTACGTGGTGCCGGAACTGGTGGTACCGGGCTGGGGACACGCACCTCAAGGTTAGTGCGGGGAGCAGGAACAGGGCGCACAGGGCTCTGGAGACGCACAGGAGGCTTGGTGCGTGGTGCCGGAACCGGAGGACTGGTACGAGGGGCTGCCACAGGAGAGCTAGTACGTGGGGCTGCTACAGGAGGTGCAGGACTAGGGAGGCGCACAGGAGGCCTGGTTCGTGGGACTGGCACTGTCATTCCCAGACGGTTAGCACGCACCTCAGGACGAGTATGGAGAGCTGACTCAGGTAACATCACATCCCGCACACGCTCTGTCGGGTGGATGTTGTGCCTCCAGCACCAACACAACAGCTCCCTCATTTCACTCTCCTCCAAACTCCCCATTAAATCCTTTACAGTCTCTGTATCATTCCCATTGCTCACCTCCAATATCAGCCCGACTGGCTCTGGTTCCTTCTTCGGCTCCTCACGGTAAGCACGGGAAGTTGACGCAGGTCTCCTATCTGAACTCGCCACACTCCCCATGTGCCCCACCCCAAGAAACTTTTGGCGTTTCCTCGAGGGCTTCCTACCGCGCCGTCGTGCTCCTTTCTCCAACTCCATTATCCTGTAACCCTCCTCGCACTGCTCCAGCGAATCCCAGGCGGGCTCCGGCACTTTCTCTGGATCGATCGCCCACCTGTCTATCTCTTCCCAGGTTGTTCTCCACTCATCCTTCTCCCGGGTCCATTCCTCCACAAAGCTCTGTTCCCTCCTTTCACGCTGCTTGGTCAAATTTTGGTGGGTGATTCTGTCACGATCGTCGTTACGTGAAAGAGAGGAGGACCAAGGCGCAGCGTGAAATGAACACATATTTATTCAACGAAGACGAAGAACACTTACAAACTAAACAAAACAACAAACCGACGCATATTAACGCATATTAATAGCTTAATGAGAGATCACCTGCCGATAATACTGTGTGGTGGCCAACAATGGTACAGTAGCAATGGTTTCAACACACCCAGACCTTTTATCCACATCCTTCTTTACCAACATCCTCTCTAACACAGAAATCTGATTTTTATTGTTGGAGACTGACATTGTGTGAGGAAAATAGTCATTATCGTAACAGGTGGGTGGAGTGAGTGATACATTACCATGGCTTGAAGGCCCCACCAGAGGGCAATAGCACCACTATTCCGACGTAATTCCTATCCTAGAGTGGAAACGCTCGTTAAGGTTCCACCTCCGAAGAATGACTTACTGGTGATTTCCAGGTTGAGTGGAGAAACAACAAATAGGGCACTGACAGCTGCTAACCTCATTTAGCTAGCTAGCATGCTAACCTTATCTAGCGAGCTAATGTTGGGGCGACGGGGAGAGTGGGGTTGCCAAATCGATCATATCACGCAATTAAACCATTTATAAAATGGTCAGATATATTTTTTAAACAGACTAGCTCGAAAATAAGGGAAGCTTGACAAACGAGGTCTTAGTGGCCGGGAGAGGGATGTTTAAGTGCGGCTGCCCCGGTTCGCCTGGTGGGCAAGGTTGTGGAGGTGTCCGAGCCACGGCCGGGATGCTCTGATGGGTGATGCGCAGAGAGAGGGGTGTTGGCCGGGTAGGGAGAGTAGGTGTGGAGGCCTGGAGGTCCAGGGAGTAAGCTGAACTCTTAGGCCCAGGGAGAGGGCCCTCACGGGGAGGACTGTGCCCCGGCCGTTCACCGCTTAGAGCGCCCAGGTGCAACCTCTACATTGCGAGGTGCTACCTGGTTGATGCTGCCAGTAGCATACAAGTCTAAGTACACACGGCCGGTACAGTGAAACTGGAAATGGCTAGGCTAGCGATGATAGTGGTAATGATTATCAAAATATAAATAACCAGATACAGTCTATGGTCTAGCTACCGGTATACTCACCACCACTGGGGACCAACAAACTCCAACCACCTGTTCCGCATAATATGGTCCTTCGGCAGGACATGCAAACCATAGTTGTTGGCTGTGCATTCTGCTGGAAGCATGCATTGCATGGTCAATCCGTATAGGCCTTTTCATCTCAAACGTCTGTGATCCTTTGAACGCTTTAGGGGCGATGGAACAACAGGGCCCCATTCAATGAAGGGAAGCGAAGCGGGTGGAGGGGTGATTGGCACAGGGAGATTTGCACAAGGAGTACTGATATAAGTAGGACACATGACATCCCGGCAACTTTGAGAAAAAACACTTTATATCGGAGTTGTCTCGAGATGGATATGCATATTCATGGCATGAGGCTAGTAGCATAGCATCTCTCTCCTTTGAATACAGGCGGTTTACATCAACAACCCTCATCGAAAATTTTAAAAAGGATTACAATAATGAGATGTTTCCACCAATCCAAAGAAAGTATAGCCAGGAGCAAGAGAGCCCACCATGCTGCTTTGTGAACAACGACTCCGATTGTTAGGGCTGAGAGACATGTACTTCATGTATCTTGTCAGTATATACATACTCTATGCGGCAGGTAGCCTAGAGGTTAGAGAATTGGACTAATAATCGAAAGGTTGCAAGATCGAATCCCTGAGCTGACAAGGGAAAAATCTGTTGTTCTGCTCCTGAAAAAGGCAGCTAACCCACTGTTCCTAGGCTGTCATTGAAAATAAGAAATTGTTCTTAACTGACTTGCCTAATTAAATACATAAATATGCAAACATACAGCTGCTTGTTAAATTTTGCCTGTTGGTTGCAATGGGCCCATTGGGTTATTAACAAGATAGACAGTTGTGCATTAGGCAATGGGCCCATTGGGATATTAACAAGACAGACGTTAAGTGCCTGCGACATTTATAAGTTATATTCTTCAAGAATAAATGGGTAAATATCAAGAATTGAAATGACCATTGAACAGCTTCCCCAAATTCCAGACTGTAGCTTTAAAGGGCCAATCTGGAATTGAATCAATAACAAAGCATATTTCCCACCACTGTTTCGGTAAAAAGCTGAGGGATGGGGCTAGAGAAATGTAATCACTCTCAAATTCATAGACGGTGATATGAGAGCAGGGACTGACCATCTATGATATAAAAAGTATAGTTTAAACCATGTTTTGAGTCTATATCATGTTTGTTTCCATTTACTTTGTTGACAAACATTGGAGTAAAACAGGCTTATATTTGGGGTTCTGATGGGGTATCACAGTTAAACTAAGCTCATGCGGCATTTATAATAATAATGTGATTGTGCTTATATTTGTCTTATTTCTCACATGTACAAGTGTGTATTAATATGCATGTGTGAATGGGGAAATGAAACACCCTGGCAGAGTGGGTTCACTGCCAGTGTCTGCCATTATCAATGATGACCCTGGAACAGTTAGGGTTAAGTGCCTTGCTCAAGCTAGCAACCTTTTGGTTAATGGCCCAACGCTCTAATCGCTAGGCTACCTGCCGACCTGAACCATCCATGATGTAACCATGTTTTGAAGCTACAGTATGCAGTGTCTGTTTACAATTATATTCATATAAAAGTTTTTTTAAATGATGTACCAATCCTAATCTAGAATTGGTCATCCATTTTTACCAAAACAAGTGGCAGGGGAACTGCTTTGTTGTTTTTCGAATCCCGGATGGCTCATTTAAAGGTTTTGAAGGCCATTTAATAACTGTTAATGGACAGACAGAACATTCCCGGCCAGTGCCCACTCCATACAGGTTAACGTGAATGTAGGGGAAGGTTGCTCTAAAGCTGTCCTTTTTGGATGCAGGTTTCATGAGGCCTCTGTTAGAATGGAATGACATAAATGAAAAAGGAACTATTACCAACAGCAAACATACTGATGAGTTGCTGCTGATCAAAGTGTAGTTTTGTCCAATTCAAGCACATACAATATATATAAAGGTGATCATTTGATGTGTGGAAATGTGAAGAATATTCAGCAACTTGATTTGACCGTGTGATAAGGTGCGTCTCGGTGAGTCAGGCGCAGGAGAGCAGGGATTTCTGAGAAGCGTGTTTAATATATAATATATATAGTGCACCAATACAAAATTGGCACAGACGAAAATCCAAAACTAAGCTCTCGAAGGAACAGAAACTCGTGCCAACACACGGAGGAACAACCACAGTTCCGACACTACATACAAGTGCCTAAAAATGTGTGGTTTTGTCCAAGCACCGCCCGAACAGGGAGAGGAGTTATCTTCGGTAGAAGTCGTGACAGACCGACTTTTTCTAGAACATGGAAGTGGTTTTGCGTCTGGCTTCAATTGAACAAAATTACGCTTTGATCAGCAGCTTCTCTTGTCAGAATGTTTGCTGTTGATAATAGTTATTTTTTCATTCGTAATCCTACGCTTATCAATCATGTTGCAACCGAGCCTTTATAAACCCTACATCTCAAAAAGTACAGCTTTCGAGCAACCTTCCCCCACATTCGCATTGACCTGCATGAAGTTTGACATGCTTGAGCCTGAAAAAGTGGGTCCTCCCATTTTGCCTCACCTATATAGTGTTTATACCTTCCACTCTGCAGGGAGAAGGATACCCGACAGCTGACAGGATCTTCAATTCTCTGCAAACCTACTGTAGGAGGAACATTAACTAACCATGTTGAAGGTACCTCTTTATTTTACATTTATTTTAAATATGTATTTATGCAACCGATCTTCTGAGAACTTGTGAGGACAGTGTAGGCCCAGGGTTACCCAACTTGTGGCCCACAGGTGATTTTATTTGGCCACCCAAATTGGGGCGGCAGGTAACCTAGTGCTTAAAGCGTTGGGCCAGTAACCGAAAGGTTGCTAGATCGAATCCCTGAGCTGACAGGGTAAAAATCTGTTATTCTGCCCCTGAACAAGGCAGTTAAACCCACTGTTCCTAGGCTGTCATTGTAAATAAGAATTTGTTCTTAACTGACTTGCCTAGTTAAATAAAATAAAAATAATAAAAGTTTTATGAGAAATATATATCAATATATATCAAAAGTTTGGACACACCTACTCATTCAAGGGTTTTTCTTTATTTTTACTATTTTCTACGTTGTAGAATAATAGTGAAGACAACAAAACTATGAAATAACACATATGGAATTATGTAGTAAACAAAAACCTGTTCAAAAAATCAAAATAAATGTTATGTTTGAGATTCTTCAAAGTAGCCACCCTTTGCCTTGATGACAGCTTTGCACACTCTTGGCATTCTCTCAACCAGCTTCATGAGGTAGTCACCTGGAATGCATTTTAATTAACAGGTGTGCCTTGTTAAAAGTTAATTTGTGGAATTTCTTTCCTTCTTCATGTTCTGTGCATCTGTATATTCTTTACTTTACGCATAGGGAACAGGCTACTCAGGAGAATGGTGGTCATTAAATAAAGTTAGATCAAAGCTGAATCAATGTCTGCAATATCCCATAATGATCACATTATTGTACAAAACAGAACCAACATTTTTAGCATAGTAGTATAACGTAACACCGCCACATTTTTCTCTCACGTGGTCAACACTCAACACCGTGCGCCACTAGGCAAAATACACAGGTAGGCTATTCTATGGTTTGTTAACACCATCTGCTCACCATTCGAAACAACACTGTCGGCTACTTCAAAACAACACTGTCGGCTACTTCGAAACAACACTGTAGGCTACTTCGAAACAACACTGTAGGGTACTTCGAAACAACACTGTAGGCTACTTCAAAACAACATTGTAGGCTACTTCAAAACAACACTGTAGGCTACTTCAAAACAACACTGTAGACTACTTCGAAACAACACTGTAGACTATTTCAAAACAACACTGTAGACTACTTCGAAACAACACTGTCGGCTACTTCAAAACAACACTGTAGACTACTTCGAAACAACACTGTAGACTATTTCAAAACAACACTGTAGACTACTTCGAAACAACACTGTCGGCTACTTCGAAACAACACTGTAGGCTACTTCGAAACAACACTGTAGGCTACTTCGAAACAACACTGTAGGCTACTTCGAAACAACACTGTCGGCTACTTCGAAACAACACTGTCGGCTACTTCGAAACAACACTGTAGGCTACTTCGAAACAACACTGTCGACTATTTCAAAACAACACTGTAGGCTACTTCGAAACAACACTGTCGGCTACTTCGAAACAACACTGTCGGCTACTTCGAAACAACACTGTAGGCTACTTCGAAACAACACTGTAGGGTATTTCAAAACAACACTGTAGGCTACTTCGAAACAACACTGTCGGCTACTTCGAAACAACACTGTAGGCTACTTCGAAACAACACTGTAGGGTATTTCAAAACAACACTGTCGGCTACTTCGAAACAACACTGTCGGCTACTGCGAAACAACACTGTCGGCTACTTCGAAACAACACTGTAGGCTACTTCGAAACAACACTGTCGGCTATTTCAAAACAACACTGTAGGCTACTTCGAAACAACACTGTCGGCTACTTCAAAACAACACTGTCGGCTACTTCGAAACAACACTGTCGGCTACTTCGAAACAACACTGTAGGCTACTTCGAAACAACACTGTAGGGTATTTCTTCTGAGTAGCCTGTTCTCTACGCATAGAGAATAAACACACATGCAGAACGTGATCCCCACACGCTCAGAAGCTTTGGGAAGCTCTGGATCTTTTAGTCAGCGGATCCCCAAAAAGTTGAATCCGCATCCATGGCCTAAAAGTGTGTGCTATGGTAATTTCTTATCAAGATTGGGGGTAAATAATCCCTGGGCTGTACATATTTGAAATGTGTAACTAAATCTTGTCAATCGAATGGATTGAGTTATTTGTGCCAGAAGGACATGGGCCGGAATCACTGGGCCGAAATATGCGAGCTGAAGGCAGCGGCCCACTAGATCACCCCAGGCCACAATTCAACAAAATGTTGACAGTTGATTCGTAACCTTAGGTTCGCTAGAAACGTTAAGATATCCTCTGATGGCCCAGATCAGCTCATCAACTCAGTCAGGGAATCACAAACAGTAGCCTGTTATCAGTTTTCACACTTTCAAGTATGTGACAATGGATAGACCCGCTGGTCCGAATGACGACTGCCTCCACATGGAGAGATGAGACATGTGGGTTTCACAAATTTGAATTTCCTGATGCGCAAGGGAAAAAAATTGCGACTTAAGAGATCCGATATCTGTACACCATTCAGCACATTTGTCCATCTTATGTATGTAGTATGTCATATGTGTTTGTATTTCTGTAACCATGTATGTTTTTGCCTCCCCTATTAGAGAGAGGTTAAGACTTACCAGAGCCTGACAGTTACTGTACTCCGAGCAATAAACAACTGCTCTCATGATTATTGTGAGTCATATTGGTTTCAATATACAGTATGTATATACTTTACATACAGTTATTTCAGTTGAAGATAAAATATAAAATAAAAATAAAAAGTGAACTATCCCTTTAAGCATTTAATCTCTGATCTGTTTTTACACACAAAATCGTTTCTAACGGTCGTGTTTTGTTTTGCAGGGTCTGAGTCCGACTGTTATGTTACTGTAGGTCTCCCCACAGCGTCTGCCAGGACCTTCTGTACTAAGACTGTGCCCAACAGCAAGACCCCAGAGTGGAATGAGAGTTTCCAATTCAGGGTCCACAGTCACGTCAAGGTAAACCCCCTCATACAGTATGCCAATCACTAGGCAGATATAACTCATAGGGACATGGTGTCCCTAAAACATATGTATTTGCATATAGGTAGGTAGGGTGTAATGACAGCAGCGTTGCCAACTTAGCGACTTTGTCGCTATATTTAGCGAGTATTCAGACCCCTTTAGCGACACATTTTCAAAAAAGTGACTAGCAACAAATCTAGCGACTTTTTCTGGTGTTATTGGAAACTTTTGGAGACTCTGGCGTGAAAGCGCATATCGTTCTTACTCTTCTCAATGAGCAGCGGGTGCTGCCGTAGGCCCCACCTCGGTCCCAAAGCACTCACAGGTGTAAAAGGTTGCGTCAATCAAATCTGGTATCAGGATAAAATGTGATTCAGAGTCACCGAATATACTTTAATTATTTTTATTTAAATATATTGAAAATAATAGGTTATGGTGTTATTTCACATGCCATGGAACAGATTAGAATTGCAAAAGGAATGCATTATCTTGTGTGAAAAGTCCGGGTAAGTTCCAGAATGAGAGTTTATAGACTTACTAGTTTTGCATGTGTAAACAAACATATACCATAAATCAAAATACAGTACATCCAATCGTGATAAAGAGATGCCCTTGTCTTTTCAGAATATCATAGAGTTGAAGATGTACGATGAGGACAGTTTCATTGGCAAGGGCGATGACCTGTGCTCCATTGTAGTGTTTGACATCAATAACCTCACCCCTGGGAAGAAGAAGACCAAGACCTTCATCTGTGAACCGGTAGGACTATTCTAGCGCTAAGGAATATAACTAGAATATGTAATTAATGAATCATAACCTTAGTCTCCTATGCCTCCTCTCTATTTCAGACCAAAGATGAATTGTGGGTTGAGTTTGAGTTGCTGGAGAGGTGAGTGTCAACTTTGACATCCATGCCATTTTGGGACTGCTATCAAAGCAGAAGATATTGAAATGTTTTGTTGTAACAACCCTTACAAAAAAGCACACGTGAAATAGCTGTTTTCACATGTTGAGCTTAAATTTCACCTGTGGAATTGCAAGTTCACATATGAAAAACAATCTCATTTGCAGTTTCATATGTGAAAAACGTTCAAATGTGATTGATTCTCCACATGTGAAAGTAAAAATTTAATTTGCAGTTTCACATGTAAGAAAACATTTATTCATTTAGCAGACACTCTTATCCACAGCAATTAGGGTAAAGTGCCTTGCTGAAGAGCACATCGACAGATTTTTCACTTAGTCGGCTCAGGGATTCGAACCAGCAACCTTTAGGATATTGGCCCAAAGCTCTTAACCTCTAGGTTACCTGCCACTCTTAACCACTAGTTTACCTGCCGCTCTTAATCGCTGGGCTACCTGCCGCTCTTAACCGCTAGGCCAATGGTGTGCCTCCAAACAATTCTAAAAGTATTTTCAGGTGTTCTACCTAGGGCTGTTGCAGTGACCGTATTGCCGCCACACCAGGTGGTCAGGAGTCATGAAGGCAGTCAAATTCCATGTGACCGTTTAGTCACTGTAATTAGGCTTCTCTAAGCTCTGATGCTGCTGGTCATTAGTAGCCTACCAAACTTGCTAACTGCCTGGTACTCAGCACTCTACTGTCCCTCAAATAACTCTGACATCAATGCAAATGTAATCGAAAATCTAACCAAACACTTCATGAGAGCCCATGAGCTCATGTTGCGCAACATTTCAATAGGCTATGCAATTGCGAGAGAAAACTGAGTGATGGCCTCTATTAAAAAGAGGAGGATCCCATCAGCTTTCTATAGGCTAGGCCTACTAAACTCAGCAAAAAAAGAAACGTGTTCTCACTGTCAACTGCGTTTTTTCAGCAAACTTAACATGTGTAAATATTTGTATGAACATAACAAGATAACAAGGCTGATCAAGTTCCACAGACATGTGACTAACAGAAATTGAATAATGTGTCCCTGAACAAAGGGGGGGTCAAAAGTAACAATCTGGCCACCGCAGGCATTAAGTACTGCAATGCATCTCCTCCTCATGGACTGCACCAGATTTGCCAGTTCTTGCTGTGAGATGTTACCCCACTCTTCCACCAAGGCACCTGCAAGTTCCCGGACACCCTCCGATCCAACAGGTCCCAGACATGCTCAATGGGATTGAGATCCGGGCTCTTCGCTGGCCATGGCAGATCACTGACATTCCTGTCTTGCAGGAAATCACACACAGAACGAGCAGTATGGCCGGTGGCATTGTCATGCTGGAGAGTCATGTTAGGATGAGCCTGCAGGAAGGGTACCACATGAGGGAGGAGGATGTCTTCCCTGTAACGCACATCAGTGAGATTGCCTGCAATGACAACAAGCTCAGTCCGATGATGCTGTGACACACCGCCCCAGACCATGACGGACCCTCCAAATTGATCCCGCTCCAGAGTAAGGCCTCTGTGTAACGCTCAATCCTTTGACCATAAACGCGAATCCGACCATCACCCCTGGTGAGACAAAACCGCGACTTGTCAGTGAAGAGCACTTTTTGCCAGTCCTGTCTGGTCCAGTGACGGTGGGTTTGTGCCCATAGGCGACGTTGTTGCCTCTCTCAGCCTATTGCGGACAGTCTAAGCACTGATGGAGGGATTGTGCGTTCCTGGTGTAACTCAGGAAGTTGTTGTTGCCATCCTGTATCTGTCCCGCAGGTATGATGTTTGGATGTACCGATCCTGTGCAGGTGTTGGTACACGTGGTCTGCCACTGCGAGGAGGATCAGCTGTCCGTCCTGTCTCCCTGTAGCGCTGTTTTAGGCGTCTCACAGTACGGACATCACAATTTATTGCCATGGCCACATCTGCAGTCCTCATGCCTCCTTGCAGCATGCCTAAGGCACATTCACGCAAATGAGCAGGGACCCTGGGCATCTTTCTTTTGGTGTTTTTCAGAGTCAGTAGAAAGGCCTCTTTAATGTCCTAAGTTTTCATAACTGTGACCTTAATTGCCTACCGTCGGTAAACTGTTAGTGTCTTAACGACCGTTCCACAGGTGCATGTTCATTAATTGTTTATGGTTCATTGAACAAGCAAGGGTTTAAACCCTTTACAATGAAGATCTGTGAAGTTATTTAGATTTTTACGAATTATCTTTGAAAGACAGGGTCCTGAAAAAGGAACGTTTCTTTTTTTGCTGAGTTTATATTTATTTCTCAGCTTTCCTAATTTTAAGCACTTTGCTTATATTTACAACAGGAGTATAGCCTACCTGGCTGGCATGAAAATGACCCACGGGAACAGCGTCCTCCATTCGCTATTTAAGTGCATCGATTACATGTATTTTTTCCTGCTGCCCCTGTTTCAATACAGGTGCATGATAATGGTCCATTCTAAATAAAAATAAAAATTTACACAAATATTATTTTGTATATGTAAAAACAAGATTAAATCAAGAATAGTCTGATGGGTGACAATATTAGCCTATCACTTGTGAATTATATAGTATCACTTGTGAATTATATAGTATCACTTGTGAATGATGCCCAGAATAAGAAACAATGCCTTTTTTTGCAACTTTTTCTAATCATAGTCACACACCTCATGTAGCCTAGCCCATAGGCCTATATGTTTGATAAGGTTTGTATCACAACTAAAGTGGCCAAATAAATTAAGCACATTAATATGCTTTACAAGGGGTGTAGAGCCTAACTGGCATACATAAAGCGCATGAGTTTCAAGTTTGGGGAAAATAATTTTCACCATAAAAATGTGCCTTTATAATTAAAGCATTACATGCATAATTGCATTTATGGTCACTTTTGATAATGGTGTTTTCTGCTAATGGAACATTCGGCTGATAGCCTACTACCATGTGCGCATTCCTACGCTTATAATGTGAAGAAATATCCAAATAGCTTCTCAAGATCTTAAGCTAAACGTTCTGATCTGTTGCGTCAGCCACACTGCGTAAAACATTTTTTGCCATTGGTTTTATTAATTTGGGATCTATTGCATCCCACAACTGTCCCTGACTATGTTTGGAATATTTATTTATTGCACAGAATAGAATAGGTCAACTTTTGTACTATGGGAGATAGTAGATTGACATAGGCTAGTGCTTTTGCTGTTCGTTAGGCCTACTCATCTTCTTGGCTGATGAAAAGTAAATGTGGACAGTTCTTCCAATATCTTCAATATGCACCTCAGAATTGGATAAGGGCGCCCACAGTTGCGTCCCCGATGTGTCTGTCTTCACTTGTAACCTGTCAGAAAGACCCGATCACTTGATGGAGAGCCATGTGAGTGAACGGTGATTGTGAGTGCGCACCTCTCAGGGAGAAGGGCACAACCACCACTGGCCGCAAAAGGCATGGATTTTTTTAGGGTGCATTATGGCCACAGAAGGGAATGCCACCGTTAAATTCCAGGCATTATCAAGTGCTTGTCAAATTGTGAATGAGTGACGGATGAAGTGTGTACAGCCTGCGCAAAACAAAAACTGAGCTCATGCCTTTCAAGTGACTTTAAAAAAATCATCATTAGAGTTGCATCATGCAGCCTTACAAAGTATTAAAAATCAAAACATATAGAACAACGTTTGTAGAGCAAATATATATTTCTTTGTTAAACGGCTCATCACACTACCTCAAATTGTTTGGAGAAAATATCCTATCAATTTTATTCTTCATACTATAAAATAATGCCACGGAATTCTAAGCAAATCTTGTCTGCTAAATGAACTAGTGTAGCCCACAGCCATTTGGCGTAGCCACATCAGGACCTAATATAAGGACAACTCAGAGTATGCTATTCTGGTCTTCTGAAATAGGCTGGATTTTCTTCATATCGTGCTTCTTTAGACCTGTCTAAAGTAAATAATAGATTTATTGTGAAGTGTAGGCTATATTACATTCATTTATTAGACTTTTTTAAATGTAGATATTAATCAGTGGCAGTGGAAGCCAGGAGATGCTAAATGTGTTTATGTTAATTAACAGTCAATCACCATGAGACCAACAGTTATTTGTGTGACAATCACCGGCTGACAATATTTTGTGACTGCCACAGCCCTAGTTCCACCGCAAACTGTCATAAACAAATCTCACAAATATCTCCTAGCGACTATCTAATCAACGCAACATTGACATTATCCCACGCCTGGTTAGCCACTATTGGCTTAAAAAGCCAATTCATTTCCAGCAATATTGCCCCTCTGTCCGTGTGGTGCCGCGTTTGTTTATCACTCCCATGTGTAGCCAGTGGATGTGATAATCTTCTTGTGGGTTGACAGAAATACTTTCCCCAAAACCTTTAAATTAAATGTTAATTGTAAAGTAGGCTTTCCTGTCAGAAGTGTATCATGAGTAAGTACAGTATGTCATTTGTATCTATTATTTGTTATTTGCAAACTTTGCCATGAGCAGCTGCAGTACAGAACCATCTCTAGACCGGCACATTGCACATTCCTAACTTGCTAGATGCGCAATTAAAGGGGAAATACACTCAAAAATCTAAATTTGTTTGTTTTCTTCCAGACCAATTAAAAAATATATATGATTTAAGCATTGACATGTTGCATTGACAACATCCAATGTCATTGTTTCTCTATGAACAATTGTAATTTTAAGAGTGAAAAGTAAAACTAAGAACATCATTTGGGAAAATATGAAATAGAATTTGAATGAATAAAAAATTTGAATGAATAAAAAATTATTTTACCAGGTATATTGACAGAAAACACTACAACACTACTACTGCACTACTTTCTCTTGTACACTAAGGACCCGAGGAAGAGTTGCAGGTGAGAGGAGAAGAATGTGCCTATTTGAAAGCTAGAAAGAAATGACTAGCTCGTGACATGTTTCATTTTTTTAAAAGGAGCTCTCATGCTATAAAAGGTTGGAGACCCCTGCGCTAGGCTACCTGTCTCCAATGTTTGTAAACAAAGTAAATGTAAACAAGCGCTGTGTAGCCTAAAAGCATTGTTAAAACTAATTATGATGTCATGGATGGTCAGTCCTTCCATCCATAGCGTAGCCGAGGGGTCCCCAATTACAGTTGAAGTCGGAAGTTTACATACACCTTAGCCAAATACATTTAAACTCAGTTTTTCACAATTCCTGACATTTAATCATAGTAAAAAATCCCTGTCTTAGGTCAGTTTCTTAACTTTTTCACCACTTTATTTTAATAATGTGAAATGTCAGAATAATAGTAGAGAGAATGATTTATTTCAGCTTTTATTTCTTTCATCACATTACCAGTGGGTCATACGTTTACATACACTCAATTAGTATTTGGTAGCATTGCCTTTAAATTGTTTAACTTGGGTCAAACGTTTTGGGTAGCCTTCCACAAGCTTTCCACAATAAGTTGGATGAATTTTGGCCCATTCCTCCTGACAGAGCTGGTGTAACTGAGTCAGGTTTGTAGGTCTCCTTGCTCGCACACGCTTTTTCATTTCTGACCACACATTTTCTATAGGATTGAGGTCAGAGCTTTGTGATGGCCACTCCAATATCTTGACTTTGTTGTCCTTAAGCCATTTTGCCACAACTTTGGAAGTATGCTTGGGGTCATTGTCCATTTGGAAGACCCATTTGCAACCAAGCTTTAACTTCCTGACTGATGTCTTGAGATGTTGCTTCAATCTATCCACATAATTTTCCTGCCTCATGATTCTATCTATTTTGTGAAGTGCACCAGTCCCTCCTGAAGCAAAGCACCCCCACAACATGATGCTGCCACCCCCGTGCTTCACGGTTGGGATGGTGTTCTTCGGCTTGCAAGTCTCCCCCTTTTTCCTCCAAACATAATGATGGTCATTATGGCCAAACAGTTCTATTTTTGTTTCATCAGACCAGAGGACATTTCTCCAAAAAGTACGATCTTTGACCCCATGTGCAGTTGCAAACCGTAGTTTGGCTTTTTTATGGCGGTTTTGGAGCAGTGGCTTCTTCCTTGCTGAGCGGCCTTTCAGGTTATATCGATATAGGACTCGTTTTACTGTGGATATAGATACTTTTGTACCTGTTTCCTCCAGCATCTTCACAAGGTCCATTGCTGTGTTTCTGGAATTGATTTGCACTTTTCGCACAAAAGTACGTTCATCTCTAGGAGACAGAATGCATCTCCTTCCTGAGCGGTATGACGGCTGCGTTGTCCCATGGTGTTTATACTCGCATACTATTGTTTGTACAGATGAACTTGGTACCTTCAGGCGTTTGGAAATTGCTCCCAAGGATGAACCAGACTGGTGGAGGTCTACAGTTTTTTTTCTGAGGTCTTGGCTGATTTCTTTTGATTTTCTAATGATGTCAAGCAAAGAGGCACTGTTTGAAGGTAGGCCTTGAAATACATCCACAGGTACACCTCCAATTGACTCAAATGATGTCAATTAGCCTATCAGAAGCTTCTAAAGCCATGACATAATTTTCTGGAATTTTCCAAGCTGTTTAAAGGCACAGTCAACTATGTAAACTTCTGACCCACTGGAATTGTGATACAGTGAAATAATCTGTCTGTAAACAATTGTTGGAAAAATTACTTGTGTCATGCACAATGTATATGTCCTAACCGACTTGCCAAAACTATAGTTTGTTAACAAGAAATTTGTGCATTGTTTGAAAAACGAGTTTTAATGACTCCTACCTAAGTGTATGTAAACTTCCGACTTGAACTGTACATTCATCCGTGGCCCAATTTTTCCATGAGTGGATGGTCGCGGGGCCGGAACATAGTTATAAATAATTTGTACAGAATCATTTTAAAAAACAGAATAATTTCAAACTTTAATTACATTAAGATACAAACAAATATGCCTCTCTATTACTTGGGAACAGTTTTCATAAAATAAAATCACGCAATTTAATTTCCTGGTGATTTTACAGTCTTTTATATCTGACAACAAAAATGAATACAAAACAAATAAAATCACCCGTGTGCTGAATTTGGACAGTGGGCTGCCTATTGGGGAACTCTGTAGTCTATGGATTTGAGAGTGGTTGCAATTCTCCAGCCCCATCCCTCAGCTTTTTACCGAAACTGGAGGGGAGAACACTTTGTTAATGTTTCAATTAAGGATTGCTGCTTTAAACACCTTTTTTTGTAAGGAAACTACTTCCATGACTGAAAAAAAGTTTGTGTTTCTCATGTTCCCTGTTTGCAGTAAAGAGCCTGCTGGCGAGTATCTCTCTAATGGTGTACTAGTGGTAAGGGCATTCATTTGGTTTGCTGATCATTCTAAGGCAAAGTCAACATCACAAGGATGGTCAGAGATGGATAATGATGAGGTCAATAATGACAGGACAAATTATTCACACCCCTTTTTCCATATTTTGTTGTATTACAGCCTGGATTTTAAAATTGATTAAATTGAGGTTTTGTGCCACTGATCTACACACTATACCCCATAATGCCCCACAATTTTGACAAATTAATAAAAAATGAAAAGCTGAAATGTCTTGAGTCAATAAGTATTCAACCCTTTTGTTATGGCAAACCTAAATAAGTTCAGGAGTAAAAATGTAACTTAGCTTAACAAGTCACATAATAAGTAGCATGGACTCACTCTATGTGCAATAAAGGTGGTTAACATGGTTATTGAATGATTACCCCATCTCTATACCCCACACATCTTTATGGTCCTTCAGTCAAGTAGTGAATTTCAAGCGCAGATTCAACCACAAAGTCCAGGGAGGTTTTCTAATGCGTCACAAAGGGAATCTATTGATAGATGGGTAAAACATTTTAAAAAGCAGACAATAAATATCAGTTTGAGTATGGTGAAGTTATTAATTATGCTTTGGATGGTGTATCAACACACCCAGTCACTACAAATCTACAGGCGTCCTTCCTAACTCAGTTGCCAGAGATTAAGGAAACCGCTCAGGGATTTCATCATGAGGCCAATGGTGATTTTAAAACAGTTTAGTGGCTGTGATAGGAGAAAACAACTAAGGATGAATCAACAACATTTTAGTTACTTCACAACACTACCCTAAATGACAGAGTGAAAAGAATACAGTGTACATAATACAACTATTCCTAAACCTAAACCCTGTTTGCAATAATGCACTAAAGTGTGGCAAATAAATTAACTTTTTGTCCTGAATACAAAGCATTATGTTTGGTCAAACACATCACAACACATTCATATTTTCAAGCATGCTATGGATATACTTGTCATCAGCAAGGACTAGAGAGTTTTTTGGGGGCATAAAAAAAATGGAATAGAGCTGACCACAGGGAAAATCCTAGAGGAAACCAAGTACAGTCTGCTTTCCAACAGACACTGGGAGACAAATTCACCTTTCACCAGGACAAAAACTTTAAAATCAAGGCCAAATATACAGTACACTGGAGTTGCTTGAATGTTCCTGGAGTTGCTTGAATGTGGCCTAGTTACAGTTGTGACTTAAATCGGCTTGAAAATATATGGCAAGACGTGAAAATGGCTGTCTAGCAATAATCAGCAACCAACTTGACAGAGTTTGAAGAGTTTAAAAAAGAATAATAGGCAAATATTGTACAATACAGGTGTGCAAAACTCTTAGACTTTCACAAAAAGACACAGCTGTAATCACTGCCAAAAGTGATTCTAACATGTATTGACTCAGGGACTTCAACACTTATTTAATCAAGATATGTCAAGATAGTGTTTTATTTTTTCATAAATCTTTAAAAACGTAATTTTTCTTCCACTTTGACATTAA
Source organism: Salvelinus alpinus (assembly GCF_045679555.1). Taxonomy (NCBI): domain Eukaryota; kingdom Metazoa; phylum Chordata; class Actinopteri; order Salmoniformes; family Salmonidae; genus Salvelinus; species Salvelinus alpinus. The sequence continues at coordinate 14,002,571 of NC_092117.1, forward strand.
AGAGTATTTGGTGTAGATCATCAAAAACAAAAAAGACAATTTAATTCATTTTAATCCCAATTTGTAACACAACAAAATGTGGAATATGTTAAGGGGTATGAATACCATCTGAAGGAACTGTACGTGTAATATAATGCTGTACAAAATTAAGGCAAATAATTCACAACCACGAACAGAAGGCTATTCTATATGCTGATTATTGTAGTATACTTTGTCCTAGGCCTCCCCATTCTCTACTGTGGATGTGAATGTAGAAAAGCTGATGACCACTGCCAGTGAGTATCATTCAAATTATTATCTACTGTATCAGGTCTGCTTATTTTTCCAGGTGCCTGTTGAACATAGTTTGGCCTTTACTTGACTCAAAAAATTTTTGCAAAATGAAAGAAGAAAGTTCTATCAGTCTAAAGACTGCCCCTGCTGCAAAGTTGCTTGCAATGTCATCACGAGTCATCAGTTTCTGGTTTGAACTAGTTTTGTCTGTTTTAGTGTGAGGACATGCCTGGGGGATGTCCACTCAGTTGCTCCCCTCTGTCTAGTCCTATCTAGTAGAGTGATCATAAGGGGCCACTTATTCTCTAAATACCTCCCAATGTATGTTCTGTCTGTCTGCCTGTCTGCCTGTCTGCCTGCCTGCCTGAGCGAGCATAATCAGACCGGTCTACGCAGGATATTCATAGATCACTGAACTGAGCAACCACATCTATGTTGTTATTGTTCTAGTGGCACAGAATGTGGTCCTGAAAATGCGTGGGGCCTTTCCAGAAGAGCATAAGATTCTTGCTCCTGAGAAAACATCCAACCTGACCAAAACTCTGCGCTACTACATCAACAGAGACCTGGAGACAGAGCTTTGCGTGAGGGTGCGGTTAACTGATCCTTCACTTGACCAATATCTTACCCATCTTTATACAAGTTCCATATGATTTCAAAAAAAAAAATCCACAATCATATTTTTTGTATCCCCAGGATAAATTGGGTGAGGTAGAAGATCCAAATGTCACTGGCTTATCTACTGCTCTGCACCTTCCAGCCAGTAATGATTTCAAAGTATCTTTACCTGTGGGAGAGGTACAGTAGACCTAATTTAAGTCTTTGCACCCTTCTAGTGTGTGCATAAAGTGCCAAGGAAAGCTCATTGATGAACGATGTTTATAAAGCCCATATGATTTACATGGACACTCCCCCTTCACAGGACATGGTGGATCTACATTTGAGAACAGAGGACTGGTAAAGTGCTTTCCTTTTTATGAAACAAACCATCAGTATTTGAAGAGTTTCTTTCCAAAACGCTATATATCCATTTTCAGAAATATTAAAATAGCTTGTATTGTTTAAAGAAATTATGAAAGAGATTGGTGCGTTTTTTCTCTATCTAATCATGGCATGGCATTGTTCAATGACAAGCATGTATTTGTTTAATATCTTTCACTTGACGGTTTCATTTTAGAGAGACAAATAATCATGTTTTTTGCCAAATGCTATATATCTGCCTCAGTTACAGAGAAATAAGTAGTACAGCTAAGGCCGGTTGTGATACAGCCCTGGATCGAACCAGGGTCTGTAGCGACGCCTCTAGCACTGCAATGCTGTGCCTTAAACAGCTGCGCCACTTGGGAGTATATATATACCGTACCAGTCAAAAGTTTGGACACAGCTACTCATTCAAGGGTTTTTCTTTATTTTTACTATTTTCTACATTGTAGAATAATAGTAAAGACATCAAAACTATGAAATAACACATATGGAATCATGTAGTAACCAAAAAAGTGTTAAAAAAATCAAAATATATTTTATGTTTGAGAATCTTCAAAGAAGCCACCATTTGCCTTGATGACAGCTTTGCACACTCTTGACATTCTGTCAACCAGCTTCATGAGGTAGTCACCTGGAATTTATTTCAATTAACAGGTGTGCCTTGTTAAAAGTTAATTTCTGGAATTTCTTTCCTTCTTAATGTGTTTAAGCCAATCAGTTGTGTTGTGACAAGGTAGGACCGGTATACAGAAGATAGCCCTATTTGGTAAAAGACCAAGTCCTTATTATGTCAAGAACAGCTCAAATAAGCAAAGAGAAACGACAGTCCATCATAACTTTAAGACATGAAGGTCAATCAATCTGGAACATTTCAAGAACTTTGAACGTTTCTTCAAGTGCAGTCGCAAAAACCATCAAGCGCTATTAAGAAACTAGCTCTCATGAGGGCCGCCACAGGAAAGGAAGACCCAGAGTTACCTCTGTTGCAGAGGATAAGTTCAATAGAGTTACCAGCCTCAGAAATTGCTGACAAAAAAATGCTTCACAGAGTTCAAGTAACAGACATATCTCAACATCAACTGTTCAAAGTAGACTGCATGAATCAGGCCTTCATGGTCGAATTGCTGCAAAGAAACCACTAGTAAAGGACACCAATAAGAAGAAGAGACTTGCTTGGGCCAAGAAACACGAGCAAAGGACTTAGACCGGTGGAAATCTGTCCTTTGGTCTGATGAGTCCAAATTTGAGATTTTTGGTTCTAACCGCTGTGTCATTGTGACACAGAATAGGTGAACGGATGATCTCCGCATGTGTGGTTCCCACCGTGAAGCATGGAGGAGGAGGTGTGATGGTGTGGGGGTGCATTGCTGGTGAAACTGTCAGTGATTTGTTTAGAATTCAAGGCACTCTTAACCAGCATGGCTACCACAGCATTCTGCAGCGATATGACATCCCATCTGGTTTGTGCTTAGTGGGACTATCATTTGTTTTTCAACAGGACAATGACCCAAAACACACCTCCAGGCTGTGTAAAGGCTATTTTACCAAGAAGGAGAGTGATGGAGTGCTGCATCAGATGACCTGGCCTCCACAATCACCTCACCTCAACCCAATTGAGATGGTTTGGGATGGGTTGGACCACAGAGTGAAGGAAAAGCACCCAACAAGTGCTCAGCATATATGGGAACTCCTTCAAGACTGTAGGAAACCATTCCAGGTGAAGCTGGTTGAGAGAATGCCAAGAGTGTGCAAAGCTGTCAGGGAGGCAGAGGGTGGCTACTTTGAAGAATCTAAAATCTAAAATATATTTTGATTTGTTTAACACTTTTTTGGTTACTACATGACTCCATATGTGTTATTTCATATTTTTGATGTCTTCACTATTCTACAATATAGATAATAGTAAAAATAAGAAAAAACCCTTGAATGAGTAGGTATGTCCAAACTTTTCACTGCTACTGTATATATATATTTGTAATAATAATTTAATACAGTAATATGATATCTGTATATAAAACATTTACATTTGACATTTTAGTCATTTAGCAGATGTTCTTATCCAGAGCGACATACATTAAGTGCATTGATCTTAAGATAGCTAGGTGAGACAACCACATATCACAGTCAAATAAATATACAGGATGCGAACCTTCCATTCCAGCTAGACATTTTGGATTTGCAAAAAAAAAGATTTTCATACACATCTAAAATCTATTCATAAAAAATCTGAGAACAGTAATATTTTACACACACATGAAGGTATCCGTAAGCAATCATTTCTGATGAAAAAACACAAAAAATTGGTTGATATAGATGGAAATAAACTCTTAATTTCATTCAGAAGAATGCAAACACGTGGCATATTTAGTTGTTATTAATGTGTTAGATGTGTGTACGTGTGTGTGTGTGTGTGTGTGTGTGTGTGTGTGTGTGTGTGTGTGCGTGTGTGGGTTCGTGCATGGGTGGGTGTATTGTATGGCCTCTGTAAATCCACAGCCCAGACATTGAATTTAAGGTGCGTCTTGATTTTGACATCCCTCCGGAGGAAAAAGAATTCCTGAAGAAGAGAAAGGTGCTAGTGGGTCAGGCCTTACGAAAGGAGTTGGGCCTCACCTCTCCCCCTGACCCTAAAAAGGTACATGGTGATGATTTTTATGCACTAATTTACACACTGCACTAATTGCTGCTTATCATCCATAATTTCAACACTAATGGAGACTGAATGTTGATGCTGACCAAATTTGTTTGTCTTTTTTCAGTCTCATTGTTGTGGGGAAATTGTTCATTTCTACTGTGGTGTGCAGATGTCGTCCACTGTCATTATGAAACAAGTCTCAACAGAATGTGTTAAAACGGATTGACTGACAGATGGAAGATCCAACCAGAGATGTTGTTTGTCTTTCTTCCCCCAGTTGCCTGTTATAGCTGTGGTTGGCTCAGGGGGAGGGACCAGAGCAATGACCGGCCTGTATGGCAGTCTGAAGGGGCTGCAGAGATTGGGCCTACTGGACGCTGTGAGCTACATCACTGGTGTGTCAGGCTCCACATGGTGAGCATGGCATTTATCTCCATTGCAATTAAATCTGCAGTATACTATAAGCTGAATGAATGAATGAACAAACAAACAAAAACGCACAAACAACATTTTGTCCCTTTGAATTTCCTTATGAGCTCAGACAGTTTTGTCTCACAGGTATTTTTACTCTGTAATCTCCACAGTGTCTTCACTTACTAAGTTTATACTACTGAGACTCCTACTTACAGTAAGTGACATAACACATTCCTGTTCAACAGGGCCTTAGCCGCCCTGTATCAGGAAGCAGATTGGTCACAGCGTGATATGGATGAGTCCATCTCGGCTATGGAGGAGGAAATCACCAAGTGTTTCCTCAGTGCCTTCACCACTGAGAAGCTGCAGTACTACAAACACCAGATGGCAGAGAAAGAGAAGGAGGGACATATGGTGTCACTCATAGACATGTGGGGTCTGGTCATTGAGCACTGCCTTCATGGGAAGGTACAGCAGCCTACTGTACACTTTACAATACACACTGTACTAATCACACTGCAATAGGAAGAAGTTCCGCAGAAATGGATTTGTCGCCTGTAATTATAGTGCCTTTAATTACATTGAAACGATGAGATGTTTTTTCTACAGACACACTATTATGTCTTTCACACTGAGTTATGATACTTTACATAATGTGTTTTGCGAATTTGGTTGCAGCAGCGTATTTGACAGATTGATTTCTCCCAATGATGTATATAAACCCTGGATTGCTGATGCTATTGGCCATTGAGAGGCTTTGAAACCACCAGTTAGCCATATTGGTACTCCCCAGTAGGAGCAGTCCTCAATGGTAATGAATGGAATTCTAAAGTATTTCAATTAAATGTTTCAAGGACAAAATTACATGTATTTAAGTATTTTTTGTTGTGGTGGGTACAGTAACATTAGTAATCTCTAAAAAATATACTTTAAGGAAAATGTATATTTAGCTCACATAATATAATTTCAAAGTATACATTAAGGTGTCTGTAAAATAATAATGTGGTAAAAACAAATGTAGACATTAATAAATGCATTATATAGCTTCAAAAATACTTTTTTACTACAGCGGGGGAGTACCAAGATGGAGGCACGGTGGTATCATCACAGCGCCCCCCTGTCAGTCATCTAGTGTATATATAAATCATTGGTGAGAACTCTAACAACCAAGAACCAACCTCTGTCTTCAGCCTATGTGGATTGCTAGAGTTTACCAGAGATTAATCTGATTAAATGAGTCAAATCAAATAGCAGGATGATTGCTGGTAGGCACGGAACACAATACAATGACTATAGGATCGAGCAGATCCAGAAACATGGGTAAATCAATCCTGTCAAAACAAAGCATGACTGACATGACTATTTGTTACACCCGCTAAAGAAATGAACCAACAAATCAGAAAAAAAACAGAGGGGCAGAATTGGCTCTTCACTTAGATAGTAGATTAGATGAGATGTACCCGACCTAGTATTAAACTTTGTAACTGTGTGGCGATCTAGATAGTCTTAATTATTGAGAGGCAGCTCTCTATTTGAATGGTGCAGGGTTGGCTGGCAACCTGCTTTCTCAGTCAAGTCTCTCACACTCCACACTGTGGGTCTGGGAGTGTTTATCACCAGGTCTCTCTGATGTCACAGCAAGCCTTGCTCGGTGCTCTGTCAGCCACTTCAGCCTGGCTGTCACTACCCATGGAATGTGGGGATTGTGGTGCTTTAACTCCCTGCTATCAACCAACCACCATCTATGATCCAAACAACCCTTTCAGAATAGAATAATTGTGGCAAAAATGAATGTAGACATTAATACATGCATTTTTATAGCTTCCAAAATATGTTTTACAATGGTGGGAGAGTGCCAAGATGGAGGCACGGTGGCCTCAACACAGCGCCCCACATTAGTGTTGTATATACTGTATAAATCATTGATTTCTCCTGTGGGGTTTGTAGAAGAAAACCAGTACCCTGTCTGACCAGCAGAAGGCAGTATCAGAGGGCCAGAATCCTTTACCCATCTGTACTGCTGTCAACCTGAAGGACGGAGTGAAAGGCACCACAACCGAGTTTGGTAAAGCTGTTCTAGGAACTTATGTTTGATATGTATTTTAATGAACCCCAAACAATGGTCCACATGTTGAAGCAAGGAATATTGTAACATCATTTTGATGGTGTTAACTTATGTTATTTACATATCCTTATGTATCCAGTTATACACTAAAAACGTTTTTGTAGTGGGAGGGGACACGTAGATAAAATGCCTTACAACCGATTGACAATAGCAGTTGCAGTATAAATTACCTATACATTTAATAATAAATGAACAATTTGTTTATCTTTCTATTCCTATCCTTTTAGAGTGGTGTGAGTTCACACCATACGAGGTGGGCTTCCAAAAGTATGGGGCCTATGTCCATGCGGAGGACTTTGGGAGTGAATTCTACCTTGGTCACCTGGTCAAGAAACATCCAGAGATACATATCGCCTCTCTGCTTGGTGAGAGAACACTTACTTGTGTGTGTGCATGCGTTTCACAGAGAGAGAGAGGGAGAGAGAGAGAGATACAGTTGAAGTCAGAAATGTACATACACCTTAGCCAAATATTTTTTAAACTCAGTTTTTCACAATTCCTGTCATTTAATCCTAGTAAGAATTCCATGTCTTAGGTCAGTTAGGATCACCACTTTATTTTAAGAATGTGAAATGTCAGAATAATAGTAGAGAGAATGATTTATTTCAGCTTTTATTTCTTTCATCACTTTCCCAGTGGGTCAGAAGTTTGCATACATTCAATTAGTATTTGGTAGCATTGCCTTTAAATTGTTTAACTTGGGTCAAACATTTTGGGTAGCCTTCCACAAGCTTCCCACAATAAGTTGGGTGAATTTTGGCCCATTCCTCCTGACAGAGCTGGTGTAAGTGAGTCAGGTTTGTAGGCCTCCTTGCTCGCACACGCTTTTTCAGTTCTGCCCACACATTTTCTATAGGATTGAGGTCAGGGCTTTGTGATGTCCACTCCAATACCTTGACTTTGTTGTCCTTAAGCCATTTTTCCACAACTTTGGAAGTATGCTTGGGGTCATTGTCCATTTGGAAGACCCATTTGCAACCAAGCTTTAACTTCCTGACTGATGTCTTGAGATGTTGCTTCAATATATCCACATACTTTTCCTTGAAGCCATCTATGAAGCCATCTATTTTGTGAAGTGCACCAGTCCCTCCTGCAGCAAGGCACCCCCACAACATGATGCTGCTACCCCCATGCTTCACGGTTGGGATGGTGTTCTTCAGCTTGCAAGCGTCCCCCTTTTCCCTCCGAACATAACAATGGTCATTATGGCCAAACAGTTCTATTTTTGTTTTATCAGACCAGAGGACATTTCTCCAAAAAGTACGATCTTTGACCCGATGTGCAGTTGCAAACCGTAGTCTGTTTTTTTAAATGACGGTTTTGGAGCAGTGGCTTCTTCCTTGCTGAGCGGCCTTTCAGGTTATGTCAATATAGGACTCGTTTTACTGTGGATATAGATACTTTTGTACCTGTTTCCTCCAACATCTTCACAAGGTCCTTTGCTGTTGTTCTGGGATTGTTTTGCACTTTTCCCACCAAAGTACGTTCATCTCTAGGAGACAGGACGCGTCTCCTTCCTGAGCGGAATAACGGCTGCGTGGTCCCATGGTGTTTATACTTGCGTACTATTGTTTGTACAGATGAACGTGGTACCTTCAGGCGTTTGGAAATTGCTCGCAAGGATGAACCAGACTGGTGGAGGTCTACAGTTTTTTTTTCTGAGGTCTTGGCTGATTTCTTTTGATTTTCTAATGATGTCAAGCAAAGAGGCACTGTTTGAAGGTAGGCCTTGAAATACATCCACAGGTACACCTCCAATTGACTCAAATGATGTCAATTAGCCTATCAGAAGCTTCTAAAGCCATGACATCATTTTCTGCAATTTTCCAAGCTGTTTAAAGGCACAGTCAACATAGTGTATGTAAACTTCTGACCCCTTGGAATTGTGATTCAGTGAATTATAAGTGAAATAATCTGTCTGTAATCAATTGTTGGAAAAATTACTTGCGTTATGCACAAAGTAGATGTCCTAACCGACTTGCCAAAACTATAGTTTGTTAACAAGATATCTGTGGAGTGGTTGAAAAACGAGTTTTAATGACTCCAACCTAAGTGTATGTAAACTTCCGACTTCAACTGTATGTCACAATATACCTGCCACTAATGATATATGGATTTCAATGTAAATGCAATATTTTCTACAGTGTGGGAACCTTTGCCTCTGTGTTGACAGGTCTTTGGAGCAGTGTCTTCTCTCTTAACCTGACCCAGCTTTGGGACTTTGCAACTGGAGGTCAGACATCCTGGAGCACATGGCTGGGGGAAGATGTCAACAAAATAGGTCTCTAACATGTATATTTGGTGTTTTGTATTTATTAGGATCCCATTAGCCGCTGCATAAGTATTAGCTACTCCTTCTTGGGGTCAACATGACATAATATATAATACAGAACATTATTAGTCAAGGACTGAAATATGTCACAAATAGCCTACAAATCAAATCAAATGTATTTATATAGCCCTTCTTACATCAGCTGATATATCAAAGTGCTGTACAGAAACCCAGCCTAAAACCCCAAACAGCAAGCAATGCAGGTGTAGAAGCACGGTGGCTAGGAAAAACTCCCTAGAAAGGCCAAAACCTAGGAAGAAACCTAGAGAGGAACCAGGCTATGAGGGGTGGCCAGTCCTCTTCTGGCTGTGCCGGGTAGAGATTATAACAGAACATGGCCAAGATGTTCAAATGTTCATAAATGGGGTGGCAGAGAGTTCCATGTAATGGCTCTATTTCATACAGTGCGTTTCTCAGCCTCTGTTCTGGACCTGGGGACTATGAAGACTCTTCTGGTTGCTTGTCTTTTGCTGTACCGATGCCAGTCCGAACTGTGTGCCCACTGCTTGAACAGACAGTTCGGTACCTTCAACACATCAATACCTCGCACAAAGATCAATAGTGATGCGGTCAATTTCTCCTCAACTTTGAGCCAGGAGAGACTGACATGCATGTTACTGACACTTTCCCTCCGTGTACATCTAAGTGCTATACTTGCTGCTTTGTTCTAGACCAACTGCAATTTACATATGTCCTTCTTTGCCGCACATGACCACACAGCTGGACAGTAATCCAGGTGCGACAAAACTAGGGCCTGTAGGACCTGTCTGGTCTACTGAGACGTCAAGAAGGCAGAGCAACGCCCTATCATGGACAGACCTCTTCCCATTTTCGCAACCATTGAGTCTGTTTTAACCATGACAGCTTGCTATCTAGGGTTACACCAGGCAGTTTAGTTTCCTCAACTTGCTCAATAGCCACATTATTCAATAATTGATCTAAACGAGGTTTAGCGTTGAGCAAGTGATTTGTCCCAAAAATTATGCTTTTCGTTTTTTATATATTTAGCACCAGCCTATTGCTAGTCACCCATTCTAAAACTGACTGGAGCGCTATGTTAAGTGTCTCAGTTATTTATTTTACTGTTGCAGCTGACATACTGCTCTGCCAAACTCACAATAAACTCTGTGTGGCAATGTTTGAGATGTTTGACACCACTCTGCTTCTTCCTCTAAAGAAAATGACAATGAACCAACCACCCTGGACACCTACCTCTTCAAGCCTATCACTAACACTGCCTCATCGCTGACCAGCTTATTTACCAGCCGGCCAGTCATCACTCAGATCTACAACTTCATGCGTGGGTTCTTCCTGCACCGGAACTACAAAGACAACAGAAAGTTTACATCCTGGAAAGGTGCCATGCATGAACCACCCGAACTATTGCTGTTAAACCAAATTCAACATGGATTTACTCAAACACTGTTATACAGTGTGTGTGTGGCACCAGCAGTCTATTTATGCATTGTATTATTAATGCATATAGATTCAGATTATTTTTGTGAAGTTTTTCTCCCAATCTTGATGCAGATATGCATCCAGATGCCTTCCCCAACAGACTGACTCCAGCTGACCCCACACTCTACCTGGCGGACTCTGGGTTCTCCATCAACACAGGCTGTCCCCCTGTCTTGAGACCAGAGAGAGGTGTTGATGTCATCATGTCCCTCAACTATTCGTGGTGCGAGGACCAATTCAAAGTAAATGGGTTGAGTTTATGAATAATACAAGAGTGAACTTAATTTGCTAGATCCACATTTCGCGCAGGTTTGCACACACATACTTGGCCAGAAGGTGCATATGACTTGTAATTGCCATACACAGTGTTTGAATTGTCTGACTGACATCTCTTTAATCGATCTACCAGGTCCTTAAGAGGACTGAGGTTTACTGCAAAGACCACAGCATCCCCTTCCCCCGCATTGACTTCAGCAGCCTGGAGGCACAGCCCCTGAAAGAGCTCTACGTCTTTGAGGATGAGAAGAACCCCAAGGCTCCCATAGTCCTTCACTTCCCTTTCGTCAACATCTCATTCAAAGAGTTCAAGGCCCCTGGTAAGCACTGTCAAGATTATCATAATTGTAAAAGAAGCAGAGGTAGTCAATGAGCTACTGTAGCTAGCTAATGGCTCAAGCTGTCAATATGCCATTCGCCCTGTGTCTGTCGATTTTCAATGTTGTGTGCTTTAGAGATCAGGGCCAAAAATCATTGGCCTAAACCTTTGTATTGGACTGGATTGTAAAGTGGATTGCACTTTGTTGATATTGTTGGTTAAACTATAGTTTGATGTTTGTTCGTTTAATGTTTAAGGCTGACAGTATTGTTATGTTCTCATTCTGAAGGTGTGGCACGTAAGGGTGAGGAGGAGATGAAGGCAGGGGATGTTGACATTAGCTCAAGCAGCTCCCCTTACCTCACCAAACATCTCACCTACACAGTAAAGGACTTCCGAGCACTGATAGACCTTACCTCATACAACATCCAGAACAACAAGGAGCAGATCCTCCAGGCTCTTGGGAAGGTCCTCGAAAGGAAGGTGCCTGTGGAAGAATGAGACCACCATGAGCAGCACTCATATCATTGACAGGGGCCCCTCCATGAAGCAAGAGAGAGAACAACATGCATACAGAGCAGATTTAGAGGAGCAACTCTAACTGCAATTTCTTGGTGGTGCGTCCTAAGCCGTGTTTCTAAAGGTTTAAAGGGGAGAATGCATTTTGTTGTAACTGAGTTCTTGTTTCCAAACTCCTACGTTCCGTGGGTTGTTTTTCTAGACTGTCTTTTTTTACAGTCTACCTTTATGAACCTTACTGTATGTTTCATATTATGAATTGTATCTTGTTGAGTTCATTTTAGCACAGAACTTCTGTGTGTTTATACACAAATAGTATTTTCTCTTAGAGGTTATTCTGGAGACACATGTAACCACGTTAAATCGTATTTCTTGATAGTAATTTACTCTGCTTTATTATGTACCATGTCTTCAATGTATACGTTGTTTGAAAGTTAATTAATTCATGACTAATAAATCTATTAGTTGATATGAGTAAATGCATTCCTCGTTTATAGAGTAACTCTTTGAATGGCTATTTTCATAAGTTTGTAATGGTTACTCTTAAATTGGCTAATTGCACACATTAATGCTTCGAGATCCTCACGGAGTACACCTTCAAAACACTGTCAAATAAATGTCACACCAAAGCAACACTCACAGGAAAAATAAATGTTTACAAAGTGGGTCTTTAACACAGGCGTCTTTCGAAATGATAGAAAGCTTGGCATCTGTCCCAGAGCAAATGAGACTTCTAAACATTATGTGTTTGGTGGTAAAGACAGAGAGCAGGCTCATTGGAAATAACTTCACGATCCGAGCTCTGTCTTGAGACTCATAATATGGGAATTAGATTGTGTTAATGGCACTGGGTCCAGCATACAGCATTGTATCTAAAGGATTGAATTGAAATCGTACACAACTCATCATAATGCAACTATAGACTTGATGGAAAATGTATACTTTCAGCACTCCAGCTTTTCAAATGCTTTTGCTATTGACCTAACTTTAGAGGTTAATTCCTTCAAAGTGGTGCAGGTGGTAAAATGCAATTCTCTGGTGATGTGAGAACACATGATGCCCTATGCTTGTGACATTGCTGATACTTCAGTCAAGGTCCAGAGGATGGAAAAATAAATTACCTAAATAAACGGATTGAATTGAAATTCCCTCCAAGGCAATCAACAAGCGAAATGTCAGTATAGAGACAAAGTGGAGTCGCATTTCAACGGCTCAGAGTGGCAGGGTCTACAGACAATCACGGACTACAAAACGAAAACCAGCCACATCACGGACACCGACGTCTTGCTTCCAGACAAGCTAAACACCTTATTTGCCCGCTCTGAGGACAATACAGTGCCACCAACGCGGCCTGCTACCAAGGACTGTGGGCTCTCCTTCTCCGTGGCCTACGTGAGTAAGACATTTAAACGTGTTAACCCTCGCAAGGCTGCCGGCCCAGACGGCATACCTTGTCGCGTCCTCAGAGCATGCGCAGACCAGCTGGCTAGTGTGTTTACAGACATATTCAATCTCTCCCTATCCCAGTCTGCTGTCCCCACATGCTTCAATATGGTCACCATTGTTCCTGTACCCAAGAAGGTAAAGGTAACTGAACTAAATGACTATCGCCCCGTAGGACTCACTTCTGTCATCATGAAGTGCTTTGAGAGACTAGTCAAGGATCATATCACCAACACCTTACCTGTCACCCTAGATCCACTTCAATTTGCTTACCGCCCCAATAGGTCCACAGACGATGCAATCGCCATCACACTGCATTCTGCCCTATCCCATCTGGACAAGAGGAACACCTATGTAAGAATACTGCTCATTGACTATAGCTCAGCATTCAACACCATAGGACCCTCCAAGCTCATCATTAAGCTTGAGGGCCTGTGTCTGAACCTCGCCCTGTACAATTGTGTCCTGGACTTCCTGATGGGCTGCCCCCAGGTGGTGAAAATGGGAAACAACATCTCCACTTTGCTGATCCTCAACACTGGGGCACCACAAGGGTGCATGCTCAGCCCCCTCCTGTACTCCCTGTTCACCCATGACTGCGTGGCCATGCACATCTCCAACTGAATCATCAAGTTTGCAGACGACACAACAGTAGTAGGCTTGATTACCAACAACGACGAGACAGCCTACAGGGAGGAGGTGAGGGCACTCGGAGTGTGGTGTCAGGAAAACAACCTCTCACTCAATGTCAACAAAACAAAGGAGATGATTGTGGACTTCAGGAAACAGCAGAGGGAGGGAGCACCAACCTATCCACATCAACGGGACAGCAGTGGAGAAGGTCGAAAGTTTTAAGATCCTTGGCGTACACATCACGGACAAACTGAAATGGTCCACCCACACAGACAGTGTGGTGAAGGCGCAACAGCGCCTCTTCAACCTCAGGAGTCTGAAGAAATTTGGCTTGTCACCTAAAACCCTCACAAACTTTTACAGATGCACAATTGTGAGCATCCTGTCGGGCTGTATCACTGCCTGGTATGGTAACTGCACTGCCCACAACCACAAGGCTCTCCAGAGGGTGGTGCGGTCTGCACAACGCATCACCGGGGGCAAACTACCTGCCCTCCAGGACACCTACTGCACCCGATGTCACAGGAAGGCCAAAAAGATCATCAAGGACAACAACCACCCGAGCCACTGCTTGTTCACCCCCCTACCATCCAGAAGGCGAGGTCAGTACAGGTGCATCAAAGCTGAGACCGAGAGACTGAAAAACAGCTTCAATCTCAAGGCCATCAGACTGTTAAATAGCCAGCACTAGCACAGAGAGGCTGCTGCCTACATACAGACGTGAAATCATTGGCCACTTTAATAAATGGATCACTACTCACTTTAATTATGCCACTTTAATAATGTTTACATATCTTGCATTACTCATCCCATACAGTTGGTCGGAAGTTAACATACACTTAGGTTGGAGTCATTAAAACTTGTTTCTCAACCACTCCACAAATTTCTTGTTAACAAACTATAGTTTTGGCAAGTCGGTTAGGACATCTACTTTGTGCATGACACAAGTAATTTTCCCAACAATTGTTTACAGACAGATTATTTCACTTATAATTCAGTGTATCACAATTCCAAGGGGTCAGAAGTTTACATACACTAAGTTGACTGTGCCTTTAAACAGCTTGGAAAATTCCAGAAAATTATGTCATGGCTTTAGAAGCTTCTGATAGGCTAATTGACATAATTTGAGTCAATTGGAGGTGTACCTGTGGATGTATTTCAAGGCCTACCTTCAAACTCAGTGCCTCTTTGCTTGACATCATTAGAAAATCAAAAGAAATCAGCCAAGACCTCAGAAAGAAAACTGTAGATCTCCACCAGTCTGGTTCATCCTTGGGAGCAATTTCCAAATGCCTGAAGGTACCACATTCATCTGTACAAACAACAGTACGCAAGTATAAACACAATGCGACCACGCAGCCATCATACCATTCAGGAAGGAGACGCGTTCTGTCTCCTAGAGATGAATGTACTTTCGTGCGAAAAGTGCAAATCAATCCCAGAACAACAGCAAAGGACCTTCTGAAGATGCTGGAGGAAACAGGTACAAAAGTATCTATATCCACAGTAAAACCAGTCCTATATCGACATAACCTGAAAGGCCGCTTAGCAAAGAAGAAGCCACTGCTCCAAAACCGCCATAAAAAAGCCAGACTACGGTTTGCAACTGCACATGGGGACAAAGATCGTACTTTTTTGAGAAATGTCCTCTGGTCTGATGAAACAAAAATAGAACTGTTTGGCCATAATGACCATCGTTATGTTCAGAGGAAAAAGGGGGAGGCTTGCAAGCCGAAGAACACCATCCCAACCGTGAAGCACTGGGTGGCAGCATCATGTTGTGGGGGTGCTTTGCTGCAGGAGGGACTGGTGCACTTCACAAAATAGATGTCATCATGAGGCAGGAAAATTATGTGGATATATTGAAGCAACATCTCAAGACATCAGTCAGGAAGTTAAAGCTTGGTTGCAAATGGGTCTTCCAAATGGACAATGACCCCAAGCATACTGTCAAAGTTGTGGCAAAATGGCTTAAGGACAACAAAGTCAAGATATTGGAGTGGCCATCACAAAGCCCTGACCTCAATCCTATAGAAAATTTGTGGGCAGAACTGAAAAAGCGTGTGCGAGCAAGGAGGCCTACAAACCTTACTCAGTTACACCAGCTCTGTCAGGAGGAATGGGTCAAAATTCACCCAACTTATTGTGGAAAGCTTGTGGAAGGCTACCCAAAACGTTTGACCCAAGTTAAACAATTTAAAGGCAATGCTACCAAATATTAATTGAGTGTATGTAAACTTCTGACTCAATGGGAATGTGAAAAAAAAGCTGAAATAAATTATTCTCTCTACTATTATTCTGACATTTCACATTCTTAAAATAAAGTGGTGATCCTAACTGACCTAAAACAGGGGATTTTTACGAGGATTAAATGTCAGGAAATGTGAAAAACTGAGTTCAAATGTATTTGGCTAAGGTGTATGTAAACTTCCGACTTCAACTGTATGTACAGTGGGGAGAACAAGTATTTGATACACTGCCGATTTTGCAGGTTTTCCTACTTACAAAGCATGTAGAGGTCTGTAATTTTTATCATAGGTACACTTCAACTGTGAGAGACGGAATCTAAATCCAGAAAATCACATTGTATGATTTTTAAGTAATTAATTTGCATTTTATTGCATGACATAAGTATTTGAACGCCTACCAACCAGTAAGAATTCCGTCTCTCACAGTTCTTTAAGAAGCCCTCCTGTTCTCCACTCATTACCTGTATTAACTGCACCTGTTTGAACTCGTTACCTGTATAAAAGACACCTGTCCACACACTCAATCAAACAGACTCCAACCTCTCCACAATGGCCAAGACCATCGAGCTGTGTAAGGACATCAGGGATAAAATTGTAGACCTGCACAAGGCTGGGATGGGCTACAGGACAATAGGCAAGCAGCTTGGTGAGAAGGCAACAACTGTTGGCGCAATTATTAGAAAATGGAAGAAGTTCAAGATGACGGTCAATCACCCACGGTCTGGGGCTCCATGCAAGATCTCACCTCGTGGGGCATCAATGATCATGAGGAAGGTGAGGGATCAGCTCAGAACTGCACGGCAGGACCTGGTCAATGACCTGAAGAGAGCTGGGACCACAGTCTGAAAGAAAACCATTAGTAACACACTACGCCGTCATGGATTAAAATCCTGCAGCGCACGCAAGGTCCCCCTGCTCAAGCCAGCGCATGTCCAGGCCCGTCTGAAGTTTGCCAATGACCATCTGGATGATCCAGAGGAGGAATGGGAGAAGGTCATGTGGTCTGATGAGACAAAAATAGAGCTTTTTGGTCTAAACTCCACTCGCCGTGTTTGGAGGAAGAAGAAGGATGAGTACAACCCCAAGAACACCATCCCAACTGTGAAGCATGGAGGTGGAAACATCATTCTTTGGGGATGCTTTTCTGCAAAGGGGACAGGATGACTGCACCGTATTGAGGGGAGGATGGATGGGGCCATGTATCGCGAGATCTTGGCCAACAACCTCCTTCCCTCAGTAAGACCATTGAAGATGGGTCGTGGCTGGGTCTTCCAGCATGACAATGACCCAAAACACACAGCCAGGGCAACTAAGGAGTGGCTCCGTAAGAAGCATCTCAAGGTCCTGGAGTGGCCTAGCCAGTCTCCAGACCTGAACCCAATAGAAAATCTTTGGAGGGAGCTGAAAGTCCGTATTGCCCAGCAACAGCCCCGAAACCTGAAGGATCTGGAGAAGGTCTGTATGGAGGAGTGGGCCAAAATCCCTGCTGCAGTGTGTGCAAACCTGGTCAAGAACTACAGGAAACGTATGATCGCTGTAATTGCAAAGGTTTCTGTACCAAATATTAAGTTCTGCTTTTCTGATGTATGAAATACTTATGTCATGCAATAAAATGCAAATTAATTACTTAAAAACCATACAATGTGATTTTCTGGATTTTTGTTTTAGATTCCGTCTCTCACAGTTGAAGTGTACCTATGATAAAAATTACAGACCTCTACATGCTTTGTAAGTAGGAAAACCTGCAAAATCGGCAGTGTATCAAATACTTGTTCTCCCCACTGTATATACTGTATTTTATACCATCTTGCCTATGCCATTCTGCCATTGCTAATCCATATATTTATATGTACTGTATATATTCTTATTCCATTCCTTTACTTAGATTTGTGTGTATTAGGTAGTTGTTGTGGAATTGTTAGATTACATGTTAGATATTGCTGCGCTGTAGGAACTAGAAGCGCAAGCATTATGCTACACTCGCAATAACATCTGCTAATCATGTGTATGTGACCAATACAATTTGATTGATTTGATACAAATGTATACCTCATTTGATCAATTCCTGACACGTTCTACCCAAGCGTGATAACAATGGCAAAGAACAAAGAGTTTAAAATACTGTGGCCCCACCAGGCTAGAAGCTGAGGCTATAGCAATCATCCAACATCAAGAAGCACGTCACCTAATTCAAACAACAGCTGACTTACTTCACTAATAAAAGGTTTGTCTGAGAGTATATGTCTGCTCCAGACATAAGAATGTGAGCAGCCTGAATGCCGCCTTACTTGGCTGTTAAGCCACCTATCAGAGCCTTGTGATTCTGAAACTCACTGATCTCTGTTTATACCAGCCTTAATTTCAGCTAAATATTTACAAAGTTAACATTGACCAGACATCAACTGTTAACACAATAGGTTGTTTTATATGGTAAGAGCTCTTGTAGCCTTCTCCAGGTTTACTACTCACATACTGGGATGTGCTCGGACAGTATGTACAAAACATACAGTGCAAGGTTTATATTGAACAGTCATTGATAATGGTTGAGGGACAAGCTATCGGTGTTAAGAGTATTCAAGCTATGGAATAATGCACACTATAATTAAGTAATTCATTGCTGAGTACAAATGAAACACTTTTAATTATCCACCAGGCTGATCAATTGCGATTGTAGACGTAGTGTGACACAGTATGTCTCAGGCTACAAGAATGTCTGTGTATAATCCTATCAATTGATCATTATTCATTGGACCATTGTATGATTGTATGATGCTCAAATGTGTGTGATGACCATACAGATAGTGCAGCAAGTCTCACAATAAGACCACTCCTCATCTGAATTATTGTATAGTAGGCCTATATGTACGCCCACTGAAGGATGTTTTGCAGAAGTAGTGCCACGGGGTCTAAACTCTAAGGGTTTGGTATTCACCTGGAGAGTAGCCTATATGGTCAGGCTCAGAGAACTCACATGGTCAAATTTGTCCACTTACCTCTTAGACCAGGTTAGGCTTCTTCTTAGGCCTAACAATTTTCTTACAACTCTCTGCTTTAACCTTTTACTGCAGTGGGATAAATCAGGTCACACAGAGTGTTTCTTGGTAGTCTTAGTCTTAAACAAATCTACTTTGAAACAAAAGTATACACCTCACACACATGGTTATGGGCTTAAAAAAAGTACCATGTCAGATTACATTTTTAGTTTGCGTCCCAATATTACATTGTACAGTATATATATATCACAGAAGACTGAAATACAGTATAACAAAACCATTTAACGTAGAAACACTGGATTTTCTGCATTTAAACAAATAATAGTTGATTAATTATGAAATTATGAAAACGATTAATAGCTTTCCAACCATGAGGCCACTAAAGGGTGATTTGGTCATTTGACTGCAGGAAAAGGGTGCATTTGGGGTAAAGTGTCACGGATTCCCCCCATACTGCTGCTCATTCCGTTCACCAGCTCCGGAGGTCTACATCACCGGCCCTCTAGGCGTCACTGAACTGGATCATTACCACCAACCCCGGACTCTTGTCTCATTACGCACACCTGGTTCCCATTCCCCCTGATTAGTATGTGTATATATGTGCCCTCTGTTCCCATTGTCTTTGTTGATTATTGCTCCATGTCCGTTGGTCTTGTGAGTACTTGTGCTCTGTTGTATCGGCTTTCGTGTTACCATGCATTATTATTACGGGTCTCGTTCCCTGTATTGTTATTACAGGTCTCGTCCCGTGTATTTATTAGAGGTTTACACCTCGCGCTTTGTTTGGGTTACAGCCCTGTGTTGTATATATACGTGTTTGTTTTGGGCATCGACCCTGTCATGTTCATGACGTACTCTATGTCGGGTAGAGAATTTTTTTAAAACTATTTCGTATTCCTACGCCTGTCTCCTATCATTATACAACGTGACAGAATAATCAATAATCAAATGGAGACAGCGGGAAAGGCAGAGCTGGCGACCATCGTAGGGTATTTGTATTTATTATGGATTCCCATTAGCTGCTGGCAAAGCAGCAGCTACTCTTCCTGGGGTCCAGCAAAATTAAGGCAGTTTATACAATTTTAAAAACATTACATACAATTTAAAAAAACAAAAACAGGGTCAGTCCAGCATCACGACGCCTGTCTCTCCAGACTTGGCAGCGCCATGGACAGCATACTGGCACCATCCTGCGTTTGGAGGGGAATGTGCAGTCCCTTCTGTCTCCAGCCCATCTAAGCGGGTCCGCGGAATACCCCTGTCCCTCCCGGAGTGCTTTGACGGCACGCCAGGGAGATGCAAGGGATTCCTTCTACAATTCGACCTGTACCTCACTCGCAACGCCGAGGCTGTCTCTGGGAGAGACAGGGTTTCCACCATCATCTCGATACTGACCGGACGGGCCCTGGACTGGGTGCCGCGGTCTGGGAAACAGGCGGACCCGAGGTCGTGTCCTACGAGCGCTCCACCCTCCTCTTCCGCTCGGTGTTTGATCATCCTGTGGAAGGCCAAGAGGGGGGTGAACGCCTACTCTGACTACGCCAAGGATCTAGAACCGCCTCGGTGTTCGCTCTGGCGTTGCGGACCGTCACGGCCTCCACCGGATTGAACAAGCCGGCTTTGGTCACCGTTTTCCGCAGCGGATTGCGGGAGGAGGTACAGTTGGAGTTAGCCTGCCGTGATGACAACCTGTCACTCGACCAGCTCATCAGCATGGCGACCCAGTTGGACAATGTCCTGCAGTCCCGATGAAGATCTGCGCGCAATCCAGAGCCCATGGCCACACCTGCTCCGTGGCCAGAGCCGATGGAGGTAGCTTCTGCACGTTTTCCAGAGGCAGAGCGTAGGAGAAGGTGGAATCTGGACCTATGCTCCTATTGTGGAGAAAAGGGCCATTTCTCCCCAACCTGCCCTCTATCCACTAATAGGCGGGGAGGTGACAAGCCAGGGAATTGCCATGCTCCAACCCAGGGGAGGTGTCTCGCAGTGTCTGTCAACACCACTACGGTGGAAAGTCCGGACCACGCCCCTCAAGTGGATTTACTGGAGGAATACCAGGATCTGCACCGGGTTTTCTCTAAGACCCAGGTTACATGCCTGCCTGCCTCCTCATCGCCCCTGGGACTGTGCCATTGACCTGTTGTCTGACGCAGCCCTCCCGAGAGGACACGTCTACCCCTCTTCTATGCGGAGACCGAGGCCATGGAGACCTATGTACAGGGGAGCCTCCAGCAAGGTTTTATCCGCCCTCTACGTCACCAGCCTCCTCAAGCTTCTTTTTTGTTAAGAAGAAAGATGGGGGACTGCACCCCTGCATTGATTATCGAACTCTGAATAAAGCCACCGTTAAGTTCAGCTATCCTTTACCCCTCATCCCAACCATCATCGAACAAATGCACGGGGCGCAGTACTTCACGAAACTGGACTTGAGGAGCGCCTGCAATCTGGTCCACATTCGTGCAGGTGACGAATGGAAAACGGCCTTTTCCATGCCCATAGGCATTACGAGTATCTCATAATGCCCTTTGGCCTGTCTAATGCTCTTTCACTCTTCCAGGTCTTTATTAACAAAGTGTTTCGGAACATGCTGGGACTGGGCGTTGTGGTTTATATAGACAACATTTTGGTCTATTCTGCTGACCCAGCATGTCTCGTTGGTCAGGTCTGTGCTGGGAAGACTGTTGGAGCATCATCTATATGTTAAACAGGAAAAAAAATATATAATCCAGCTGCCCGTGTCCTTTTTTGGCTACATCATATCCACGGAGGGAGTGGAGATGGAGGAGCAATGTATCAGCGCAGTCAGGTCATGGCCCATCCCCAACTCCGTGAAAGCAGTCCAGCGATTCATGGGGTTAGCCAATTATGTTCATCTGGGGCTTCAGCACGGTGGTCGCGCCTCTTACCTCCCTGCTGAGAAGAGGTCCCCAGCGGCTTCGTTGGACGGCGGAGGCGGAGAGGGCATTCGAGACGCTGAAGGCACACTTCACCACTTCTCCCATGCTGGCACATCCCGACTCCACACTCCCCTTCATCGTCGAGGTGGATGCCTCCGAAGTAGGAGTTAGGGCAGTGCTGTCCCAGCGCATCGGAACCCTTCCAAAGCTGCGGCCCTGCACCTTCTACTCCAAGCATCTGAGCCCCGCCCAAAGGAACTACGACGTAGGGGCCCGGGAACTCTTGGGGGTCAAGAAGGCTCTGAAGGCGTGGAGGCACTGGTTGGAGGGGTCCAAACACCCTTTCCTGGTGTGGATGGACCACCGCAGTCTGTAGTACATCAGGACAGCGAAGAGGCTAAACCCGAGACAGGCCAGGTGGGCTCTATTCTTTGCCAGGTTTCAATTCCCGCTTTCCTATAGGCCAGGCTCGAAGAATGTGAAGGCGGACGTCCTGTCTCGCCTTTTTGACACAGAGGAGAGGCAGGGAGAGGAGACCCCCAATATCCCTCAGTTCCGTATCATCGCGCCAGTGGTGTGGGACGTGGACGCCGACATACGGCAGGCCCTGCGTACGGAACCTGCACCTGCACAGTGCCCGGAGAACCGCGCCTACGTACCCACGGGTGTGCGGGGCGCACATGGCGCCTGTGTCGGGTCATCCTGGGATAGGCCGTACCATCGCCTGCCTGA
The DNA here is from genome assembly GCF_045679555.1 of Salvelinus alpinus. Lineage (NCBI taxonomy): Eukaryota > Metazoa > Chordata > Actinopteri > Salmoniformes > Salmonidae > Salvelinus > Salvelinus alpinus. The sequence goes on from NC_092117.1 coordinate 14,024,853, forward strand.
CTGAGAAATACTGGTGGCCCACCTTGGCTAGGGACATCTGGGTTTACGTCTCTTCCTGCTCCATCTGTGCCCAGTCTAAGACACCCAGACACCTCCCTTATGGAAAGCTCCTTCCCCTGCTGGTCCACAACGACCCTGGTCTCACCTCTGGGTGGACTTTGTCACTGACCTTCCCCCTCCCAGGGGAACACCACCGTTCTCGTCATTGTGGACAGGTTTTACAAAGCTTGTCACCTCCTTCCTCTGCCTGGGCTTCCGTCGGCTATGCAAACCGCGGAGGCTCTTTGTACGCACGTCTTCTGCTACTACGGGATCCTGGACGACATTGTGTCAGACCGTGGCCCTCAGTTCACCTCACGCGTATGGAAGGCGTTCATGGAACACCTGGGGGTCATGGTCAGTCTCACCTCCGGGTACCGTCCTCAAGCTGCGCACACGTCTCCAGCGGGCCGTGCGTCGGCACAAGGAACAGGCCGACCGTCACTGCAGTGAGGCACCTGTTTTCTCTCCAGGCGACCGGGTCTGGCTCTCCACCCGGGAACCTGCACCTCCGCCTGCCCTGCCGGATGCTGAGCCCGCGGTTTGTTGGGACGTTTAAAGTCCTGAGGAGGGTTAATGAGGTAACGTACCGTTTGCAACTCCCTGCTGATTACCACATTAACCTGACTTTTCATGTGTCTCTCCTCAGGCCAGTGGACCCTGGTCCCCTTGCTGAGGCTGGACCCAGTGACGCCTGGCCTCCTCCTCTAGACATCGAGGGAGGTCCGACGTACTTGGTCCGTGAAGTCCTGGATTCAAGGTGTTGGGCGGGGCATCTCCAGTACCTCATCGACTGGGAGGGGTAAGGCCCAGAGGAGCGGTGTTGGGTTCATGCGGTGGACATCCTGGGCGCTTCACTGACCAGGGATTTTCACCGTCGGCGTCCTGACCAACCCGCACCGTGTCCCTGTGGTCGTCCCCGAGGCCAGTGTTGTCCCGCTGCTAGTGCAGCACGTGGGGGGAGGGGGGGGGGGGGTCACTGTCGCGGATTCCCCCGGAACTGCTGCTCATTCCGTTCACCAGCTCCTGAGGCCTACGTCACCGGCCTTCTAGGCGTCACTGAACTAGATCATTACCACCAACCCTAGACTGTCATGTCTCATTATGCACACCTGTTTCCCATTCCCCCTGATTAGTATGTGTATATATGTGCCCTCTGTTCCCCAATGTCCTTGTTGATTATTGTTCCACGTCCGTTGGTCTTGTGAGTACCTGTGCTCTGTTGTATCGGATTTCTTGATACCGTGTATTGTTACTACGGGTCTCGTCACGTGTATTGTTATTACAGGTCTCATCCCGTGTATTTATTAGAGGTTTCCACCTCGCGCTTGGTTTGAGTTACAGCCCCGTGTTATATACAGTTGAAGTCGGAAGTTTACATACACCTTAGCCAAATACATTTAAACTCAGTTTTTCACAATTCCTGACATTTAATCCTATTAAAAATTCCCTGTCTTAGGTCAGTTAGGATCAACACTTTATTTTAAGAATGTGAAATGTCAGAATAATAGTAGAGAGAATGATTTATTTAAGCTTTTATTTCTTTCTTTCATCACATTCCCAGTGGGTCAGAAGTTTACATACACTCAATTAGTATTTGGTAGCATTGCCTTTAAATTGGTTAACTTGGGTCAAATGTTACGGGTAGCCTACCACAAGCTTCCCACAATAAATTGGGTGAATTTTGGCCATTCCTGCTGACAGAGCTGGTGTAACTGAGTCAGGTTCGTAGGCCTCCTTGCTCCCACATGCTTTTTCAGTTCTGCCCACAAATTTTCTATAGGATTGAGGTCAGGGCTTTGTGATATCCACTCCAATACCTTGACTTTGTTGTCCTTAAGCCATTTTGCCACAACTTTGGAAGTATGCTTGGGGTCATTGTCCATTTGGAAGACCCATTTGCGATCAAGCTTTAACTTCCCGACTGATGTCTTGAGATGTTGCTTCAATATATCCACATAATTTTCCATCCTCATGATGCCATCTATTTTGTGAAGTGCACCAGTCCCTCCTGCAGCAAAGCACCCTCACAACATGATGCTGCCACCCCGTGCTTCACGGTTGGGATGGTGTTCTTCGGCTTGCAAGTCTCCCCCTTTTCCCTCTGAACATAACGATGGTCATTATGGCTAAACAGTTCTATTTTTGTTTTATCAGACCAGAGGACATTTCTCTAAAAAGTACGATCTTTGACCCGATGTGCAGTTGCAAACCATAGTCAGTTTTTTAATGGCGGTTTTGGAGCAGTAGCTTCTTCCTTGCTGAGCGGCCTTTCAGGTTATGTCGATATAGTATAGGACTCGTTTTACTGTGGATATAAATACTTTTGCACTTTTCACACCAAAGTACGTTCCTCTCTAGGAGACAGAACGCGTCTCCTTCCTGAGCGGAATGACGACTGCGTGGTCCCATGGTGTTTACACTTGCGTACTATTGTTTTTACAGATGAGCGTGGTACCTTCAGGCGTTTGGGAATTGCTCCCAATGATGAACTAGACTGGTGGAGGTCTACAGTTTTTTTTCTGAGGTCTTGGCTGATTTCTTTTGAGGCACTGAGTTTGAAGGAAGGCCTTGAAATACATCCACAGGTACACCTCCAATTGACTCAAATTATGTCAATTAGCCTATCAGAAGCTTCTAAAGCCATGACATAATTTTCTGGAATTTTCCAAGCTGTTTAAAGGCACAGTCAACTTAGTGTATGTAAACTTCTGACCCATTGGAATTGTGATTCAGTTAATTATAAGTGAAAAAATCTGTCTGTAAACAATTGTTGGAAAAATTACTTGTGTTATGCACAAAGTAGATGTCCTTACCGACTTGCCAAAACTATAGTTTGTTAACAAGAAATTTGTGGAGTGGTTAAAAAAGGAGTTTTAATGACTCCAACCTAAGGGTATGTACATTTCATACTTCAACTGTATATACGTGTTTGTTTTGGGCTTCGTCCCTGTCATGTTCATGACGTACTCTATTTTGGGTAGAGAAATAAAATCCCCCTATTTCGTATTCCTGCGCCTGTCTCCTACAATATACAACGTGATATGAAGAATAAGAAAAAACTAGTCTGAGAATAAACCCTTTGTTGGCTCCTACCTCATACTCACTCACTCATCCCCGCATAGGGCAGCAACAAAGGTTTCTACCCATAGAAGGTTCTTCATTGCCTGTCTCCTACCTTCTGGTAGGTTAGTTTCGTTACTTGTGTTTCGGTGAACCATGCTCACATGATGAAGCACCTTGCTTGAGACCTTAAAACACACAAAACACGCAGTCCTTTCGGATCTTGGCAACAGTCTCAAAAGACTTTGAATGGACCATCTGACACTGTGCACCTTTTATCGTGATTTGTTGGATTAAACAGGACAGGATCAATTGAAAGCTAAATACAAACATTTAGAGTATATTTCTTGCTTCACAGAAGGCTCTTTATACAGATGTAGGAACTTAATTTGATCACTCTGTTGCAGAACATATCTGCGTTGCAGGAAATGTAAAACTTGTAGTGTATCTGGGGTTTAAAAAGGCTTCTGAAGTTTGCAATTTCCGCTTTTAAATTTCAGACTTAATTTTCCCTTAAACAAAATGTATCAACCAGAGGCTGGTGGGAGGAGCTATACAGGCTGATTGTAGTGGCTGGAATGGAATCAATGAAATGGAGTTTCAAACAATGTGTTTGATGTGCTTGTACAATTCCACTGATTTACTCCCACCAGCCTCATCTGGTATCAACCCTACAAAAATGTTCATTAATTATAATCCACATAATAATTAATTTTCCTGCTGTAGCAAACCGGTTCAAATTAAGATCCTACACCTAAACACGTAATATGACAACTAAGTAAAGCAGTAGGCCTATTTAGCCAATGTTTTAGGCAATGGTCATAATTCACCCAATGATTTCCATTGTGATTCATGGCAGCAGAAGTTTGTTGTAATGTTTGTAGGATGTTTTTAAGGCAGTTTTGTCGCTGTGCCTTGTAGGGAATTGTCTGTTTTACTGGATGGAATTTGACAAGCTCCAGTTGTTCTTCTGAAACAACAGCGGCATTCATATGGGGCTAGCTAAATATAGATGGCATCAACACCTGTTGCTCAATGCTCAAAAAGGCGAAGGGCAAGATCAAATTGTGTTTACTGATTAAAATGGCAATTGCATTATCCAGTTTAGGAGGCTTTAATGTGGAATCAAGTACAAAACGAATAAATGTCCTCTTTTGTGGAGTTTCAAAATAGCCTACCTGAGAGATGAAGTCAATAGCACTTGTCTCCTGGGGGACTTCGATTTGGTGTTAGCTTAATGAGGGGGGATGGCGGGCACATATCATTCTGCGCTTCTCGCCGTCGGACGGTCTTGACAGCCTTGCCATGGAGAGAGAATTTGGCATCACGTTCCAATAGCTCTTCAGAGACTGCAAGATGTCGTTGGCAGTGGGTAAAACACGAAGTTCGATAGAGAATTCCAAAAAGTGTGCTTCAAAGCTATGGAAGCTGTTTCCTCACGTTTTTCTCATACTTTTACTCGTCGGATATGCCGCCTTGGGAGCGGTGCTATTCTGGTGCATTGAGGGAGGGAGTGGGTACCAAGCAGAAGGGGAATATCATGAGTTTTTGGGTAAACTGTTGCGCAGAATTCAGAATTATCCAGGTAAAGTAAATCAATCAATCAATCAATCAAATGTATTTATAAAGCCCTTTTTACATCAGCCGATGTCACGAAGTGCTATACAGAAACTCAGCCTAAAAAGGCCAGAAAGCTAGATCTATGTTTATTATTACTATTGTTATAATATAGGGCTACCGTCTTTATAGATGGGGTGAAAATAGGATTTTTACATTACATTTTTTTAATGTGTTGTAAATGTGTTCAAAAATGTTTACGGCTAACTTCATTCAAATAATTCGATTTTAATTACAGGTAATTTGTCCAGCAATTCTTCTCAAGAACAACATTCTGTGAAAGAACTAGAGAAAGAAATCAACGGGGGGTTCAAGTCCATATGGCTTCAACGTCCAGATCGATGGGATTTCTATGGATCCCTGTTCTTCTGTTGTACTGTATTCACAACCGTGGGTAAGTCATCTAAATTACCAACTTTTAAGTTAAGTTTCGTCTTAAGTTAAAAGACATGCAAAACAAACACAAAATAGGCCTAATTAAGACAGCACATTAGGCCTACAGTATACTAAAATATAATTGTGCTGGTGTTGTAGACCATTTGCTAATTTTTTGGGCTCATTTGATTCTCTTTGTAAATGTATAGCCTCATTAGGACAATATAGATAGATACTCTCAATTGTTATTTCTGGTTATGGATTGTTATGCATGGGCACCACTGATATAGATTGCCTCTAAGCAACAATGGCTTTCCTGTCAAAATGAAGCCCACCTGAAATAAATATCAATGGATATGGAACACCAGGCATGATGTATTAGTACAATATCATTACAATCTCTCATCTCTCATCTCTTTAGTCACTGAAATGTCCACCACATTAAATCATGTTGTTTGCCTCAGGCTTGATGAACTTTGGTCTTAGTGTGCTGTGTGCCATGCTCACTGAGTGAACTGATGTTATCAGGCTGTAAACGAGAGTGGATCCGCTCTCCATCAAACAGCAGTCAACCATGAAACAACGGGTTTGGCCAACAGGGATTGAAAATTTGATCTTTTGGGGATTTGTCTATCTGTAATTCCTACCATAGCTGATTTGACTCCTACCATACCTCACTGATAAATAGTTTGTCATTAAATGGAAATACTGTGGAATACACATTACACATTTGTGCATGTTACATCAGAGCATTTCATGGACAAAGTTATCAGTAGTATTAACAGATCGATGTGTAAACATATTTTTTTTTAAGTCTGGACTGTAGTACGAATTCATATCCATCTAACCCTTATCCTTTGTCAAATGAATTGTTAAAACAATGGTTGACATTGACATACTTGTATCTAGTAGCACATGCAATGTCGATATACATAGAGTAGTTTACCGTGTTCCCTAAATTAAACAAATTTGGTTTCTTGACCACCTCCCATACAATTATTTTTCCAGAGGAAACCATTTTTTAAATTGAGTTTAAAATGACTGCATTAATGTCAAATAAATTAGCCTTTCCGGGGACAACAGGAATGAGCTATAATGGCAGTATTCAAAACCAAATGAGTTAAATGGCAGAAGACTGTGTTAGGGATGTAACTATGTTATTATGTTACTCTTACACTTTATAAAACTTACAGACAATAAAAAACTGTTGACTGTGCTCTGCATTCATTCTTGCAAGCACCTTGTGGTTCTCATCTGCAGACAGCTGCAGCAAAGAATGGGGGGGTTGCCATGTTCTGTGCTCTTTTCATGTGTCAGTCCCTGTGGTGCAGGTTCACGCTGGGCTCAGACCCTCTCTGATTGCGATGATCACCACCAGGGACAAAACCGCTGCTTTGATTGCACCTTAAGATGATGATGTCATATAAATAATTGAAATCAGAGTCTGTGCCCATAAGATTAATACAAGAGTATTTGTGTATTAAGATGTGCCTATATACATAATATGAACTGTCAATGATATATGAGGTCATTGACTATACAACTACTACCATCTTGAGGGAGTGTGAGGACAATGTAATGTATGTCCAGTGGTTAAAGTAACAAGATAAGATATTGGTTAGCCTTCTCTTTCAACGCTCCTTTAGTGAAGAACATAGATCATTGACTTGGCCTCACCCCCAGTCTTGACTTCACTCAACAGCCATTTCAAGCCACAGCTTCAGCATTAGTGCCTAGCCGTGATTGCTAATGGACCATTCCCATCAACTGCATTTGCAGACAGTTTTTCACACATGCATATTATGTAGTTCTTGTTCAGCATTGTTCTGAATCTCGAAACTTTTAGTGTATCAAATCAAATATGTATTCGTCACATGCTTCGTAAACAACAGGTGTAGACTAACTGTGAAATGCTTACTTACGGGCCCTTCCCAACAATGCAGAGAGAAAGAAAATAGAGAAATAATGAAAAGTAAAACTGTAATAATAGAGAGCAACGATAACTTGGCTATATACATGGGTCGATGTGCAGGGGTACGAGGTAAATGAGGTACATGTAGATAGAGTATGTGCATATAACAACACCTCTTTTACGCTACTGCTACTCTCTGTTCATCATATATTAATTAGTCACTTTAACCATATTTACATGTACATACTATCTCAATCAGCCTGACTAACCGGTGTCTGTATGTAGCCTTGCTACTTTTATAGCCTCGCTACTGTATATAGCCTGTCTTTTTACTGTTGTTTTATTTCTTTACCTACCTATTGTTCACCTAATACCTTTTTTGCACTATTGGTTAGAGCCTGTAAGTAAGCATTTGTATTCGGCGCACGTGACAAATAAATGTTGATTTGATTTAACTAGGAATAAAATGACAGATAGTAAACAGTAGCAGCAGTGTATGTGATGAGTCAAAAAGGTTCTATGCAGATAGTCCGGGTAGCTATTTGGTTAATTATTTAACTAAATATTTATCAGTCTTATGGCTTGGGGGTAGACGCTGTTCACGGTCCTGCTGGTTCCAGACTTGGTACATCAGTACCATTTGCCATGTGGGAGCAGAGAGAACAGTCTATAACTTGGGTAGCTGGAGTGTTTGACAATTTTTAGGGCCATCCTCTATAAAGTTGGCAAGCCATAGACCATTCAACAGGATGATTTTCTAGTGAGCCATGCTGTATTGAACCAAACATTTACCGATCATATATCGGAAAGTGAAATGGGAGAGGTTGCTATATTCCATTTTTTTTCTAATGTTGTGGTAGTACCTGCAGGGGAAGTTCACACGTTTTTACATGTAGGCTTCTTTTCACTCTTTCTGTGATTGTAGTTGATCCCCATATTTTGTTTCATTACATAGACAATTGTCATCACTTGCCATTGACTACAAGGCATTATGCAAATGTTGCTAAAACATGTTAGAAAACACTCCAAAACACTCCAAACCAAGTAATATTACATCAGAATCCCATTTTGAATGACATCTCTGCACTCTATTTTTTTGTTAATGTTCCACTTTATGTTCATAAAATACATTAGGAAGTCTGTTAAGGTCTGATATATGATAGCTATCACGGTCCATTTATGTTGGGGTTAATGGCTAATAGCTTGATCGGCAAACAGGAAGGCCACAAATTACTGAAGAAAGTCCCTCGAAGACCCAAATGCATTTCACATCACCAGAAGCAGATTAGAGGTCTCAAGACGGACTTCTTTCCACATTATTGATAATTATTGCTTTCTAGGTTCCAATTTTCAAGATCACCACAATATGTCCTCATGTCACTACTAGAAAACCACAATGGATCTCATCTCAACTATTTTTCCTCTTTATCCCTTTGTCGTCAAATTGTAAATGATTGAGCTTGTATGACATATTGTTATTATACATTTGTTGTTAATGCTATGACTTGTGTCTATAGTCACTCTTATGAAGCTTCACTGTTACATCATGTAAGCATCATTACCAGGGACACTCTCTCAATAGTCTTGGATATCCCAGACCTTGGAGTATCGTAAGTTAGGCAACGGCACAAGGTCTGGGGAGGATGTCGGCTTCTCTCTGACATTCCGAAAGGGAGAAAAATCAGGGTAGGGTCCTTTTCAGACACACAACTCTCCCAACAAATCACGAGTTTGGGTATGCGGGGCTTAAAATGCAGGCAGGAATTGTGCTCATGTTTAGCTCACTGAGGTATAGTAAGAACTGGAGACTGCATCCAAGACCTTTGTTTTCAAGGTAATCTACTCACGTTCACATATGCTAATTCATGGACCGTCTATATCCGGGTTGCATCCGGTTTATACCGACCAACATCACATGCACAACTAGCACTCAGTGTGCACAGTAAGCAGCCGGAGCAGCGACGACATCCTCACATAATCCAAAAATATAACGAGCGCGCTGAGAGTTGGGAAGCAAGTTCAGGGAGTGAGTGTTTTAATAAATAAAAGAAACAATGAACACGAAACACAAACGCACCGGCATGAAAACAGAGTCAATAACACCTGAGGAAAGAACCAAGGGGAGTGACAGATATAGGGAAAATAATCAAGGAGGTGATGGAGTCCAGGTGATTGTCAAGAAGCGCAGGTGCGCGAGACGATGGTGACAGGTGTGCGGGATAATCAGCAGCCTGATGACCTAGAGGTCGGAGAGGGAGTATACATGACAGTACCCCCTCCCCGACGCGCGGCTCCAGCTGCAGGATGCCGTCAAAGGGGACGGACCCGGGGATCAGGAGCGTACCGGTCACCCCTGCTGATGCGCCAGAAACTGTCACGCCAGCTGAGGCACGGGAACCTGTCGAGTCAGCTGGGGCGCAGGGACCTGACAGATCGGTTGAGGCAGGGGAGCCTGGGGATCCGGTTGAGGCATGAGAACCTGACAAGCCGGTGGAAGCACGGGAGCCTGTCGATCCGGCAGAGGCATGAAAGCCCGACTAGCCGGCTGAGGCAGGGGAGCCTGGCGATCCGGCTAAGGCATGAAAGCCCGACGAGCCGGCTGAGGCAGGGGAGCCCGACGAGCCGGCTGAGGCAGGGGAGTCTGACGAGCTGGCTGAGGCAGGGAATCGTGGAAATCTGGTTGAGGCATGAGAGCTTGTAGCAGTTCCCGGACCCGACGTCATTACTCTGACACAAAAAATTTAATTAAAAAAACACTCCCTGATGCTTCCCTTGGGTGAGGTGTTATTCTATAACGAGCGCGCATGAGAGTCGGGAAGCAAGTTTTAAAGAGTGTTTTAATAAATAAATGAAACAGTAAATAAGAAACACAAACAACACACCGACATGAAAACAGAGTCAATAGCACCTGAGGAAAGAACCAAGGAGAGTGACAGATATAGGGAAGATAATCAAGGAGGTGATGGAATCTGTCAAGAGGCACAGGTGCGCGAAACGATGGTGATAATCAGCAGCCTGATGACCTAGAGGCCGGAGAGGGAGTATACGTGACATAGAACATGGCAGACATTGAATGAATGTACAATTTTAATATCTTCGGCTGTGAAAAAATGTATTGGCCTCAGCGACAATTATTAGAATAATTCACAAAGGTGGTGACTAAAGTGTCTTAATAGGAATTTTCTAATCTGACTTCTCTATGTAGCCATGTATGAAAATTGTCTTTCTGGGCCAAGCATCAGTTAAACTGCAGTACCGAAGAAAAACTGTCGGAGCAGTCGAAGCTGTGCTTCTAGACCGCCACCCTGGCCCCTTGGTTTAACTAAGGCAAAATGCCACTAAGGCACTGAGCAAATTTCAGGTCTGCTGAGCGCAAACTTGAACATTCTGAAAATCCTGTGCAACTTCCAGCGCGCATTTACTGTGAACACTGAGGCTGTACCACCTTGCTATTTGATCATAATGTAGGCCTACCAGAGTGGCCTACCATAAAAAACAATGGAGAAAATGCATCCTATAACATTTGAGCTGTTCTATCATTCAGTCTACAGTAGCAGCCAATGTGTGGTGTTCAATGTAGGCCTACATTCCATGAGACTTTTGAAAAAAGCATGCAGGGCTTGACATTCACCTGTTTGTCCTTCAGACAAGTAGGTGACTGAAAATGTTGTTGTGTTGTTTGATGCAAGAAACCACTTTACAAAATAAAATACATTATTTCCATACTATTATTACAGTGTCTAGTTTGACACCTCACAATCCTCAACTGGCAGCTTCATTAAATAGTACCCGCAAAATACCAGTCTCAACGTCAACAGTGAAGAGGCGACTCCGGGATGCTAGCCTTCTAGGCAGAGTTGCAAAGAATAAGCCATATCTCAGACTGGCCAATAAAAATTAAATATTAAGATGGGCAAAAGAACACAGGCACTGGACAGAGGAACTCTGCCTAGAAGGCCAGTATCCCGGAGTCGCCTCTTCACTGTTGACGTTGAGACTGGTGTTTTGCGGGTACTATTTAATGAAGCTGCCAGTTGAGGACTCTCAAACTAAACACTCTAATGTACTTGTCCTCTTGCTCAGTTGTGCACCGGGTACTCCCACTCCTCTTTCTATTCTGTTTAGAGCTAGTTTGCGCTGCTCTGTGAAGGGAGAAGTACACAGCGTTGTATGAGATCTTCAGTTTCTTGGCAATTTCTCACATGGAATAGCCTTCATTTCTCAGAACAAGAATAGGCTGACGAGTTTCAGAAGAAAGTCTTTGTTTCTGGCCATTTTGAGCCTGTAACGAACCCACAAATCTGATGCTCCAGATACTCAACTAGTCTAAAGAAGGCCAGTTGTATTGCTTCTGTAGTCAGCATGACCATTTTCAGCTGTGCTAACATAATTGCAAAAGGGTTTTCTAATGATCAACTAGCCTTTTAAAATGATAAACTTGCACTAGCTTACACAACGTGACATTGGAACACAGGAGTGATGGTTGCTGATAATTGGCCTCTGTACGCCTATGTAGATATTCCATTAAAAATCTACCGTTTCCAGCTACAATAGTCATTTACAACATTAACAATGTCTATACTGTATTCCTGATCAATTTGATGTTTTTTTCAAAAACAAGGACATTTCTAAGTGACCCCAAACTTTTGAACGGTAGTGTATGTCTGTATGGTCAAAAGACTATACCGCTATACTATATATGGAAATAACTTGTTTTGATATAGACATTGCCATTGAGGGCTTCCGCCATTTAAAAGTAGTCAACTGGGTGGGGATTCCTATGGGTTGGGAGTGATCAGCCAATGATCAGAGAGCATTGTCTATTTCAAATTGGGTTGCGTATAGTTCGTAAACCAAAGACTAAGGTAATATCTAGGAGCCAAGACCAAGATTCATACCAGGACATTGGTCCCAAGATTCAGACCCAGACCCAGTGAGTTGAGACCATGACAAGTTACTGTGCTCTGTTATAATGTATCCTACTGTACTGTTCTCTACTGTACTCTACTGTTCTGTGCTCGAGTTTACTCTTCTTGCGTTTCTAACAATTGAAGAAAGGGCCCATGAACTCTTGATCTAGTGATCTTGGTCTGTAGAGTAGAGTAGAGTACAGTAGAGTACAGTAGAGTAGAGTAGGATACAGTACAGTAGAGCACAGTACGGTAGAGTACAGTCGAGAATAGTAGAGTAGGTTAGAGTACAGTATAGCACATTATAGACGTCTGTTTTGGCCAAATAGATGTCAATGTTTGTCCACTACCCACATCGTGGTCCTCTGTAGTAGAGGTCTGCGGAGAACAGATTTTTTAGTACCGTGCCCGCCCCCACAGGTTTGTTTTGCCAACACCGACCTGCTCTTGCCAGATCTCATCCAGCTCCTGCCTGCAGTCCCACAATGTTAAAATTACACATCTTCAAAACCACCATCTTATGCATTATATTGTGCAATGAATGCATGATTTCATAAGACATTTTCTAGTTGGAATAAAGTAATGTTATTAAAACAAACTCCAGTGTAACCCATTTGAAGCAGCCCAGACAAAAGTCACTGCAGACAGAATATTAAAAAAAGAATGAATGAGTTCACCTCGTAAACTTTCCAATTCCAAACGCATCTCAACTCGAACTGTCAGTAAGAGAAAGGTAAGGCAACAAAAAGGCTATTGATAGGCTGACTAGTGCCCAATCATAATATCCATTATTTCATTACCTTTAGAAAATTATTAACAACATACTTTCCAGTGAGAACTGCAAAATTATTGCTTTTATAATTCCTTCTAGAATTTATCACAATAAACTCAATCATATCGGATAATTTTTTTTGCCAACGTGAGCCCCAGTTAGAGGCGGGGAGAGGTACACATGCAGCCAGAATTAAATCAAATCAATTGTTATTGGTCACATACACATGGTTAGCAGATTTTATTGCGAGTGTAGCGAAATGCTTGTGCTTCTAGTTCCGACAGTGCAGCAATATCTAACAAGTAATATCTAACAATTCCACAACAAATACCTAATAGAATGATTCATGTGATAGATAAGTGGTTTTATAACAATTCACAGCGCATTTAAAACGGCGATGCGACCATTATGAAATACTTTAAACAAACTCTTGGAAGAGTCTTGGCGGTTCCAAACTTCTTCCACTTAAGAATGATGGAGGCCACTGTGATCTTGGGGACCTTCAATGCTGCTGACATTTTTTAGTACCCTTCCCCAGATCTGTGCCTCGACACAATCCTGTCTCGGAGCTCTACGGACAGTTCCTTCGACCTCATGGTCTGGTTTTTGCTCGGACATGCACTGTCAACTGTGGGACCTTATATAGACAGGTGTGTGCCTTTCCAAATCATGTCCAATCAATTGAATTTACCACAGGTGGACTCCAATCAAGTTCTAAAAACATCTCAAGGATGATCAATGGAAACGGGATGCACCGAGCTCAATTTCGAGCCTTATTGCAAATACTCATGTAAATAAAGTATTTCCGTTTTTTTGCAAACATTTCTAAAAACCTGTTTTTGCTTTGTCATTATGGGGTATTGTGTGTGGATTGATGAGAGAAAAAATAATTATATCCATTTTAGAATCAGGCTGTAATGTAACAAAAAGTGAAGGGGTCTGAATACTTTCCGAATGCACTGTAGAATTAGACATAATTATTATGGCTCTAAACTTCCTCCCCCCTCCATCCTCACATACTTCGTGCCCCTTATAAAATAATGGGTGTATGATGCCCCTGCCTGAGCATACAGTTAGTTATCTGTCCCTGAATGCCCTTAGAGAGAAGCATCAGCAAATCCAGTATTAGAAATGACCGACAGATGGCAGCAATAGATCTAAAACCATGTTTGACAAACTATATTCTTTCAATCTTCTACACATCTTTTTTTGTATGTTAGGAGCGGACATTTTTACAATATAATTTGAGGTTAGACACAAAATTATTGTTGTCGATAAAGGGGATATTTGGATATGAGAGGGAAATAAGTAAGCTACCTGTATGATCCCATACCCTGCTGCTCTTCTTGTCTCAGGTTATGGAGCGATCTATCCGGTGACCCTGCCTGGTAAAGTGGTCTGTATCCTGTATGCCATGGTGGGTATCCCCCTCATGCTCCTGGTTATCACAGATGTGGGAGACCTCCTGGCCATGCTCCTCTCCAGGGCCTACTGCCACCTGCACAGTCTTTTCTGCAGGTTGCCCCAATACGGCCGCTGGTCCCCCTCCCATGACACAGAGAAGCCAGGGCACGGGGGCCAGGGGGGCTTCCAGGACGGGACCTATACCTTCAGCCAAGAGGTGGTGGTCCGGGAGCCCATGGACATCCGACAGGTCCTCCACAGCCAGCAGTCTGTGAAGCGCAAGTCCGTCCAGCTGCGAAACAACACAGAGATCTTCAACCGCATCATTGCACGGGAGAACTTCAACAGGCAGGGCCCACTGGTGCGGAGCCTTTCCTGCCCTGAGCTGGACCGCATGCCCCCCTTGCCCAAGGGCTTTGCCATCTGGGACTTCACAGGCATCGGGGACAATATGGACAAGCTGAACGTGCCGCTGCTCCTCATCCTGGTGGTGGTGTTTGCCTACATCCAGTTTGGAGGCCTCATCCTGCCCCTGTGGGAGACAGAGTTCAACACCTTTGACGCCTACTACTTTTGCTTCATCACCCTCACCACCATCGGCTTCGGTGACATCGTGCCCAACCACCCCAAGTACTTCATGCTCACTTTTGTCTTCATCATCATGGGCATGGCCATCATGTCCATGGCCTTCAAGCTGGGCCAGTCACGCATCGTCAGCTGCTACCGCCAGTGCATGCGCTGCATCAGCGGGGGGATGGTAGAGAGGTTTGAGGAGTTGGGGAGCGACTGAGAAAAAGAGTTTCGGCCTCCACCGGGCGGCTCAAGAGTTCTAGGGTTATGAGGCCCTGCTATTGTGGGTCCAAAAAGCACTAAGCACGAAGTTCTGTACGGCTGACTTGGGAACCGTGTCTAGCTCAGTGGGGTGCAAAGCTAACCCTTGAGCTGACCCCTCATCATTAGCTTGAGCAAATGAAAATGTGCATGTGACCAAAGCTTAAGCAAAATTGTGTGACTTTATATATGTGAGATTTATCTTACATGTCTGTTGCCCGAATATAGATATGCACTCTATGTCTGGATATATTTATCCAACAAGTTACTTATACTATCTATGGTATGTATACATGTTGTCTACAGTTCAACCTGTTGTTCCAAAACTCTACCTTTTGATTTAGGATGGGGACATCCCAATCAACTGTTGGTAGATTTGACTGAAGCTGCAATGACTCTTGCATTGGTTAGAATTGTTTATGAGTCTTTGTTCAAGTTGTGAGATTTGTGCACATTAAAGCTTTCACCTGCATTTTTCAGTGCCTCCTCTATAGGAAATAATATGGTAGCAGTTTATTTTTACAGTACTGTACCACTGTTATTTATTTACCTTGTATTTATTATCAATGTATACTTTCTGGTGCTTACTTAAAATAATTCAACACAATTAGTAGCTATAGTACCTGGTACCAAATGGTTATTGTTGTGTATGTATCATGTATAAATACTTGGTAATGTGTGTACGGTAAAATGAAGTACTACCAATACGTGTTTTTCAAATTGCCTTCTGTGTTCATTGAGCTAAGGTGTCTGTTATTAAGGTAGTCTTTGGCTGTGTGCTTTTTATGTGCCAGCAGTAACTCCTAACATGCAAATATAGTGGAGAAATATGAGAAATACATGTTTGTTGTTAATCACCCTGCATGCATAAGCTTATGCTGTCTAGCAACCTGTATATCCTGCTTTCACATCACCATTAAAACATGTTCAGGTCAATGTGTGGTGTCTAAATATTTTATGAAAGAAATTACATGAGACATCGTGAGACATTACTCACACAGTATATTCCAAAGAGAAAAATATGAAATGCTTATATCCTTTTAGTATGGCAGCACATTCTCAGAGAACAGAAAGAAAAAAGGTAGAGAGTGGTCTGAAAAAGGGCCCATAACTCAACCTGAGGAACAATGTAAAGAGAGGTTTGTTGTCAATGGCCAATCACAGGAGACCACAACCAACATACCACTTCACATAAAACCCCAGTAGCAACAACATAGGCCTACTACATTTCAGGAAAGCTGTGTCATTACATGTTGAGGTAACCAATAGATAAACTAGTTGGATCCACTCCTACAGCAACAACATACTAATAAATCACAAAAAAACAAAGGTACATATTCACTTATGGTTGAGAAAAGGTGTTCTTGGTAAACTTGTGTTGGCTATGTAATCGAAGGGGCAGGAGGCTATGGTTACTCAATGAGCTGGAGATCTCATAGGTCAGTCAAGGGGGAAAATAGGCTACAATGGTTGTAGGATTATGTAATTGAGTGGGTGAAACGTGATGGTCATTTAAAAAAAAATGTATAATACAAGGCTTCTTGGACTACATCCTGACTTGGGTGATCCTTTAGATGTGGATGAAACTGGTAGGAGTTTGAATATGTCAATATGGTTAAGATTTGCTTCAGTTTAACTGGATGAAAGTGGTGGATAAATCCAGGGCCAAAAAATTCAATGCAATTACACTTTCAGTCGCGTGAAGTCTAGACAGATTACAGCCGCATCTTTATACCTCCACAGAGGTGGAAATGCAAAGATAGGTTGTTCCCCGTTTATGGCAACACATAGGCCTGCTAGTGTTCGTTTTGCGTTGTCTCATGAAGATGCAACAGACATCATAAAACACAAGGTGGTGCCATTGCCACCCTTTACTGCAATGAAGTGCTCAAAAGCATTCATAATGAGTCCTTTTCAAAATAGACAGAGTTTAGTTATTGAGAGATGATTCTGCACTGATCTTGCATAAAAAGATAGGAAGATAAGGGTCTCTGATAAACGAAGAGAGCGAACGCTCAGGAGGTCAAGTCACATGGTTGATAAAAAGGGATTTTGATGAGGCAGGAGTGGACAAACCCCCGTGTAAAAATGGGGTCTGACAGGCTTTGTGAGGGTTGACGGTTGGCCTGACAGGTTTTGTGACGGTTGACTGTTGCCAAATGGAAGCTAGTTTTACCTAGCTCTCACGGGTTCCATATCGGTGGCATCTATATAACATTGTAGAGATGCTGTCGCTGTATTGAAACATGGGAAGTTACAAGTGTGTGTGTTCTTGCTCCAGCTTTTGGTTCGCAGCCCCATGCGAAATATATTTTAAGCGTGTTCCACATTGCTCGCGTGCTAGCAAGCACACGCACACACACACACACACACACCTACTGCACGCATATAGGCTATTGCTTATGTATGATAATGAATGAACCGTATTTGATTTACATAGTCAACAAAATGCTAGATTGTCAGTATCATACTGTTACTCTGATAAACTGTAGTTGGTTTCAAAATGATAATGATATCCCTCAGAAGTGTAAGTAACTTAAAACTTTAACTAACATGCAATTTTGTTAATTTCATAGTATGCACATCATCAAAACCCCGACTACCACATTGTCTCACGATTTCGACTTAGTCTTCAATGTTATTTGCTTGTGCGTATCCCTCACTGTGATGCTGTATGTGAGGATGTTCATGATAAAGGTTGCATGACGTCAAGGAGCATTCAAGTAACTAAAACGCCCCGCATCTATCGTTCCTTTCGGATTTGCCGCCGCAAAGGGATTTTTGCTAATGTGCATCTAAGGTAAGATTTCAACCATTATGGCACTTTTAACACATTTCAGGTCACGATCTCTTGAAGCAGATGTCCCAATTTCTACTTTATTCCACTGGCACATAAGCGATTTATATTAGTCTACTCCACTCTGTATAAGGGCATTTTACATTGCCTTGTGTGAAATCTCTACAATTTATACAAAATTAACATTTATTAATTGAAATTTTAACGTGCGTAATTTGCAATTAGGCTTATATACTATAGTAGCCTACATTTTTTGTTTCCAGACTGTCACTCTCTGGTGTCCATAACGTTTGTTCTTTTCAGAGCGAATATTTTTTTCACTTGCTCCTTTGTGGACTCTAAAAATGGGAAGATTAGACACACTGAGAGAATTTAATTTATTGTCATGGATGAGAGAGGAAAGACAATCGAGGAAGTTGATCCTGGTCATCGTTTTCATCGCCTTGCTGCTGGATAATATGCTTCTAACGGTGGTCGGTAGGTGCAACTTTGGATAAAGTATTTTCACACTGCTTACCTGTTGCGTCAACTGTTATTTCACCCATTGAAGTTCGCATAAAAATGCATTTCTGAAACCAATTCGAGTCCGTTGCTAGCCTAAATAACCTATAAACAATGTGGAAACATAACAGATATTATTTTGAACCATGCAATGTTTTGTTATTTCCATTTTAAGAAGGTAGTATTCTCCTCTTTGTTTCGAGTAGTTCAATTATTATTTTTGGTGTGGAACAAAAGTTATTCATGTCAGCGTCCTGGCTATTGCTTTCCAATAAAAAAAAGAAATGAACTAGGCTAGTCTAAAGCCTATGATTTGCTCATAATTTAGCCTTGCCTGAAGCTTTGTAATAATATACGAAATTAGACACTAGCTACTTCAGTTCTTACCTTTGCATAGACCTGGTCATATCATTTAATCGAATTCAAATAAAATAGACATTGATTGGTTTGTCATCCGATATCCAATATTAGCTATGACAATGAGTAAGAATGAAGGCATCAAATATTTCATAAATCAAACAGATTATGAATTAAAATGCTATTATACCCATAATAACATATTAGTAGGCGGCCAATGTGCAACAATGTTGTTCCCTAAACGTTTAATCTGTCCATTATGATTAGTCATGTTATCAGATCGCGTCAAATTGCTTACAACCTTAGGCATTTTCAAACGCTGTAGCCTGTAGTGTAAAGCTTCACAAGGAGATTAATTGTTCATAATTTAACATAATTTATATTGCCTTTCACGTTGCCAAGTAAAGAGTAATTATTAAATAAAATCTGGTGGACCGGGATGGTGGACGCGCTACAGATATGTTTTTGGTCCCAAGGTCCCCAGTTCACTTGATTTACCTGAAAGCATCAAAACTGCCATTTCCAATGAATCTCCCAGTCGTATCCGATAGATTATAGATGACATTGATGTGTGCGTAAATGCTGTTATTTCGCGCGAGATTACACCCTCAGCGCTGGTCATGTCTCCCGGACATGTCCATTGAGCACTGGATACAGGTGCGCGTTGGAAGAATGTCAGAATATGTCAGTCAGAAATTATTCTAGAGTAGCTAGCCGTATATGCCTATATGTGATTGGAGGCAAATCTATATACAGCAAGGGCATAACTTTGTGTTGCATATTGAGTCAATGGGTTGCTGTGGCAATACCCCTCAAGGTGGGTCTGGGGGAATGCCCCTCAAGATATAAAAGAAAGCTGTGAAATGGTTGTTTCTGGTCAATTTCTAAGGGAAAATACATCCAAAAATGTCCTGATAATTTGGTCAATATACATCAATCACAACTGAAATACCAATATTACTTTTAACTGTGTTGTTACTTTTAACAGTTCAGAAAGTCACCACCACAACCCTTCTTTAACTACATTTAAATGTCAAAACCCGTTCATCTATTTGTGTACCCTTCACCATGGTTGGCTAGTACGTGGTCTTGAATAACTAATTTCCCATACTGAATTAACTTAAAAGGAGTCGAGGCAATCTGAGTACAGAAACTTCTCACTTGGTTACACAATTTTATTGCAATATTATTTCATACAATAATTCAGTGACAGTCAAAATATAACTCCTCAATAAGGAATAAAATGCTATAGCAATAGACTTCAAAATAAATAAATGAGTATGCCATCATGCTCAAGAAATAGACTTCAAAATATCCCAATCAGTATGGCCTCATGCTCAAGCAATAGACTTCAAAAATGCATAGCAACAACTCATTGTCATTCACCATCAAGTAAAAAACACACATTCAAAAACAGTCAATAACCGGTTGCAACCTTATACAAAGATGGGCGTATAGTGGTACAGAGAGGGGTCAGATCTTTAGTCTCAATTCACTTAAATGCACCAAATACCTTTTTATGCATGTCACTGCACGCAATACAATTATGGCATATTGTTTTCCTATCTATGGTATCCAGCTTTTCCAGGTGGATATGACAGACATCAACATGGTTCAATCTGGTGCTCTCTCTCTCCCTCTCTCTATACTACCTGTCTCTGACCCCTGCCATGACAACCAAATTAAATCAGAATGTGGGCAACAACATTTGTTATAGCACTTGGGCACCAGTCTATTAGGAATTGTACAGTGTAGCTAGCTAGCTATGTAGCCATTTATTCATTTACATAGTCTTTTGCACTCCACAAAATAAACTAATGTACAGCACTTTTATCCTCTTTGGTGTTGGCACCTCCATTAAAGGCACTATCTACTTTTTCACAAAGGTGAACACTGACTCACTGAGTGCTGCTCATCTGAAACTTCAGTTGAAAAGATCCAGATACTGTGCTAGCTTTGGTGCTAGCTTAGCTAATTTAGCATACGTTAGCCTAGCTACAATAGCCAACCTAACATTGCATGCATCCGTATAACTTGTATCAAACTATTTTTACACACTATTATCTCATCACCATTAGTTTGCTAGTTACACAACAACATAGGAATACATCTATGAAATGTTCATGAAGTTTTACTCATTTTAAACTTTCGAAACATGTATACAAAGTGAAAGAGAGAGAGCGGGTAGTGCAGGAACAGTTACTGCAGACCAACGTAATACATCACAGACCGATGAAAAGGGAAAGAGAGGATAAATTGCGTGTTTCTCCGTTCTCCTTACAAGCCGTGCTCAACTTTTTTCCCCTTTTACCACAAACTGGTAGACTGCCTCTGCGGGCACTCTGGTGCAAAACCACATAAAGCCAGGTGCTTTAGATTGGGGATTTTTTTCTCCAAACAATTAAACTGATCATGGTATATTATTGGGGGTGTCAAATTGTCCTGTTTCAAATATTGGGGCGGTCATGACCTCCTAATAATCATATCGTTACAATATGATAAAAACATGATAATAACATAATAATATGAAAGTAATAGGCTAAAACCATCTTCATGGGGCCAATTATTGTGTTATCTGCCATATTTATAGCTAAATTAGTGAAATCCAATCAATCTATTCTTAACCTTTGAAACAAATGTAGTGAACCTTTTTCCCCCATCTCTTTTTCTGATCCTTTCTTCTTGGTAGTCCCCATCATCCCTAGCTACCTATACACAATTGATGATGCAGCAGCCAACATGGCCAAGAATCAAACTACGGCCTCCCCACACACCCCTTCTGGAACCTTCCAGACCATCGTGTCCCTCTATGACAACTCTGTCAGGGTAACCAGCGGGGGCCCAATGGACTCCACACCCATACCCTTGGGTCAGACGCAGGGGGTCTCTTCTTCCACCTCGGCTCTCACACCCCACAACTCCACACAGCCCGACTGCCCCAAAGCAGACGATCAGCTGCTCAATGAGAATGTGAAAGTGGGACTACTGTTTGCCTCCAAGGCCACTGTACAGCTCATCACCAACCCCTTCATTGGGCCTCTCACCAACAGGTGGGTGAATGAAAGCTTCTAACCGTCACATTTCCCCATGTCCACACTGGTGTGTTTTCTGTTACTCACTCTTTTTCAAATACAATAGTTTTATGCTTATTTCTAGATTATTTTAAATTGAATGCCAGCTGTGAACTGGTTTGCATGGCAACTAGCTTAGCTGTATAGTCATATAATTCAGGTTTCATAAGACATGTCTATTTATGTTTCCCTTGTTTATGAAGAGCGGCGGCAGGTAGCCTAGCAGTTAAGTGCATTGGGCCAGTAAGCGAAGGTTGGTAGTTTGAATCCCAAAGCTGGCTAGGTGAAAAATCCGTCAGTGTGCCCTAGAGCAAGTCACTTAACCCTAATTACTCCTGTAAGTTGCTCTGGATAAGAGCGTCTGCTAAATGACAAAAATGTAAAAGTTTTAGCATTTAAAATGATTCACTGCTGGCACTCATTTATTTTTATTTAACCTTTATTTAACTAGGCAAGTCAGTTAAGAACAAATTCTTATTTTACAATGATGGCTCAACCCTCGCCTAACCCGGACGACGCTGGGCCAATTGTACGCCACCCTACGGGACTCCCAATCACAGCCGGTTGTGATACAGCCCGGGATCAAACCAGGGTCTGTAGTGACACCTCTAGCACTGAAATGCAGTGCCTTAGACCGCTGCGCCACTCGGGAGTATAAAGTGGTTGTTTCATACAGTTATGACTTGATTTGACTAATAATTAAAACAAGTAGTTTTGAATTACACTAAAATGAGATGACAGCAGGCAGGCAAGCTGGACCAGTGTGTGTATCTTCCCAGTTCAGTTCATAGCCACATGCAGTGTGGGTGCCTGCCAGGTCACAGTGGCTTCCTGCTAGCCCAGAGCTGAATGGTGACTAAGCTTACCCTGAGTTTGGGTACTCAGTCAAAGGTCATTATTTAATCATATTTATGTATTTATCTAAGTCAAATCACAGTATTCATGGAAAGAAAGATCAGTAACAGACTCTTTTCAAGTGACAGGGAGGAAAATCAAAAAATGATAACATTTATATACATTATATTACATTATATTGCTATTTTGAGACCAGATGTTATGTAGTTAGATCTAATCCATCCTGCTCCCATGTAGCTAAATTCCTGTTTAGTGATTTGTGTTGGATTTATGCTTCCCTGCATGCACGCAGCATGCATTCAGTAAGGATCCCTGCTTGTAGGGCTTTACAAGCACTTGTAGTTATTGTTTTGAACTACTTACTGTGTTCTAAAATTGCTCAATATCGATTATACTCTAGAACAAGTATTTTATAGACATACCTGTATGTCAGCACACGTTCTGAAAGACCAAGGTGTCAGAGACATTACTGTGAGTTATTTTCTTATGGAATGCGCCCATGGGTAAAGTATGGAATCAGTCAAGATGTGAGCTCTAGCAGTGCTCACTGCTCAGTATTGGCAAATGCATCAAGGCTAGTACTTACCGTCTCAACTGGGCACCACAATATGCTGTAATTGAAGCAAACAATAGAATCCTATTATTTCCCCTTAGTCACCTTCGGCTTGGATAAGGACAACACAAGGCAAGTCATGCATGTCAGTTACATGGAACAAGGCCCGCAGTACACACTCAAGTTGTATAACAACTGATGTGCAATTCATTGTGATACAACAGAGTTTTTCTGCACAAAAATAATTACAACGCATTGACACCACACAATGGTTGTGTAAACATTTCTGTGGAGACCAACTCTCAGTTGTGTATCACACAAATATCAGTTGTATCACAACCATTGTGGCAAACGCATTGTACATCAGTTGTACAACCTGAGTGTGTACAGGGCCAAAGAGTATTTCTGCCCGACTGCTGCAACTAGACTGCCTAGTGTTAGATGAGATGTAGTTATTGGTGTCTTGTTTTATATTGTATTGTATTACATTGAACAGTATTGAGAAGGGATGTCTCTATGTGCTTACAGAATAGGATACCAGATCCCCATGTTTGCCGGGTTCTGTATTATGTTCCTGTCAACCATCAGTAAGTATTACCCACATCCACACCCGTCACATCCACACCTGTTTTCAGATCTCACACAGTGTTTCAATGTTTTTTCATGATTGATGTTTTCTTTTGTCTAAATTTCTATTGTCGTCGTTGTTGTTAAGTGTTCGCCTTCTCATCGAGCTACACTCTGCTGTTTCTGGCCAGATCCCTGCAGGGTGTGGGCTCCTCCTGCTCCTCTGTGGCTGGTAAGGTCCTTGGCATTACCCCTGACATTTATGGATGCTTTCAGGATTAGCTTTACTTTGAGACAGATGCGCAAGAACATACAGTTTCTCCAGAAACTTCACATTTTCATTACTGTGGGCCTACCTTGTTATGCATCTTTATGTCTCTCAAGTTGAACAATCATTTATCACAGCTCTAGTGGAGTTATTGAAAGGTGCTGTGGTAGAGGGACAAATACTCCTAATATAGCACTGTCAAATGTCTATTCAAACAATCACAGAGGTTTTGTTTTTGTTTTGTTCGAACAGCTCTGGGATAAACGAAGAGCAGTGTTTCAATACAGTGTGCTATAAAGAAATAAAATACCCCGACTGCTTTAACCAAACATATACATTTAGCCAAGTCAAATGTATCTGTGTATCTAAGAGCTTACCCACCGGGTAAAAATCTATGTGATGACAATGAATCAACGTGGAAAATTGATTGGATTAGCAAAAAGTCATCAAAGTAAATATTATTATTTTTTATTCAAAAAAATCTAAATCCAATGACTTTGTGACATTTTTTGTTGATTTCATGTGGAATTCAAATTAGTTGACAACTCAACCAAATGTAAATCAAAACTAGATGTCTGTGCCCAGTGGGTAGCTGCATGTCCTGTTCTTCTTCTAGGGATGGGGATGCTTGCCAGTGTGTACACAGATGATGAGGAGAGGGGAAATGCCATTGGGATAGCCCTCGGTGGTCTCGCCATGGGTGTGCTGGGTATGTACACAATTCATGATGCATTTGAGCTCTTTGTAGACTACAGTAACAGGCTACGTTTGGCCAAAACCATTGACCATCTTTACTTTCTTCCACCCAGTGGGCCCACCATTTGGCAGTGTCATGTATGAGTTTGTGGGGAAAACGGCACCATTCCTCATTCTGGCTGTTCTGGCTGTGCTGGATGGAGGTAATGTGGCCATGTTTCTCTCCATCATGAAGCAGACATTCTGTTTTCTCCAATCAGAAGTTACCTGTTAGGGATGCTAACTAAGTTCAGACTCTGTCTCCCAACAGCACTGCAACTGTTCATTCTCCAGCCCTCAAAGGTGGAACCAGAGGTGAGATTTGACAGCTCTTTTTAGGATTATTGATGTAAATTCATTGGAACTGTGTTGGAATGTGTTCACAATCACCAGATCACTGTGATATCAATAGTATATTATATGTGATTTGATCGGGATTGGATTCGAACAGTGTTTTTCCAGATGATTAAAGTGCTTTACACCAGCGATTCTCAAGTGGGGGTCGCTACTCGCGACGGGAGGTTTTAAATGGGTCGCTGGTGTCTGAGTAAAAACAACCAAAAAAACAGTCTGAATTTAAACCACTACATTTGTGGGTCTCTGGTATGATGGGTTACCATTCCAGTTAGAGGAGATCTGTGCCTGTGATAGAGATTCCTATCACAGCCACTATGACTTTGGTCTATGGGGCTGATGTGTATCAGTCACCACGAATACCAAGAAGGCAGAGACTGAATCAGAGCGCTAGATGGTGGCTGTGATTGTCAGACCAATGGCTCTTAGACGTTGTTTAGTTGTGGATGATAGGGGAAGGTTGTTTATGTTTGAAATAGTTTCATGTTTGAAATTGATGTCTTGAAGAATATTAAAAAGGGGAAGTAGAATGGGTCTGGGTCATGACATAATCCTCACAATTAGTACATATCTGTCATTAAGCTTAGAGACGGTGTCAGAGGGACTGATAACAGGTTGTTGTCAACACTGTGCCAGTCTTTTGTAAACTCATTGGCTATGTGTGGACATTTTCTATTCGCTACTGTAAAAACAGGGATCCTCAGAATAGAGAGGGACAATTGTGTTCCAGTTTGACATAAGCACAGATAGTAACCAAACATCATTGTGGAATGATGTAAAAGCACTGTAGTAATTACGTACCCTAGATCATATTTTGGCTGCCTTTTTTGTATGAATCAGTTTTGACATGAAACTCATGGCTCTCTGTTTAGCTCTACATTTCATGTCCCTTTTCTGTCTACAGAGCCAGAAAGGGTCTTCACTATGGAGTCTTATGAAAGATCCATACATACTCATTGCTGCAGGTAAGAACGCGTCACTTATTAATACTGTAATATTATTACTTCATTCTGAAGCACCTGCTGTGCCATTTCCCATTTCAGTCACACTAAGCAAAGAGGTGGGAGCAAAGAGGTGGGAGCAAGGTGGAAGAAGAATTGATTCAGATGTCACTAGGGACACACAAAACGTGTGAAGATGGAGAAAAATAGGCCCAGGGTCCACTTATCCTCAATCACATTCTCTTTTCCAGGATCCATTTGTTTTGCAAACATGGCCATCGCCATGTTAGAACCAGCGTTGCCTATTTGGATGATGGAGACCATGTGTCCAAGAAAATGGCAGCTAGGTATTTTTACATTTATTTTCCTTTTTGTCCCTCTTGACAACCCTGTTTCCCCTATTGACAATGCTGTTCATGAAACCATTCTGCTCGCTGAATGTACTTAGAATAAAGGTCCTCATTTCAACTCAAGGTTTGGATTATAACTGTAGACTTGCAATAACTTCAAACAGTATGTAGGTGAACATTGAAAATCTCATTGAACCTCCCATTGAAACCAAATCACTCTTTTTCTTTTCCGTCATTATTACTTATTTTATTAGTGGCGTTGCCTGTGAGGACTCGCACAGATAAAGGGGGATGAGAGAGGGGCTGGAGGAAGATGGGGGGACAGGGCAGGATATTAGGGTGTGATTTGAGGGCGAGTGTAGAGCGGGAGTGTTCATTACTGTGTCTAGGAGATGTGCTGGAGACCTATGATGAAGGCTGATAATGTGGCTGCTTATCTGGGCCTCTCTCTCTCTCTCCTCTCTCTGTCTCTCTCTATACCTTGCGCTCTCTCTCTCTTGCTCCTCTCTCTACCCTGCTCTCTCTCTCTCTCTCTCTCTCTCTCTCTCTCTCTCTCTCTCTCTCTCTCTCTCTCTCTCTCTCTCTCTCTTTCTCTTTCTCTTTCTCTTTCTCTTTCTCTTTCTCTCTGCTAGGCATTGCCTTCGTGCCAGCCAGCATCTCTTACCTTATTGGAACCAACATCTTTGGCGTCCTCGCACACAAGATGGGGAGGTAGGGAGGGAAATTACTCCAGTTTTTCCGTCTCCTTATCTTCTCCCGCGTTGGTATCTGTTTCCTGTACTATTGAGCAACTCTGAATGAGATTTCTCTGGCAGGTTGGGTATTTGCTGTTTATTGAAGTCTCAGTGTGACAATGAGTTTATGACCTCTTGGCTAATGTTTGTTTGTTTTCCGCAGTTGATCAAGTGTGTGATCTGTCACATATGAATCATTTTAATTTTAACTCACACTTTATGAAAATAAATGTATTTCAGGACTCAAATGTTGCCTGTAGCCATAGCAGTATTATTTTAGAAAGTTGAAATAAGCAACTCCTATTTGTTTCTTAAAATGTCCTAATCCTGACTCAAAGAAAACAGATTGTGATCCATTTACTTCCTCTATTCGTTTATTTTAAGTTTAATATTCTAAAAAATCAGATTGTGTGGCCTTGCGGTACAATACAACGGTGGAGGGAGGGGAGAGGGACGTTGACTGTTGTCATTGGCAGACGCTGAACTGCTCTTTCTTCCTTTCCCAGATGGCTGTGCTCTCTCATCGGGATGGTCCTCGTGGGGGTTAGCATCCTCTGTGTGAGTGCTAGACACATCTTCCTCAGCTAGAATTTAGCATCCAGCTCAACACAGTGCTTACCTGTTTGGCATGGCATCGTCAGTATTAGGGTGTCCATCTAAAGATTGTTTGTGCAATACAATGGGTATAGGTGAAGCTAGGGTTTTACCAACCCAGTCATGTCAGATCAGGAATTACATAGAAGAAAGGGGGAAGTAATGATACATTTTCAAAATATTGGAACAGTCCCATTGTCTTAATGTCCTACTATATCTCATTAGTCTCCAAATCACATTCTGAGTCTAGGGAAGGGGAGTTCGCTCAGAAGTCAACCAGCAAACAGCTAATTCTCTGGAAACAGACAATTCCATTTTCATTGTAGTGCCTTATGCAGTTGTGTTTGTGTGTGGGAGAACAAATATCTTCGAGTCCCACATAAAGAATGGTATTCTGGATAACACTGTAAACATTTGATCAATAAAACCCCTGTTCCACTCTTTACCTTGACTATGTCCTGTGTCATAGGTTCCTTTTGCTAAGGACATCTATGGACTAATACTTCCGAATTTCGGTGTTGGTTTTGCAATTGGTAAGTCAATTTGTTTTTATGAAATTAGCATCTGGTTATTATGAAATTATGAAATTAGCAACTGGTTTGTAACAGATACTACTGTATTCTCAATGTCTTGTCTCTTGTCAGGCATGGTGGATTCCTCTATGATGCCAATCATGGGCTATTTAGTGGACCTGAGACATGTGTCAGTCTATGGCACTGTGTACGCCATTGCTGATGTGGCATTCTGCATGGGCTTTGCTTTAGGTAACTCAGATGCTTGAAAATAACCCAGTCAAGTAGCATAGTCTTTTAAACATTTCTATCACACATTATTACATTTTTTTGTGATCAGGTTTTAATTTTGGGGTTGACAAGACAAACAAAAAAAGCACAAACCAAAAGACATTACTCAAATACACATTTATCCCCCCCAACCCCCTCCCCATCCCACCTACAGGACCCACTTAAGTACACATACAGTATTTAGAGTAATGATTTTAAACTGCCAAGTGTTGTAGTACATATGTTTATATTCTCTGATTTGGTACCGTGCGTTCTTATGTATGTTTTTAAGGTGTGGCATAGTAAGAGTTCGCAAATTTGCCGTCATGGGGATAGTTATCATGATATGTCAAAATGGGGTAAAAAAGGCCTCTATATTCAACTCCTCTATAAGCTCATTAGCCTTCCTTTGCTGATGAAGGTCCGTCCGCTGGGGGTGCCATAGCGAAGAGCATTGGGTTCTCCTGGCTCATGACCATCATCGGCATCGTGGACATCCTCTTCGCTCCCCTCTGCTACTTCCTCAGGAGTCCTCCTGGGAGGGAAGAGAAAATGGTGAGACACTGAACACCTCGTACACACGCACAGGCGCACACACATAAGCACGCACACACACACGCAAACCTACTACACACACATCAGCAGAGGTATGCATTTGAATGTGAATTACTTGTAAAGCTGCGTCTGATGCAGAGAGAACTACCATACCCACAGGCTCAAACTACTGCCGTCTTTTACAGGCAATACTACCAGGAGAAGCAGAGAGAGAGGAACTTGAGACAGAGTTTTGATCAAGAGACACATGCCTTCTTAGATTTGGCTGTCTATTTAAGTTGGCCTGTTGAAGTCTCACCATTGGTGTGTAATGCATTCTACTGCTGTTGGCCACCCCCACCCCAGCTTCCACCTGCTTTTGTTTCTCCAGACTGAATTGGTTTAGAGCGGGGGTCTCCAGCAGGTCGATGGCGAGCTACCAGTAGCTCACAGCCCACCTATGAGTAGCTCACAGCCCAGCTACCAGTAGCTCACAGCCCACCTATGAGTAGCTCACAGCCCAGCTACCAGTAGCTCACAGCCCACCTACGAGTAGCTCACAGCCCAGCTACCAGTAGCTCACAGCCCACCTATGAGTAGCTCACAGCCCAGCTACCAGTAGCTCACAGCCCACCTATGAGTAGCTCACAGCCCAGCTACCAGTAGCTCACAGCCCACCTACGAGTAGCTCACAGCCCAGCTACCAGTAGCTCACAGCCCAGCTACCAGTAGCTCACAGCCCACCTACGAGTAGCTCACAGCCCAGCTACCAGTAGCTCACAGCCCACCTACGAGTAGCTCACAGCCCAGCTACCAGTAGCTCAGCAAACAATTCTGAAAGTACATGCAATTTTCACGTGTTCCACCACAAACTGTCATAAACAAAACTCACAAGTATCTCCCAGCGACTATCTAATCAACACAACATTGACATCATCCCACACCTGGTTAGCCGCTATGGCTTAAAAGGCCAAGCCTAACACATTATCTGCCAATTAATTTCCAGCAATACTGCCCCTGTCTGTCTGTGGGGTGCGCGCGTTTGTCTATCACTCCTCTGTGTGTAGCCAGTTGATGTGATAACCCAATTGTGGGTGGACAGAAAACCTTCTGAATTAAATGCAAAGTAGGCTTACCTGGCAGAAGTCAATCATGAGTAAGTATATAATTTGTATATATTATTTGTTATTTGCAAACTTTGCCATGAAGTCAGCAGAAGCAGTGCAGAACCATCTCTAGACCGGCACATTAGACAGAACATTCCTCACAGAGGCCTCCCGAGTGGCGCAGTGGTCTAAGGCACTGCATCACAGTGTGGCAGCGTCACTACAGCCTGAGGTTTGATCTACATGGAACAACATGAAGAGTCTATCCTATATCTGACAGATATAAAAAAAGATCAGGATATAAAAAATAAAAAAACATTTAACCCCTTATTTTTGTCACCTACAGACTCCATATACACTACAAGGCCAAAAGTATGTGGACACACCTTCAAATTAGTGAATTCAGCTATTTCAGCAACACCTGTTGCTGACAGGTGTTTAAAAATGAGCACACAGCAGCCATGCAATAAGCCATGCTATCTCCATAGACACACATTGGCAGTAGAATGGCCAGTACTGAAGAGCTCAGTGACTTTCAACGTGCCACTTTTCCAACAAGTCAGTTCGTCAAGTTTCTGCCTCAGACAACTGTAAGTGCTGTTATTGTGAAGTGGAAACGTCTAGGAGCAACAGCTCAGCCGTGAAGTGGTGGGCCACACAAGCTCACAGAACAGCTCACAGAACAAGACCACCGAGTGCTGAAGCGCGTAGCACGTAAAAATCGTCTGTCCTCAGTTGCAACACTTAGTACAGAGTTCCAAACTGCCTCTTGAAGCAACGTCAGCACAAGAACTGTTCATCGGGAGCTTCATGAAATGGGTTTCCATGGCTGAGCAGTCACACGCAAGCCTAAGATCACCATGCACAATGCCAAGCGTCAGCTGGAGTGGTGTAAAGCTCGCCGCAATTGGACTCTGGAACAGTGGATACGCGTTCTCTGGAGTGATGAATCACGCTTCAACATCTGACAGACAAATCTGGGTTTGGCGGATACCAGTAACGTTTGGTGGAAAAATGGTCTGGGACAGTTTTTCATGGTTCGGGCTAGTCCACTTAGTTCAGTGAAGGAAAATCTTAGTGGTACAGCATCACAGTGCTGTGCTGCCAACTTTGTGGCAACAGTTTGGGGAAGGCCCTTTCCTGTTTCAGCATGACAATGCCCTCGTGCACAAAGCGAGGTCCATACACAAATGGTTTGTCGAGATCGGTGTGTAAAAACGCGACTGGCCTGCACAGAGCCCTGACCTCAACCCCATCGAGCACGTTTGGGATGAATTGGGACGCCGACTGTGAGCCAGGCCTAATCGCCCAACATCAGTGCCCGACCTCACTAATGCTCTTGTGGCTGAATGGAAGCAAGTCCCCGCAGCAATGTTCCAACATCTAGTGGAAAGCCTTCCCAGAAGAGTGGAAGCTGTTATAGCAGCAAAGGGGTGGCCAACTTCATATTAATGCCCATAATATTGGAAGGAGATGTTTGATGAGCAGGTGTCTTCCATAAATTTTTACGACTGGTCCCGGGCGACCTTCAGACGAGTCTTGTGAGGCCTGTGGGTGTCCTAGAGCAAAAGATGTACGTGTTTGTAAGAGTCTCACCTTTACGCAGAGGGGTATTATTAGTGTCTAGCCCAAAGTGTTCGGACGCTACAGACAGAAACTGGCAGATCGGCTGTAACGACTTCAGACGAGTCCCGAGATGCTTGTGGGGGTAGTAGAGCAAAACGCTACAAAGGATTTTGTGATGTCTCATGATATGACAAACACCGCTCTAGCTCTGTCACCTTTCTCTGCAGATGCAGAAGTGTTACATAGGCTGATGGAGTAGACTGAGACGCATCCAATGCCAAAACTCAGATATCTCTAGTTTAGAACGGATGGAATTTTATGGGGATTATTTGATTATGCAAATTAGATTTACGGATGGACGCTGGGGTTTTAAAAGGCCAGATGCGCAATGAAAGGGGAATGACAAAAACCAAATTTACTAGTTTTCTTCCAGACCCCCACCCCCCCCCCAAAAAAAAAATTATACTGATGTGATTTAAGCATTGACATGGACTCAGAACATCCAATTTTATTGTTTCTCCAGGAACAATTGTAATTTTGAATGTGAAAAACAAAAAAAAACTGGAAAACCAGGAACATTTTTACTGAGAAAAAGTTATTTGGGAAAATATTTTAAAAAATCACAGATTTTAAAGGGCCCCCCTTAGAGTTGTTTATTAACCATTATTTTACCAGGGATATTGACATAAAACATAGTGCACTACATTCTCTTATAGGAACCCCGGGGAAGAGTTGCAGGGGACAGGAGAAGAGAGGAAAATAGAAATACATTACTAGCTCTCTATGTTTGATTTTTCTAAAGTAGCTCTCATGCTAGAAAAGGTTGGAGACCCCTGGTTTAGAGTATGAGTAAGCTACAGTATGTATGGGCAGGTAGAAGAGGATAGCCTATTTGTGCACATTGTGGAGGGATAGGTGGATAGATTGTGGACATGGTGGAGGGATAGGTGGATAGATTGTACACATGGTGGAGGGATAGGTGGATAGATTGTGGACATGGTGGAGGGATAGGTGGATAGATTGTACACATGGTGGAGGGATAGGTGGATAGATTGTACACATGGTGGAGGGATAGGTGGATAGATTGTACACATGGTGGAGGGATAGGTGGATAGATTGTGGACATGGTGGAGGGATAGGTGGATAGATTGTGGACATGGTGGAGGGATAGGTGGATAGATTGTACACATGGTGGAGGGATAGGTGGATAGATTGTACACATGGTGGAGGGATAGGTGGATAGATTGTACACATGGTGGAGGGATAGGTGGATAGATTGTGGACATGGTGGAGGGTTAGGTGGATAGATTGTGGACATGATGGAGGGATAGGTGGATAGATTGTGGACATGGTGGAGGGATAGATTGTGTGTATGTTTACAGTTTGCTGTCTTAGAAACACCACATACATGAACAGATAGCAGGGTATTGAGCTTGGTTAGAGTGTTTGAACAATATACACTGAGTCTACAAAACATTATGAACACCTACTCTTTCCATGACATAGAGTGACCAGGTGAAAGCTATGATCCCTTATTGATGTCACCTGTTAAATCCACTTCAGGCAGTGTAGATGAAGGGGAGGGGAAAGGTTAAAGAAGGATTTTTAAGTCTTGAGACAATTGAGATATGGATTGTGTTTTTCACACTCAACAGTTTCCTGTGTGTATCAAGGATAGTCCACCACTCAAAGGACATCCAGCCAGCTTGACACAACTGTGGGAAGCACTGGAGTCAACATGGGCCAGCATCCCTGTGGAACTCTTTCAACACCTTGGCCCGACGAATTGAGGCTGTTCTGAGGGCAGAAGGGGGTGGTGCAAATCAATATTAGGAAGATGTTCTTAATGTTTTGTACACTCAGGGTAGTTTCCCCTTTGGTTGCACATTTTGGGGGTAGATGGTGGTGGTGAATTTACATAGTTTGAAAAGCTTTTATAAACTGCACATGGGTGTCTCTGTAACTAGATATTGTGACAAAGGTTCAAAGAATTATGCCTCTCGAGGCAGACTAATAAATTGGCCTAGGTAGTTGTCTTCCATCATAGCTACGTGACTGTATACGATGCAACCACAGTACAAAGCTCTTTGTTTTCAAACGAGACATCTTTCGCCTCTGATACTTCTATCCTTGATAACAAATGATTGGTGACCATTTTATTCTCTTTTTCCATTTATGGTCCATTTTTTGGGTTGTACTCTGACTCTAGACAATTGTTTTCTTCTCAGGCCATCTTGATGGACTCCAACTGCGCAATGAAGACCCGCTCATACTCAACACAAGGGAACACAGAGTACGAAGAGATGGAGACAGAGTATGATGAGTAGTAATGGACACCAGACAGGTATGTTACCTTCCAGAGGATCTATTTTGTTGTACAAAAACAGATAAAAATTGAAAATACAAAAAAAAAACAGCTAAGCTGTTTTGATGTGAATGTCCCAAGTGCGGTCGGTCTTCACTGTTCTATGTCATTGTGATCGTACGACTGGAGCAAACCAAAGTTGTTCTTATCCCCCTGTGGTCACAAGCACGTTGCTTGTGTTTATTTTTAGCCAACAGCCTTATCCAACGGAAGTGGAACACTTGTCAAAACAGCGTTTTCATAGGCCGTAATAGTAGAACATTGTGAGTCATATTTACTGGATAGTTCAGCCGAGGGTGATCTTATAGATCACCAAATTGTGTACTGTAGGTTAGCAAGGAGTACAAACCTGTCTTAATAATTCACCTTTTGGCCATTAACAGTCTTCACCAACATATCTAATACAGAAATATGGAAAAAATGGTACTTAGAGAGTTACTTATCTGTGTAGAAACTGACGTTGGATCAGATTCAACATCTCGAACAAGGCACTATGAGAACACTGCTTTAGTGTTTGTCATTCTATTTGTTGATTATAATTGTATTATGATGAGATGGTAAATTATTTAGATATAAAGTATTACATAGTCTATACAAGATACTCAATACATTTGGAATGAGAATTTGTTAACTTCTTTGGACAAGGCAAATCACAATGTATGGGTTACATTTGACCTTGAAATTTGCCTTTTTTTCATTGATTCTACAAACATGTTTTTACGTTGACATTCGAATTGAGGAAATACCTGAAGTGAAACCTTTGAAGTCATAGAAAGTTATATCCCCAGAATCCAGTGCTGTCCTGGGTTGACTGCTTATGGCTATTTGCATGGTATACCACATAAAAAACACAGCATCACTCCAATATCATCCTCAGTT
Source organism: Salvelinus alpinus (assembly GCF_045679555.1). Lineage (NCBI taxonomy): Eukaryota > Metazoa > Chordata > Actinopteri > Salmoniformes > Salmonidae > Salvelinus > Salvelinus alpinus. The sequence continues at coordinate 14,059,685 of NC_092117.1, forward strand.
TCACCTTCCACCTAAAAAAAATGGTTAATGAAACACATTTTCACTGTAAATAATACCTCAGCTCATAGAAAACATATTTTGCTTTTTTTATTTGTACATTTTGGAAAGCCATTTGAATGTGTGGAAAAGTAAGACTTATATCTGAGTGATTTTTGAATACAGATAATAGAATTGTATCTTTCTGTTTACCCTCAGCTCCATTTACAGACAATTGGAAACATATCTTATAGGCTTTTCTTAGTGTGTTTGTGTCAATACAATGTTTAGGTAGATGATGTGCAACTAAGATTTTTTAAACTTTCCCTATTGATATTACAAGCCATAAAATATACGGTGGTGAAAAGTAAACATATACAGACACAGCATTACTTAGTTGTCTCTGATAAAACATCACCTTAAGGAGAGGAGAAATTCCATAAGCACTTTATCAGAGTCTAGATATCCACACCATTTAACTCCAAGGACAGTTCTAGTATGTTAATGTTGGTTTAGCAGAGAGAGAATATTGAGGTGATCAGTCTGTTTTGTCATGTTGTCTGTTAGTAAGAAAACACTCTCAAAGTTTTATCAAAGATAAATGCACTGATTATTATTGTGTTTTAAGTACACTTTCCCAGTAGTGTTAATCCCTAAAATAAGTAGAAACTCAATGTATTTTCAAGCACTAAGGGTCAATTTTAGGTCCCAATCTTTACCAATTTTAATCTTAGTTAAGCTAATCCCTTGAGAGCATTAACTTTATTATTTGTGAATTTATTGATCACTTCCAGGTCACAAAAAGTAGACCCTTTTTCTAGCTGTTTAACACACAATACAGAAAGCACAGCATACATTGTTTCCAAAATGAAATAAGAGTTTATTATTGTCCAGCAGTGCATGCACATACACTGAGTATACCAAACATTAGGAACACCTTCATAATATTGAGTTGCACCTCCCCCCTTTTGCCCTCAGAATAGCCTCAATTTTGTTGGGGAATGGACTCTACAAGGTGTCAAGTTTTCCACAGGGATCCTGGCCCATGTTGACTCCAATACTTCCCACAGTTGTGTCAAGTTGGCTGGATGTCCTTTGGGTGGTGGACCATTCTTGATACACAATGGAAACTGTTGAGCGTGAAAAACCCAGCAGTGTTGCAGTTCTTGACACAAACCAGTGCGCCTGGCACCTACTACCATACCCCGTTCAAAGGCACTTAAATCTTTTGTCTTGCCCATTCACCCTCTGAATGGTACACTTACACAATCAATGTCTCAAGGATTTTAAAAATAATCCTTATTTAACCTGTCTCCTCCCCTTCATATAAACTGATTGAAGTGGATTTAACAAGGGTCATCAATAAGGGATCATAACTTTCACCTAGATTCATCTGGTCAGTCTGTCACAGAAAGAGCAGGTGTTCTTAATGTTTTGTATACTCAGTATACATACACACTTAAGTCTGAGGATTTGATTGGCTGACTGGGCCCTGGCCTGCACATATCATTAATGAATTGTGTGTGCAGTCAGTCACCAGTATTAATCCACAACACAGGGCCATGAAGGGGCCCTCCCCTTTACCCCACCCCCTCTCCTCTCCTATTTGTCTTGAAGCAGAAAATGAAAATGGACTCATCCACTATTCTGCTTTTTGTCAAAATCACGGTGATCTAACAGAAAAAGCCAGGCATACAAAGCACGGCTAATAACTGTCAAATATATATGTAATTGTTTGGTAAAGTGCATTTATTACAAACCATTATTTCGTTCTTCAAGCAAATCTGACATCTGGAAATCTGTAAAAATCTTTGAAAATACTTTAATGCCCTTGCCACAGAAAAGCACCATGGCCCATATTCAAAATGTCAAATAAGATTGCATTTTGAAGTATATGGACTGTTATTTGCCGAACTCTGGGTTTGCTGGATTGCAAGTCTGTTTGAATGGACACTCAAATGAGTTTCATTGTATATTAATGATATAAGCAAAATTGTCTGTGGTGGAGTTGACAGAGATAATTACCTGATAACTTCAATATTAGTTGCATTATTTTCTCAAATGTATATTTAAATTCACCACACCCTTAATGAAAATATTCTTATGTCAAGATGGCTACTATTCTGAGAGGTTGTCGTTATTTTGCAATACATTGTCGGGTCATGTAGATTACATAATTGATTATATATTGTGGAGATTAATATATATTTTTTGTCATTTGTTTAGATGCGAAATGTATTGCACACATGCACAAAATGTGTGTGTGTGTGTGTGCTCATGTTGGTGTGTGTGCCTTCTGACATGTATGTCATTGGTTTGTGTGTATATCAAATACTTACTAACTGGTACAAAAAAACTAATGTTGACATTTTATAATCTGGACTGGTTGTTTACTTGTAAAGTGTGCTGATTGTGTAATATATGTTGATACTCAGTGGGGATGGGAAACAAAAATAAATGTGGTATACTCTGAAAAAGTGTTTGGATGGAATATGTTAACATTGAATGTCCATTTTTTTTTTTTAAAGCAGTACATTCAACCAACCGAAGTTTGATACATGTTTTTTTTAGTATGATTAATTGTTGTTGACAGGAGAAATGACACCTATTCTTGATGTCTTTGAAGCAGTAGTGGGAGACATGAGGATGTTGGGGGAGCAGACTATGAGGATAGGGGTGGTGACACCAGTTCCCCATCTTTGAGACAACACATACTAATCATCATGTCCATCTCACCACTGGGCTCCAATTACTTACCAGATGCTCAAACAATGATTTCCCATTTCACCAAGGAACTGTCAAATATAAACAATGATTTCCCATTCAACCAAGGAACTGTCAAATATAAACAATGATTTCCCATTCAACCAAGGAACTGTCAAATATAAACAATGATTTCCCATTCAACCAAGGAACCTTAACAGTTAAAAGACAGCCATCGGTCTTGTGTTATCTTTCCCTGTGTCTACAGAACAGGCCAGTGTGAGAGAAAGGCCATTAGACCAACGTAATGTTAAACTGACTGAGAAAATACCTTCAAGTCTTACAGTACCTTCAGAATGAGTTCAGTATTGCTTAATTCAAAGAGTATTTAGAGTAGGAACACACAGGAACTCAAATGGACTTCAGGTGAGCTTTTTTATTGAGGCCATGTACAATAGCGCTTCATCACATGATCCATCTCTAGAACCGTGTACAACATCCCTCTTACAAAAAAAAAATTCAACAGCAGAAAGCCATGACACTATGTTAGTATACTGTGAATCGTATGGAGAGAGATCAGGAGCGTAGGAATGGGTTTAGAGAGTACAGAGTTACAACAGCAGCAGTAGCAGAAGTAGCATGACAGCCCAAAATGTGTTTTTGTTTACTCTTGTTTAGCTCTTGTTTAGCTCAATTCCAGCCCAGGGGTCCCAAGTTACCTAACGGTCAGATACGGCTTTCTATGGAGAGAAACAACGAGAAATAGAAAACTGAAGAATCCTTTCCTGATTATCACTTTTGTCTTCATTTCCTACAAAAATATTGCACGACAATCTGAATATACAACAATTGAAGAGAGATCAACAGGTAGCAGCCAAGCCAGCTTCTACAAGAGCATCACGTCTATTGCACAGAATTTAGTTTAGCTTTCTTTCCCCTTCACCCATCTCCTGTCTGACCCAAAGAGCCACTTCACCATCTCTGGTCCTATGCTGAAGCAATGGCAGCACAGCCACAGAAACGCACTGTGATTTCAATGAGCCTGGTAAGAATAGAATAGAAGTCATAGGCTGTGTTGAAATCTGGCTTGCCTACTACTTAAACTGCATACTGTGTACTACTCGTACTACATACTGTTGAGTACAAATGTAAGCAGTCAGCAACAAATATCAACATACTACTCATCCATACTGAGAAGGCGTCATCGAATGCGCATTTGCGCTTGTTCCCCGCCATTTAATCATTTTTGGAGAGCGTGCCCCTTATTCTGATTATCAGTTGTTCTCGAACTAACGTAGGTGTGAAAAGACAATTATCTTCCTCAATTAGTGTGCAGCGAATTCTACTAGATAAAAAAGCTGAAATGAGTATGACATCCGGGGATTTAAAGTATACTAGATTTTCAACATTTCACCTACTATAAAACGGTATTTTTTCGCATACTCAAACAGCCTACTATTTAGGAGTATAGCTATGGGTATTCGGACACACCCTTAGTGATCCTCGTAGTGATCCTATCCAGAGGCTTTGGGTCCCTTAAGAGAATTACGCTTTCCTTATCCTAAAACCAGCGCTTTTCCTTCTGTGCCTTACAACAGTTGTAATAGGTTTGTATGGAGTTTGTTTGTGGCCTGTCATGATGACATCACTGTATTGGGGTACAACAGTGGTTGCATTTCTGTAGAGGGTTTGTGCTGGACTGTATATACATAGAAATGGACATACATTCGTCCATAATTGAGAACAACTTTCAAAGGCCAAGAACTTTACACAATCACAGCCTAACTGCTCTGAGCATTTATCAAAATCAGACCCGACACCCGTCACCAAACCACAAAGACAGATAAACATACAACAAAACAAAAAGAAATCCACGTGTTCCTGTATCTTACACAACAACACTCAGAATGAAATTAACCAAATAAAATTATTTTCTGCCATAAATACATAAATACTTTGCATCTATCAATAAGAATTTGAACAGCAAGCATATCGTCTCAAGTAACATGATCGGATAAAACCACCACCACCATATTTGAGTTGAGTTTTAGTTCAGGGTTATTATATCCATATAAACAATCCAAGTAAACAATTCGGATGGGGGGGCGAGACAACAAAACAGGTGCTTAATCAAATAACTTAATTTTCTAAATTAGAAACAACTATTACATCACTATATCCCTCCCCCCAGAAAAAAAGTTCCAAAAAGAAATAACATGTACAGTTAATATGCTGGTTAAACAATGGGTCATATACATAGTCAAACATGTTTGGCCTCGGTGACATATACTAAACCGAGGATGACAGGGATAGACCACTATCTTCCCCACATTATTGGCCATTTCATTGAATTATCACATGAGCTTGTAGTTCCAGAACCTCCAAAAACTAAAAAAGAAGAGAAAAGTCATGGGTGACCTCAAAAACTTGATTATGCATTAATTAAAAGTACTCAAACAGAAGATATGAGTGACATGAAAAGTACATAATCTGAAACAAAACACATTTCCATATGGTTGAGTGAGTGAGTATGTATATATATATATATATATATATATTTTACACTAATATTTATTTCCTTGCCCAAAGACAATTTAGATAAAAACAGAACCATTTGCAATTTGCATAGCTCCTGCTATGGTGACCACATTTTGATTGTAATCTTATGCCAAATTTGAAAAGCGGTTGCTGTAACTTGCAGTGATAAAATACCGAACAGTTCTATTTAAAACATTGAACACAAACATTTAAGCTCATATTTTCAAGCAATAGGAAAATATGTTTTGTTTCAAGGTGCCTTGTAAGGAAAACAAATGAATTAACGTCAACAAAAGCTAAAATAGTACGAAATAGTAATGTACAGTATGTTTTCAACTTTTATTGAATCCAAGCACTTACATATTGACTTGGAAGACGGTTCTTAATGCCAATTGAAGCAGATCACAATCTAGCTTTCCAGCTTCCCTTTAAAAGTATGACTTTTGGAAAACTAGGACAAAAACCAAGAATGAATCGCATGACTGATTGGTTTACAAATCAACAATTGCACCCTCACCAGACCACTTCAGCTAATCTTCAGAAGGTAACCTAAACCCCACCACCCCCAAAGAAAAGGATTCCAATCATTTTGTTGTAAGTCTCAAGCCCATGCCTCGTCCTCTCTAGTGGAGCGCCTCCACACAAATCTGCTCCTCTGTGATGTCATCCAGCAGCTGAGCCTCCATTGGGCTGCATATGTCACTGTCATAAACCTCTGTCCCCAGTATTGCCTCCTCCAAGGCCCCGCCCTTGGCCTGGAGGCCATGCGGCTCCGAGGGGGAGGTGCCGGCACTATCCACAGACTCCAGATCCTCGATGCCTGCCCGGTAGTGGATCATGAGCAGGGTGAGAGCCTGGAGCCTCTCCCCAGACTTGGTCAGGGCGGCCGTGATCAGAGCCTTCCTCCGGGCGTCCCCAGTCTCCCTCTCCTCCTGCATCAGGGCGTTGTTGTGCTCCAGCTCCTGGTCAATCTCCTGCTGCAGCTTGTCCAGCATCAGCTCCAGTTTCTGCGAGCGCTCGTCGGTGGGAAGGCCCCGGTACAGGTCCCGGCCGATCTCCTTCACCGCGATGAATACACTGTCATCAAGTCCTCCCTCCCTCCTTACCAGCTTGGTGGTGCTGCCGGCTGCATGCTTGGAGGGGCTAGCCCCAGCGTAGGTTTCTGTATCGCTGCTCTCGTTGTCTGAGATGTCGGGGGTGTGCACCACGTCGGGCACAACATCAGCCGCTTGCTCTGCCAGCCGGCTCTTGGGCACCTGGCGCAGGTTGAGCAGACGGGAGCCGGTGTTGATGATGTGGCGGCTGAGGCCTGTGGTGGCGCGGTTGATGGTGGACTTAGCCTCCGGGTCGGCACTGCGTCGGTCTGTGGCGGCCACGCAGAGAGGGTGCTCGGCCAGGCACTTCTCCTGGCACTTCTTGTGGCAGACGTAGGAACAGATCATGCACTGGGAGGCAGCCTTGGTCCACACCTTCTTCTTGCAGTACTCGCACCAGGTGGGGTTCTGGAACTGGGTGTCCTGGAAGTTGTGGCGCACCTCCACCAGCTGCATGGTGCTGTAGGCCAGGTCATCACTGGGAATAGAGGAAGGCTGCTCCCTCTCCCTCTCCCTCAGCTCTTCGTCCGGCATGCTGGCCTTCTTCTCCCGCTCCGCCAGCCCACCGCACGTCTCGGACTCTCCATCAGCCAGGTAGCTGAAGTTGAGGATGATGTCTCCGTAGCACAGCTTCTCGTTGAAGCCCTTGTGGGTGCTGAGGCTGCGCAGGGCGGTGCGGCTGACGCTGGCCCTGGGCTCTGGGGCTTCCAGCCTGAAGGTGCTCTGGTACTCAGATGAGGACGTGGACAGACACTCCAGGGCCATGTGCTCCAGTGTCAGGCTGACGTGGCCCAGACACAGCAGGCTGCCCAGCTTGAAGGGGTCTTTGCACCACAGTGCCACGTTAAGGTACTTATGGTTGCTTTCCACCTCTAACACCACAGAGGCATGGCCCCAGTGAGCCGTACGGTTGCGGAACATGGTCTCTGAGGACTCCCACATTGAGTGATCCTCCATGCTGTCTCGGGTGTTGATGGAGCTCTCAGAAACCTTGTCTTTGGCCAGGTCCTGCTTGCTGGGAGTGGAGGGGGGCGCTGGCGGCTCTTCACAGGGTTCGGGTGATTTGACTGCTGGTTTTGGTTCGGGCTGTTTCACAGGAGTCGTCACAGCACTGCCTTTGTCACCATTGCTTCCTGTGGAGTGTGTTTGAGTCTTTTCTGGAGTTTTCTCAGCCCCGTTGGTAGCTTCACTCCCCTCCAGCAGACTTTGGGTTTCAGAAGAGGCGGACGTTAATTTAATGTGGGGTCTAGGGGGCACCGGCGGGCGAGTGGGTGGGGGTGGAGGGGGGCCAGTGGGGCGCTGTGGCCCATCTCCTGGCTCACTGCTCTTGTGTGGCGAGGGCTTTGGTGTGGGTGGGGATCTGACCGGCGACTGAAGCCCTGCCAGGTTCATTTTGCGGTTGAGGATGGGCGATATGCTGCCGAGGGGTTTTGAGGCCAGATTGGTCACAGTCCTTTTGGGGCTTTGGTTTACGGACAGGAAATCCTCCTTGGCCTCCGCGCTACTGCTAAGGGGGTTAGGCTTGGGGTCCACAGGCAAGTCTTCAAACTCACAGTCCATGTCTTTGCTGTCGGCTATGTCGGCGAGTGTGGTGATGGGGGCCGGGTCCTCCTCATAGCCCCCCGGCGGAGGGATGAAGCTGGGCTCCTCTAGCTGGCCCAGCCCCTCCTGGAGGGCTCCCAGGCCCACGGTGGGACTCTGGTGACGCACAGGCCTCTCGTACAGGACCAGCACCCTGTCCCCTGCCTGCTTCAGCAGTTTGGGCACTTGGACAGAGGATGTCACTTTGACACCTGCCCGGAAGAAAAATAACATGTTAAAGTCATATTTATATACCAAAACAACATGCATTCCAGTGTTATTGTATGCTACTGATCTTAAGTCATTTCAAACATTCTCAGGGTTGCCAGATCATGCTAGTCAGGTTTACTTAGGTTGCATGGCTTTAGGGTCTTACCTCCAATGGCGATGAGTCGATCGCCCCTCTGCAGGTCTGCCAGGGCAGCAGGAGAGTTGGGAGTGACCGTCTCGATGCTGACATGAACTGCGTCACCCTCACAGGCAGGGACGTGCCTGAACGTCATACCCACATTGCCAAAGGGTCCTTTGATCACCTCCGTCTGAAACACACACACACACACACACACACACGACAGAGAGAAACGAACATACATTAGAACTTTCAACTTAGCATCACTTTAAGTTTGCTATCGATTTCAGAATAGTGAAGAAAATGCAGTAAGCCTTATCCTTTAGGCTACTCTGTCTTAAACCATCACAAAACCGTTAAATTGAAGAATGTTAACGGCAGCATACCCTTACAGCATACAAATATACAACAATATTAGACCTAATTGAAGAAGTTCCTTTCTAGATATTAAGTAAACACGCAGCTTCTTGTGAGGGCCTCCATTTATAGCAGAGGACTAAATGGTATATAAAGAGAGAAGACTGTCTCAGAACAAGAAGTCTGCCTCCACACTCCGGGTTAGATGACGGTAAAACACTGCATGCTAATTCGGAGGGAAAGGAAGGTCTGCAATTACGGGCCAATTTCACCCCTGGAGTTTACCAGATGCCTCAATCACTGTCACAGCACATTGAGCACAAGTCACGTATCCCACCATGCACCTGTTGTGATGTCGGGGCATCCTGCTTTGTATCTCCCTGGGCCAATGCAACATGACAACGTGCTGCTATAGTGCAGTGCTTCTAATGTAGAGTCCCCCCCTCTTCTATGCAGATTCTCATAATACCATGTCATCATGGGACGATTCCAACTATCAAAATGCCATACACACCAACACAACTATAGAATTGTGGAGGAAGTTGATGTCTGTCAGATCTTGAATGTGAGGTCAAATGTGATGAGAGATTGATGGTTGAGGGAGGAGAGGAAGAAGATGGGATAGGTAGGAGGGGAAGTGGTCTGGGAGACAGAGGGGACTCAGAGAACCCAGAGAGACGGAGACAAACGACTGTAATTTCCCAGCTGTCATTTGTTCTAATTCTCGAGGAGGGCACTGATCGAGTTAGGGGCGGGGATGAAGAAGCAGATGATCTATACGAGCTGACAAGCCGAGGGTAGTTGATTCATTTGAAGCTGACGGATGATTTCAAAGAACCTTCAGGTGAAATTTGGAGATAAAGAGATCAGTCCAGAACCTAAGCTACATGTGGGTCTATCACAATGTGACACGGTAGGCAAGAACAGCTCATAATGGTCTCCACTTCCATTAAAAATGTTTCAGGTATCAAAAAAAATAAAAAAAAGATATTCTTACGACAAAAAATATTTTACTGTTGCACAAACATTTGGAAATCAAATTATTGTGTAATCATACAGTATTGCTGATTATCTTGACTATGTTCACACTTGGTTTAAAAAGACTTCCAGTACTACAGAAAAACAACAAATAGTGTGTGAACCATAGAAATAGCCTGTAGGCCTTGTCACACTGGTGGCAACTGACAGGAATATGGTGTGGACAGCAGTTGTTCAGTCAGTCCTATTACCTGTCTCTAAATCCTGTAGACCAAGGAACCTGCCTTTTCATTTGAAACTTTCCTAATTAATTTAATGCAGGTCCCTGCCTCGAGGCTTAACCGGATCTGGCCACATTGCACCCCTTTCCTAGAATGCCCTAATTACATTTAAAAGCCAACAGGTGTTAGTGGGGAAATGATGAGGGCTGCAAAGCAAATAAAACACTTTAAGTTCACCCAACGATGTACAGCAGCTGTAAAGACAAAATGTGCACAAGAGCCTTTAAATCGTCAAGCTATTGCCATGTTAGGCTACATTGTGCAATGATGAAGAACACTGTGTATCTTTGAGTAGCCATTTGGTAGTGTCTCGTGAATAGCTGGCCCGCACAAGCAATATTTGATTCTGGGTTCTGATATTAGCCATTTGGCTGCTGGCATATACTCTCTCACACAAAGCCAATTTTTCATATGTGTCAAAAGTCTTCCATCAGAGTTGACAGCATGGTCTTGTCATAATTGAGCAGGAAACAATACATATATTGTATGTAGGTAAGTTAAACTATGGGGGACAATCTTGCCAAAGAAAACACGTTTTTCCCCCTTTCTAATGGAAGAGGCCAGTGAGATTCAGAAGAGGGTCTGAAACCACTTACAGACAAATAAATAAAGCAATTCAAACTCAACAAGTAGTTGGGCAGGAGTGAATATCAAGGGTGCTGCCGCTATTACTGAGGCTAATATCTTCTTTGTGCCAGGAGAGGAAACGCTGTGTGATCTAAACCTGAGGCTTTCATCTGAGGATGTCTGCCTCTGAAAGCATTGCACTCCACTTCAGTCGCTGGTTATGATGCATGTCAATCGCAAATCACACACAAGGCTGCGACAGACAAAAGACAATTGAACATCAGATCGAATGGCCTGCTATACGCTGCTATAGTCACTAAGCAAATTCAATTGAGTGAAAACCATCAGCTGGACCCTCATGCGTTTCAGCATCCATCCTGAAGAAATACTGATCTCTGCATTAGCCATTCAGTCAGACACAAACCTAAAAAGCATTAAAACAAAAATGGTTTTCATGGAACTGCACCAGTAGTGAGTGTTTCACGGTATCAAGCAGGAGGGTTAGGCTTGATGCTCATCTGTATGCCTTAAACAGATTTCCTACACATCTGATAGGCCTGTCACCTCTTGAAGGCGCTCACTAGAACTACAGAGTAACTAGTAAGACTAAACAAAAGAAGAAAGCAGAGTGAATACTCTCTCTTATGACTGTTCTACAGCAACACCCTGAGAGACATCCTGTGTCAATGCAACCGTTTTCCCCAAAAGTACAGAGAGGGCTACATCATCCTAAAACGCTCACAGAGAGGCGTCATTGAGCGGCAATTATGGGTGACTTGCAAGGATGAACGCCGACTAAAGGGCAATTACAGAGGAGACGGTGGGAGCTGCATAAGATTTAGCCAGGCCAATAACGCCAGGAAGCAGGTAAACGGCTGCTGCCTCTCGCCAGGGCCGTGGCGTGCAGTGCCCGCTCCACATCAATTTACACCGCTGCTGTACACAGTCCCTATAGATCAGAAGGCCTGGCCCACAGATGGCCTATCTGTCATTAGCTGAAGAGGCCACACACCTCCCTAAGAAAATTCACTCATCAGCATAACTGTCCCCTCGAGCTGGGAGTACAAGATGTTACCATTTTGCCTTGAGTGACATGTAAATGCAGTGACAGCTTTGCAGTTAGATGACAAAGTCGAGGGGCAGCAGCAAAATACATGGTAGAATACATCTATGCTTGTATCTCTAAGTTACAGTACTTCAAGTATTCATTCTGAAAAATGTTCACCCTGCACTAAGCTATACGGAGTGGTGATCATATATTTTTCTGTAAAGGTAGTAAGTTTGGTGAGTCAACACCATTTATGACTAATACAACTCATACTGCATCATTTGTTCAGTTACTGTTCACAGGGTCCCATGTACACTACAGGACGCATCACACTAAAAACCACAATGCACCCACAAACACAATTGTATGCTCTGCTAAGCGAACCAATTGCCGTTGAACAAAATGTTTGAATACGTGAAATTGTGCACTGCAATTGTAATGACAGGCAATCTGAAACTACAATCGGTGAGAAACAAATTACCCATGTAGCAGATGCCAAGATTTGAGCAAATATGCCAAGTGACATCAACGGTTGAGGTACATGGATGGTTTACTGCAGAGCGTGTGTGTAGGTGTTGAGGGACAGTCATTGAAGCCATTGTGCTGATAAACACAGTATCCTTGTGTATACACCTGTTGCTCGAGCGATGCCGCTGTCCAATATGCCTCCTCCTCCACCCCCTGGATCATTTGCATACGAGAGCAGAGTTTTTGTGAAGTGCAAATAGTGCCCTCTCCCCTCCCACGTGATATGTGCACAACACTCACACATGGCGGACAAGATAGAGAACCCCTAATGAATTTAGTAATAAGACCACTGCTCTCTCCCAGGTGCTCATTAAAAGGAAAAATCCACCCAAAACCACTAAATCCTATAACTTAGTGTTAAATAACACTAATATGTGAGAACAATGTTGTGTGAACAAATGTTTCATTTTGTCGTTATAAGGTGGGTATGTATCAACATGTGAAAATCATTGTGGAAATCTGTTGCAGCTCAAGTCGACTACAAAACCCACAATGCAATGCTCCATGGGTCGGCTGGAAACGTAGCTATACACAATAATACCAAAGTTAATATCAGCATGTGAAGTAGCTAGTTAGTGGTAAAAATCACCTAAACAAACCGCACTATCAATTTAGTAGTCCACAATCTCACCATTTTCAACCTACAGATCGATGTGCCACAGAGTGGATTCGCAATGGCACAATGCAATGCACCCTGGATTGAAGAGGCAGACAAATAGGAGAAATGTGGTGGACCCTCTGTTAAATAATACATTTTTTGAGGTAGGAATAATCTGACATGTATGATAGATGTTTTTGCGATCTAAAAGTCAAATTCTTATTAACTTCCAGTGTAGTGAGAGAGACTTTACCGGACAGATTTCTGCCTACTTGAACACCAATAGCTCAGATACACATGAACACATGAAATGACCCTGGGAATTGATAGAACATCGCACAGAGATGCACAAAAACAATACAACAATCAAAATGGGTGAACCTTTCATTTGAAGAATGTGAGGTCCCGGTCCCACAGCTCTCCTTCAGTGTTACGGACTAATGTTCACTGATGCTTCATTCAACTAACATAAGAGAAACCAGCATAACCTCTTAAAATATATTTTCAGCTTGATGTTAGTATCCAAGTATTCATAAAAATAATTTGTGTGTCAGTAAACAAGTTTCTGATTATTAAGAAATCAGTGGTGGTCAGTGACGTTTAAGATGAGAGGACGATAAAAAAAATATGATAATGGCCTTATTTCTATTACAACATATTTGATGACGGTCATTTATATTACATTCAACCAGCTCAATGTAACATAGATAGAGTTAGGCTACTACAAATTCAGTTATGTTATTCCCTGTTTCGCCATTTGCTTCCATTTAAGAAACGTTTTACAACAGAATTGGCTGAATGAATACACCCCTGATCACATGCAAACACAGTTCACATTGATAGCAGCCACTTACAAACAGCATGATCATTTTGGCTGGCCGTTGTATAATTCCTTCTCGCAACGACGCGCTCTCCTCCTCTCACCTTTTCCCTTCGCTTGTGGACTTCAGTGCACAACACATCAGCAGTCTGACCAGGCAAAACTACTTTCCAAGCCAAACCTTCACATCATAACCACTAACCGCTACAGGCAGCCACATTGTTGTCACCATGTTAGCTAATGTCATAGTCAACATAGCTACTAGTAGTAACGCGTTAGTAAACCTGCTACAATCATGCAGTGCAGTATAGTCAGCAATCAGTTTAGCAGTTAAACCGGCAGGCCCCAGTGACAATAAATTAATAAAACCAAAAGCTTACCTCAACTTGGAAGAGTTCCAGTGTTGGATAACCATAGTCAGCTAGCTAACATAGCATCCTGCTCTGTTTGAGCCGGGTGTTTGAGTAGGCTAAACGAGCTAGCTGCATTCGCTAGCTAAGTGAACAAAATACAAAATATAACTGTCTCTTGCTTCTCCATAATTTAAGAAACGAATTTGTTCAAACCAGTTCAACTATTGTCTTTCTCTTAGTCAACTACTCACCACATTTTATACACTGCAGTGCTAACTAGCTGTAGCTTATGCTTGAAGTACTAGATTCATTCTGATACTTTGATTGGGTGGACAACATATCAGTTCATGCTGCAAGAGCTCTGATAGGTTTGAGGACGTCCTCCGAAAGTCATAATTAAGCATTTGGAAGGGGGTGAGAACCATGAGCCTAATAGGTTTTGTATTGAAGTCATTGTACTCAGAGGACGGAAACTAGCTGTCCTCCGGCAACACCATGGTGCTACAGTGTGTTTTAATCAATTATTTGTTGACATGAATATTTAGTATAGTTAAATTATTATAAAAAGGATAACTTTTTTTATGTTTCACTTTTTATTTTTATGAATTTCACTGAGGATGGTCCTCCCCTTCCTCCTCTGAAGAGCCTCCACTGTAAGAAATTGAATAGACTGCGGATATAAATAATGGTGTTGAACAAAAACAGACCTGAAATTCAACTAATGAAAAACAATGGGTGGCAAAAAAAACACACAAAAAAAACTCCTTTCTACGGAACATTTCTTTTTAAAGTAATTTTTTTGTGGCCTTTTACCCTCAAATTACATTGTTTTATTATTTTATGTGGGAGATTTATCTCAAACCTGAGCTGAAGCGACGGAGTAATCTAGTTAACATTGACTAAGAGAACAGACAGCTCTTGGTTCCTTCTCACTGAAGAGAAAACAAACAGGCAGTGTAGCAACAGTGAATGGCCCAGATGTAAATAGCACAATTTACTGTCTATTTCAACAAACCTCTCATATCTGTGCTGCCTTGGAGAACAAATGAAAGGTTATTATGACTATTAAGCAGTTATCACTGCTTTAAATACACAATAATCTGTAGCCCCATCCTACGCTTGAGTAAGAATACAGTCAGACATTTTCTTGACTTGGCCAGTACTGAGAAATGTATTCAATAGTTTGTAGATACTATGTGTCTGTGTATTCTTTGTTATTATGTAGCCTAACAAAATCATGTGCAACTCAATGACAGAGCAATGTTAGATAAGCAGCAACATAGATGTTCAATTGCAGCACTCCCTACTCCTTAAATGGAGGTCCATGTGTAGACAGACACCATGTTAGATGCTAAACTATAACACAGCAATATCATGACATTAGGAGGAAAAAGGTTAGGCAAAATATCCAAAACAAATGCTTGCAGTGATCTCACTATTCTGACAAAAGGCAAAACATGTTAACGATACCAGCCCCTTCTTTTCCTACTGCCTCCAATTTTCCTTATAATACTGTGTATAGGCCAAGTAGTGCCACAGCCGTAGCTAAACCAGCTTCATCGATGCGCCGCTCGGGTGGTCCAAGGGGTTGCACGTGAGCAGAGCATCTGCCGGATGCTGGTTGGGGCAAACAAATCCTTTTCCCGGTCACTAGGCTGCCCAGTAATCTAATCTAATACCACATGTCAGATCGATTTGTGTATGGTTATAGGGTACAAGTCCCTGCGAGGCAGGCAGGCAGCAATTCGCTGCCATGTCCAATTAGTGGCACCATCGGAGGAGCCTTGGATGGCCACTGGCTATGGGGTCCACATGAGCACTGTTCAAGTTGATTAGCTCCTTTAGAAAAACACTTGGAAATCACAGTTGCAAATTTGAGGGCTCATAAATGAATAACCAGTAAATAAAACATGTTGACGCCAACCATTTGAAAGGTCTCCATATGGTGTGGCTGGATTGGGCTGTTTTTTTGCTATATAGAATAGAATGTGTGAGAGATTGAGAGTGTGTGATTGTTTTTATATGGCTGGTTATGGCTGCCTGTTTAATAGATTATTGTGTATTATAATGGATGTTTCATAAATAATCTGTTTGGGATACGAAGCAATGCAAGCTGGACTTTTAATTGAAGGAGAAAGCAAACACGTAATCGACATAATTATTGTTGCCTGTCATGGTTGCCCTTTTCTCTTTTGTGAAAACTCAATAAAACTCAAAATCAGTATTACCCCATCTCCACCAGCCCACTTACAATTTCAACATCAGAATTCATTGAACCAATCAATGTTGTAATATCGGTAAACACTGAAATTAAAGTAGGAAAGCATGAATGGTCCTGATATCAATGATTCAAAGGTTAAAAAAGTTTTTTTTTTTTAGTGATGCAACCTATTCAGGAATAATTACCTTTGTTAAGTTCTTATTTTTCCAGAGTAAATAACTCACGGACACTAGAGAAGCTTAACCAAGTTTATTCTTCCCAAAGGGTCATCACAGCTGTATTCAGACAGCCAAACATTTCACCATCACAGGTATATATATCCCACTTAAGACACTCCTCGTACTCACATCCATACATCTTATAGTTCCACAGGAAAAGGTTAGTAAACCCTTATTACTCTATTCAGAGGATCTGACCTGACCTGCTGACCTCAACCCCTCCTTCGCCTAATCCACAGATGTCCATCTGCTTCCCCAACAGCAATCCTTTGATCTCCTCCCTTCCACCCAGTACATTCCACAGCCACTCTGTCTTTCTACAGATCTCACTCCTTATATTCTATGCTTCTGATCTATCATTTATATAATATCGCAATGTTCAAGGTTTAGCTGATTCCAACACCTTCAAAGAAAAAATAGCTGAGGGTAAGCAACATATGAAATGAGAGCATAAAGTGACAGTTACAGATGAGAAGCACAATCTGAAAATCCACCAAGTGATCCACAAGGTAATAGGTTTCAGCACGCTTGCCTCTGTTCTAAGGAGATCCCAATCTCCTTAGACTGGAGGGAAGTGAAGGGGACATTGACCTGCGTAGGGTGCTGTCTTTCAGATGAGACGTTAACGGATGTCCTGACTCTTTGTGGTCATAAAAATTCCCTTTGCACTTATCGTAAGAGTAGGGGTGTTAACCCGGGTGTCCAGACCAATTTCCCAACCTGGCCCCTTTCAATGATAGCCACCTAATCATCCCTCTGATTGGCATATACCACACTCCACCATGACAGCAGATGTGTGGTAAGTGTTCTGGCACAAAATGGTTGCCGTGCATCACCCAAGTAGCTGCTACACATTGGTGGTGGAAGAATTGAGTTTCTACCCTTACTATGTTAAGCACTTTGAGCACCTACAGTAGGTGGAAAGAACCTATATAAAGTGCAAACAATTATTTTATTTCCTTTTTCTAATCTTTGACAAAGCTCGACAAAGCTTCCGGTCAAATTTATGCTTGTGTTTGTCATCAAGAGGTTCTTTGAATTTTCATGTTGCTACTGTGGCTTATGATAGCAGGCCGGCTTCAAAAGCAAGGGGACAAAGGAGTTGTTATGGAGACGGAAGCGAACACAAAAAAAGGTGCTCGTCCAACTCCCCTTCCTAATTTGCACTTGCATATACAGCCTCCCTTGTAGGTTCTTCACCCACACGTAGTCCACTCAGGTCCGTTTATAGCATGTCCATTGTCCTTCACGCCCAAAGAATTATCTCTCATCAGCATCATGCTTGAACAGTTTTCCAAAATGGAAATAAAACCACCACCTCTCATATCAGCAATTTCCTTTCAAACAGCAAAGAGAGAGAGGGATGGCATGACGCACTTTTTTTATTTTCCTTATCACGTTGGTATTTAATTCTTTCTTCTTTGTCCTTTGAGCTCCAACGTGCAGCTAGGATCGCCAGGTGCCACTCAGCTCTCTGGAACTTCTCAGGGCTGACTTACCTGATTAACCCCTTGCATTTCCTCAGCTTGCTTTTGGAGCTGATTGGAGCCCGCAGGTAAACAGCAACACAGTGTATTAGTTTGGTCCAGCCACAGTATTAGTCTGGCTAACCACAGTGTTTTAGAACATCTCCTGCCAACCAGTCCACAGCACCTCCTCCAGCACCAGTCTCTCCATTTGCCATTTCATTAGCCTTCTGTTTTAGGGCTGTACTTGTACTACACTTCATGTGTACTATCAGAGTTTTGAACAGAGGAAATACGAACTGCAGCAGAATAAATTCTAAGAAATTACAATTACCATCAATTTATTTCAAACTGAATAAAGTTAAACAGAAGACAAAACATGGACATTGTCAGATGGAATATAAGCCGATCATAAAACTAAAGGTCTCCTTCAGTTCATCTGAGCAGTTTGCCAACCTGTGTGATCTACTGTATAGCCTAAGATTCATCTGCTTTGAACCTAAGGGCTTTATTTTCGGCTGGCGTTAAGGCGTCACTAGTGTCAAACAATCAAATCAAATCGTATTTGTCACATGCGCTGAATACAACAGGTAGACCTTACCGTGAAAAGCCCTTAAACAATGCAGTTCAAGAAATAGAGTTAAGAAAATATTTACTAATTAAACTAAAGCAAAAAATAAAACAAAACAATAACGAGGATATAGACAGGGGGTACCGGTGCCGAGTCAATGTGCGGAGGTACAGGTTAGTCGAGGTCATTTGTAAATGTAGGTAGGGGTAAAGTGACTATGCATAGATAATAGACTGGGTGGTCAATTGATTAATTGTTCAGGAGTCTTATGGCTTGGGGGTAGAAGCTGTTAAAGAGCCTTTTGTACCTAGACTTGGTGCTCAAGTACCACTTGCCGTGAGGTAGCAGAGAGAATATTCTTTGATAAGGGTGGATGGAGTCTGATCATTTCTTGGGCCTTCCTCTGACACCGCCTAGCATATAGGTCCTGGATGGCAGGAAGATTAGCCCCAGTGATGTACTGGGCTGTATGCACTACCCTCTGTAGCGCCTTACGGTCAGATGCTGAGCAGTTGCCATACTAGGCGGTGATGCAACCGGTCAAGATGCTCTCGATGGTGCACCCATGCCAAATCTTTTTAGACTCCTGAGGGGGAAAAGGTATTGTTGTGCCCTCTTCACGACTGTCTTGGTGTGTTTGGACCATGATAGTTTGTTGGTGATGTGGACACCTAGGCATTTGAAACGCTCGACCTGCTCCACTACAGCCCTTTCAATATTAATGGGGGCCTGTTAGGCCCTCCTTTTCCTGTAGTCCACAAACAGCTCCTTTGTCTTGATCACATTGAGGGAGAGGTTGTTGTCCTGGCACCACACTGCCAGGTCTCTGACCTCCTCCCTATAGGCTGTTTCATCGTTGTCGGTGATCAGGCATACCACTGTTGTGTCGTCAAAACAAACTTAATGTTAGTGTTAGATTCATGCTTGGCCACAAAGTCGTGGGTGAACAGGGAGTACAGGAGGGAACTAAGCACGCACCCCGAGGGGCTGTTGTGTTGAGGATCAGCGTGGCGTATTTGATGTTACCTACCCTTACCACCTGAGGGCGGCCCGTCAGAAAGTCCAGTTGCAGAAGGAGGTGCTTAGTCCCAGGGTCCTTAGCTTAGTGATGAGCTTTGTGGGCACTATGGTGTTGAACGCTGAGCTGTAGTCAATGAATAGCATTCTCACATAGGTGTTCCTTTTGTACAGGTGGGAAAGGGCAGTGCTGAGCACGATTGAAATTGCTTCATCTGTGGACCTGTTTCAGGCGGTATGAGAATTGGTGTGGGTCTAGGGTTTCCGGGATGATGGTGTTGATGTGAGCAATGACCAGCCTTTCAAAGCACTTCATGGCTATCGACGTGAGTGCTACGGGGCAGTAGTCATGTAGGCAGGTTACCTTCACATTCTTGGGCACAGGGTCTATGGTGGTCTGCTTGAAACATGTAGGTATTACAGACAGTCAGGGAGAGGTTGAAAATATCAGTAAAGACACTTGCTCTGAGAACATGTCCTGATACTCCATCTGGCCCTGCGACCTTGTGAATGTTGACCTGTTTAACCTCTTTCAGCTAGGGGGCACTATTACTAAGGTAAACGGACTATTTCTCAGGCCCAGATGCTAGAATATGCATATAATTGACAGATTAGGATAGAAACCTCTAAAGTTTCCAAAACTGTCAAAATATTGTCTGTGAGTATAACAGAACTGATTTTGCAGGCGAAAACCTGAGGAAATCCAACCCGGACGTGTTTTTATTTGGAAAAATCCCTGTTCCATTGCTTGCCCATCCTCCATTTAAAGGGGTATCAACCAGATTCCTTTTCCAATGGCTTCCTCAGGCTGTGACCAGGCTTTAGACATAGTTTCAAGCTTTTATTTTGAAAAATTTGCGAGATTTATCATAACGCGTCAGATGTCCTTTGATTAGTTCATGCGCCCGAGAGTTGTAGCTCGACATTCTCTTTCTCTGTAGTATTGAATAGTTTACCGTCCGGTTGAAATATTATCGATTATGTATGTTTAAAACAACCTGAGGATTGATTATAAAAAAACATTTGACATGTTTCTACGAACATTACGGATACTTTTTGGAATTTGTCTGCCCTTCAGGACCGGCACGAGCATGTGGTTTTCTGAACATAACGCGCAAACCAAATGGAGGTTTTTGGTTATAAAAATAATCTTTATCGAACAAAAATAACATTTATTGTGTAACTGGGAGTCTCGTGAGTGCAAACATCCGAAGATCAAAAGGTAAGCGATTCATTTTATTGCTTTTCTGACTTTCGTGACCAAGCTAATTTGCGGCTAGCTGTTCTTACTGTTTTGTCTAGTGATTGATAAACTCACAAATGCTTGGATTGCTTTCGCTGTAAAGCATACTTTCAATCTGACACGATAGGTGGATTAACAACAAGCTAAGCTGTGTTTTGGTATATTTCCCTTGTGATTTCATGATTATAAATATTATTTTTTAATTTGGCGCTCTGCAATTCAGCGGTTGTTTACGAAAATGATCCCGCTAAAGGGATCCGTGCGTCAAGAAGTTAAAAGGGCTTGCTCACATCGGCTACGGAGTGCGTGATCACACAGTTGTCCGGAATAGCTGGTGCTCTCATGCATGCTTCCGTGTTGCTTGCCTCGTGTCACTGGGCAGCTCGCGGCTAGGTTTCCATTTGTAGTCCGTAATAGTTTGCAAGCCCTGCCACATCCGACGAGCATCAGAGCCGATGTAGTAGGATTCAATCTTAGTCCTGTATTGACACTTTGCCAGTTTGATAGTTTGTCTGAGTGCATAACGGGATTTCTTATAAACTTCCGGATTAGTGCCCTGCCCCTTGAAAGCGGCAGCTCTATCCTTTAGCTCGGTTCGGATGTTGCCTGTAATCCATGGCTTCTGGTTGGGATATGTACATACAGTCACTATGGGGATGACGTCATCGATGCACTTATTGATGAAGCCGGTGACTGAGGTGGTATACTCCTCAATGCCATTGGATGAATCCTGGAACATATTCCAGTCTGTGCTAGCAAAACAGTCCTGTAGCGTAGCATCATCTGATTACTTCCTTATTGAGCAAGTTTCTGGTACTTGCTGCTTTAGTTTTGCTTGTAAGCAGGAATCAGGAGGATAGAATTACGGTCAGATTTGCCAAATGGAAGGTGAGGGAGAGCTTTGTATGCATCACTGTGTATGGAGTAAAGCTGGCCGAGAGTTTTTCTCCCCCCTCTGGTTGCACATGTGACAATGCTGGTAGAAATGAGGTAAAAAAGGATTTAAGTTTGCCTGCATTAAAGTCCCCGGCCACTAAGAGCGCCGCTTCTGGATAAGTATTTTCTTGTTTGCTTATGGACTTATACAGCTCGTTGAGTGCATTCTTAGTGCCCGCATTGGTTTGTGGTGTTAAATAGACAGCTACGAATTCTCACAAGGCACCCCGACCTTCTCCATGTATCTCCATCTTTTCTTCACACTAATGACAGGGATTTGGGCCTGCTCTCTGGGAAGCAGTATATCCTTCGAGTTGGACTCATTAAATAAAAAATCTTCTTCCGGTTCGAAGTGAGTAATTGCTCTTCTGATGTCCAGAAGCTATTTTCGGGAGTGATGCACCGATATTACATTTTTGGCCGACACCTATATCCAATATTTTCCTTGCCCAAAAAAAATATACCGATAACCGATATTTACAATTTTTGCGGCCTTTTAAAGCATTCTAGTACAGTTAAATAGTTAACACACACACACCTGGATGCACCGGTCTAAGGCACTACATCTGTGCAAGAGGCTTCACTACAGTCCCTGGTTCGAATCCAGGCTGTATCACATCCGGCCGTGATTGGGAGTCCCATAGTGTAGAGCACAATTGGCCCAGCGTCGTCCGGGTTTGGTCGGGGTAGGCAGTCATTGTAAATAAGAATTTGTTCTCAACTGACTTGCCTAGTTAAATAAAGGTTACACACACAAACATACACTAAAAAGTTGTTTTGTTGGCATTTACGTATGTTCCCATTACCAGTAAAACATAATCAAAACCTATTTCTTTCACTTACTTGCTGTGCTGTTTGGTTGTTCATTTGTTCAGTCGTTTCATTCTCAACCAGGATTTCTATGGAACGCCGTTTGGGTCTCTGCATGTCAAAAAAGATACACGTCAAATAGTGCTATTTGACGTGTCAAATAAGCTTGTTGACTAATCAGGACCTGAAAATGACTGCACGTCACATAATTTTACGCGTTCATTGATTACACTATCACTCGTATTTCATATGTCACAACAATTCCTCGATACGTATGCTATGATGCTGGTAAAGTTGTCTCGGGCACCTACAGCGCTGGTCATAAAAAAAGCTAGCTAGCTCAAGGATGCAAATATTGTTCTTCCCCAAAAACAGCAAAACAACAATCTGTTTCAGTAGCTATCATTAGCTAGCTAACTATATAGCTAGGTGTCGTCATCGAAAATAACCCTAATTTATATGACAGTTCTTATTTGATTAATGGTTGTCAGACCCATCAATGTGAAGCTAGCCACAATAAGGATTAGCCACAATAGTGGACTTTGCGGTTAGTCTTCAATATAAAAGTATGGCATAATTCTACTCTTTGTATTCATTTGCATCACTATCAATGACATACTTTTAGTTTGAAAGCAAACCTCAAAATCCACTATTGTTCCTAATCCTTATTGTGCCTAGCTTCCCAACACATAACCTGGTCCGGTCGAGCCTCACTAGCCAGAAGAAGCTAGCTGGCTGCTTATAACATTCGCTTTGGGCAACAGGGTTAAGTAGCTGGCTAGCTATGAATTTTCATATACTGAAGTTTAATTCTATAGGCGAACAACAAGTGGCAACCTAGCTAATACTTACTTTAGGATTCCTAAATCATTGCTAAGCATAATGAAAATGACTGCAGTTTCTACTGGTCATTGTTTTCAGGCTGGTTGTATTGGTGCTAGCTAGGTACCAAGCTAAAGCTAGCTACCCCCAGAAGTTGCGGTCGAACAAATTATGCTTTATTACCAACGCGGTATTGTAAACACATCGTTCGTGCCGGTATTTGTTTGCAGACTTTCTTGTACAGCTTTGACAGTGCTACTGCATCTTTTTTGACACACAAAGACCTAAACGGCTTTCCATAGTATGTATGTCGGGAAGCTATTTTACTTTTATTTTTTTATTTAACTAGGCATGTCAGTTAAGAACAATTTCTTATTTACAACGACTGCCTAGGAAAAGTGGGTTAACTGCCTTGTTCAGGTGCAGAATGACAGATTTTTACTTTGTCAGCTTGGGGATTCGATCTAGAAAACTTTCGGTTACTGGCCCAACGCTCTGAGCACCCAAGCGAATAGCAGTGACGCCATTACTGTGTAACTCCGGTAGGGCAACATCTGAAAAATTGCACAATTGGTAGTGTGTACCGGTCCTCAACCAGTCGGCGAAAGCCAACATCACCCACGACAGAACGGTTGATTGTCAAGGGCAATGAATTCCATTATCTTGGCTTTAATGGAGTTCGCCTTTGAGTTGTCTCGCTGAATTTTTTTTACTCTTTCAAATGACTTCTCGACTTGCTGACTGCTCGAGCTACACAGCAGACATTGTGGGCTAGGTTAGGAATGCTGTGTTGCAACAGCGAAGGTAGCAGCAACTTCATGTAAAAAATAAGTTACAAACTATGCTAAAAAAACTAACAAAATAGCACAGTTGGTTAGGAGCACGTAAAACGGCAGCCAAACCCTCAGCCGCCATTATCCAAAGTGATAATTTCAGGCAGTGCCGACAGGGATATTTGAAACCAACCAAAAGCTGGTTTTAGCGGTACCCCTGTTGTTTTAGTTTTATTTGATTAAAAACCAAGCATAGCCTCCCCTCCTCTCAATGAAGGCATTTTTTGCCTGCCCAATGCAATTGCAAAGTAGTCAAGACTGTCGATAAAGGGTTTGGCTTCTGTGACCACTTGGAAACAAATCTTAAATCACCAAAGCTTTATTAAAATATCAAGTTTGAGAGGAGTAAAACTGAGCTGACGTTCCCTTTTCATCTATGCATTGTAGGCAGGACCACATTATTTTAGCTATGCAGGTCTCGTTTTGGATGTGCGTCAAACCCTCCATAGTCTGCGTTGATTGAATATTACATGCCCACAGGGAAAATGATGGTGCCTTGAAGTGTGACAGACTATTTAAAACAAGTTGTTTCGTTTTGATTATACATTTTCTTTTTAGGCCTCATCAATAATTAATTGAATCTTGCTTATTGACAATGCTTGGCATGTCCATGCCAAAATGCAATTTAGATTGGGCCTAGCCCCTATATCAGTGTGAATGCCATTGAAGCCATGCAATTACTGAAAATTGGATCAAGTTAACCTATTTAGCAAAGATGGGATAGGTCTACCTTTTGTTATTTCATTTCTGTAAGTTATTTAAGAAACTATTTTAGACTAACATTGGAATTGAAGTTGATTCCAAGGCAATACATAAAATACCATAAATACACAACCTGAAGCAACCACATATTTCGCCATGGAGCACGTTCTGATTGGCCAGTGAGGGGCCAAGCCTCGACACAATCACAGCTTGTTAATTCATCAAAACCCAGCCCTTTCGCGCCAACGCCAACAAGTGCGCCAACAATTGTGATTTCTGACACCCATGAACCTATAGTGCAACCGCCTACACTTAGATTTACTATTGCGTAAGGTTTGTTAAAATAGAGCCGTAAACCAAAGCCAATTCCAACAACAAATATCATTATACCAGAACTAATAAAACATCCTGGGACAATTCTGACATACAGCAGCAAATAACGTAAGGTCATTTGCGCTCTAATGAGCAACGCTGTCCAAGACATCAGATAAAGGCATTCTGAGCACAATTGACAGGAAGTCAGTAATGCGGTTGGGGCAAGGTTTGTCATGCACACTATCACCCGTCAATTCCGCCTTCACTGCTGCAAGCCCCCTTCCGATGTGAATTGATTGTAAATGTAATGATAACAACCAGCCGACGAGATCTGGTGCCCGTTTCTTTAATATGTTACCACCTTGCAGACACACAGCTGTAAAGAGGATTAGAGTGGGCCATTTAAAAAAATAAAATTGGCCACACCTACAGTAGGAGGAAGGGGTTGATAACTGTCACACACTGTGGCAGCCAATTTGTTTGCTATGTAAATAGATTGAGGTGACAGCAGTCTCCAAAATGGCTAGATCATCAACCCCACTGGGTTGAGAAACAAAGTATTTTACCAGCTTTTGAGAGCATTGAATCATGTCAATATGTTTTCCACATGCATTTCCTAACCATTAGTATGTGTCAAAAGGCATTTTGTCCACTGAAAGGTTACCTACACTCAGTGGTCAGTTTTTTTGGTACACGACCACGTTCACAAAAATGGTTCGCTCCTACAGAGAGTGAGACAAATGGCCGTGGCATGCTAAAAGTAACCAGTCAAAAGTTACTCATTCAAGGGTTCTTTATTTTTACTATTTTATACATTGTAGAATAATAGTGAAGACATCAAAACTATGAAATAACACAATGTAGAATCATGTAGAAAAAAAAAAAAGTTAAACAAATCAAAATATATTTGATGGTTTAGATTCTTCAAAGTAGCCACCCTTTGCCTTGATGACAGCTTTGCACACTTTTCGCATTCTCTCAACCAGCTTCTTGAGGTTGTCACCTGGAATGCATTTCAATTAACATGTGTGCCTTCTTAAAAGTTCATTTGTGATAGAAGATAGCACTATTTGGTAAAAATTCATATTATGGCAAGAATACGTCAAATAAGGAAACGACAGTCCATCAATACTTTAAGACATGAAGGTCAGTAAACCCGGAACATTTCAAGAACTTTGAAAGTTTCTTCAAATCAAATCAAATTTGATTAGTCACATGTGCCGAAAACAACAGGTGTAGACCTTACAGTGAAATGCTTACTTACGAGCCCCTAACAGTGCAGTAAAAAAAAAAAATACGGATGAGAATAAAAGTAACAAGGTATTAAAGAGCAGCAGTAAAAAAAATAACATATACAGGGGGGTGCCGGTACAGAGTCAATGTGCGGGGGCACCGGTTAGTTGAGGAAGTATGTACATGTAGGTAGAGTTATTTAAGTGACTATGCATAGATGACAACAGAGTGGCGGTGGTGTGGAGAGGGGGGGGGGGGGGGGGGGCAATGCAAATAGTCTGGGTAACCAATTGACTAGATGCTCAGGAGTCTTAGGGCTTGGGGGTAGAAGCTGTTTAGAAGCCTTCTGAACCTAGACTTGGCGCTCCGGTACCGCCTGACGTGCGTTAGCAGAGAAAACAGTATGACTAGGGTGGCTGGAGTCTTTGACAATTTTAAGGGCCTTCCTCTGACTGATATAGAGGCCCTGGATGGCAGGAAGCTTGGCCCCAGTGATGTACTGGGCCGTACGCACTACCCTCTGTAGGACCTTGCGGTCGGAGGCCGAGCAGTTGCCATACCAGGCAGTGATGCAACCAGTCAGGATGCTCTCGATGGTGCAGCTGTAGAACCTTTTGAGGATCTGAGGACACATGCCAAATCTTTTCAGTCTCCGGAGGGGGAATAGGTTATGTTGTGCCCGCTTCACTACTGTCTTGGTGTGCTTAGACCATGTTAGTTTGTTGGTGATGTGGACATCTAGGAAATTGAAGCTCTCAACCTGCTCTACTGGAGCCCCATCGATGAGAATAGGGGCGTGCTCGGCCCTCTGTTTCCTGTAGTCCACAATCATCTCCTTTGTCTTGATCACATTGAGGGAGAGGTTGTTGTCCTGGCACCACACGGCCAGGTCTCTGACCTCCCCCCTATAGGCTGTCTCGTTGTTGTCGGTGATCAGGCCTACCACTGTGGTGATGGTATTTAATGACGGTGTTGGAGTCGTTCCTGGCCATGCAGTCATGAGTGAACAGGGAGTACAGGAGGGGGCTGAGCACGCACCCATGAGGGGCCCTTGTGTTGAGGATCAGCGTAGCGGATGTGTTGTTACCTACCCTTACCACCTGGGGGCGGCCTGGCAGGAAGTCCAGGATCCAGTTGCAAAGGAAGGTGTTTAGTCCCAGGGTCCTTAGCTTATTGATGAGCTTAGAGGGCACTATGGAGTTGAACGCTAAGCTGTAGTCAATGAAAAGCATTCTCACATAGGTGTTCCTTTTGTCCAGGTGGGAAAGGGCAGTGTGGAGTGCAATAAAGATGATATCATCTGTTGGGGCGGTATGCAAATTGGAGCGGGTCTAGGGTTTCTGGGATGATGGTGTTGATGTGAGCCTGGGCACCTGGGCAGCTCTCAGCTGTGTTTCCCTTTGTAGTTTGTAATGGTTTGCAAGCCCTGCCACATCCGACGAGCGTCAGAGCCGGTGTAGTATGACTCAATCTTAGTCCTGTATTGATGCTTTGCCTGTCTGATGGTTCTTCGGAGGGCATAGCGGGATTTCTTATAAGCTTCCGGGTTAGAGTCCCGCACCTTGAAAGCGGCAGCTCTAGCCTGTATCTTAGTGCGAATGCTGCCTGTAATCCATGGCTTCTGATTGGGGTATGTACGATCACTGTGGGGACGACGTCATCGATGCACTTATTGATGAAGTTGCAAAAACCATCAAGCGCTATGATGAAACTGGCTCTCATGAGGACCACCACAAGAAAGGAACACCCAGGTACCTCTGCTGCAGAGGATTAGTTCAATAGAGTTACCAGCCTCAGAAATTGCAGCCCAAATAAACGCTTCAGAGTTCAAGTAACAGATACATCTCAACATCAACTGTTCAGAGGAGACTGTGTGAATCAGGCCTTCATGGTCGAATTGCTGCAAAGAAACCACTACTAAAGGACACCAATAAGAAGAGACTTGCTAGGGCCAAGACACACAAGCAATGGACATTAGACTGGTGGAAATTTGTCCTTTGGTCTGGAGTCCAAATCTGAGATTTTTAGATCCAGCCGCCGTGTCTTTGTGAGACACGATGTGGGTGAACGGAGGATGTACACGTGTATTTCCCACCGTAAAACATGGAGGTGGAGGTGTCACTGTGTGGGGGTGCTTTGCTGGTGACAATGTCAGCGATTTATTTAGAATTCAAGGCACACTTAACCAGTATGGCTACCACAGCATTCTGCAGCAATACGCCATCCCATCTGGTTTGGGCTTAGTGGGATTATTATTTGTTTTTCAACAGGACAATGACCCAACACACCTCCAGGCTGTGTACGGGTTATTTTACCAAGATGGAGTGATGCATCAGATGACCTGGCCTCCACACTCCCCCGAACTCAACCAAATTGAGATGGTTTGGGATGAGTCGGACCGCAGAAGGAAAAGCAGCCAACAAGGAAAAAGGAAAGGAAAAGCAGCCAACACGTGCTCAGCATATGTGGGAACTCTTTCAAGACTGTTGGAAAAGCATTCCAGGTTCAGCTGATTGAGCGAATGCCAAGAGTCTGCAAAGCTGTCATCAAGGCAAAGGGTGGCTATTTGAAGAATCTCAAATATAAAATATATTTTGATTTGTTTAACACTTTTTTGGTTACTACATGATTCCATATGTGTTATTTCATAGTTTTGATGTCGTCTTCACTATTATTCTACAATGTAGAAAATAGTAAAAATAAACAAAACCCTTGAATGAGTAGGTGTTCTAAAACTTTTGACTGGTAGTGTGCAGACAGGCATCAAAGCTACGGTTTGATTGAACGTTAGAATGGGCAAAACGAGTGACCTAAACTACTTTGAGCGTGGTATGATCGTCTGTGCCAGGCGCACTGGTCCCAGTACCTCAGAAACGTCCGGCCTCCTGGGCTTTTCACAAATGACAGTGTCTCTAGGGTTTACCGTGAATAGTGCGACAAACTAAAAAAGTCCAGTCAGCGGCAGTCCTGTGGGCGAAAACAGCTCGTTGATGAAAGGTCGAAAGAGAATGGAAAGAATTGTACAAGCTAACAGGCAGGCCATAAACAGGCAAATAACGGCACAGGACAGAACGGCATTTCTGAACCCACAACTCGTCGGACCTTGTCATGGATGGGTTATTGCAGCAGACGACCACACCGGGTTCTACTCCTATCAGCTAACAAGAACAAGCAGCTCCAGTGGGCACACGATCACCAACACTGGACAATTGAGGAGTGGAAAAACATTGGCTGGTCCGACGAATCCCAGTTCCTGTTGCGTCATGCTGATGGCAGTCAGGATTTAGCGTAACCACACGATGGCGGTGGTGGTGTAATGGTGTGGGGAATGTTTTCCTGGCACACGTTAAGTCCCTTGATACCAACTGAGCAACGTTTCCATGACCTCAAGAATTAAGAAGGTTCTGGAGGCAAAAGGCGGTCCGACCCGGTATTAGACGGGTACACCTAATAAACTGGCCACAGTGTATATTATCACTGAAAGGAGGATACATCAGGGAATTGAATGGCTACACCTACAAGATGAAAGAATTTAAAATACCTGAAATCATGTACTTTTTTTACATCCTCGCCATGTATATCAAACATTTCCCTCGAGACAGGAGCTTTATAGCTCTGTCACACAATAAGGGAGCCAGTCAGTGCACTGTGTATACCACACCGGTATGGTGGAGTTTAGGGTTGTCTGGAGCCCATCAGCCCATGGGCCTGAATGAGCCTCATCTTCGCAGGGCAGAATGAGCAGGGGCAGGTGAGGTGGAAGAGAGAGCGAGAGAGAGAGCGTGCGCACACGAAAAAGAGGAGTCTATGGACAGCCTTTCATCAGCCGTCAGGGAGAGCCAGGCACAGTGTGGATTAAAGACACACAAACACTGAAATGGAACATCAAACAGAGGCGAGTGGAGAGCTGCGTCAGAGCATCTCTGATCACCCCAATGGGCACAGGAAGTGTCCCTTCTATCTCTACATACCAGCGCTGGTGAGATGCTGAAGGCCAGACTGCAGAGATGAACTGGGGAAGTTGTTCCAGGTGAATTGGCAAAATGAGAGGATCCTTTGACAATACATGATGTACAAAAATGGCAGGTCTTACAGTGAAAAATTAGGGGATCTCACTTTAATAATTAGTGAAAAGACAGGACAGTGGGAGGGACCGAAAACACAGAAAGACAGAAAGAAAAAGATCAAATAAATTAAAAAAAAGTAAGCTCTCTAGGTCACAGCGTTGAGGGATGCCCAGTGTGCACCTGTAGTCTAGTCCTGCTTCTGACACATCAATCTGTGGGGAGCTCCTCTGAACAGGCGGTGTGCACAGCACTACTGCTGACTGTGTACAGACAGACTCACTAGAGGAGAAGCTCAGTCTGCTGAAGACAGTGAATATACTCAGAGATTGCTCCTATATCCAGCCACTGAGCCACCATGAACCTCGGGATAGCCACAGGTATTCGCTCTCTGAATGGGTCCGAGTCTGAACCCCTCCCTGTTCAACTGGGTCCTAGACTTCCTGACGGGCCGACCCCAGGTGGTGAAGGTAGGCAACAACACTCTGCCACGCTGATCCTCAACATGGGGACGCTACAGGGGTGCGTACTCAGCTTCTCCTGTACTCCTTGTTCACCCATGACTACGTGGCTACTAGAGTTGACCCCAATTATTAGGTCGATAGGCTGTTGGTCGAAATAGTTTATTTTTATTGAGCAGTAGATTACACACACACACAAATGTCCCTTTTTCAGGACACTGTCTTTCAAAGATAATTAGTAAAAATTTGAATAACTTCACAGATCTTCATTGTAAAGGGTTTAAAACACTGTTTCCCATGCTTGTTCAAAGAACCATAAACAATTAATGCACACAACATGCACCTGTGGAACGGTCGTTAAGACACTAACAGCTTACAGACGGTAGACAATTAAGGTCACAGTTATGAAAACTTAGGACACTAGAGAGGCCTTTCTACTGACTCTGAAAAATACCAAAAGAAAGATGCCACAGGTCACTGCTCATCTGCGTGAACGTGCCTTAGGCATGCTGCAAGGAGGCATGAGGACTGCAGATGTGGCCAGGGCAAATTGCAATGTCCGTACTGTGAGACGCCTAAGACAGTGCTACAGGGAGACAGGACGGACAGCTGATCGTCCTTGCAGTGGCAGACCACGTACATCCGAACATCACACCTGCGGGACAGGTACAGGATGGCAACAACTGCTCGAGTTACACCAGGAACGCACAATCCCTCCATCAGTGTTCAGACTGTCCGCAATAGGTTGAGAGAGGCTGGACTGAGGGCTTGTTGGCCTGTTGTAAGGCAGGTCCTCACCAGACATCACCGGCAACAACGTTGCCTATGAACACAAACCCAGTCGCTGTACCAAACAGGACTGGCAAAAAGTGCTCTTCACTGACGAGTCGAGGTTGTGTCTCACCAGGGGTGATGGTCGGATTTGCGTTTATCATCGAAGGAATGAGTGTTCCACAGAGGCCTGTACTCTGGAGCGGGATCGATTTGGAGGTGGAGGGTACGTCATGGTCTGGGGTAGTGTGTCCCAGCATCATCGGACTGAGCTTGTTGTCATTGCAGGCAATCTCAACGCTATGCGTTACAGGGAAGACATCCTCCTCCCTCATGTAGTACCCTTCCTGCAGGCTCATCCTGACATGACCCTCCAGCATCACAATGCCACCAGCCATACTGCTCGTTCTGTGCGTGATTTCCTGCAAGACAGGAATGTCA
Source organism: Salvelinus alpinus (assembly GCF_045679555.1). NCBI lineage: Eukaryota > Metazoa > Chordata > Actinopteri > Salmoniformes > Salmonidae > Salvelinus > Salvelinus alpinus. Next base: position 14,091,580 of record NC_092117.1, read on the forward strand.
GTGTTCAGCCATGGCCAGCGAAGAGCCCGGATCTCAATCCCATTGAGCACATCTGGGACCTGTTGGATCGGAGGGTGAGGGCTAGGGCCATTCCCCCCAGAAATATCCAGGAACTTGCAGGTGCCTTGGTGGAAGAGTGGGGTTACATCTCACAGCAAGAACTGGCAAATCTGGTGCAGTCCATGAGGAGGAGATGCACTGCAGTACTTAATGCAGCTGGTGGCTACACCAGATACTGACTGTTACTTTTGACCCCCCTTTGTTCAGGGCCACATTCTTTAATTTACGTAAGTCACATTTCTGTTGTTTAATCTTGTTATTTTCATACAAATATCTACACGTTAATTTTGCTGAAAATAAACGCAGTTGACAGTGAGAGGACGTTTCTTTTTTTTGCTGAGTTTACATACACATACAGTACCAGTCAAAAGTTTGCACACACCTACTCGTTCCAGGATTTTTCTTTATTTCACTATTTTCTACATTGTAGAATAATAGTTTAGACATCAAATCTATGAAATAACACATATGGAATCATGTAGTAAGAAAGAAAAAAAAGTGTTTAACTTTGAGATTCTTCAAAGTAGCCACCCTTTGCATTGATGACAGCTTTGCACACTCTTGGCATTCTCTCAACCAGCTTCTTGAGGTAGTCACCTGGAATGCATTTCAATTAATAGGTGTGCCTGGTTAAAAGTTCATTTGTGTAATTTCTTTCCTTCTTAATGCGTTTGGGCCAATCAGTTGTGTTGTGACAAGGTAGGGGTAGTATACAGAAGATAGCCCTATTTGGAAAAATACCATGTCCATATTGTGGCAAGACCAGATCAAAAAAGCAAAGAGTCAATCATTATTTTAAAGACAATAAGGTCAGTCAATCCAGAACATTTCAAGAACTGCGAACGTTTCTTCAAGCGCAGTTGCAAAAACCATCAAGTGCTATGATGAAACTGGCTCTCATGAGGACCGCCACATAAAAGGAAGAACCAGTTACCTCTGCTGCAGAGGGTAAGTTCATTAGAGTTATATATAAAATATAAAAAATATTTTGATTTGTTTAACACTTTTTTGGTTACTACATGATTCCATATGTGTTATTTCATAGTTTTGATGTCTTCACTATTATTCTATAATAATATAATAAATAAAACCCCTTGAATGAGTATGTGTCCAAACTTTTGACTGGTACTGTATGTATGTATGTATGTATGTATGTATGTATGTATGTATGTATGTATGTATGTATGTATGTATGTATGTACGTACAGTGGGGAGAACAAGTATTTGATACACTGCCGATTTTGCAGGTTTTCCTACTTACAAAGCATGTAGAGGTCTGTAATTTTTATCATAGGTACACTTCAACGGTGAGAGACGGAATCTAAAACAAAAATCCAGAAAATCACATTGTATGATTTTTAAGTAATTAATTTGCATTATGTACGTAGATATATATATTTTTTTAATGGCTCACGACGCACCCGTCTTTTTCGCACCCATCTCAGTGTTCTAATCCATTGTTAGGCCGTGGGGATGGCACAGTCCAAGAAGGGGAGTGTGGCTACACGTCTCTCTCCAGAATGTGCTCTCTCCCATCAATTTGTGCACATTCATTGTTTCATCACCTCATTGTGTGAATTGTTTGTGTTTGATTGTTAGTGTCTATCAATTCCCCATTACATAGATCACCAGTATTACATTTACCGTTAATTCCTATAATTTCTCATCTACAATGTTTGGTAATGTCTGTTAATGCAATCAATACATTATTATTCCAGTCTTAACGTTCTCATTGTCAGAGTGGAGAAACAAGTTTGTTTATGTCATTCTATTTACGGGTTGTCAACTTAGTCACTGTTTTGTTTGGAGCGCTCCTGTCAACGTTGAGTAAGGACGCACAACTGGTTACGCATAGAAGTGGTCCTATAGGATACCTGGCCTGCACGCAAATGTAGGCATAAAAATGTGCCCATTTGGGGATCTGATAGTATTTCTGATTGGCTTAATGCACCACCACTAATGAGCTGTGGAGCTTCAAAGTATTTTTTTCTTCACCTCAAACAGCAAGCAAATGATGGCAAAATCTACGAAAGCTAGTAGGAGTGGGAGGAGGATGGTCGGGACAGGTTAAGTTAAAAAAACATATATATATTTTTTTACACTTCTGGTTATCTTGATCTCTGACTCCCTCAAGTAATTTGTGTTTTATTTCATCAAACAGTGAACTTATAGCATCAGACACGCTCAATGCATATATACTTAATATTATTAAAACACATTATTAAAAAACACGACTTTCGGTCGACCAAGATTTGTATTTTATTTTTGTCGGGGAAAGCCCCAGTGGCCACGCACATCTCCAACTCAATCATCAAGTTTGCTTACGACACAACAGTAGTTGGTCTGATTACCAACAACGATGAGACAGCCTACAGGGAGGAGGTGAAAGCCCTGGCGAAGTGGTGCCAGGAAAATAACCTCTCCCTCAACAAAACAAAGTAGGTGAACGTGGACTACAGGAGTCAGCAGAGAGAGCACGCCCCTATCCACATCGACAGGGACGCAGTGTCGAGGGTCAAAAGCTTCAAGTTCCTCGGCGTGCACATCACTCAGGACCTGAAATGGTCCCTCCACATCAACATCGTGGTAAAGAAGTCGCAACAGCGCCTTCAGGAGACTGAAGAAATTTGGCTTGGCCCCTAAGACCCTTACAACCTTTTACAGATGGACTATTGAGAGCATTTGGTCATCGCAGGTACGACAACTGCACCACCCGCAACCGCAGGACTCTCCAGAGGGTGGTGCGGTCAGCCCAATGCATCATCGGGGGCACACTGCCGGCCCTCCAGGACATCTACAGCACCTGGTAAACAGGAAGGCCAAGATGATCATCAAGGACCTCGCCCCTAAGACCCTTACAAACTTTTACAGATGGACTATTGAGAGCATTTGGTCATCGCAGGTACGACAACTGCACCACCCGCAACCGCAGGACTCTCCAGAGGGTGGTGCGGTCAGCCCAATGCATCATCGGGGGCACACTGCCGGCCCTCCAGGACATCTACAACACCCGGTAAACAGGAAGGCCAAGATGATCATCAAGGACCTCAGCCACAGCTTGTTCACCTTGCTACAATCTAGCAGGAGGAGACAGTACAGGTGCATCAAAGCAGGGGCCAAGAGTCTGAAAAACAGCTTCTATCTCCAGGCCATTAGACTGCTGTAACAGTCATCATTAGCCGGCCCCCACCTGGTACAATGCCCTGCACCTTAGAGACTGCTAACCTATGTACATACAGTTATTGAACACTGGTCACTTTAATAATGTTTACAATGTTTATTGTTCTGAAATCATTTCTGTAGTTAGAAACAGATAAGATTAGCATTCCTGCAACATTTTGTGCAAATGTGATTAGATCTTTGAGAAACTAAGCTAATTGATTACTCACTTAATATATACACATACTGTAATCTCAACATAGCTCATCCTATTTAACTACTGTTGTACATAACTTGTACTACTTCTGTATTGTCCATACTGTTCTATACACACCGCATATTTATATTCTGGACTGACATTGCTAGTTCTAATATTAATTTCTTTTTTGGGGGGGGGATTATTTGTGTATTAGTATTGTACTGTTAGACACTTACTGTTGACTAACCCCATTCCGTACAAATTTGCGCAACCACGGCATTCAAACAACGCTGTACGTTAAATTGTGACATGTCATGACGTGACGTACAGCATGCATAATGCAACTCATTCTGTGTCGTACAGCCTCTCTCCACCAGGTGTAGCGCTTCTCTCGCACATTAAAAACAAGAAAGGGACAGGGTAAGGGGGGATACCTAGTCAATTGTACAACTGAATGCATCACTGCAAGCCATCATGACTCTCAATAGCCACTGTTTACTTCTGAAGATAAATAAAGCGCCGCCCTAAAAAACAGATTAAAATTCAACACAAACCTTCAAATAATGACACATTATATAAACTCTTTATAGTGTTTATTAACATTTTAGAGGCGATAAGTTGGCAGATCGGGTGAAAAAAGCAGTTTCACCCCAGCTTTCCCTATCCTTTTCCCTATCACGCAGTAGGTTTCGTTCCCCAACCGCCATTTTTTTTTTTTTTTAAACCCGACAGAGCTCATTGCCTTCTTCAATCATGCAGACGAGCAGTATGAAGGTCTCGTCATTGATTTTGCTGGAAAAAGGGGAGAAATTGCGCTTTACAATGGTATTCATATTACAGTTGACCTGGAGGTATTATGTTTTTGGGCGCTAAAATAAGGTCAATTGTACGTTACAGCGCGCTGTACAAAAGTGCTTTAGGTAACTATACTACACTGTTGGAGCTAGAAACATAAGCATTTCGCTGCACTTGCTTTAACATCTTCTAATCTAATCTTCGAATCTGTGTACGCGACAAATAAAATGGTATTAGCGGTAAAAAAACACTGTGTTCTTTCTCAGTGTCATAACCATTGTGGTGAGGCGATCCTATCAACAGAGCAGTGCCTTTCCCTTAATGTATGGGAAAAGATTCGCTTTTGGGGGGAGGGGGGGGGGTGTTCATGTGAAAGATCCCACGCGCGGCACTGAACCAGGACACCTTTGTCACCGAGGAGAACTAGACATCAGTTCTTAGAAATAGCCATTCAGTCAATCACTTTCTAATCTAAGCACACACCTTCAGGACAACCATCTAAAATGAAATCTTGTTGAAATCAATCAAGCAATTATTTACCATTAAAGCAGGAATCCTTAATGGTGAAACTGCCATGTCCATTTGTGATACTACAACAAAGAAGTTACTTCAAATACCAAACACTGTTTTTTCCCGCTCTGTTTAATCAACAAAACAAAAAAATGTGCTGGGGGTGAACAGTGGCGCCATTACCCTTACGCGTATTTCAGCTTTAACATTATTAGGGTACTAAAGACACACCCACACAAATGTAAATACATATGTAAAGTTTAAGCACACATGTATAATATATATACAAAAGACATACAGATAAACACTGTGGCTGGTACACTGTTGTCTTCCCCCCTGTTAGGCTGTCAGGAAGCATCAGCACTCAGGGCCAAATGATGGCTGATGATGGAATCAGTGAGGCAGATGTGCAAACACGCCTGGTGGAGCAGCCCGCACCACAGGCCTCCTGTCACTAATAAACCCAGCCCAGCTCGGCAATGGAAAAGGGCTAAATCTACTCCACAGCCCGCAAAGTCCCCTCACCCTTACACACAGGTGTTTGAGTGGACTTTACATATTGAACTAGGTGAAGGATCGTGAGGACACTACAGGGGTTGGCCTGGGTATTATGGGATGTCAGGAAGGAGGGTAAAGGAAGGGAGCACCCCTCTAGTCTACAACAGGATGGAAAAGGCTTCTAATATCAGTATTACGAAAGGAAAGCCAATGTTATTACGCAATGTAGGCTAAGTATGGTCAAGGTGAGGGTAAAAGGGAAGCAGAAAGCTCAGTAATTGTTTAACTATTCTAGGTTTAAAATTAAATTCCACTTAAAAACCTTATCCTGGATCACAGTAACTTACCAGTAATACTGTAATATTAAATCAAACTATACTCTGATATACAACTGTGACCACACAACACTACTCAATATGACAAAATACTATTTTCGTTCAATAAACATTTGGTGGATTACCGCAAAAATGGGGAACAAAGTAAGAAAATTGTCTGCTGGCATTGCATTAAAGACCACAATTGGTTAAATAAAAAAGTATACGAGTCTCATTTAAGCACCAAAAAATGTACAGCTGTGCCATATACAGTGCCTTCGGAAAGCATTCAGACCCCTTGACTTTTTCCACATTTTCCTACATTACAGCCCTAATCTAAAATGGATTTTGAAAAACTCAGCAATCTACACACAATATCCCATAATGACAAAGTGAAACCTGGTTTAGAATTTTTTGCAAATGTATTAAAAAATTTAAAACTGAAATACCTTATTTATATAATTCAGACCCTTTGCTATGGGACTCAAAATTGAGCTCAGGTGCATCCTGTTTCCATTGATCATCCTTGAGAGGTTTCTATGACTTGATTGGAGACCACCTGTGGTAAACTCAATTGATTGGACATGATTTGGAAAGGCACACACCTGTCTATAAGGTCGCACAGTTGACAGGGCATGTCAGGGCAAAAACCAAGCTATGAGGTCCAAGGATTTGTCCGTAGAGCTCAGAGACAGGATTGTGTCGAGGCACAGAACTAGGGAAGAGTACCAAAAAATGTCTGCAGTTGTGAAGGTCCCCAACAACACAGTGGCATCCATCATTCTTAAATGGAAGTTGTTCAGAACCACCAAGACTCCTCCTAGATCTGGCCGCCTGTCCCAACTGAGCTATCGAAGAAGGACCTTGGTCAGGGTGGTGATCAAGAACCCAATGGTCATTCTGACAGAGCTCTAGTGTTCCTCTGTGGAGATGGGAGAACCTTCCAGAAGGACAACCATCTCTGCAGCACTCAACCAATCAGGCCTTTATTGTAGTGGCCAGACGGAAGCCACTCCTCAGTAAAAGGCACATGACAGCACGCTTGGGAGTTGTCAAAAGGCACCTAAAGACTCTCAGACCATGAGAAACAAGATTCTCTAGACTGACAAAACCAAGATTGAACTATTTGGCCTGAATGCCAATCATCACGTCTGGAGGCAACCTACAGTGAAGCAGTGGTGGCAGCATCATGCAGTGGGGATGTTTTTCAGCGGCAGGGACTGGGAGACTAGTCAGGATCGAGGCAAAGATGAACGGAGCAAAGTACAGAGAGATCCTTGATGAAAACCTGCTCCAGAGCGCGAAGGTTTACCTTCCAACAGGACAACGACCCTAAGCACACAACCAAGACAACGCAGGAGTGACTTCAGGACAAGTCTGAATGTTCTTGAGTGGCACAGCCAGACCCAGACTTGAACTCGATCGAACCTCTCTGGAGAGACCTGAAAAAAGCTGTGCAGCAACGCTCCCCATCCTACCTGACAGAGCTTGAGAAGATCTGCAGAGAATGGGAGAAATTCCCCAAATACAGGTGTGCCAAGCTTGTAGCATCATACCCAAGAAGACTCGAAGCTGTAATCACTGCCAAAGGTGATTCAAAAAAGTACTGAGTAAATGGTCAGAATACTTATATAAATGTGATATAAACTCAGCAAAAACGTCCCTTTTTCAGGACCCTGTCTTTCAAAGATAATTAGTAAAAATCCAAAAAACATCACAGATCTTCATTGTAAAGGGTTTAAACACTGTTTCCCATGCTTGTTCAATGAATCATAAACAAGTAATGAACATGCACCCGTGGAACGGTCGTTAAGACACTAACAGCTTACAGACGGTAGACAATTAAGGTCACAGTTATGAAAACTTAGGACACTAAAGAGGCCTTTCTACTGACTCTGAAAAAAACCAAAAGAAAGATGCCCAGGGTCCCTGCTCATCTGCGTGAACGTGCCTTAGGCATGCTGCAAGGAGGCATGAGGACTGCAGATGTGGCAAATAAATTGCAATGTCCGTATCGTGAGCCACCTAAGACAGCGCTACAGGGAGACAGGACGGACAGCTGATCGTCCTCGCAGTGGCAGACCACGTCTAACAACACCTGCGGGACAGGTACAGGATGGCAACAACAACTGCTCGAGTTACACCAGGAATGGACAATCCCTCCATCAGTGCTCAGACTGTCCGCAATAGGTTGAGAGAGGCTGGACTGAGGGCTTCTAGGCCTGTTTTAAGGCAGGTCCTCACCAGACATCACCGGCAACAACGTCGCCTATGGGCACAAACCCACCGTCGCTGGACCAGACAGGACTGGCAAAAAGTGCTCTTCACTGACGAGTCGCAGTTTTGTCTCACCAGGGGTGATGATCGGATTCGCGTTTATCGTCAAAGGATTGAGCGTTACACAGAGGCCTTACTCTGGAGCGGGATCGATTTGGAGGGTCCGTCATGATCTGGGGCGGTGTGTCACAGCATCATCGGACTGAGCTTGTTGTCATTGCAGGCAATCTCAACGCTGTGCGTTACAGGGAAGACATCCTCCTCCCTCATGTGGTACCCTCATGCAGGCTCATCCTAACATGACCCTCCAACATGACAATGCCACCAGCCATACTGCTCATTCTGTGCGTGATGTCCTGCAAGACAGGAATGTCAGTGATCTGCCATGGCCAGATCTCAATCCCATTGAGCATGTCTGGGACCTGTTGGATCGGAGAGTGAGGGCTAGGGCCATTCCCCCCAGAAATGTCTGGGAACTTGCAGGTGCCTTGGTGGAAGAGTGGGGTAACATCTCACAGCAAGAACTGGCAAATCTGGTGCAGTCCATGAGGAGGAGATGCACTGCAGTACTTAATGCAGCTGGCGGCCACACCAGATACTGACTGTTACTTTTGATTTTGACCCCCCTTTGTTGAGGGACACATTATTCAATTTTTGTTAGTCACATGTCTGTGGAACTTGTTCAGTTGATGTCTCAGTTGTTGAATCTTATGTTCATACAAATATTTACACGTTAAGTTTGCTGAAAATAAACGCAATTGACAGTGAGAGGACGTTTTTTTTGTTGCCGAGTTTGTTTTTATTTTTTATAACCGGCAAAAATAAATCTAGCAACCTGCTTTTGCTTTGTCATTATGGGGTATTGTGTGTAGATTGAGAAGAAACAAAACATTGGTCCATTTTAGAATAAGGTTGGGTGATTTAAAAATTCATAGTCAATCGATCAATAATATAATAATAATTTTAGCAAAATGTAAAATCTGTAAAAATGCTGAGAATAAAAAGGTACTGAACTTGTGACACATCACAACACTGTTGAAAAATATATGGCAAATAGAAATCAAAACTGGATGGTCTTCAGAGATAGATGGAGGGGTTAGCTGAAGGAAGAGACTAAAAACAAACTAAAGATAACTCATGTAAAATATACTGTCTCTGTAAAATAAATGTATCACACAACCGTTCAAAAGATTGGGGTCACTTAGAAATGTCCTTGTTTTTAAAAAAAAAAAAAAATTGGCCATTAAAATAACATCAAATTGATCAGAAATGCAGTGTAGACATTGTTCATGTTTTTCAGTTCGCTGCAGCTAGAGAATGGAACGAGCTGCACTCACTCACTCAAACTGGACAGTTTATTCTCAATCTCTTCATTCAAAGACTCAAACATGGACACTCTTACTGACAGTTGTGGCTGCTTTGCGGGATGTATTGTTGTCTCTACCTTCTTGCCCTTTGTGCTGTTGTCTGTGCCCTATAATGTTTGTGCCATGTTTTATAGTGATGCACCGATAGGATCATTTTGGGATATACCGATATCCAATATTTTCCTTGCCCCAAAAAAATATATACAGTGGGGCAAAAAAGTATTTAGTCAGCCACCAATTGTGCAAGTTCTCCCACTTAAAAAGATGAGAGGCCTGTAACATCATAGGTACACTTCAACTATGACAGACAAAATGAGAAAATAAAATCCAGAAAATCACATTGTAGGATTTTTTATGAATTTATTTGCAAATTATGGTGGAAAATAAGTATTTGGTCACCTACAAACAAGCAAGATTTCTGGCTCTCACAGACCTGTAACTTCTTTAAGAGGCTCCTCTGTCCTCCACTCGTTACCTGTATTAATGGCACCTGTTTGAACTTATCAGTATAAAAGACACTTGTCCACAACCTCAAACAGTCACACTCCAAACTCCACTATGGCCAAGACCAAAGAGATGTCAAAGGACACCAGAAACAAAATTGTAGACCTGCACCAGGCTGGGAAGACTGAATCTGCAATAGGTAAGCAGCTTGGTTTGAAGAAATCAACTGTGGGAGCAATTATTAGGAAATGGAAGACATACAAGACCACTGATAATCTCCCTCGATCTGGGGCTCCACGCAAGATCTCACCCCGTGGGGTCAAAATGATCACAAGAACGGTGAGCAAAAATCCCAGAACCACACGGGGGGACCTAGTGAATGACCTGCAGAGAGCTGGGACCAAAGTAACAAAGCCTACCATCAGTAACACACTACGCCGCCAGGGACTCAAATCCTGCAGTGCCAGACGTGTCCCCCTGCTTAAGCCAGTACATGTCCAGGCCCGTCTGAAGTTTGCTAGAGAGCATTTGGATGATCCAGAAGAAGATTGGGAGAATGTCATATGGTCAGATGAAAACAAAATATAACTTTTTGGTAATAACTCAACTCGTCGTGTTTGGAGGACAAAGAATGCTGAGTTGCATCCAAAGAACACCATACCTACTGTGAAGCATGGGGGTGGAAACATCATGCTTTGGGGCTGTTTTTCTGCAAAGGGACCAGGACGACTGATCCGTGTAAAGGAAAGAATGAATGGGGCCATGTATCGTGAGATTGAGTGAAAACCTCCTTCCATCAGCAAGGGCATTGAAGATGAAACGTGGCTGGGTCTTTCAGCATGACAATGATTCCAAACACACCGCCCGGGCAACGAAGGAGTGGCTTCGTAAGAAGCATTTCAAGGTCCTGGAGTGGCCTAGCCAGTCTCCAGATCTCAACCCCATAGAAAATCTTTGGAGGGAGTTGAAAGTCCGTGTTGCCCAGCAACAGCCCCAAAACATCACTGCTCTAGAGGAGATCTGCATGGAGGAATGGGCCAAAATACCAGGAACAGTGTGTGAAAACCTTGTGAAGACTTACAGAAAACGTTTGACCTCTGTCATTGCCAACAAAGGGTATATAACAAAGTATTGAGAAACTTTTGTTATTGACCAAATACTTATTTTCCACCATAATTTGCTAATAAATTCCTTAAAAACCCTACAATGTGATTTTCTGGATTTTTTCCCTCATTTTTTGCCCCACTGTATTTAATTTAATTTTTGCAGCCTTTAAAAAGCATTCTAGTACAGTTAAATAGTTAACACACACGGACGCAGTGGTCTACGGCACTGCATCTCAGTCGCCTCTTCACTGTTGACATTGAGACTGGTGTTTTGCGGGTACTATTTAATGAAGTTGCCAGTTGAGGACTTGTGAGGCGTCTGTTTCTCAAACTAGACACTAATGTACTTGTTCTCTTGCTCAGTTGTGCACCGGGGCCTCCCACTCTTTCTATTCTGGTTAGAGCCAGTTTGGTGAGTATAAAGACCTTGGAAGAACTGGGACATTTTCAACTTCCAGGAATTATGTACAGATCGTTGCAACATGGGGCCGTGCATTACCATGCTGAAACATGAGGTGATGGTGGGGGATGAATGGCACAACAATGGGCCTCAGGATCTCGTCACGGTATATCTCTGTGCATTCGAATTGCCATTGCCAAAATGCAATTGTGTTCACTGTCCGTAGCATATGCCTGCACATACCATGACCCCACCCGCCACCATGGGGCGCTCTGTTCACAACGTTGATTTCAGCAAACCGCTCGCCCACACGACGCCATACACACTGTCTGCAATTTGCCCGGTACAGTTGAAACCGGAATTCATCTGTGCAAGCAACCATCGAAGGTGAGCATTTTCCCACTTAAGTCGGTTATGATGCCAAACTGCAGTCAGGTCAAGACCCTTGTGAGGACGAGCACGCAGATGAGCTTCCCTGAGATGGTTTCTGACAGTTTGCGCTGAAATTCTTCAGTTGTGCAAACCCACAGTTTCATCAGCTGTCTGGGTGGCTGGTCTCAGACAATCCCGTAGGTGAAGAAACCGGATGTGGAGATCTTGGGCTGGCGTTGTAACACATGATCTGCGGTTGTGAGGCCAGTTGGACGTACTGCCAAATTCTCTAAAAACGACAGAGGCGTTTTTACTTATGGTAGAGAAATGAACATTTAATTCTCTGGCAACAGGTCTGGTGGACATTCCTGCAGTCAGCATGCCAATTGCATGCTCCCTCAAAACTTGAGACATCTGTGACATTGTGTTGTGTGACAACTGTACATTTTGTAGTGGCCTTTTATTGTACACAAGGTGCACCTGTGTAATGTTCATGCTGTTTAATCAGCTTCTTGATATGCCACACCTGTCAGACGGATGGATTATCTTGGCAAAGGACAAATGCTCACTAACAGGGATGTAAACTAATTTTGGCGCAAAATAAGCTTTTTGTGTATATGGAACATTTCTGGGATCTTCTATTTCAGCTCATGAAACATGGGACCAACAATTTAAATGTTGTGTTTATATTTTTGTTCAGTGCATTAACATACATGTGCCACACAGAGAGCCTTGTTCAGAGGATAGTTGGGCCTCATCTCCAGCGATCATTCTTGGAATAAAAATGCAAAGGAATATGCAGAGAGAGAAAGGGAGAGTGACCTTTTTTAAGATGGTATCGCCTTTAATCCTTAGCATGGTCCTGCTTGGGACACAAGCTGCAAGAGGCTGATACAACGGCCCAAATGCCACCTTGCATCTGCATCTCTAGGTTGCATATTAATGGAGAGCTAGCTACAGCACTCTGTCTGAAGAGGATGTCATTAGAGGGACACCCCGGGTGACAGCCATATTGGTCAAGTTGAACACTTACCTCAGCGGCTACAGTTGATGGGTTGTACATTGGAAGGAATGTTGAAGAAATTGTGTTGTAGCATGTCTGAGAGTCATAGCTTTTATTGCAGGCAGGTAGCCTAGCGGTTAGAGCATTGGGCCAGTAACCGAAAGGTCGGCAGTTTGAATCCCAGAGCCGACAAGGTGAAAAATCTGTCGATGTGCCCTTGATCTAGGCACTTAATTGCTCCAGGGTCGCCGTTGATAATGACAGAACCTGGACGTGACTACACTTTCCAAAGGTGACTCCAAAGGCTCCAAAGGCTATTACACCCAACCAAGCTTTATATGAGAAAATGTGATGGTAGAGATAAAACTGGGTCTCACTTTCCAATGAAAGCCAGTTGAAAATTATTTGAGATGGTCTTTCTCTCTTCAACACAAATATCACACACACAACTGTAACTTACAGATCGTGGCATGCTAGAACACATGGCTTACTGAGAGCACATACAGTAAATGAGGATTACTGATATGAACTATTTTACTGAAAATGACCCTTTATTTTTGCAAGCGATGAAGCGAGGAACAAATGTTATAGTGGCATTGCCCTCTGCTGGACAGGATGGAAGCTGCCTCAACATAATAACATTATGTGTGAGTGATGGTCAGTAATTAGACTTGCCATTTTCGTCTCAAACAGTCATTAGTCACTTCCGAACAAGTCCCATGTTATAATGTTAATATCTCTGAATTGCTGCAATTAGAAAAGGTTTGCTCTTAGGCTCGATTATTTTTGTTGCTTTCAAAATGTCACTGGGGGAAATTGACTTCAGATGGGGGACAATAAAAGTTTTGAATCAATAGATCAAGTATTCCATGCTTCTTCTCTAATGACTATGGTCTCGATCATGTTAATATCTTTGAATAAAAATATACCATCAGTGAAACCGGTAAATGTCACCATTAGGTGTTTTGTACCAGCCAATTAATGTGTCACAAATGTAACTCATCTATAAGAAATTAAACACTATTGTCATATTGTGACAATTGATTAGGAACACAAAAATAACATGGAGTACCAATACGATACTGCTTGTTGTTCTTCTTAAGGAGAAACCTATGATTCCCTAGCTCCCCTAGTTGAACATGGCAGATCAAACATGTGTCAGTAGCCCTCTGGCTCTTTGTCTGACAAATAGGCATTACGCTTGGGTGGTCTTTAAGAAAGATGACTGGTGTTGTTTTACATGGGGGGAGTGGGGGGGGACAGTATCTTAAAGAAGCCCACCGTTTTGATGGAGCTGCGTGTTTTCTCTTTCCACTCGTGGCTGCTCAGCTCAAAGGTGCAGTGCACGTAGGTCTCTCTGTCGTACGAGCCCAGGATAAAAAGCCTGAGGGAGAAATTAGAGAAGAAAAAGCTAATTTTAGACAGTACATCGTTGCTGACTCTCTCCGTCTCCCTATGTGTAGTGCATTGCCTATGTAACAATATTTAACAATATATTTAAAATACAGACGTACACACTTGAAAGACCTTGATGCCACTGTAGACGAACCAAATTATTTGGGCTGGGACAAGTGTTTTCAGGTACTACTAGGATGCATCAGAGACCCCTGACCAATGGTACAAGGATACTGAAGCAAACACTGTCAAGGCTATTGCTGCCCTTTTGTGAAGTGATGAAAATACACCAAAAAATAGTAAAATACTAAGGTAAAGCAGTAGTAGATGCGCATTTGAAGTGTTTAACTATTTATATTGCAGGATGACTTTCTACAATATACAGTAGGTAGACCTAATTGAAAATGATAGTTTCAACTTATTTTAAAGTCATAAAAACACAATTGACAAGTGTTTCAAAAAGTAAACAAAGAAACAGTAGTAACTATTTTTATTTGCCTCAATTACACCACTGGATATGTATGTTCTTGTCCCATTAACTCAATTGAGCTCTATCTGTATACAGGATGTGCAGATGACATACTGGATTCTGGATGAACAATATGCTGACTGTGTCTCCATCTGCTGGTAACAGACAATACATTTTACACAGACTTGACAACCTAATCCTGCCAGTCACTGACTGATTATAATTTTGTCAAACTCCTTTAAAAATTTAGGTCAAATCTGGCCACTTAAACTTTGGACACCCTTCTGTCTTGACCAGTGTCTTAACTGGTTCACTAGCCAGTGCCTGGCTTTAAATAAGTTACCAAAACACAATAATGTTTTCAAATTCATGTATTATATAAAGTCGTGGCCAAAAGTTTTGAGAATGACACAAATATTAATTTTCACAAAGTCTGCTGCCTCAGTGTCTTTCGATATTTTTGTCACATGTTACTATGGAATACTGAAGTATAATTACAAGCATTTCATAAGTGTCAAAGGCTTTTATTGACAAATATCATGCTGTCAATTAACTTCTGGGCCACATCCTGACTGATGGCAGCCCATTCTTGCATAATCAATGCTTGGAGTTTGTCAGAATTTGTGGGGTTTTGTTTGTCCACCCGCCTCTTGAGGATTGACCACAAGTTCTCAATGGGATTAAGGTCTGGGGAGTTTCCTGGCCATGGACCCAAAATATCAATGTTTTGTTCCCCGAGCCACTTAGTTGTCACTTTTGCCTTATGGTAAGGTGCTCCATCATGCTGGAAAAGGCATTGTTTGTCACCAAACTTTTCCTGGATGGTTGGGAGAAGTTGCTCTCGGAGGATGTGTTGGTACCATTCTTTATTCATGGCTGTGTTCTCAGGCAAAATTGTGAGTGAGCCCACTCCCTTGGCTGAGAAGCAACCCCACACATGAATGGTCTCAGGATGCTTTACTGTTGGCATGACACAGGACTGATGGTAGCGCTCACCTTGTCTTCTACGGACAAGCTTTTTTCCGGATGCCAAAAACAATCGGAAAGGGGATTAAGAGAAAATTACTTTACCTCAGTCCTCAGCAGTCCAATCCCTGTACCTTTTGCAGAATATCAGTCAGTCCCTTATGTTTTTCCTGGAGAGAAGTGGCTTCTTTGCTGCCCTTCTTGACATCAAGCCATCCTCCAAAAGTCTTTGCCTCACTGTGCGTGCAGATGCACTCACACCTGCCTGCTGCCATTCCTGAGCAAGTGCTGTACTGGTGGTGCCCCGATCCCGCAGCTGAATCAACTTTAGGAGACGGTCCTGGCGCTTGTTGGACTTTCTTGGGCGCCCTGAAGTCTTCTTCACAACAATTGAACCGCTCTCCTTGAAGTTCTTGATGATCCGATAAATGGTTGATTTAGGTGCAATCTTACTGGCAGCAATATCCTTGCCTGTGAAGCCCTTTTTGTGCAAAGCAATGATGACGGCACGTGTTTCCTTGCAGGTAACCATGGTTGACAGAGGAAGAACAATGATTCCAAGCACCACCCTCCTTTTGAAGCTTCCAGTCTGTTATTCGAACTCAATCAGCATGACAAAGTGATCTCCAGCCTTGTCCTCGTCAACACTCACATCTGTGTTAACGAGAGAATCACTGACATGATGT
The DNA here is from genome assembly GCF_045679555.1 of Salvelinus alpinus. Classification (NCBI taxonomy): domain Eukaryota; kingdom Metazoa; phylum Chordata; class Actinopteri; order Salmoniformes; family Salmonidae; genus Salvelinus; species Salvelinus alpinus. The sequence goes on from NC_092117.1 coordinate 14,107,600, forward strand.
CAGCTGGTCCTTTTGTGGCAGGGCTGAAATGCAGTGGAAATGTTTTTGGGGGATTCAGTTCATTTGCATGGCAAAGAGGGACTTTGCAATTAATTGCAATTCATCTGATCACTCTTCATAACATTCTGGAGTATATGCAAATTGCAATCATACAAAGTGAGGCAGCAGACTGAAAATTTATATTTGTGTCATTCTCAAAACTTTTGGCCACGACTGTACAGGCCACGACTGTACTGTACAAGTCGGAAGTTTACATACACTTAGGTTGGAGTCATTAAAACTCGTTTTTCAACCACTCCACAAATTTCTTATTAACAAACTATAGTTTTGGCAATTCGGTTAGGACATCTACAGTGGGGCAAAAAAGTATTTAGTCAGCCACCAATTGTGCAAGTTCTCCCACTTAAAAAGATGAGAGAGGCCTGTAATTTTCATCATAGGTACACTTCAACTATGACAGACAAAATGAGAAGAAAAAAAATCCAGGAAATCACATTGTAGGATTTTTAATGAATTTATTTGCAAATTATGGTGGAAAATAAGTATTTGGTCAATAACAAAAGTTTCTCAATACTTTGTTATATACCCTTTGTTGGCAATGACAGAGGTCAAACGTTTTCTGTAAGTCTTCACAAGGTTTTCACACACTGTTGCTGGTATTTTGGCCCATTCCTCCATGCAGATCTCCTCTAGAGCAGTGATGTTTTGGGGCTGTTGCTGGGCAACACGGACTTTCAACTCCCTCCAAAGATTTTCTATGGGGTTGAGATCTGGAGACTGGCTAGGCCACTCCAGGACCTTGAAATGCTTCTTACGAAGCCACTCCGTTGCCCGGGCGGTGTGTTTGGGATCATTGTCATGCTGAAAGACCCAGCCACGTTTCATCTTCAATGCCCTTGCTGATGGAAGGAGGTTTTCACTCAAAATCTCACGATACATGGCCCCATTCATTCTTTCCTTTACACGGATCAGTCGTCCTGCTCCCTTTGCAGAAAAACAGCCCCAAAGCATGATGTTTCCACCCCCATGCTTCACAGTAGGTATGGTGTTCTTTGGATGCAACTCAGCATTCTTTGTCCTCCAAACACGGCGAGTTGAGTTTTTACCAAAAAGTTCTATTTTGGTTTCATCTGACCATATGACATTCTCCCAATCTTCTTCTGGATCATCCAAATGCTCTCTAGCAAACTTCAGACGGGCCTGGACATGTACTGGCTTAAGCAGGGGGACACGTCTGGCACTGCAGGATTTGAGTCCCTGGCGGCGTAGTGTGTTACTGATGGTAGGCTTTGCTACTTTGGTCCCAGCTCTCTGCAGGTCATTCACTAGGTCCCCCCGTGTGGTTCTGGGATTTTTGCTCACCATTCTTGTGATCATTTTGACCCCACGGGGTGAGATCTTGCGTGGAGCCCCAGATCGAGGGAGATTATCAGTGGTCTTGTATGTCTTCCATTTCCTAATAATTGCTCCCACAGTTGATTTCTTCAAACCAAGCTGCTTACCTATTGCAGATTCAGTCTTCCCAGCCTGGTGCAGGTCTACAATTTTGTTTCTGGTGTCCTTTGACAGCTCTTTGGTCTTGGCCATAGTGGAGTTTGGAGTGTGACTGTTTGAGGTTGTGGACAGGTGTCTTTTATACTGATAACAAGTTCAAACAGGTGCCATTAATACAGGTAACGAGTGGAGGACAGAGGAGCCTCTTAAAGAAGAAGTTACAGGTCTGTGAGAGCCAGAAATCTGTCTTGTTTGTAGGTGACCAAATACTTATTTTCCACCATAATTTGCAAATAAATTCATAAAAAATCCTACAATGTGATTTTCTGGATTTTTTTTTCTCATTTTGTCTGTCATAGTTGAAGTGTACCTATGATGAAAATTACAGGCCTCTCTCATCTTTTTAAGTGGGAGAACTTGCACAATTGGTGGCTGACTAAATACTTTTTTGCCCCACTGTACATTGTGCATGACACAAGTCATTTTTCCAACAATAGTTTACAGAAAGATTATTTCACTTATAATTCACTGTATCACAATTCCAGTGGGTCAGAAGGTTAGATACACTAAGTTGACTGTGCCTTTAAACAGCTTGGAAAATTCCAGAAAATGATGTCATGGCTTTAGAAGCTTCTGATAGGCTAATTGACATCATTTGAGTCAATTGGAGGTGTACCTGAGGATGTATTTCAAGGCCTACCTTCAAACTCAGTGCCTCTTTGCTTGACATCATTGGGAAATCAAAAGAAATCATCCAAGACCTCAGAAAGAAAAATTGTAGACCTCCACAAGTCTGGATCATCCTTGGGAGCAATTTCCAAACGCCTGAAGGTACTACGTTCATTTGTACAAACAATAGTACGCAAGTATAAACACTATGGGACCATGCAGCCGTCATACATTTGTGCGTCAGGTATCCTCGTGGTTAGAGCGTTGGACTAGTAACCGAAAGGTTGCAAGAACGAATCCCCGAGCGGACAAGGTAAAAATCTGTCGTTCTGCCCCTGAACAAGGCAGTTAACCCACTGTTCCTAGGCCGTCATTGAAAATAAGAATTTGTACTTAACTGACTTGCCTAGTTATATATTTGGCGTGATCCTGGACAACACCCTGTCGTTCTCAACTAACATCAAGGCGGTGACCCGTTCCTGTAGGTTCATGCTCTACAACATTCGCAGAGTACGACCCTGCCTCACGCAGGAAGCGGCGCAGGTCCTAATCCAGGCACTTGTCATCTCCCGTCTGGATTACTGCAACTCGCTGTTGGCTGGGCTCCCTGCCTGTGCCATTAAACCCCTACAACTCATCCAGAACGCCGCAGCCCGTCTGGTGTTCAACTTTCCCAAGTTCTCTCACGTCACCCCGCTCCTCCGCTCTCTCCACTGGCTTCCAGTTGAAGCTCGCATCCGCTACAAGACCATGGTGCTTGCCTACGGAGCTGTGAGGGGAACGGCACCTCCGTACCTTCAGGCTCTGATCAGGCCCTACACCCAAACAAGGGCACTGCGTTCATCCACCTCTGGCCTGCTCGCCTCCCTACCTCTGAGGAAGTACAGTTCCCGCTCAGCCCAGTCAAAACTGTTCGCTGCTCTGGCACCCCAATGGTGGAACAAACTCCCTCACGACGCCAGGTCAGCGGAGTCAATCACCACCTTCCGGAGACACCTGAAACCCCACCTCTTTAAGGAATACCTAGGATAGGATAAAGTAATCCTTCTAACCCCCCCCCCCCCCCTTAAAAGAGTTAGATGTACTATTGTAAAGTGGTTGTTCCACTGGATATCATAAGGTGAATGCACCAATTTGTAAGTCGCTCTGGATAAGAGCGTCTGCTAAATGACTTAAATGTAAATGTAAATGTAAATATAAAAAGGTTTAAAAAAATAAAAAATACCGCTCAGGAAGGAGACGCGTTCTGTCTCCTAGAGATGAATGTACTTTCGTGCGAAAAGTGCAAATCAATCCCAGAACAACAGCAAAAGACCTTGTCAAGATGCTGGAGGAAACAGGCACAAAAGCATATTTTTCCACAGTAAAACGAGTCCTATATCGACATAACCTGAAAGGCCACTCAGCAAGGAAGAAGCCACTGCACCAAAACCACCATAAAAAAAGCCAGACTATGGTTTGCAACTGCACATGGGAACAAAGATCATACTTTTTGGAGAAATGTCCTCTGGTCTGATGAAACAAAAATAGAACTGTTTGGCCATAATGACCATCATTATGTTTGGAGGAAAAAGGGGGAAGCTTGCAAGCCGAAGAACACCATCCCAACCGTGAAGCACGGGGGTGGCAGCATCATGTTGTGGGGGTGCTTTGCTGTAGGAGGGATTGGATTGTATGTAAACTTCTGACCCACTGGGAATGTGATAAAAGAAATAAAGGCTGAAATAAATCATTCCCTCCACTATTATTCTGACATTTCACATTCTTAAAATAAAGTGGTGATCCTAACTGACCTAAGACAGGGAATTTTCACTAGGATTAAATGTCAGGAATTGTGAAAAACTGATTTTAAATGTATTTGGCTAAGGTGTATGTAAACTTCTGACTTCAACTGTATACAGTATATGGTGGATGCATGGTAGGCAAGAGAAAGCAAGCATGCTATCATTACATTAAGAGGTTTTTCACTGTCAGTTGGCAGCAACCAACAGACAGAAAGTAACCAATCAAAACTAAGAGAACATAAAAATAAAGAACATGACAGGCAGTTTAAAATGGTCTTGTTGCTATTTACAATCTATAAAATATTCATCTGAACCAATTCACTGATCATTTCAGGTCTATTTAGAATATTATGATGCTCCTCTGATTATCAACAACCTTTTATTCCTCCTCTTAAAAATGCATTGCCTAGTCAGAAAAACAAAGACTATCTCGCAGTTCGGTTTCATTTGGCTCCATCCCAATGGAATCCTACAGGGACAAACGCAATATTAGGCACGGTAGAGCCTGTGTAAATTGAAGTGGATGGGCGTCATTGTCAGACATATCTGGCTGCGCCCAGTGAGGTAAGAGGGTATCCATTTGCAGCAGCTGTAAGGATAGAAGTGCCAGCCAGCCATAGCTTGGGCCTGGCCTCATAATGGGCAAGGACTGTGTATTATTAATGAGGAGCTTTTCTGGTGTCCTACAGTCTTGCGGCCACTCCACTACTAGACCCAAACAACACAACAAAGACTTACACCGCCATCAGGACATGGTGGAGGAGACACTTCTCAGGCCCAGAGCTGACATGTTTAAGTTGTCATTGGCCCAGAGGAGATGTGGCTGTGTTTTAGGAAGGTAGGGGAGACTAGAGAAGAGATACATGACCTACCTAAATACAAACACCCTGCTTTTTAACTGTGCAAGGCATTGTTACCCAAATGGGTTAGGCTACTTTGAGCAGAAGGTAACTAAATTACCTGGTAAATGTGTAGCCTTGCTGATTAAGTTTATTCGTGATGTATTTCCTTCATGGGTGTGGCCAGAGCCTTTACCAAGAGCAGGATTGGACACCTAGCACATAGTGGTGAAAAATGCAAGGTCTAGATATAGTCCAGACTGTTTTAGCCCCTTTTAACGCAGATCTAATCTGAGAAACCCAGAACTAAAATATTGCGTAAGATGCTTGATTCAATTCTAAGGGAGACATGTAAGAAAATATACTAGAACGAACGAGAGGCAGACACAGAGCGGTAGCTCCACCCCCCTCTCTTTGCAACATACGAGACAGTCTTTCCAAAATTTGAAAGATGCGAACACCTGAAAAATCTAGATTTTTCCAAATGATCAGTGCTGAACAATCTGCGCCCCGGACCGAAGTTCCTCATTAGTCGTCGCATTCCAGTCTGTTGACAGACACTACGTTACCAGTTATATTACATTCTATTTATGTTAACTTTATTTTCTAAATGAAAATTGTAAACTTAAGACAAAATGGCTTGAACAAAATTATTGCCACCCTGAAGCTAGTACTTGGTTGCAGAGCCATTGGCTAAGAGAACTGCCAACAAATGCTTATTGTAGCCATCAATGAGCTTTCTGCACATTTCTACTGGCAAGTTGGCACACTTTTCAACTGCTCTAATTTATCAATGTTTGAGTGCCCTCCAACTGCTGTTTTCATCTCCCACCATAGGTTATAGATGTGATTCAGATCTGGACTCTTTGCTGGCAACTCCAGAACAGTCCAGCGCTTGTTCTTGAACCATTCCAAGGTGCTTTTGATGTGTGTTTGGGGTTGTTGTCCAGCTAGAAAACCCACAACCTTTAACAGAGATCCAGTTTTTGGACACAAGGTTGAACATTGCACTCCAAAACACCTTGACAATCTGCTGTTTTCATGATGTCTTGCACACGTTCAACGCCCCCATTACCAGAGGCAGCTTAGCACAGCATTACTGACCCTCCCCATGTTTGATTTTAGGGAGGGTATGATTTTCTTTGAACGTTTCATGTGGTCGTTGGTAAACATAGGAAGACCCCACTACTGAAAGAGACACAAGAAAGCCTCATTGAACATATCAAAACACCACCTAAAGCTTAAATCCTGGGGAAACTGCTGTGGACCATTGAAACAAATGTAGAGCTAGCTCAGATCAGCGCTGTGAATACCGAAAACCAAATTAAGCATTCAATGAAAAGAACACCTTCTCTACAATCAAACATGGCGAGGTTTGATAATATAGTGGGGTTGCTTTTCTGCCTCTGGTACTAGAGGCCTTGAACACGTGCAAGGCATCATGAAATCAACAGATTTTCAAGGTGTTTTAGAGTCCAAAGTTAAACCTTGTGTCCAAAAACTGGGTTTCCATTGAAGGCTGTGGATCTTCCAGCAGGACCAGGCCCCAAACACGTTGGACTGTTCTGGAGTGGCCAGCGAAGGGTCGGTATCGGAATCACATCCAAAACCTACGGCGAGATCTGAAAGCAGCAGTTGGTAGAGGGCACCACTCATACATAGAAGAATTAGAATTAGATTTAAGAATGATGGATGCCACTGTGTTCATGGGGACCTTCAATGCTGCAGACATTTTTTGGTATCCTTCCCCAGATCTGTGCCGACACAATCCTGTCACGGAGCTCTACAGACAATTCATTCGACTTCTTGGCTTGGTTTTTGCTCTGACATGCACTGTCAACTGTGGGACCTTATATAGACAGGTGTGCCTTTCCAAATTGCTGAGGACTTTTTTATTTAATACATTTTAGAATAAGGCTGTAACGTAAGAAAATGTCGAAAAAGTCAATGGGTCTGAATACTTTCCAAAGGCACTAATTGTCCGCAACTGTATAAGTTACACACAGTATATTATATCCCTGTGCAGAAAAGCTGTGGAGACTGCAGACAAACTGCAAGTACTGTAGAACTACTAATAATGATCAATAGCATTACCTGCTCTTAGTCCCAATAGGCCTCTTAGAACCGTAACACTGTTGGCTCAGTGTGTGTATAATTATATTCTCATATCATCTCTGAAAAAGCAAGGTATTGCTGTGATGCATTGGGAAATATCCCCCCTCCCCGTGTTCCCAAGACAGAATCCTGGTTCACATTACCCATAAGCACTCCACCTTGCGGTTGAAGGCTCCGTTGCGACAGACGCCGCATACTTTAAATATGTTCAAACATTGCATCGTCTAAAGTCCAGCCAGAGTCCGTCGAAGAACAGGAAGTTGCCAAACTACAGAAGATTAAAATATTGAGGGCTTTATGGGATAGCTAGCAACTTGTAAACAATGACCCATTCCTATAAGTGAGCACAAATTTAGTAGTCATGTTAAATAATACACATTAGCTGTGAGCCAATTATATTATATGACAGTTGCTTCCTGTTTAAGTTGATTGTGATGGTAATGACATTTGTTTTTGATGATAATTATTAGGTGGACGTTGCAAGCTACAATGGTATCTTCAACCTAGCCTAGCATCTAGCTAGCTAGCTGCAGTGCAGGCAAGCTTGACTTGCTATAAAATTAGAGAAACAAGTTGAAGAAAAAGTAACTAAACAAAACATGTTTTATTATCACTTAAAACAATATTTATCCTGTTTTGAATAAAATAAATGCTATCTTTGACAACAGAGAGGGTCTCCAACATCTTGTGTTACAAACACTACTCTTGTCCGTTATGTAATGGGGCAAGATTCCGTCAAGATGACGTAAGGCGAAATGAAATATGTCACGATGTAAACAGGGAATGAGACATCCTACCTGCTACATTCAACAAGGGTGACCCTAAGCCGTCCCTCCACCAATCCTGAGTCCTGAACGGAGAGGTCCAAGTCACAGGCGGAAGACCCGATAGGAGGTTGCACTTGGAACGGGAAAAAGGGTTTGTATCTGTAAAAAAACACATAACAGACAATGATTAAATTAGAAAATGGTTGTCCATTTGTTGTATACTGCTAGTGATTTCAGTGTGAACATAACGACAGAGGGATTCAACACTTCATTGAGCAGTGTTTGACAATCTATGCATAGGCCTATGGCTTTTCCACTGGGGGAAGAAAATAACAGAGCACTTGTGATCACTTCCCTCAAATCCCAAACACTACTGTATCAGCAATTTGATTCAGCGATTAAGCATTGCTTAAAACACTTCTTCTTAGTTCTGCTTTTCTAACCGCCATACTGCTGGAGAAGTTGAGAAGCAAAGCCCTGAGGACATCCGGTGCTAACTCGCTACTGTCTACGTTTCAGATTATGTGCTGTTAGCCCACGGCAATAGTTTAACAGACACAGAACCGGTTAGCGTCTCTGCTTTGTCATCATCCTCAGGATTGTTTCACTTGAGTGACTGAACACGGGCTCAGTGATAAGGAGATAACCAACTGACTAAAATGTATGCTAAAGCTGCTATTGACTGCTTCATCACAACACCTACACATCAGCATAGGCACAAAGTAGGCTGAGTTGAAAAAGTAAAGAGGGATGGATGATGAGGAGGAGGATGGGGATATGAGAGGAAAAGTGGGGGAGAGATGGAGAAGAGATAGTGTCTTCAGAAAGTATGCATACCCCTTGACTTATTCCACATTTGTTGTGTTACAGCCTGAATTCAAAATGGATTAAATCAATTTCTCACCCATCTACACACAATACACCATAACGACAAAGTGAAAATATGATTTAGAAATGTTGGCAAATTATTGAAAATTTAATTCAGAAATATCACTTGCATAAGTATTCACACGGCGGTGTCAATGGCTTGTAAAAGCACCTTTGGCAGCGAATACAGCTGTGAGTCTTTCTGGGTACGTCTCTAAGGGCTCGATTCAGATTAAGGGCCCAATTAAGCCATGTAAATGGGACACAATTCCCTTTTAATGCACTTTTCTCTCTATGCATATTATGACCTTGAACTTAAGCATGAGAATGGCATTCTATTGACCTGCTATTACTTTTGGGTGTGTCTACAAATTCGCTGTATTCTGACCTTGACTTAATTCCCTAATAATTCCACCACCTTACACACAAGGAAACCATGAATAAGGTCTAGTGAACCTACCGGTTCCAAGTGGTAAAAGCATGTTCTTTCTTTTTCTTTTTCGATAGAAATAACACCATTCTCCATTAACTGTTTGAATAAGGGAATTGTAAATTTAAATGACACATGCTTTAGATAAACTACATGACCAAAAGTATGTTGTTCCCCGGTACAAGTCGGAAATGTTATGGAAGTATGCACTACATGGCCAAAAGTATGTGGACACCTGCTCATTGAACATCTCATTCCAAAATATTGGACATTAATATGGAGTTGGTCCCCCCTTTGCTGCTAGAACAGCCTCCACTCTTCTGGCAAAGCTTTCCACTAGATATTGAATCATTGCTGCGGGGACTTGAGGTACAAGAGCATTAGTGAGGTTGGGCACTGACATTGGGCGTTCAAGCCTGGCTCGCAGTCAGCGTCCCAATTAATCCCAAAGGTGTTCGATGGGGTTGAGGTCAGGGCTCTGTGCAGGCCAGTCAAGTTCTTCCACACCAATGTCATCAAACCATTTCTGTATGGATCTCACTTTGTGCACGTGGCATTGTCATGCTGAAACAGGAAAGGGCCTTCCCCAAACTGTTGCCACAAAGTTGGAAGCACAGAATCGTCTAGAATGTCATTGTATGCCGTATAGTTAAGATTTCCCTTCACCGGCCTCCCGGGTGGCGCAGTGGTCTAAGGCACTGCATCGCAGTGCTAGCTGTGCCACCAGAGACTCTGGGTTCGAGCTCAGGCTCTGTCGCAGCCGGCCGCGACCGGGAGGTCCATGGGGCGACGCACAATTGGCCTAGCGTCGTCCAGGTTAGGAAGGGTTTGGCCGGTAGGGATATCCTTGTCTCATTGCGCACTAGCGACTCCTGTGGCGGGCCGGGCGCAGTGCGCGCTGACCAGGTCGCTAGGTGTATGGTGTTTCCTCCGACACATTGGTGCGGCTGGCTTCCGGGTTGGATGCGCACTGTGTTAAGAAGCACTGCGGCTTGGTTGGTTGTGTTTCGGAGGACGCATGGCTCTCGACCTTCGTCTCTCCCGAGCCCGTACGGGAGTTGTAGCGATGAGACAAGACAGTAGCGATGAGACAAGACAGTAACTACTAACAATTGGATACCACGAAATTGGGGAGAAAAAGGGGGTTAAAAAAAATTATAAAGATTTCCCTTCACCTATGGGCCTAGCCCGAACCATGAAAAACCGCCCCAGACCATTATTCCTCCTCCACCACCACAGTTGGCACTATGCATTCGGGCAGGTAGTGTTCTCCTGGCATCTGCCAAACCCAGATTCATCCGTCGGATTGCCAGATGGTGAAGCGTGATTCATCACTCCAGAGAACGAGTTTCCACTGCTCCAGAGTCCAATAGCGGCAAGCTTTACACCACTCCAGCCGACGCTTGGAATTGCGCATGGTGATCTTAGGCTTGTGTGCAGCTGCTCGACTATGGAAACCCATTTCATGAAGCTCCTGAAGAACAGTTCTTGTGCTGATGTTGCTTCCAGAGGCAGTTCGGAACTCAGTAGTGGGTGTTGCAACTGAGAACACAATTTTAATGCGCTTTAGCACTCGGCGGTCTTGTTCTGTGAGCTTGTGTGGCCTACCACTTCGCAGCTGAGACGTTGTTGCTGCTAGACATTTCCACCTCACAATAACAGCACTTACAGGTGACCGATGGCAGCTCTAGCAAGGCAGGAATTGTGACGAACTGAAAGGTGGCATCCAATGACGCTGCCACATTGAAAGTCACTGGGCTCTTCAGTAAGACCATTCTACTGCCAATGTTTGTCTATGGAGATTGCATGGCTGTGTGCTCGATTTTATACACCTGTCAGCAATGAGTGTAGCTTAAATAGCCGAATCCACTCATTTGAAGGGGTGTTCACATACTTTTGTTTAAAGTGTATATTTTAGCTTATAAATCGCTGGGGACAAATGTGAAACAGTAAGGTTTATGAAATGCTGTGCCACAATGCATCATTTAAATTGTATGGAAGTCGCTCCGGATAAGAGCGTCTGCTAAATGACTTAAATGTAATGTAAATGTATGGCCTTTTAACTTGCAGGGATGGGCATTCTCAAATCTCTTAATTATAGGCTACCCCGACTTTCTCTTTCTTATTTGAATCATGTAAAATTTGCCACTATCAGTATCGACCGTCAGTAGGCCTAATAACCACACATATTCAACTGCCAATTTACTGTTAGTTCCCTTCAGCTGGTATAGCCTACATTATCATTCCATTTAATTACATTGTTTCGTTTACCTTAATTTGCTTCCCCTGTAAACGCAATCACGGCCAGGTGGTTATTGCTAAGGATCATTAATAACAGTTGATTTTATTTTAAAAAGACGTAGGCCAATTAAATCATTATGAAGCAGAGTGCAGACCAGCCGTAACAGTTTGAACCCGCAGCATAGTGCAATACTTGGCTGTGTCATCACACAGTTCCATGGTTAGTGCAGGCAATAGACGAGGGTATAGCCTACTAGTGTACACTAGCCCCCCTGTTAGAATTCTATGTACACTAATCTTCCAACATCACCATGGGTTAAAGAACTGAATTTGGCAATTTTCAGAATTAATCAAACCACCGTTTTTTCTTTAGTGCGTAAAGGCTCTCCAAACCTGTTTATGATTCATAAATACTTTCCTAACATTTTTAAAATCTGCCAATTGGTGCTGACAGATAGCTTACTTTTATTGATCCCTAATATTCTGAAACGGTTCTGTCGATATGTTCTATTGAGTCTGTAGACAAAATTCAAGTAAAGGTACACCGTATTGATGGGTGGTCTCTGATCCACCTCTACGCAGACGACACCATTCTGTATACTTCTGGCCCTTCTTTGGACACTGTGTTAACAACCCTCCAGACGAGCTTCAATGCCATACAACTCTCCTTCCGTGGCCTCCAACTCCTCTTAAATACAAGTAAGACTAAATGCATGCTCTTCAACCGATCGCTGCCTGCACCTGCCCGCCCGTCCAGCATCACTACTCTGGACGGCTCTGACTTAGAATATGTGGACAACTACAAATACCTAGGTGTCTGGTTAGACTGTAAACTCTCCTTCCAGACTCACATCAAACATCTCCAATCCAAAATCAAATCTAGAATTGGCTTCCTATTTCGCAACAAAGCATCCTTCACTCATGCTGCCAAACATACCCTTGTAAAACTGACCATCCTACCGATCCTCGACTTCGGTGAAGTCATTTACAAAATAGCCTCCAACACCCTACTCAATAAATTGGATGCAGTCTATCACAGTGCCATCTGTTTTGTCACCAAAGCTCCATATACTACCCACCACTGCGACCTGTATGCTCTCGTTGGCTGGCCCTCGCTTCATACTCGTCGCAAAACCCACTGGCTCCAGGTCATCTACAAGACCCTGCTAGGTAAAGTCCCCCCTTATCTCAGCTCGCTGGTCACCATAGCAGCACCTACCTGTAGCACGCGTTCCAGCAGGTATATCTCACTTGTCACCCCCAAAGCCAATTCCTCCTTTGGTCGCCTCTCCTTCCAGTTCTCTGCTGCCAATGACTGGAACGAACTACAAAAATCTCTGAAACTGGAAACACTTATCTCCCTCACTAGCTTTAAGCACCAGCTGTCAGAGCAGCTCACAGATCACTGCACCTGTACATAGCCCATCTATAAAATAGCCCAAACAACTACCTCTTCCCTACTGTATTTATTTATTTTGCTCCTTTGCACCCCAGTATTTCTACTTTGCACACTCATCTGTCAAATCTACCATTCCAGTGTTTTAATTGCTATATTGTATTTACTTCGCCATCATGGCCTATTTATTGCCTTTACCTCCCTTATCTCACCTCATTTGCTCACATTGTATATAGACTTATTTTTCTACTGTATTATTGACTGTGTTTGTTTTACTCCATGTATAACTCTGTGTTGTTATAGGTGTCGAACTGCTTTGCTTTATCTTGGCCAGGTCGCAGTTGTAAATGAGAACTTGTTCTCAACTTGCCTACCTGGTTAAATAAAGGTGAAATAAATAAATAAAATGAAAGGGATGTCTTAAGATAAATGTACTGAAAACCCTATTTAATAAAAAATCCACGACAATATATATTTTTTAAAGGTACTTTTGAATACCAACTACTGAGAAGTGCATTGGAAAGGTGTAATTTACTAAACTGGAATCTGGCCTAAAGAGTTTTCCACAACTGGATTCTGCAACATTTGCCCATTATTCTTTTCAGAATTCTCCAAGCTGTCAAATTGGTCATTGATCATTGCTAGGCAACCATTTTCAGGTCTTGCCATAGATTTTCAAGTAGGTTTAAGTCAAAACACTCAGGAACCATCACCGTCTTCTTGATATGCAACTACAGTGTAAAATGTGGCCTTCTGTTTTAGGTTATTGTCCTGCTGAAAGGTGAATTCATTTCCCAGTGTCTGGTGGAAAGCAGACAACCAGGTTCTCTTCTCCGATTTTGCCTGTGTTAAGCTCCATTCCGTTTCTTTTTTATCCTGAAAAAAAATCACCAGTCCTTAACGATTAGCATACCTATAACATAAAGCCACAACTATGCTTGAAAATATGGAGTGTGGTACTCAGTAATGTTTTGTATTAGCCCCAAACATAACACTTATTCAGGACAGAAAGTGAATTACTTTGCCACACTTGTTTTGCATGTTTTGGAATATTTTTATTCTGCACAGGCTTCCTTCTTTTCACTGTGTCAGTTCGGTTAGTATTGTGGAGCAACTACAATATTGTTGATCCATCCTCAGTTCTCTTATACCAGCCATTCAACTCTGCAACTGTCTTAAAGTCGCCATTGGCCTCATGGTGAAATCCCTGAGGGGGTTTCTTTCCTCTCCAGCAACTGAGTTAGGAATGCCGCCTGTATCTTTGTAGAGACTGGGTATATTTATACACCATCCAAAGTGTAATTAATAACTTCACCATGATTTTTCCTTGGGTCACTATATCTATTTTGCCAATTTGGATTGATCCCCTCTACCACACGGAACCCCACTACACGGAACCCCACTAACCTACCGACGGAAACGCACGAGGTATCTACAAACAGACCTCCATCCTATGCTGCTACCGATAGCCATATACCCGGCCAGCTGTCTGGATCGCCACGACCCCAACCAACCTCTACTCACTGGACCCTTATTGATCACTCGATTAGCATGCCTCTCCTTAATGTAAATATGCCTTGTCCATTGCTGTTCTGGTTAGTGTTTATTGGCTTATTTCACTGTAGAGATTCTAGCCCTGCTCTCTATACCATATCCAACCTCTCAGTTCCACCACCCACATATGCGATGACATCACCTGGTTTCAATGATGTTTCTAGAGACAATATCTCTCTCATCATCACTCAATACCTAGGTTTACCTCCACTGTATTCACATCCTTCCATACCTTTGTCTGTACATTATTCCTTTAAATTATTTTATCGCCCCCAGAAACTTCCTTTTACTCTCTGCTCTAGTAGCTCTAGGCGACCAATTCTCATAGCTTTTAGCCGTACCCTTATCCTACTCCTCCTCTGTTCCTCTGGTGATGTAGAGGTGAATCCAGGCCCTGCAGTACCTGGCTCCACTCCTATTCCCCAGGCGCTCTCTTTTGATGACTTCTGTAACCGTAATAGCCTTGGCTTCATGCATGTTAACATTAGAAGCCTCCTCCCTAAGTTTGTTTTGTTCACTGCTTTAGCACACTCTGCCAACCCGGATGTTTTAGCCGTGTCTGAATCCTGGCTTAGAAAGACCACCAAAAATTCAGACATTTTCATCCCCAATTACAAGATTTTCAGACAAGATAGAACGGCCAAAGGGGGCGGTGTTGCAATCTACTGCAAAGACTGCCTGCAGAGTTCTGTTATACTATCCAGGTCTGTTCCCAAACAATTTGAACTTCTACTTTTAAAAATCCACCTCTCTAAAAACAAGTCTCTCACCGTTGCCGCCTGCTATAGACCACCCTCTGCCCCCAGCTGTGCTCTGGACACTATATGTGAACTGATTGCCCCCCATCTATCTTCAGAGCTCGTGCTGCTAGGCGACCTAAATTTGAACATGCTCAATACCCCAGCCACCCTACAATCTAAGCTTGATGCCCTCAATCTCACACAAATTATCAATGAACCTACCAGGTACCACCCCAATTCCGTAAACACGGGTACCCTCATAGATATCATCCTAACAAACTTGCCCTCCAAATACACCTCTGCTGTTTTCAACCAAGATCTCAGCGATCACTGCCTCATTGCCTGCATCCGTAATGGGTCAGCGGTCAAACGACCTCCACTCATCACTGTCAAACGCTCCCTGAAACACTTCAGCGAGCAGGCCTTTCTAATCGACCTGGCCGGGGTATCCTGGAAGGATATTGATCTCATCCCGTCAGTAGAGAATGCCTGGATATTTAAAAAAAAAATGCCTTCCTCACCATCTTGAATAAGCATGCCCCATTCAAGAAATTTAGAACCAGGAACAGATATAGCCCTTGGTTCTCTCCTGACCTGACTGCCCTTAACCAACAGAAAAACATCCTATGGCGTTCTGCATTAGCATCGAACAGCCCCCGTGATATGCAACTTTTCAGGGAAGCCAGAAACCAATATACACAGGCAGTTAGAACAGCCAAGGCTAGCTTTTTCAAGCAGAAATTTGCTTCCTGCAACACAAATTCAAAAAAGTTCTGGGACACCGTAAAGTCCATGGAGAATAAGAACACCTCCTCCCAGCTTCCAACCGCTCTGAAGATAGGAAACACTGTCACCACCGACAAATCCACTATAATTGAGAATTTCAATAAGCATTTTTCTACGGCTGGCCATGCTTTCCACCTGGCTGCCCCTACCCCGGACAACAGCACTGCCCTCCCCTCTGCTACTCGCCCAAGCCTTCCCCATTTCTCTTTCTCCCAAATACAGTCAGCTGATGTTCTAAATGAGCTGCAAAATCTGGGCCCTTACAAATCAGCCGGGCTAGATAATCTGGACCCTTTCTTTCTAAAACTATCTGCTGAAATTGTTGCCACCCCTATTACTAGCCTCTTCAACCTCTCTTTCGTGTCGTCTGAGATCCCCAAAGATTGGAAAGCAGCTGCGGTTATCCCCCTCTTCAAAGGGGGGGACACCCTTGACCCTAACTGCTACAGACCTATATCTATCCTACCCTGCCTTTCTAAGGTCTTCGAAAGCCAAGTCAACAAACAGATTACCGACCATTTCGAATCCCACCACACCTTCTCCGCTATGCAATCTGGTTTCAGAGCTGGTCATGGGTGCACCTCAGCCACGCTCAAGGTCATAAACGATATCGTAACCGCCATCGATAGGAAACAATACTGTGCAGCCGTATTCATTGACCTGGCCAAGGCTTTTGACTCTGTCAATCACCACATCCTCATCGGCAGACTCGACAGCCTTGGTTTCTCTAATGATTGCCTCGCCTGGTTCACCAACTACTTCTCTGATCGAGTTCAGTGTGTCAAATCGGAGGGTCTGTTGTCCGGGCCTCTGGCAGTCTCTATGGGGGTGCCACAGGGTTCAATTCTTGGACCGACTCTCTTCTCTGTTTACATCAATGATGTCGCTCTTGCTGCTGGTGATTCTCTGATCCACCTCTACGCAGACAACACTATTCTGTATACTTCTGGCCCTTCTTTTGACACTGTGTTAACAACCCTCCAGGCGAGCTTCAATGCCATACAACTCTCCTTCCGTGGCCTCCAACTGCTCTTAAATACAAGTAAAACCAAATGCATGCTCTTCAACCGATCGCTGCCTGCTCCTGCCCGCCTGTCCAACATCACTACTTTGGACGGCTCTGACTTAGAATATGTGGACAACTACAAATACCTAGGTTTCTGGTTAGACTGTAAACTCTCCTTCCAGACTCACATCAAACATCTCCAATCCAAAGTCAAATCTAGAATTGGCTTCCTATTCCGCAACAAAGCATCCTTTACTCATGCTGCCAAACATACCCTTGTAAAACTGACCATCCTACCAATCCTCGACTTCGGTGATGTCATTTACAAAATAGCCTCCAAAACCCTACTCAATAAATTGGATGCAGTCTATCACAGTGCCATCCGTTTTGTCACCAAAGCCCCATATACTACCCACCACTGCGACCTGTACACTCTCGTTGGCTGGCCCTCGCTTCATACTCGTCGCCAAACCCACTGGTTCCAGGTCATCTACAAGACCCTGCTAGGTAAAGTCCCCCCTTATCTCAGCTCGCTGGTCACCATAGCAGCACCTACCTGTAGCACGCGCTCCAGCAGGTATATCTCTCTAGTCACCCCCAAAACCAATTCTTCCTTTGGACGCCTCTCCTTCCAGTTCTCTGCTGCCAATGACTGGAACGAACTACAAAAATCTCTGAAACTGGAAACACCTATCTCCCTCACTAGCTTTAAGCACCGGCTGTCAGAGCAGCTCATAGATTACTGCACCTGTACATAACCCACCTACAATTTAGCCCAAACAACTACCTCTTTACCTACTGCATTTATTTATTAATTTATTTTGCTCCTTTGCACCCCATTATTTCTGTCTCTACTTTGCACTTTCTTCCACTGCAAACCAACCATTCCAGTGTTTTTTTAGTTTTTATTTTACTTGCTGTGTTGTACTCACTTCGCCTCCATGGCCTTTTATATTTTTATTTATTTATACATATATTTGTTTGCCTTCACCTCCCTTATCTCACCTCACTTGCTCACATTGTATATAGACGTATTTTTTTTTTTCACTGTATTATTGACTATATGTTTGTTTTACTCCATGTGTAACTATGTGTTGTTGTATGTGTCGAACTGCTTTGCTTTATCTTGGCCAGGTCGCAATTGTAAATGAGAACGTGTTCTCAATTTGCCTACCTGGTTAAATAAAGGTTAAATAAAATAAAAATAAATAAAATCAAATCAAAGGGATATTCAATGTGTGCTTTTTAATATACCAATAGGTGTCCTTTGCGAGGCATTGGAAAAATCTCCTTGGTCTTCATGGTTGAATCTGTTACAAATTCACTGCTCGAATGAGGTAGTAGGGCTAGGCAGTATACCGTATTTTACTATATACCGGTATTTATGCACGGACCGGTTTTTACTACCTTCTATAATGGTATTTGAATGTTTAGTTTGTTAAATGTGATACGCCGTGATGTATCAAATACTTATGTCATGCAATAAAATGCAAATGAATTACTTAAAAATCATACAATGTGATTTTCTGGATTTTTGTTTTAGATTCCGTCTCTCACAGTTGAAGTGTACCTATGATAGAAATTACAGACCTCTCCATGCTTTGTAGTAGGAAAACCTGCAAAATCGGCAGTGTATTAAATACTTGTTTTCCCCACTGTATATATATATATAATATTTGGCCATATCACCCAGCCCTATGAGGTAGTCATTAAAAAAATCATGCTAAACACCATTATTGCACACAGAGTGAGTGCATGCAACTTGTGTGACTTGTTGAGCAAATGTTTATTAGGCTTGCCATAACAAAGGGGTTGAATTCTTAGTGACTCAAGACATTTCAGCCTAACATTTGTAAAAATTGCGGGGTATTGTGAGTAGGCCAGTGACAACAAATCTATATTTAATGCATTTTAAATTCAGGCTGTAATGTAGAAAATGTCAAGGGGTGTGAATACTTTGATGGCACTGTGGATGCGAAATGGAGGAGATGCTACAGGAGCATCTACTGGAGGCCCGCGGTTCCATTGGGCATGTGGGCAGATTGATAATCTGATCCCAGCAGGGCAGGGATTTCCTAACAGATCCTGGGTGTTTCCTGCTCTCGCTCCACAGCAGGAGGACTGACCTCAACCAGTGTGGGGTGACACACACAGCTTGGCTCTCCATCTCTCTGTCTCACCCTAGTTCACACACTGACCCACTCATACAACATGATGTCCTCCAAAACATTTGGTCCCAGCACTGTGACTTCCTCTATTGGGTGTGGTCATTGGCTAAAAGCAAAATTAAGGCCAATGATTAAACAGTAATGAAAATCCTCATTGTAATTATGAACATCATGTTGTTTTGGACTACACGCCTGCCTCTACTATTTTTGGCCCCTCGTGCCATGTCTAGCCTGAAGCCTCTGGCATTCTATACCAGAGGATTTTGTGTAACTGTTCATTAATAAAATGCTAGATATGAGACAGATAGCCTAACCATAGAAATAAAATATATATTAATATATATAAATTCTAGTTATGAGCCTAATCTACATCCAAAGATTATATTTGTTTTCAAGATGAAGTGTTTTATATGGATGCCTCTACAATAGCTACCACTTTGATTCTTTTTTTCCTAGCGTTTTTCAAATCCAGCATCTTGAATTCCTATTTATTCTCTATGTTGACATACATAGCAGCTTCTCTGTCATGCTTCAACAGGTTGTCCAGAGAGGTCAAACAACAAGATGGAAGAGAATGGTACCACTACCACATTCAGCTTGCAGCATCCCAGCCCTGGCTGTACCCTCCATGTTCTTTGGGTACTGAACAAAAGCAGAACCATTGTTCAGGGCTCAGTTCCTTTAGGCTCCTTTGTGGTTGTCAGCACACTGTCTCCAATACATTTCCACAGGGAGAAAATAGAAATCCAGAAGAGGAGGAAAAGAATGTGACAGGGGAGACATTCTGAAGGACTTCGCTGGCTAACTCCAGGGCACCCTGTTTTTTAAACCGGCAACATTCATCTCCTGCTAAACTCCAAGATGAACAATGTCTTAAGCATGTGAGAATGGCTAAACAAGACTTCATTAGTCCTTAAATATGATTGAGTAGCAGGCTATGATCTACAAAAGGTAGACTAACTCCCTAAAGGGACAGTATACTTTAAAATCAAAGCCCGTCAGATGTTTGGTGATTGGCTAATTATACTGTACGTTGTACAACCAAATGTTCACATCAGCAGTTGACACTGTAGTGCGCCTCCGTGGTCATGAATGAACCCAGTTCCAAAACCACTTATCGCACATAGGCCACACAGGTCTACATTCTTAAATCACAGTTAACATTCCCTCGATTGCACAGACAGTGCAGGTCAGAGTGGAAGAGGCAGCTCAGTAACATTAGATGGGCAATGATTAGGAGAACATACCAGATTATTAGGCATGAGGGCTTGACAGCACCATTCCACGACAAAGTCATCTTAATTGGAAAAGTTTGCATTTTGTCTCGGTGCAAGTACAAGCGGGCAGACGTGGCCTATCACGTTCCACAGACACCATTAGCCTCATCAAAAAGCCTCTATTAAAAATGCATAGGGCACATCCCTATCCCTTTGGCCTACCTGCATCTTGCATTTAGTTTCTTTACAATTATCCATTAGATTAGGCCGTCACAAATACCGTACCCTGTCACAAAAGCTAACACCACCTAATTGCTGAAAAGAAAACATGCATATTACAATGTAAACCAAACATGATTGTTGCTATAGGCCTAGTCTCTTATTAAAATATTATCAATAATTGTTTCTTGTATCGAGGGATCTAAAGATTGCCTTGTTTCTAGTGGTTGGGCTTTAGAGCCTTTAATAATTAAGTAGGACGAAAGCAAGTCTCAACCACAACAACCATGGGGGTTACAGTAGAAGTGAATATCTCGTTCTGAGATGGACACAATACAGTCCTTGAATAAGTTTGGCCAAATATTCCTTGTATTCTGTGCTTGGCGTCTCCCATAGACCCGGTCCGTTATGGCAGCTCAGTAGTGCTGAGCGATTAGTATTTTTAAAGTCAGTTGAGATTCCTTTAGATTATTAAAAAATAAAATCACACTTTTTGATTCAATCATTTTTTGTTAACACTAAAAGCACTAGGCATTATTTGGGTTGACCACTAACACAGAAAAAAACGATTAATAAAAGTCCCATGATGGTAGTGACTTCCCATTACTGCTTATCACTTATTAACCATCATTTATTCACATGACTTGAATAAAATATTTCAGTTGTGTATACTTTATTACATTTGTTTAATTTGATGACTATCATTCTGTCCCAAGTCATCTCATCTCTATAGAGCTGCTGCATATGCTGTCGGACAAAGCCACTATTTTGTAGTTCTTCAAAGTAAATTAAGCATACATTCTGCGGTCTCTTCTGTAGCAAGCATAAAAACAAACAGACCTGACAAGTAGGTGCGCAATGGATTATGGTCATTGTAGTTAATTATCACGTTTTCCACTCTACACTATATAGAACTTTGGCCTGTTGGAAACTACAACTCCATACTCGCACAGTTCAGGCTGAATCTGATTCATCTCATGAGAAACTGTGCAACGTGCGCATTGAGCTCACATAAAAATTTAAAATAAATGGAATTCAAATAATTTACCCATTTAAAAAAACGAAAAATAACCAACATTTTTGCTAATTGCTCAGCTAATGAGAAGTCAAAAGCTTTCTGAACAATGTTCCGGCCAGACATTCCTTTCAGTAAGGAAACTTGATTCTTTAAATCAGAAAGCTCTTAAAAGATTAGCCAAGGCGTAGATTTGTTTTCTATGAAAACGATTTGTGCACACACAAGGACAAGAGGAATGTACTGGTAGGCTCCTATATTGGTAAGGAACAACTGGATGCAATAGTATTGGTATCTTATTCATTCAAGTGCTAACAAGCTAACATACAGTAACTCTCAAAAGATGAATATTTGTACAAACCAATAAACATGTCAAAATGAAAATGGAAAGGGCAGTCTAAATAAATGCTGTTTGCAGTAATAAAACAGTAACAAATAGCTCTCTGTTGGGCTCAAAGCATTTAAAAGGCCACATGAGAATATGGCCTCTTCCTGCTATGAAACCACAGATTAACTGTCTGATTTAGATACCACAAATCCTGATGTCAAACCAGGCCGGGCTTTGGTAAACCATCCCCAAAACCTGTTCGAGACAACCCAGGTGTTCCGTGTCAGCAGATTTAATTTGCGATTATGTACCAACTGCCTGGGTTGCCTACGAAAGATCTGCAAACTCAAAAGCTTAAATCGTCCTGATGTATCGGTGAGCATTAAAGTCTATTTTGGGGGGCCTGGCACAAAACGTAGCCAGGC
The DNA here is from genome assembly GCF_045679555.1 of Salvelinus alpinus. NCBI lineage: Eukaryota > Metazoa > Chordata > Actinopteri > Salmoniformes > Salmonidae > Salvelinus > Salvelinus alpinus. The sequence continues at coordinate 14,129,660 of NC_092117.1, forward strand.
CAAAGTTCCAGGCAATAATCCTAAAATGACCATGAGGGATGAACGTGAGAGGGCATGATACGCAGAGTTTATATGCAGTAAAACGCAGAACTCTGATGGAATAGCCAAACACATTGTGATTCTCCTAAATAATGTATGTAAACTATATTACACAGCAAAGCAGACAAAAAAATCCCTACTCTACTTAAGCTGCATTTTCTGTAAAGGTATCAAGTCTCAATATGAGAAGAAGCATGTCTGGAAAATGGGGTAACCTCAATTATTTATGTTATAAAAATGGACACCAACTGTTCAACACCCCAATGCCCTAACAAAATCAGGGAGCACGTGTGTGCAATCATAAGCTTGTAGCATGTGTTTAAAAGAGTGTAGAATAGCATTTGCTGCAACTTAACTAGAAATTGAACTGAATAATTACATGCATGCTTCTTAAGTTATTACTGTACTCTCAGACAAAAATGTACTTTTTCCTGCTGTATCTCCTTCCCTCAGCTACGAGTAAATTCTAGTATCCCCATTGCTTATGCTCAGTGCCCAAGCAACAGTAAGATCATAAGATGTTACATTACAGACAGAAATCTTGAGAACCTTGGAGTTGAAACGGGTTGTGCAGATCCATATTTAATAGACAGTGTGTTATCATGTCACTTTAGAAAGTAAAGCATTTGGCCAGGCCCCCCCAAAAAACAACAAAGAAGCTTTGCTCCAAATTTCAAGCAAAGAAGTTATTCTCTATCAGGATGTCATGAACATGTACTGCAGTGGACTTTGTGTATAACTACAGGGCTCCTTTTCAACACATTAGCAATCAAAGCTTTCAAAAGTATTATTGATTAGAACCCTGACCATCAGTCATTAACACACACTAATGCAAGAGCATGCAATATGTCGTTCTATTGAAAGAGGTTGGACATACTGTAAGGGGAGATTTAAGAGATGGACTTTGCCCTCCCACACCATGGACCTCACGAAACGATATCACGATACTTAGGTGCCGATACTACAGTATATGTATTGCGATTCTCAAAATATTGTGATTTGATAGTGTGATTTTATTTCAATGTTCCAAACATATTGCTCACCATATGTCTGCTGCAGAGAGACAAGAGAGCCATGAGAAAATTATTTTTGATCCGTCAAGGAAATATAAGTGCTGAAAAAGAAAAATGGTCTCCCTATTTAAAAAGATGTAGAACAAGCTATGAAGGGAAAATACTGGGGTTTTAGCACAGGTACAGCCAACTAGCACAAAAATAATATTGTGATATTGTCAAAATGACACATCGTCCAAAATTATATCCCGATATGCAACTGTATGAAGTGCATTATTGCACCAAAATGGAGGCTTTCTGGCTAGAGGCTGTAGTATTACTTCCAGCTTCATTGTCTTATTAACCTATTTTCTCCTTCTCTGGGATCCAACAGAACAGCTAAACAACAATGACAGCTCAATCAATGAAGGGTATGAAGCAGGGTTGTCACGATAGCAGTATCGCGATACTACGATACCTGATGTTCCATGGCAAAAATGAAAATACAAAGCAGACTTAAAACTCTTTGGTCCTTTAAAAAACCTACAGTATGTAAAACAGTTATATAGCTTGGAATAGAAAAGTGATTCTGGGTGACAACATAAGGCTGCTTGTTTCCAACATTAGGACTGTTTTCCTCAGGAAATGTAATCCTCTTCATGTTTTGTTTCCTTGCTGCGCGCCGCACAAGCAACCTCCGCACGCTACCGCTGCGTGCAAACGCCGCAGCTCATGAAACATGGAACCAACACTTTACATGTGGCACTTATATTTTTTTTGTTCAGCGTAGTTCCTGTTTATACTGATAATTTTGTTTATGAAATATTAAGTGATTAAAACGAGTCAATCTGTTATCAAATCGGTAACAGAGTGCCTGAAAAATCAGTAACAGTATGATTGCAATTGAATTGGCCACAATGGGAAATCATGGTAGTCAAAAACCAAAGTTGCAGTCGAGTGCAGCAGAACACAGTACAGCAGAGCACAGTAGAGCAGAGCACAGTAGAGCAGAGCACAGTAGAGCAGGGTTTCCCCAAACTCTGTCCAAATTTGGTCTTGTTTGGGGGCGGAGCTCATTAGAATAATAGCTAGTGGATAGAATAATATCGAAAGACAGAAGGAGGATATTACATTTTTCTACATCACCATGAAAAGAAGAACATTAATTATGCATTTCTGTAAAGTACAGACCAAGGACCCATGTCATTCTGTTACAGTCAGTCTGTTAACAGGTGCTGATACACTTCACTTACTGTAGTTCAATAACCAAAATTGATATTTTCAAACTTAAGGTGTCATGACATAGCTGAAACCTTTTGGTCGACACGACCAAATTCACATAGAAATGTGAGTTATTGATGTGTCATTTCTCAATGAAAGCAAGTCTAAGAAGTTGTAGATATGTTCTATGTGCCCTATTTTCATGCTTCCCGTTCTTAAGTTTTGTTTTTGCATCATTTACTTTGGGTTTGGTACACCAGCTTCAAAACAGCAGAAAATACTATATTTTGGGTTATGGAAAATATATTTCACAGCTGTTTAGATGGTACAATGATTCTCTACACTATACTTTGCAGACCTGGAATGTGGTTAATGATGTGCTCAAGTTAAACACTGGTCCAGTGTCTGAGAATTCTTCTCTTACAGGTTTAAATTCTCTGACCCCCAAAAAATCTCAAAAGGCTTAATACCATTTGAGGGCGTAGCCAGAAAATTCAGCAATGATCTGTTCACCACCCCCATCTATTATGCTAAGAATACCTACCGCCTGTACGTAACATTTGAGTGAATTTGCAATGCATGTAAACAAGAACTCTCCAATCCACACCATGTGGGTTTGCAGAGCTACCACTGTTGCCTTAGTGAAGATAGGAGCAGGTGAAAGGTTGATTCCAGTACTTAAAATCAGCCATTCATCTCACGCTTTTTACCTGCATCACCTCCTATCTCCTGAACATTCCATTCAGAAACCAGACAGACTCACTGTCAAGACTCACAAACCTGTCCGGTTTGTAGAGTAGAGAGGGAGGTAATCATAACTCTGTCAACTCTCACCGTAAATCTGGAACACAAAGAATGTTACCCTCTCTGAAACTTACTGCAGAGATAAAGCTTTATTCTATGCCACAGAGGATTGCTGTAGTATCTCATTCCCCACTGTTTCAGTACAGTATCCATATTGCTTTTGTCCTGACTCAAGATGGGTGTTGTTATGCCTGGATTACCTCCAGCCCCCCCTCCCCTCCAGAGTCCTGCCATCTGTGACATTCAGATAATCCTAATGTCCACTGCTCCATCCTCAAAGGCTGTTTTAGATGACATCGCCTCACAACTCTCACTCAGACAGAGTCATTATCATGGGCACCTGACAAACATGCACCATTTTAGGTCAATCCTCCAGATTGTTGCATTTAGCCTACATTAAACATTTAGCTCCCACACATGATCCAAACCAGATCTTTCACAAGAAGTGGCTATGCCATGTCAGTAGAGGCCTGTGGCTGCACATAGGGACATAAAATAGTTACATTTAGTTTTTGTTCTCACAAAACAACCAAACCATTGTTTGCCTGCTCTGCAGCCCACATAGTAAATATGGTGGACAAAAGGAAAGTCTGTTCATTTTGTCAGGCACAAGACAGCGTTTCATTGATTTTCAAGTGAAACAATGTGCCTTCTCACATAGTCTGGCATTTTAACAACAATAATCACCTGATTAAACCCACCTAATTATATACATTTAACCTAAATCAATGACAAATGCTGGTTTTGTATGGACCATTTGCAGCATTACTATATAAAATGTCTTCATATTAAATAAAAATTGTAAATTGCAACAGCCAGGTTATTTATTTATTCCCCCTGTCAAAAGTTTGGACACATACTCATTCAAATATTATGGCAGGAACAGATCAAATAAGCAAAGAGAAATGACAGTCCATCATTACTTTAAGACATGAAGGTCAGTCAATCTGGAAAATTTGAACGTTTCTTCAAGTGCAGTCGCAAAAACCATCAAGCGCTATGATGAAACTGGCTCTCATGAGGACCACCACAAGAAAGAAACACCCAGAGTTACCTCTGCTGCAGAGGATAAGTTCAATAGAGTTACCAGCCTCAGAAATTGCAGCCCAAATAAATGCTTCACGGAATTCAAGTAACAGACACATCTAAACGTCATCTGTTCAGAGGAGACTGTGTGAAACAGGCCTTCATGGTCGAATTGCTGCAAAGAAACCACTACCAAAGGACACCAATAATAAGAAGAGACTTGCTTGGGCCAAGAGACATGAGCAACGGACATTAGACCGGTGGAAATCTGTCCTTTGGTCTGATAAGTCTAAATTGTAGATGTTAAGTTCCAACCACTGTCTTTGTGAGATGCCTAGTATGTGATCTGATGATCTCTGCATATGTGGTTCCCACAGAGAAGCATGGAGGAGGTGTGATCGTGCTTTGCTGGTGACACTGTTGGTGATTTATTTAGAATTCAAGGCACACTTAACCAGCATGGCACAGCGATACGCCATCCCATCTGGTTTGTGCTTAGTGGGACTATAATTTATTTTTCAACAAGACAATGACCCAAAACACACCTCCAGGCTGTGTAAGGGCAATTTGACCAAAAAGGAGAGTGATGGAGTGCTGCATCAGATGACCTGGCCTCCACAATCACACGATCTCAACCCAATTGAGATGCTTGGGATGAGTTGGACCGCAGAGTGAAGAAAAGCAGCCAACAAGTGCTCAGCATATGTGGAACTCCTTGAAGACTGCTGGAAAAGCATTCCAGGTGAAATTGGTTGAGAGAATGCCAAGAGTGTGCAAAGCTGTCATCAAGGCAAAGGGAGGCTATTTGAAGAAAATATATCATATATATTTTGATTTGTTTAACACTTTCTTGGTTCCTACATGATTTCATGTGTGTTATTTCATAGTTTTAATGCATTCACTATTATTCTACAATGTAGAAAATAGTAAAAATAAAGCTAAAAACCCTTGAATGAGTAGGTGTGTCCAAACTGGTACTGTATATCTCTATATTACAATTATACAGATGTATGTCATGGACCAGAACATATTACAGTTGCTTATTTCACAGCCCAATAATCACAACTACACCTTCTAAAAAGAAAACAACTTTTCCCCACAATTAAACACCACATCTTGGAATAAATCACAGAACGCTAAAAACAATATTAGCAAACAAGAAAGGTGATTTTAGCATGCTGCGTTGTAGCGAATGACAAACACACCTGCAAACAACCAACCCAGGATGTTTGAAGTAAAGGTCGACCGATTATGATTTTTCAACACCGATACCAATTATTGGAGGACCAAAAAAAGCCTATACCGATTCATCGGACGATTTCTTAAAATGTATTTGTAATAATGACAATTACAACAATACTGAATGAACACTTCTTTTAACTTAATATAATACATCAATAAAATCAATTTAGCCTCAAATAAATAATGAAACATGTTCAATTTGGTTTAAATAATGCAAAAACAAAGTGTTGGAGAAGAAAGTAAAAGTGCAATATGTGCCATGTAAGAAAGCCAGCGTTTAAGTTCCTTGTTCAGAACATGAGAACATATGAAAGCTGGTGGTTCCTTTTAACATGAGACATCAATATTCCAAGGTAAGAGGTTTTAGGTTGTAGTTAATATAGTATTTATAGGACTATTTCTCTCTATACCATTTGTATTCCATATACCTTTGACTATTGGATGTTCTTATAGGCACTTTAGTATTGCCAGTGTAACAGTATAGCTTCCGTCCCTCTCTTCGCTCCTACCTGGGCTCGAACCAGGAACACATCGACAACAGCCACCCTCGAAGCATTGTTACCCATCGCTCCACGAAAGCCGCGGCCCTTGCAGAGCAAGGGGAACAACTACTCCAAGTCTCAGAGCGAGTGACGTTTGAAACGCTATTAGCGAGCACCCCGATAGCTAGCTAGCCATTTCACATCGGTTACACCAACCTAATCTCGGGAGTTGATAGGCTTGAAGTCATAAACAGCGCAATGCTTGAAGCACAGTGAAGAGCTGCTGGCAAAACGCGCGAAAGTGCTGTTTGAATGAATACTTACGAGCCTGCTGCTGCCTACCATCGCTCAGTCAGACTGCTCTATCAAATATCAAATCATAGACTTAATTATAACATAACACACAGAAATACGAGCCTTTGGTCATTAATATGGTCGAATCCGGAAACTATCATTTTGAAAACAAAACATTTATTATTTCAGTGAAATACGGAACCGTTCCTTATTTTATCTAACGGGTGGCATCCCTAAGTCTAAATATTGCTGTTACATTGTACAACCTTCAATGTTATGTCATAATTACGTAAAATTCTGGCAAATTAGTTCGCAAAGAGCCAGGCGGCCCAAACTGTTGCATATACCCTGACTCTGCGTGCAATGAACGCAAGAGAAGTGACACAATTTCACCTGGTTAATATTGCCTGCTAACCTGGATTTCTTTTAGCTAAATATGCAGGTTTAAAAATATATACTTCTGTGTATTGATTTTAAGAAAGGCATTGCTTTTTATGGTTAGGTACACGTTGGAGCAACGACAGTCCTTTTTCCACGAATGCGCACCGCATCGATTATATGCAATGCAGGACACGTTAGATAAACTAGTAATATCATCAACCATGTGTAGTTAACTAGTGATTATGATTGATTGATTGTTTTTTATAAGATAAGTTTAATGCTAGCTAGCAACTTACCTTGGCTTCTTACTGCATTCGCGTAACAGGCCACCCTCGAAGCATTGTTGCACTCCGCGTGGAGTGCAATGAGAGGCAGGTGGTTAGAGCGTTGGACTAGTTAACTGTAAGGTTGCAAGATTGAATCCCCGAGCTGACAAGGTTAAAATCTGTCGTTCTGCCCCTGAACAAGGCAGTTAACCCACCGTTCCTAGGCCGTCATTGAAAATAAGAATGTGTTCTTAACTGACTTGCCTAGTTAAATAAAAGGTGTAAAAAAATATATATATAATAAAAATAAAACTTTATTTATTTATTATATATATATATATATATTTCTTTTTTTTTTTTTTTCTTTTTTTTTTAAATCGGCCAAATCGGTGTCCAAAAATCGCCCATTCCGATTAATTGGTAGACCTCTAGTTTGAAGTGCATTTCACTTCAAAGGCTAGAACAGGCAACAATATAATATTTAGCTGGAATTGTGCTATTCTAACAATCAAAGCAAAGGAATATGACAGGAGTAATTATGCTGTACAGAAGGCTGTATAGAGAAGTTTTGGCGTTCCAATGTGGCTATCGCTGCAGTTCCAGCACACCAGCATGACCCTTCCAGACATAACACAGACGAACCAGCTGCATGTGCCATGTAATTGAGGCCACAAATGCTGAGCCCAGTAAGTGCTGTCACAACATTTGTGACAAGCTGACTGGGTCAAAAGAAGCACTAACAAGAACCTCAACGATAGCAACTTCTGTAGGTGATAGGCTAACATGCGGACCAGACCGGACATGTCGCGTGCGCGAGCGTCGCAAAATAAATTTAGAAATCCATGTTATTGAATTATTGCACACACACTGCTCGCGCACGCCAACGAGCGTCTGCGACGTCAAGGGCTAAAATAGAACTCGTTCCTATTTCTGACGCAGATCGCGCTGCAAGTCCTGCCTCTCCCATCTCCTCATTGGTTTATAGAAGCAGGTACCCACGTGCCATCTCCTCATTGGTTATACCCACGTGGGTGATTGAAAGACGAACTGTTTTGCCGGTAGTCGTGGTAATACAATGAAATGTTTAGATGCGATCACCATATAAGTTAAACGATGAAAAAGCCTGGAAGGAAGAAAGATGACTAGAAACGATTCGGTTGGCCGTTTTATGTGTGGAGTAATTGTCGGAGTAGAGGTCCTTGTGCATTTCAGGTAAAATAACAACTCAATGTTTATATCCCAGGACGAATTAGCTAGCAACAGCAAGCAAGCTAAATAGGACAAATTAACGTTAGCTAGCAAGCGCAAGCTAACTAGCTGAATTGCCATACATGTTTAATGCTTTTCAACCTGTCCCCAAATTAATGTCATAGGTTGAGAGTTTGTTTTGATATTTTAACCTGCGTGTCTTGATCGCGTTTGGTGTGGGGGGGGCAAAATAAATGTATGCACGATGGCGCACGCGCGCAACCGGTTTGGGTTCCGTGTAAGGCTTACCCTTTCAGCATAATTCAATAGATTTGTTTTCCACATCTAGAAATAGCCTAGATTCATTTAACATTCAGGCCTAGTCATGTTGAAAACTAACACTTAGAGATTTTCTGGTACTTTTGTATACTTTTTAACCAGTAGTTCTTAAAGTAGCACTCACAAGCTAAAAGTGGTCACGAAAAATTGCATACATATGTGCAGATACAGTATGTGCATCACATCATTGCTCTCTCGCTCTGCAATATGTGCATCTTGCCAACTGTCACTCAAATGGCAAGGTGCTGAAGCTCATTGGTTATAACTCGAATTGCTAGGGGGCCGACCAACGTGGGGGAAAATGTAGGCAAAATGGCACAGCACAGCTTCCAGAAAAACAGTCGCTTTCAAACTAGGGATTTCGGGGATAATTGAGGTATTAGCAGTATTTCTGCTAATAGATTATGCATTTATGAACTACACATTGACACATCCAGCCCAAAGCGGGAGGTTTAAATATACTTAGTAGTCACCAAAGTTCGAGAGCATGTCTTTAACATTAAGTTGCTCTTATAACTGAGAAGTTAGAATGTACTACAGTAACATATTAGCAAGGAAATATATTATTAGTTAAATTGTTAAATCTAGGCTGTGTGACATCAGGTCTGTGTTAATACGTCCATAGAAAAGAAGTATACTTTCAGGCCTAGTTAAATCTACATTGGTGTTTTTTGCCTTGAGCGAGTGCAACCAAATACAAAAGTGATGGTGAACACTTCCAGCAAATAATCCATCTGCAAAAGGGTACCTGACTAATGTGACAGAGTCTAAAAGAAAGAGGTGACAAGATGCTGCACATGCATTCATGTTACTAACAGGGAAGTACTAGAAAGCTTTCTGTCTTTCAGTTTTAGTGTTGGCAAAGTGTTTAACTGTGACTATTTCCCACCAGGTTGTGGTCATTTCAAAATGTTCTCAATGTAGTGACAGGGGGCACTCCTCTGTCTCAGAAGGATCAACACTATCCTTTATCATTTCATAGGTTTGCAACTATGATGTCCCTCAATGGCTTCCTTTGCAACAGGTGCCGTCCCATGTCTCAACACTGTATACTACCACACTGCCTACTGACAGTCGGTAGGCCTATGCCCTGACAGTTGAAGAAAATTAAAGACTGCATGTTTGTCATCATTCAACCTTTCGCTGCAACCTGGACTTGACAAAGTTGCTAATTATCTACAATGCTAAAGTTGTCCATGATGTGACTCAAACACAACCTTTGGGATGCTGGACACACGTTACACGCCCCCCTCCCATCCTCCCCAAACAAACTCAGTCCTTTCATTTTGGCTAAGTAACCTTCGGTTTTATGTAACCATACCAAACAAAACATATCATACTCATTTCAGTTTCACAGATATACTCCGTTACATCTAGTCTGAGGCCAGGCTGTTCAATAACGTGGTGGACAATTTCAACCTAAAAAAAATATCTACAAGGTTGCATTGGGATAGAAGGCCTAAGCAGAGCCTTCAATTTAGCCAAATAGAAGGCTATATGGCTATGTGTTATGACCCATTTGGAGTCCAAATGTGCATCTTACAGATCTTGGAAGCTATCAAAATAATAGTTGGGCTGTTAGTTGGGCCACTTTCCCTTGTCCTTAAATCAGCTTGAAATGTTGATGATACACATCTCTGACCATCTCTTGGTAGGCCTACTGACTTGCATAGACCTAAATAAATATCAAAGTGGTAGACTAGGTGCAAGTTTTACCTGATTTTGTAATTTGGCAAGGTGTGTTTCTTCTTGATGATTCTTTTCAGCTGGTTGACAATGATTGAGGTGAGCTGGGGCAAGGGCCTTCCCTCGAACTGTGACTTCACCTCGAAGTCTATCAGTGGGTCCTCAAGGAACGCGAAGGACCAGTGCGTAAAAGGCATGCGAGTGAACTGCAGCTTCAGTCTTCCAACCACACGCGTCATTTTTACGAACAGGTATGCTGACTTCCCAAAAACAAGGTCTACATCAATTGCTAGATGGAACCCGCCATTATATTCAAGGTCCACCTCGAAATTGAGTTCCTCGGGCATGCCGTCTTCATTTAAACTCACTGGCTTCATAAGTTTGGCCGTTTTAAACACGGGCAAAGAATTACCAAGGGAGATATCCCTGAGACTGAGTCCCTCCAACAGCCGACCAGCTGTCTTGGTTTGTAATAGCTCCTCGAACTCCACCTTGAACTTTTTGGTCAGCCAGTGCCTAACGACGGGAGTGTCGCGGAGTTCTCTGAATAGGAACAAAAAGATAGCATTTAGAAAATTGCACGTCTCCGGTTTGGAGGTGTGGAGGGGCTCACTTTGACAAGGCGGTGACGGTTGTTGTTTAGGGCTACTGCTGGTGGCAGCCGCTTCCTGATGCCTGGGAGTGATGGCCTCTTGCTGTTTGGGTGCAGCGGATGATGTGTTGTCTTGTTGCTGCTGGCCTGATTCTGCATGTTGGTTATTAAAGTAATCCTTCAATGCGGGATCAGGCACTGCTTTGACATATTGGACTGTCCTGGCTATAGGCTCGGGGCTTCTCCGGTAAAGCAGTAAGAACTGTAATACCAATGTAATGAGTGCTCCAGATAATGCGGAAATGACTATCAAGTAAATCATTTCGAGCAGTGTCCCCTCTCCCTGTTTCCGCGTTAAAATGTTTTCATATTCCGACGTTTAACCGTCTTAACAATGCAAGTTCCACCTGGTCGCTCACAAAGCTGCCATATCATCTGCCTCTTCCCTGATCAGCGGCTCGTCAGCAACACTAAAAAAGTACTTCCGGGTCACGGAATTTCGGGAAATGTTCAAAATGAAAGTCCCCACATAATAGTAGGAAAGCATCATTAACCTATATGTATTCATGAAGTATGAAAAAAATAATTGTCTAAACATTAACAATGATTAATATGTGTTCATATTTAAGTTGCATGCATTAAATCTGTGTTTTAAAACAATGTTCCAGGATCAAGGTGCCTGGACACTAGATCGTACAACTACAGTGGTACAGATGTAAAAGTGGGGTGTGGAGTACTCAGTAGGGTCTGTATATTATATATATATATATATATATATATATATTATTTCCCCCAAAATTGACCAAGCAAAAATAAAAAAAACATAAAATAAGTTTTCTTTCGTCTCTTTGTGTTTCATAATTAACCTTCAATTCGCAAAAGGCTGAATGTATCTCACTGGAGAAAGCATCCGACAGAGCGAAACAGCGCCCCTCTGTCTATGTATGTGTAGCCATTCTATCTGATGTTGTCTGGTCAAAAAGAGTATGTATGATATTGTTGCCACCGTAGGGTTGTGTGCAAGGGAAGCCGGTAAGCATTTGACCTCCCTTGACAAAAAATATATTTATACACTAATAGCCATTCAGTATTGAGCTAAATTGAATGAACTCAACTGTGAATGGTCCTAGCGCACCAATAAAAAGTGTAAAGGGAAGCCAGGTTGGATTTGGCTTCACACCAATCACTTTACATCAAAAGCCAAATGTCATTAACAGAAAAAAACTTGAATTGTTGCATGTCGTTGTGTTGTTGTCCTCCAGTGGCGAGCTATCTTGCTAAAATTGGCCCTATCCTAAATTAGCCATTGTTGGAGATAGGGATTTGGACTTGTGGTTTTACTTCATTCTCAGTACTGGCCAATGATTATAACGGTGATTCTGACCCAACCATAAATTTATACATTGTGCCTCTGGGCTGAGAGGACGGAAGTTCAATATGTAGCTAGAAAGCTAATGTTAACTAGCTGGCTAATCATTGCTCATGAAAGGAAGTTAGGCTAGCGAGCAAGCATTTTAGCCAGGTAGCCTAGGACAACAAACACTAAAAGCGTGTACTGTATGACAGTCATAGATTGTTTCGGCAACATGAAAGAAAGGAGGATGGCATTGGTGTTTCTCTACAAGTAGGGTGAGTCAACATGTTTTTCTACTTATGCACACACACACAAATCAGTACCAATAGACAGCCACATGGTATTTAGCTTACGTTTATTGGACTAAATTGTTTTGGGAATCTTTTAGTTATATTATATTAGACACCTATTAGCATAGGTGATTTGATGATGTTGAAACAGTGCTGGAATAGTGGAAGCAGCTCCTGTTTTCTTTGCGACTTGTGGTAACTTTCCGGTGTTTGTTTAGTAGTCCGAAAATGACGGAAACATTAACTTGATTGACCATGCTGTAAGTCATGTTACATGCAATATGCCTTGTGGACTCCACTAGAAAGATGTTGCGCTCCAGTTTTGTGATGAAACAAAGGTGTGGTTGAATTTATTCTGCCACTGTGTCTTCTTATTGTCTCGGCCTTAGGCCTATTTATCACAGTGGCAAGGCATATGAACTAACAGCTTATTGAGGAAATAATGCAAATATCACAATACAGGTTGTAATATGGGATTATTTTGCTGGCTTGGCTTCCCCAGGGATTTTACCCACACACTGCTACTGCTGTTCAAACTAATACATATCTCTTGCACAGTGTATTAGAGTGTATTGCATTGGGGGCTATGGAGGGGGCGGAGTGAAATGCCAGCAACAGGCAGTGCAACACAGTCCCCCTCCAAAATTATTTCCCACCCCAAAATACTCAGTAGGGTCTCTAGAAACCAAATATTATTCGTTTTGAGGGGGACTGTGTTGCACAGCTTGCTGCTGGCTTTTAACATTATGCACTATACAAAGCTGCAAAAATATATAGATTTTGTATCATACGCCTAGCGTTTTTACAGCTGACTTTTATTTTGAAGGCAAAATTCAAAAACCGGAAGTCTTAATGTGGATATGATCCCGCTGGTGCTGCTGCCGTGACACGAATTATTTCCTGGGATTCAAGCTCCTCATCTGATTGGGCGAACGTTTTACGTAGTTGTGCGTAATGACGGAGTTCACAAAAGTGTACGTTAGGCTACAAAACGCACCGAGCCCAGGGGTGTATTCACAAGAAACCAAACGGAACGAAACGGGGTGATGCATACCTGAATTTCTCCAATAGAAATTCTCGTTTTCGTTGCAAAATGGAACCTTTAGCAACTGTTTTGATTACAGATTACACCCCAGGAAAACTGAAGCCAAATGATTGGCTCTTTCAAAGTCACCTACCAGTTTTACGCAGTGAATCATGCCTCGTGAAGAATAATGCCAAATACATATTTCATATTTCCACAAGAACATCTGCTTGCCTAAACAACACTTCTTTAAACAGTAAACAGGCTAGGCTCCAAAATAATTTATGCGTAAAGAACATAATGTTGCGCATTGATTCAGGCCTAGACTATAGACTGAAATTAAGTCGTAATAAATCCATAGGCCTAAAAGCAGGTGTTGCATTGCATTTCGAAGAGGACCTGTGTTCGTACCCATACATGACGTACCCATACATGACAGACAGCAGATGGCAGCACCTTTACATTTGAATCTGCAAAATACACTTTAGAAAGAAAGAATCTCTTGCGCAGTGCAAACTCAATGGTGCATTGCAAGTAAGCCATTAAATGATACAATGATGCAATGCAACCTTGTTACATTGTATCACTGCTTTAACAGTCAAGGCAGTGTCAAAGAAAGTATCTGTTTATTATTTCCCATAGCACAATGTGTGTGTTTTTTCCACATAGCGGACACCACCAACATTTATTTCAACATTGTCTACTTTAGACTCTAGTAGAAACTAATGTATCAAGCCTATTGGATCGGCTGCTATATTTCATTCTGGGATGTTTCCTACTGTTCAATGTTCACATTTCAATACTGTAAATGTCAATACTGCTAAAGCTACTGATATACATTGATTCTTGAAGAATATAACTTATAAATGCATCATGATGCATCAAGATTAGGCTCAATCTCCTCTGCACACCAAGTGGCATGGCTGCCTTTGGCTGAAGCATGATTACTGTTTTTAGGCTATTTTCGACAACCATGTAATGAGACCTACAGTACCAGTCAAAAGTTTGGACACACCTACTCACCCAAGGGCTTTTCTTTATTTTTCCTATTTCTTTATTGAAGAATAATAGTGAAGACATCAAAACCTCGAAATAACACATAAGGAATCATATAGTAACCAAAAAAGTGTAAAACAAATCAAAATATATTTGAGATTCTTCAAAGTAGACACCATTTGCCTTGATAACAGCTTTGCACACTCTTGGCATTCTCTCAACAAGCTTCACCTGGAATGCTTTTCCAACAGTCTTGAAGGAGTTCCCACATATGCTGAGCACTTGTTGGCTGCTTTTCCTTCACTCTGCGGTCCAAATCATCCCAAACCATCTCATTTGGGTTGAGGTTGAGTGATTGTGGAGGCCAGGTCATCCCTAGGTCATCTGATGCAGTACTCCATCACTCTCCTTTTTGGTCAAATAGCCCTTACACAGCCTGGAGGTGTGTTGGATCATTGTCCTGTTGAAAAACAAATGATAGTCCAACTATGTGCAAATCAGATGGGATGGGGTATTGCTGCAGAATGCTGTGGTAGCCATGCTGGTTAAGTGTGCCTTGAATTCTAAATAAATCACCATCAGTGTCACCAGCAAAGCACCCCCACACCATCACACCTCTTCCTTCATGCTTCACTGTGGGAACCACACATGCGGACATCATCCGTTCACCTACTCTGCGTCTCACAAAGACACAAAGATTGGAACCAAAAATCTCACATTTTGACTCAGTCCAAAGGACAGATTTGCACCGGTCTAATGTCCATTGCTCGTGTTTCTTGGCCCAAAGAAGTTTCTTCTTCTTTTTGGTGTCCTTTAGGAGTGGTTTCTTTGCAGCAAAATCGACCATGAAGGCCTGATTCACGTAGTCTCCTCTGAACAGTTGATGTTGAGATGTGTCTGTGACTTGAACTCTGAAGCATTTGTTTGGGCTGCAATTTCTGAGGCTGGTAACTCTATTAAACTTATCTTCTGCAGCAAAGGAAAGTCTGGGTGTTCCTTTCGCGTGGCGGTCCTCATTAGAGCCAGTTTCATTATAGCGCTTGATGGGTTTTGCGACTCCACTTGAAGAAACGTTCAAAATTTTGACAGACCTTCATATCTTAAAGTAATGATGGACTGTTGTTTCTCTTTGATTATTTGAGCTGTTCTTGCCATAATATGGATTTGGGCTTTTACCAAATAGGGCTATCTTCTGTATACCACCCCTACCTGTACGCTGGACTCTACATGTGAATTGATTGCCCCCCATTTATCTTCAGAGTTCGTACTGTTAGGTGACCTAAACTGGGATATGTTTAACACCCCGGCCGTCCTACAATCTAAGCTAGATGCCCTCAATCTCACACAAACTATCAAGGAACCTACCAGATACAACCCTAAATCTGTAAACACGGGCACCCTCAAAGATATCATCCTGACCAACCTGCCCTCTAAATACACCTCTGCTGTCTTTAACCAGGATCCCAGCGATCACAGCCTCATTGCCTGCGTCCGTAATGGGTCCACTGTCAAACGACCACCCTTCACTGTCAAACGCTCCCTAAAACACTTCAGCGAGCAGGCCTTTCTAATCAACCTGGCCCGGGTATCCTGAAAGGATATTGACCTCATCCCGTCAGTAAAGGTTGCCTGGTTATTCTTTAAAAGTGCTTTCTTCACCATCTTAAATAAGCATGTGTAACCGATGTGAAATGGCTAGCTAGTTAGCGGTGGTGCGCGCTAATAGCCTTTCAATCGGTGACGTCACTTGCTCTGTGACCTTGAAGTAGTGGCTTTTGTGGAGCGATGGGTAACGATGCTTCGTGGGTGACTGTTGTTGATGTGTGCAGAGGGTTCCTGGTTCGTGCCCGGGTCGGGGCGAGGGGACGGATGTAAAGTTAAACTGTTACACATGCCCCTTTCAAAAAATGTAGAACTAAGAACAGATATAGCCCTTGGTTCACTCCAGACTTGACTGCCCTTGACCAGCACAAAAACATCCTGCGGTGTACTGAATTAGCATCAAATAGTCCCCGCGATATGCAACTTTCAGGGAGGTTAGGAACCAATATACACAGTCAGTTAGGAAAGCAAAGGCTAGCTTTTTCAAACAGTAATTTGCATCCTGTAGCACAAATTCCCAAAAGTTTTGGGACACTGTAAAGTCCATGGAGAATAAGAGCACCTCCTCCCAGCTGCCCACTGCACTGAGGCAAGGAAACACTGTCACCACCGATAAATCCACAATAATCAAGAATTTCAATAAGCATTTTTCTACGGCTGACCATGCTTTCCACCTGGTTACCGCTAACCCAGCAGCGGTTATCCCCCTCTTCAAAGGGGGAGACACTCTAGACCCAAACTGTTATAGACCTATATCCATCCTGCCCTGCCTTTCTAAAGTCTTCGAAAGCCAAGATAACAAACAAATCACCGACTATTTCGAATCCCACCGTACCTTCTCCGCTATGCAATCTGGTTTCCGAGCTGGCCATGGGTGCACCTCAGCCACGCTCAAGGTCCTAAACGATATCATAACCGCCATCGATAAGAGACAGTACTGTGCAGCCGTATTCATCGACCTGGCCAAGGCTTTCGACTCTGTCAATTACTGCAATCTTATCGGCAAACTCAACATCCTTGGTATCTCAAATGACTGCCTCGCCTGGTTCACCAACTACTTCTCAGACAGAGTTCAGTGTGTCATATCGGGAGGGCCTGTTGTCCAGACCTCTGGCAGTCTCTATGGGGGTGCCACAGGGTTCAGTGCTTAAAGTTAGAGAGGGAGATATAAGTCTCCAGCCTCAGTGATTTTTGCAATTCGTTCCAGTCATTGGCAGCAGAGAACTGGAAGGAAAGGCGGCCAAAGGAAGTGTTGGCTTTGGGGGTGACCAGTGAGATACCTGCTGGAGCGCGTGCTACGGGTGGGTGCTGCTATGGTGACCAGTGAGCTGAGATAAGGCGGGGCTTTACCTACCATAGACTTATAGATGACCTGGGGTTTGGCGACGAATATGTAGTGAGGGCCAGCCAATGAGAGCCTACAGATCACAGTGGTGGGTAGTATATGTGGCTTTGGTGACAAAACGGATGACACTGTGATAGACTGCATCCAATTTGCTGAGTAGGGTGTTGGAGGCTATTTTGTAAATTATATCGCCGAAGTC
Source organism: Salvelinus alpinus (assembly GCF_045679555.1). Lineage (NCBI taxonomy): Eukaryota > Metazoa > Chordata > Actinopteri > Salmoniformes > Salmonidae > Salvelinus > Salvelinus alpinus. The sequence goes on from NC_092117.1 coordinate 14,147,022, forward strand.
AAGGATCGGTAGGATAGTCAGTTTTATGAGGGTATGTTTGGCAGCATGAGTGAAGGAGGTTTTGTTAGCGAAATAGGAAGCCAATTCTAGATTTAATTTTGGATTGGAGATGCTTAATGTGAGTTTGGAAGGAGAGTTAACAGTCTAACCAGACACCTAGGTGTTTGTAGTTGTCCACATATTCTAAATCAGAACCGTCCAGAGTTGTGATGCTAGTCGGGCAGGAGGGTGCGGGCAGCAAAGTTGAAGAGCATGCACTTAGTTTTACTTGCATTTAAAAGCAGTTGGAGGCCTCAGAAGGAGTGTTCATAAGCTTACACTGCACCTGTACACAGCCCATCTGTAAATAGCCCACCCAACTACCTCATCCCCATATTGTTATTTATTTTTGCTCTTTTGCACCCCAGTATCTCTACTTGTACATCATCATCTGCACATATATCACTCCAGTGTTAACGCTAAATTGTAATTATTTCGCCACTATGGCCTATTTATTGCCTTACCTCCCTAATCTTACTACATTTGCACACACTGTATATATATTTTTCTATTGTGTACATTTGTTTATCGCATGTGTAACTCTGTGTTGTTGTTTTTGTCGCACTGCTTTGCTGTATCTTGGCCAGGTCGCAGTTGTAAAGGTGAAATAAAATAAAAACATAAAAAATAAATACCTTGTCACAACACAACTGATTGGCTCAAACGCATTAAGGAAAGAAATTCCACAAATTAACTTTTAACAAGACAAACTTGTTGATTGAAATGCATTCCAGGTGACTACTTCATGAAGCTGGTTGAGCGAATGCCAAGAGTGTGCAAAGCTGTCATCAAGGCAAAGGGTGGCTACTTTGAAAAATATGGTTTGGTTACTACATGATTCCATATGTGTTATTTCATAGTTTTGATGTCTTCATTATTATTCTACAATGTAGAAAATAGTCTAAATAAAGAAAAACCCGGGAATGAGTAGGTGTGTCAAAATTTTGACTTGTACTGTATACAGTCGTCACCAAAGGTTTTGAGAATGACACCAATATTAATTTTCACAAAGTCTGCTGCCTCAGTTTGTGTGATGGCAATTTGCAATTACTCCAGACTGTTATGAAGAGTGATCAGATGAATTGCAATTAATTGCAAAGTCCCTCTTTGCCATGAAAATGAACTGAATCCCCAAAAAACATTTCCACTGCATTTCAGCCCTGCCACAAAAGGACCAGCTGACATGTCAGTGATTCTCTCGTTAACACAGGTGTGAGTGTTGACGAGGACAAAGCTGGAGATCACTCTGTCATGCTGATTGACTTCGAATAACAGACTGGAAGCTTCAAAAGGAGGGTGGTGCTTGGAATCATTGTTCTTCCTCAGCCAACCATGGTTACCTGCAACGAAACACGTGCCGTCGTCATTGCTTTGCACAAAAAGGGCTTCACAGGCAAGGATATTCCTGCCAGTAAGATTGCACCTAAATCAACCATTTATCGGATCATCAAGAACTTCAAGGAGAGCGGTTCAATTGTTCTGAAGAAGGCTTCAGGGCGCCCAAGAAAGTCCAACAAGCACCAGGACCGTCTCCTAAAGTTGATTCAGCTGCGGGATCGGGGCACCACCAGTACAGAGCTTGCTCAGGAATGGCAGCAGGCTGGTGTGAGTGCATCTGCACGCACAGTGAGGCAAAGACTTTTGGAGGATGGCCTGGTGTCAAGAAGGGCAGCAAAGAAGCTACTTCTCTACAGGAAAAACATCAGGGACAGACTGATATTCTGCAAAAGGTACAGGGATTGGACTGCTGAGGACTGGGGTAAAGTCATTTTCTCTGAATCCCCTTTCCGATTGTTTGGTGCATCCGGAAAAAAAGCTTGTCCGGAGAAGACAAGGTGAGCGCTACCATCAGTCCTGTGTCATGCCAATAGTAAAGCATCCTGAGACCATTCATGTGTGGGGTTGCTTCTCAGCCAAGGGAGTGGGCTCACTCACAATTTTGCCTAAGAACACAGCCATGAATAAAGAATGGTACCAACACATCCTCCGAGAGCAACTTCTCCCAAACATCCAGGAACAGTTTGGTGACAAACAATGCCTTTTCCAGCATGACGGAGCACCTTGCCATAAGGCAAAAGTGACAACTAAGTGGCTCGGGGAACAAAACATCGATATTTTGGGTCCATGGCCAGGAAACTCCCCAGACTTTAATCCCATTGAGAACTTGCGGGTGGACAAACAAAAACCCACAAATTCTGACAAACTCCAAGCATTGATTATGCATGAATGGGCTGCCATCAGTCAGGATGTGGCCCAGAAGTTAATTGACAGCATGCCAGGGCAGATTGCAGAGGTCTTGAAAAAGAAGGGTCAACACTGCAAATATTGACTCTTTGCATCAACTTCATGTAATTGTCAATAAAAGCCTTTGACACTCATGAAATGCTTGTAATTATACTTCAGTATTTCATAGTAACATCTGACAAAAATATCTAAAGACACTGAAGCAGCAAACTTTGTGAAAATTAATATTTGTGTCATTCTCAAAACTTTTGGCCACGACTGTATATAATTCCTTGGCTATGTAGTATACAATAGCATCGCCTAGGCTAAGGAAAGTTATTGGGTCATGTAGTAATGGCGGGACTTAAATGGTTAATCTCCAGACAGGTCTGTCGTCCTCCATGACATGTCTTCCATTGTGTACGGGAAGTTGCTCGACATGAGACACTTGTGATCAGAGAAGAGGCATATATGATTGAAGTCTGAACTTTTTCTACTATTGAGCATCATCATCATCATTACATCATCTTAACCTCCCACCCGCTCAGCTCAGTCTCGGGTACTCAGTCGCCGAAGTGGTATCGCCACTCCGCATCAATTTTGTTATCAGACGTTGTCATTTTACTATTAGGTGCAACGGACTTTTCTCTTCTTATGTGTACGTCTATTTGTGTCAAGATGAATAGCTTGAAGGCGTTTAAGGAGCCATTCGGTAAGTCTGCACTTTTATTTAAAATGTTTAAATGATATAGATATGTCGTTTATGGCCCTCTTGTATGTTATCTATAGGCTACTTACTGGTTATGGATGAAGGTCGTCCTTATTAACGCATGTTTGAATACACATCTTCCCACTGGGCGAAAACGGTTTGAATCAACGTTGTTTTCACGTCATTTCAACAACAAACAATTCAACGTGGAAAACTGATTTAATTTGTATAAAGACATAAACGTAGTTTTTCACCCAACATATTACTTTATTAGGCAAGTCAGTTAAGGACAAATTCATATTTACAATGACCGCCTACCGGGGAACTGTGGGTTAAAAAAATATACGTTGAATGACGTCTGTGCCCAGTGGGTTGTGTGCTTTTTGAACAACCTACTAATTTACAAACGGACAGTCTAACTGTAATATTGGAATGTCCTTTTGATTTGTTTTTTTTTTTAAATGTAGGCTATCAGAACTTTTTTATTGATACATATTTCCACATCTTAGTTGTAAGAATGTATTGACATAACAGAGAACCTGCATTTTATTGGTTCTATTTCAATGACCTCTTCTCACAACTGGCATTTCCCCAAACATAAAAATCCCCTTCCTGTATCGATGACAGTAAGGGACTTGCACCTTATTCTCAGTCAGTGGCGGTCGGTGCAGTTTAAGATGAGGGAGGATGATAAAAATAATTATGTGTATGGCCTTATTTCTATTACAGCATATTGGATGGCTGTCATTCATATTCCATTCAAATCAAATCACATATTTAGCAGATGTTATTGCAGGTGTAGCAAAATGCTTGTGTTCCTAGCCCCAACAGTGCAGTAGTATCTAACAATACACACACATCTAAAAGTAAAATAATGGAGTTAAAAAATATATAAATATTAGATTGAGCAATGTTGGAATGGCATTAACTAAAATACAGTAGAATAGAATACAGTATATGCATATGAGATGATTAAAGCAGTATGTAAACATTATTTAAACATTTATTAAAGTGACAAGTGTTCCATTATTAAAGTGGCCAGTGATTCCAAGTCCATGTGTATAGGGCAGCAGCCTCTAAGGTGCAAGGTTGCGTAACTGGGTGGAAGCTGGATTGTGATGGCTATTTAACAGTCTAATGGCCTTGACATAGAAGCTGTTTTTCAGTCTCTATGTCCCAGCTTTGATGCACCTGTACTGACCTCGCCTTCTGGATGTTAGCGGGGTGAACAGGCCGTGGCTCGGGTGGTTGATTTCCTTGATGATCTTTTTGGCCTTAAGCGTTCCACCTTCTCCACTGCGGCCCTGTCAATATAGATAGGGGCGTGCTCCCTCTGCTGTTTCCTGAAATCCACAATCAGCTCCTTTGTTTTGTTGACATTGAGTGAGAGGTTATTTTCCTAGCGCCACTCTCCCAGGGCCCTCACCTCCTCCCTGTTGGCTGTCTCATCGTTGTTGGTAATCTGTTGTGTTGTCTGCAAACTTGATGATTGAGTTGGAGGCGTGCATGGCCATGCAGTCATAGGTGAACAGGAAGTACAGGAGGGGGCTGACCACGCACACTTGTGGGGCCCGTGTGTTGAGGATCAGCGAAGTGGAGGTGTTGTTTCCTACCTTCACCACCTGGGGGCGGCCCGTCAGGAAGTCCAGGTGCCAGTTGCACAGGGCGGGGTTCAGACCCAGGTTCCCGAGCTATAGTCACAGCATTCTTACATAGGTATTCCTCTTGTCCAGATGGGATAGGGCAGTGTGCAGTCAATGGCGATTGCATCGTCTGTGGATCTATTGGGGCGGTAAGCAAATTGAAATGGGTCTAGGGTTCCAGGTAAGGTAGAGGGGATATATATCCTTAACTAGCCTCTCAAAGCACTTCATGATGACAGAAGTGAGTGCTACAGGGCGATAGTCATTTAGTTCAGTTACCTTTGCTTTCTTGGGTACAGGAACAATGGTGGACATCTTGAAGCAAATGTCCAGAAGCAAGACGTGGGTGGTTTTCCCTTTGTAGTCAGTGATTGTCAATAGCCCCTGTCACCCAGCTCAATGTAAGATTGATAGGTTTAGGCTTCTACATGACACTTTAATTTTCTCTGTACCCATCATGAGGTTGCTACTACATAGCCTATGAAGGAAAGTTTACAACAGAGAATTTAGAGGCATCAAGGTGACAGACAGTGACACATTCAATACTGCCTTGCACACTCTTGCCTGCATCTAGCTGATCTAGGGAGTAATCATTAGTCCAACAGTTGCAAATGTGAATTTCTATTGGACAAATTCTGGTATTTTTATCCCAGTTTCGTTCCGTTTAAGAAATGTTTTTGAACAGAGTCGGCGGAATGAATATGCCCCTAATAACAGTCAAACACAGTTCACTGCATTCTATAGCTAAGTGAAAGTAAGACAATATACACCCAAATATAGCTAAGTAGCTCTTTCTCTCTCTTCTCCTTAATTTTGGAAGAAATTAATTTGTTCAAAACTGTTCAACAATTGTCCTTCTCTCTCTTTGAGTCAACTACTCACCACATTTTATGCACTGCAGTGCTAGCTAGCTGTAGCTTATGCTTTCAGTACAAGTTCATAATTGGGTGAACATGTCAGTTCATGTTGCAAGAGCTCTGATAGGTTGGAGGACGTCATCCGGAAGTTGTCATAATTACTGTGTAATTCTATGGAAGGGGGTGAGAACCATGAGCCTCCTAGGTTTTGTATTGAAGTCAATGTACCCAGAGGAGGACGGAAGCTAGCTGCTGTTGAGGCTACTCTAGACCTTCATTGCAAAACAGTGTTTTAATCAATTATTTGGTGACGTGAATATATTTAGTATAGTTTTATCTAAAAAGGAACACTTTTTTCATGTTTCACTATTTGTATTTTTATGAAATTCACTGAGGAAGATGGTCCTCCCCTTCCTAATCTGAGGAGCCTCCACTGCTCTCGGTGGATGTATAAGATGTGTGGGAGTTGGAAAATATAACATTTTGTCAGTGATAAAAGTGAGTAGGGTAGGCCTAGCCTATGCCAAACTGTACTAACGTGATTAAACATAACAGTTTTATGCTATCTCAAATGTGAGACATTGGACACCCTGATGAATCAAACCTAAATGGCTAACTATGCTACTGTGTTTTTTAAATGTCAATGTTGTAAAGAATATAACCCCACATTTTAAATGTTTGGTTTTCACTGTGAATCTATAATGATTTTAAATGGTTAATCAATAATATTTGCAAATGTAAATGGCTGTTTTGGTGTGGGTGTGAAAATGTGAGCTGACCCCTTGAGCTCATGCAAATGAATGACATTTACTCTGTGATCTGTTTGAACAGATACCTGTTGGGTCTTGAGGATGCCTTTTCACTTGAATGAGCAGAACAATAATAGCCCACTGCTACACAATGCTCTGGTTCTTTCATAAAAATGTCTGCTTTTTTAATACTGAAACGTTGTCCTCATCAGCATGTCTTGAAGAACAATAGCTCTAATATTGCTTACTATTGCGTTGTCAATTTTAATATAGCAGCCAAGGCCTTTACAGCAGCCGGAGCTTTTATAGCAGCCGAGGGCTTTAGGCCAGCAAAGTACGCCTCATCTCACTCAACAAATCACAGAACTTATTTTTCACGCTGAGCATGGTGGAACTTGAGTTTTCCAGCACAGACACACACACACACACAACCCTCAATCATCCACCGTGCATAGACGAGGCAACGAGGCATTTGTCCATCTTTGTGTTAGATATAGAAACTGCATGGATTGAGTTAGGTATTAGCACGTCAGCACGCCATTCATCTCAAGCCATTTGTGTGCCTTTGTCACTGCCGAGCAAATGCACCGTTACACGATCTGATAAAATGTTTAAAAAACCTTGACTTATCTTAGCAGCAAAGGCATGGGTGGTCAAAAAGGAGAAAATCTAGGTTCATCTCTGTGGAATCATGGCCTCGAGGGATCTAACGTTATTATGATGAGGCTTATATTTCATCTCTTGAACTTTTTCCTGAGCGAGTAGGTACATGTCTCTGCATTCCCTGTGCAGCAGAAACAATACTGAGATGAGCTGGGTTTCTGCTTATAGTTGATGAGTAGGGGATGTGGGGCTGATGTGTCTCAGCATTGCATGCACTAATAAGGAGCAAGGTAGAACGAGTATTCATTACCAAAGGATCTGTACATAACTCTGTGCAACCGCAGGCCTAGAATGAGACTCTATTTCTATGTATGCAACAGCAATTACATGGTTATTACAGTGACACTGCATAAAACATCACTGTAACTGTTCTGCTGTTATTGATCTTACTGAGAGCTTGGCATATGGAGAGGTAACTGGCAGGTCCTCTCTTGTCTCACTGTCATCATAATCATGTAGGAAACAGTTGAGAAAATACTGCAAGATGTACTCTTTTCCCACGTGGCACAGATGTCAATTCAACGTCTATTCCACGTTGATTCAATGTAATTTAATTCAACGTTAATTGAACCAGTGTGTGCCAATTGAGTTGTTTGTAGCCTCCACAGAAATTATCACAGTTTCTGGACTGTGATTTATGACTAGAATATGTGAAAATAATCTTGTTCAATCAAAACTCGTGAGGGTGTTTTAGTAGTTATTTGACATCTTGACAAAATGTACCTTCTTGTTGGTGATATGTTCAATCAATGACATAGACTGACAGGCCCCTGGTGCGAGTGACCTTACAGCTCCATTATAATAACATTTGCTGTGGTAAAATTGGATATGGTGCATCAGTGTGTGTGTTTGTGTGTATATGTTTGCTCACGTCACCAATGTGAGAAAACCCTGAAGATGTTGTCTCTTGTTCGAGGAAGTGAGCCCACCCACGTGTTTTCTTTTGAGATCTTTGCCTGGCACAGTTTCAACTGTGTCACTAACTTAATTAATGTGGCTATAGGAAATGGTCTTTAGTTCACTTGAATGTGTTTACAAACCCAAGGTTCCCATCTAAGCTGAAGTGAGTGTCAGCTTCATGGAATGTAACCTAAGAAAGGCCAGAAAAGTCAGAGCAGCTCTTTATTTGAAGCCCTCAGGTCTCATACAATAGCCTTACAATGATGCAGACTGATAGAAGCCTGAATGACCTTGTAGAGGTACAGGTAAGTGCCAAAATAATGTAAAGATGAGCAAATGAGGAATACAAAGTAAATTGAAAGCAGGTGCTTCCACACAGGTGTTGTTCCTGAGTTAATTAAGCAACTAACATCTAATCATGCTTAGGGTCATGTATAAAAATACTGAGTAGGCCATTATTTTGGCTACCATGGCTATGCCCCCATAGGATGACTATGCCCCCATCCACAGGGCACAAGTGGTCACTGGATGGTTTAATGAGCATGAAAACAATGTAAACCATGGCCGTCTCAGTCACCAGTTCTTAACCTAATTGAACACTGATGAGAGATTCTGGAGCGGCGCCTGACACAGCGTTTTCCACCACCATCAACAAAACACCAAATAATGGAATTTCTCATGGAAGAATGGTGTTGCATCCCTCCAATAGAGTTCCAGACACTTGTAGAATCTATGCCAAGGTGCATTGAAGCTGTTCTGGCTCGTGGTGCCCAACGTCCTATTAAGACACTTTATGTTGGCGTTTCCTGTATTTTGTCAGTTAGACTTAGCTGTATGTTTTAGAGCCAAAATTGAGGGCTTTGTACATCTGCAACTCATCCATGTGTGTCCATGTCCACTATATCAGGACCCAGGACAATCAATAATTTCAGATTTAATGTATCCTCTTCATTCTGATATTTGCTTTGTTGAAAAACTGCATTCCATCATTTCCATCAGCCATCATTGTATATAACATCTGCAATATGTTCCTTTATGCATTGTTCTCTTCATGTAATATCCCTGTCTTGTCTCGACAGATAGAATCATCTCTGAACCAGTGGAGGACACAGATACTAGTAGCTTCATGGCAGAAATGGTATGGCCGTCTAATATCATCAGAAACAAACATGTGTTAAGAAATGTACAATCTGAATTTAATTGAATATAATTTCAAAAGAATAGAACAAAATGAATGCTAACTCTTCAGTCTGAGTAGACCGAGAAAAGCCATCTTTTCAGAAAATAGCCATGTAAAGTAATTTAACCATAGTTGAGTACATTATGCTGGGATTTCTTACGCCCAGGGACTAATATAGAAGCAAGTTGCAACAAGCCACTTTTTGCTATCCAACACGAGTATAATATTTCTCCACAGTTTATATGTGTTTTAATTGCTATCTCTCTGTCTTCAAATATTTCTATCACTGTAAAGATCAGAATCCATCAGTGTCATTTTGTAGCAAAGATGAACATGTGTGTTTGTGTCTCTTAGTCCTTGAAGTCCAACTATCCAGTCCAAGTCACAGAACCTCAAGGTAGGTGCTCTAAGCTCAGTACATCTGTTCACACAACTGATGTGCCTTTCTGGGGCCACTGATGAGAAAGTACAATATTCATCTATACTGTCGATCTGTCCTTTCCAGATACAGTGACACTGCAGCTGAGGTCCATGCCACCTGGCTACCTCACACCTCTCTCAGACAGAATAAAACAGGTGGGTGATGGGCTCACTTACACTGAGATAAAGTGTAGTTTCTGTGTGTTAGTTTCATATTAATGTGAAAATGTGGTGATGAGCCTTGACAGGATGCTCCTGTAAACTGTAGATTACTAAAGATAACTCCAACCGCTAAGCCAGCATCTGAAAATGTCATGACCTGGCCTGTAATGTTTGAGCCTTTGTAACTGGAACTAGTGGTTGGTGTCAAAACCACAAGACCGTTTTAATGAGTGAGAATAATCGCTTGTTTCCGTATAGGAAAAGGTTTGTGAGTTTGTTTAAAAAGGTTGTGTTATTTTAATGCTATCAATTAGAGTACTGTAAGGCAGGTATTCCAAATAAAAATGTGATTCACATGTTTTTTTATATATTTAAAAAAACTCACCCAAATGTATAGCCCTGTTGGAAAATATACATGGGCTGTTTGAAAATGCTATACATTTGGGTGAGTTTTTTTCTCTCGCCTGAGTAGCCTTGTTTCACTGCCAAAAATGTAATTAAACCATCTAGTGTTCAGCGAAATAACAACACAATGTCAAATACAGGTAGCCTAGTCAAATAATTAACATCCAATCACATTAACCATTACTCTCTCGCGGGAATTCAACTAACGGTCATTATGTAGCCAAACGTAGCTGCTGCTCATGTTGGTATCTGTACTGATGGCGCAAAAGCCATGACAGGGAGACATAGTGGAGTGGTAACGTGCGTGCAAGCAGTTGCTCCCGACGCAACTTGGGTACACTGTAGCATCCACCGAGAGGCTCTTGCTGCCAAGGGAATGCCTAACCGCTTGAAAGACGTTTTGGACACTACAGTGAAAATGGTTAACTTTGTTAAAGCAAGGCCCCTGAACTCTCGTGTATTTTCTGCACTATGCAATGATATGGGCTGCGACCATGTAATGCTTTTACAACATACAGAAGTGCGCTGGTTATCAAGGGGCAAAGTATTGACACATTTTTTTAAATTGAGAGACGAGCTTAAAGTTTTCTTTACTGACCATTTTCTCACACGACTGGCCTATCTGGGTGATGTTTTTTCTCGCCTGAATGATCTGAATCTAGGATTATAGGGACTCTCCGCAACTATTCAATGTGCGGGACAAAATTGTGGCTATGATTAAGAAGTTGGAGCTCTTCTCTGTCTGCATTAACAAGGACAACACAGGTCTTTCCATCATTGTATGATTTCTTGTGTGCAAATGATCTCAAGCTTACGGACAATGTCAAATGTGATATTGTGAAGCACCTGAGTGAGCTATGTGAGAGTGGATTCTCGGCCCTCACTAGCATGTGTGTGTGGAAAATGATTTAAGACTGGGACTCTCTCCAATACAACCCAACATTGCAGAGTTATGTGTATCCTTTCAAGCACACCCTTCTCATTAACCTGTGGTAAGTTAGTCACAATTTTTGATGAACAAATAAGGTTTAATATGTAAGATCATTAAATAAAGAGCTAAATTATTGATTATTATTATTTGTATGATGGCAAAAAACAACATTTGAGAGTGCGCAGACCCTGGTGCTAGAGGGGGTACACAGCTGGAGGTTGAATGTTTGAAGGGGTACAGGACTATAAAAAGTTTGGGAACCACTGCTGTAAGGTATTCTGAATCATATCGGTAGTTAATTCCTCTCTATAATTAGAACTGAATGTAATGTTTTGTTTTACCCAACCTCGTACAGCCAGTGGAAGATGGTGTAGAGTGCATCTGCACAGGCTCCATCTCACCAGGTAATTTTCATTTTATCATGATATATACTATACCCCTGAACAACATTTCCAAGCACATGTTGTAGATAGATTATAGCAACACATCTTTCAAGACAGATGCATTATATTTGCATACAGTACATGTACCAAAATAGTAGACTAATCATTTATGTGCACTGTATATTTCCAAGGCTGTTGGTAATTCCATTCTCCCTTGCCCCAATCCCTACCCCTTAGACTTCCCCAAGGAGCTGCAGTTCTTGAAAAACCAATGTGAGAAGTGCTGCTGCTCAGCTCCACCTCCAAAGATCAGTGACCTAATGGATGACAACGACTTGCTTGACTTACTGCGTCTTAAACTGGACCCAAATCATTGCACTGTCAAGAACTGGAAGAACTTTGCGAGCCGTTGGGGTATGAGCTATGATGAGCTGACTCTGCTGGAGCACCGGACCCAGGGCTCAATGTGCCACAGCCCCACACAAGAGTTCCTGCTGCGCAACAACCACAAGACCGTCACTGAGCTCACCGAACTTTGCCGGGTCTACCAGCGCATTGATGTGCTGCGGCTTCTGCAACGTTGGATGGAGAACGACTGGCCTTCACGCTGGCAAAATGCTCATTAATCACATATCCCCAACCACCCAAATTATACATTTTACATTATGCTATCCACTTTATTGAATTAGCAATGACAACAGGGACTTGGACCATTTGTTATCAGAAGCCTATTTATTTAACAACCAGTGGTTCCCGGATTTTAGATGATTTGGTGTGCAAAAGACAACTGGATCACATGTTATGACTCCTGCGGAGTTGAGGACTTAATGGGACTGATTGTCGTTTTGTACTTGTTACCAATACTGTAGTTCTGATTATCTCAACCGGCACATTCTTTTCTTTTTCAAAAGGTTCCTCATTCTCTGAATTGTTGTGTGTTCAAGTGTTGATGTACCCACAAAAATAATGAGGCGGTTAGAACATAAAAAGTAGAGCTGTATTAACCAGCATAGCACGTAAAGAAGGTGAGGTGGGAAAAAGAGAACGAGATTAAAAGGGTGAATTGTTCATCAATTGTAACTTTTTAGAACAGTGACCATAATAAGAATCAATGTAGTATACATCATATGGCAAAGATGACAGTGTTGCGTTTTGGTCTTTATAGTTTCATAAAAATAGGAATAATCTCCAAATAATGTATTGTTTGTATTCATAGTTAATGAGTCTTGATTATTTTGGGATAGTTTGATGAAGCTGAGATTGTGTTTTTCAATTTCACTACAGTTTGAATTCTAATTAGGAATTTGCCCTTACGCTTTATCCTGAATGTGGTTCCAATTCCTCTCCCCAAACCCACTTGAAGCAAATAAAAGCTAGATGTTTTACATATTCTTGCTAATCTTATTAACTTTCCCTCAATAACACGTTTAAAAAATAATCATATCCTCATATCATCATTTACTTTAATCATGTCAATTAAAATACTATTTAAGGGATACTGTGAGATTCTGGCATCAGATGAACTCTTGGAAACCATTTTTATGTCTCTGCGTGCAGTATGAAGGAAGTTAGCGGTAGTTTCGCAAACCAATGCTGACTAGTGTTAGCGCAATGACTGGAAATCTACAGGTACGGAAGCATTGAAAATACAGTGACGAAAAAAAGGTTTACTATAGGAAGTCTTCCATGAAAGTTTGAGCTTTCTGTGTGTGTGATGATTATATCAACTTGGTTCATGTTTATTTGTTTTAATTTCAGTGATGAATATCCAATCAAACAGGAATTCAAACCTGCCATGTAATATAATACTGTTACATATTGTTGTAGTCAATTACAGTATAATTTATAGTCAATCACCAATAAATTATTGAGTCATATAGACATTGCTATAGTAGTTTATTGGAGAAGGAAATAACGAATTAATAGTATAATTACATTTCACTGTTCAACAATTGTTTTAGCTTAAAATGTGAAGATGACAGCTTCCATAAAGATTGTGTCCTTTACAGGTGAAACATGTCTGAATTGTGACAGATACAATACTGAGGCATTTGTAAAAAATAAGTAAACTTCCAAGTGAACAGCATTTGGGAAACATTACCATAATTTAAATACGTTTGAGTACACACAGAGCCAAGCCAACGAGCACATTTTCCTTCATTTTGCTGTCAACTGTTTGAATATAGATGTAGCATATGGATTAACTAAGTTATCAGAGAATCGACAAACAAATAATTACATGTTTCTGTTTTGTTTATACATAAAGACAAACCACATCCTTAAAATGGAATTAACTCATGAACAAATTGATGTATTTACAAAGTAGTTACAATCATGTTGGTTTATCCCAAGTGTAAGGTTCACATGACTGGAAACTATCAGTAATATGCATCGGGCTCTTTGATATTCAGACCAAGCATATTGGAGAGGCTTATTGACATGCTATCGTTTTCCTCTGAGTCCACTACAGGGTATTCCAGGCCTATCCCAGATTCAGGTTTCGTAACTTTGAAAGTCCCTCTTTTTAGCTTAGTGGAACTATCTACGTCTGAGGTGGAGCTGACATCAAGGCTAGGGGTACGGAGCTCACCTTTCACTTCTGGTAAGGAGACATTAGCTGTGGGTGTTTTTGCTTTAAATCTATTCAACCGCTCCATGATGTTAATAAGTCCTGAAGATGATGTCACCTTCGGTCCTTCATTCACTTTAGGCAAACTGACCTCTACGCCAGCTGTTTCAAGGCCTCCTTCAAGCTTTGGCGTGCCCATTGCCTCACCAAGGGCCTCGGCAGCATCTTGGAATTCACTCTCAATCTTGTTGTTCTGTGGCAGTCTGTGAAATGTAAACATTGGCACCTCCACCTGATCACGCTTTGATTCATCCCTACTATGTACTTCCTCATCGTCCATGTCAGAATCTTTACCTTTTGAGCCAGATGAGTTAAAGCTTGGCCACTTGAATGGCCATTTGAATGTACTTTTGTGAGTGTCTCCCTCAACATCTACTTTGAGGTCAGCTTCTGGTACATTTACATCCAAATATGGCATGTCAGCACTGGCCTCAACGCCAGGAGCAGAGAGACTCAGTTCAGGGGTACTAATCTCTCCCTCAATTTTGGGTACTGAAACTTCCACATCAGGTGTATTTACATCTGCACTAGCATTAAATTCTGTGCCCTTTATTCTAGGTCCCGAGAGACCAAACTTTGGCATCTTAAAATGTGGCAGTTTTTCAGAGGGAGCCTCAATGTCAACATCTGGAGCTTTAAACTTGACCTCAGGGCCTTTAATGTCTGGGACACTTACTTTAATTCCTGGGGTAGAGAGACTTAGATCAGGACCATTCAACTCTACCTCAGGGCCAGAGAGGTCCGTTTTTGGTAAACTTAGATTTACATCTGGAGCACTGATATCACTTTTAACATTAGGATCAGATAGCTTGAGGAATGCTAAATCTACCTTTGGGGCTTCAAGCCGACTCTCAACTCTGGGAACTGAAACATTAATGTCAGGTGTCTCAACGTCAAGGTTTTGTCTCTCCAGTTCGGAACCTGAAAGGCCAAATGTGGGGAGCTTAAAATGGGGCAATTTGAATTTGCCTGAAGGGGCATCAATGTCTACATCTGGAGCTTTTAGATCTAGTCCAGGTCCTTTGAGATCAGTTTTGGGTACATTAATTCTAATCTCTGGTACATTCACTTCATCAAGTTTGGGGGCAGAACGGTTGAGGTCTGGTGTTTTCAGCTCTACTACAGTGGCTTGGAGGTCAGCTGTCGGTAAATTGACATCCACATCAGGAACAGAGACATCCAATTTAGGGGCCTTTAGCTCAGCATCAAGGTTTGGTCCTTTAACTCTTTGTCCTGTTAAACTGGATTTGGGGAGTTTGAATTTGGGCAACTTCAAGATTCCAGATGGGGCATCAAGGTCAACTTCTGGGGCTTTAAGATCTATCGCTCGACCTTTAATGCCAGCTTCAGGTAAATTGGTCCTCAAATCTGGAGCAGCCATAGATCCCTTGATTGTGGGGGCAGAAAGTTCTGGTGTTTTCAGCTCTACTACAGTGGCTTGGAGGTCAGCTGTCGGTAAATTGACATCCACATCAGGAACAGAGACATCCAATTTAGGGGCCTTTAGCTCAGCATCAAGGTTTGGTCCTTTAACTCTTTGTCCTGTTAAACTGGATTTGGGGAGTTTGAATTTGGGCAACTTCAAGATTCCAGATGAGGCATCAAGGTCAACTTCTGGGGCTTTAAGATCTATTGCTCGACCTTTAATGCCAGCTTCAGGAAAATTGGTCCTCAAATCTGGAGCAGCCATAGATCCCTTGATTGTGGGGGCAGAAAGGTCTGGTGTTTTCAGCTCTACTACAGTGGCTTGGAGGTCAGCTGTCGGTAAATTGACATCCACATCAGGAACAGAGACATCCAATTTAGGGGCCTTTAGCTCAGCATCAAGGTTTGGTCCTTTAACTCTTTGTCCTGTTAAACTGGATTTGGGGAGTTTGAATTTGGGCAACATGAATGTTCCAGAGGGAGCATCAGGGTCAACTTCTGGGGTGTCAAAATCTACCTCTGGACCTTTGATGTCCGCTTCAGGCAAACTGACACTCAAATCTGGAGCAGCGATGGTTCCCTCAATCTTTGGAGCAGAAAGGTCCAGGTCTGGTGTTTTCAGCTCTACTACAGGGGTTAGGAGGTCAGCAGTCGGCAAACTGACATCCACATCAGGAACAGAGACATCCAATTTTGGGGCCTTTAGCTCAGCATCAAGGTTTGGTCCTTTAACTCTTCGCCCTGTTAAACTGAATTTTGGGAGTTTGTATTTTGACAACTTGAATGTTCCAGAAGGAGCATCAGGGTCAATTTCAGGCAAACTGATATTGAAATCTGGAACAGCAATGTCTTCCTCAATTGCTGGTGCTGAAAGGTTGAGATCTGTTGTTTTCAAGTTGAGACAGGGCCCTTTCAGATCTGCTTCAGGTGAATTAACATCAACAGCTAATTCTGGGGTCTTAAGATCAGCATCTACATCAAGTTCCGGTCCTTTTACTTTTCTTATTTTTGGCCATTTTAGTTTCGGCAACTTGAATTTTCCAGAGGGAGCATCAAGGTCTAAATCTACATCTGGTCCTTTGAGGTCAGCTTCAGGCAAACTGACATTGATATCTGGAACAGCGATGTTTCCTTCAATTGCTGGTGCTGAGAGGTTGAGATCAGAGCCTTGGAGATCTGCTTCTGGTAAATTCACATCAACCTCCGGAGCTGAGAGGTCCAAATCTGCTTTCTTTAGATCAGCATCAATATCAAGGTTTGGTCCCGTCACCTTATGTCCAGACCAGTTAATTTTGGGCATTTTTAAAGTTGGAAATTGTTTCTTTCCAGTGGGTGCCTCAATGTTGACTGCTGGTGCCTGAAGATCTACATCTGGAACAGCAATGTCTGCTGTAATTGATGGTGTGGAGAGGTTAAGATCAAGGCCTTGGAGATCTGCTCCTGGTAAATTCACATCAACATTGGGAGCTGATAGGTCCAAATCTGCTCTCTTCAGATCCCCATCAAGCTTTGGTCCCTTCACCTTATGTCCAGTCCAGTTAATTGTGGGCATTTTTAAAGTTGGAAATCTTTGCTTTCCAGAGGGTGTCTTAATGTCTATCTCTGGTGCTTGAAGATCTACATCTGGACCTTTCAAATCAGCTGTGGGCTTCTTTAGGTTGAACCACTTGAATTTTCCAGAATGAGCATCAGTGTCAACATTTACCTCTGGGCCTTCAAGGTCAGCTTTGGGTAAAGTAAGATCTACATCTGGTGCATTTATTTCTCCATCAACGTTTGGAGTGGCGAGATTCAATTCTTCGAGACCCTTAACCTTGGGTCCAGAGAGACCAAACTTTGTTTTTTTTAGAGTAAGCCATTTAAATTTCCCTGAAAGGGGCTCAATGTCCACTTCTGATGCGTTCAGGTCTACTTCAGGGCCTTTGATATTTGCATTTGGAAGATTTGTGTGCAAATCAGGCATGTTAATCCCTGCCTCAACTTCAGGGACAGAGAGACTGAGGTCAGGTGCCTTCAGATCTGCATCAACATCAATGTCTGGAGCTTTTATATTTGGTCCAGAGAGCCTGAAATTGGGCTTTTTGAGTGTTGGGAACTTAAGTTTCCCATTGGGAGGATGAATATCAACAACAGGGGCTTTCACATCTACCTCAGGGCCGCTGAGTTCTGCTTTGGGTAAATTCAATTCTAAATCTGGGTTGCTCATATCAGCCTCAATCTTTGGGACAGAAATATCAACGGTTGGTTTCTCCAGATCTGCCTTAACATCCACACCAGGGGAGTTGACTTTGGGCCCATGAAGACCAAATTTGTGTTTATTTAAATGAGGCCATTTGAATTTACTTGAGGGAGCCTCAATGTCGATATCTGGAGCTTGCAGATCTACCTCAGCTTTTGGTATACTCAAGTCTACATCTGATGCGCTTATCTCTCCATCAATGTTTGGAGTGGAGAGATTCATGTCAGGTGCAGACAGGTCAGCATCTATGTCCACTTCATGTCCCTTCATTTTTGGTCCAGATAATCCAAACGTGGGCTTTGTGAGAGTAAGCCATTTGAATTTGCCAGAAGGAGCCTCTATGTCAACATCTGGAGCTTTCAAGACAGCATTTGGCCCATTCAAATCTGGGCGTTTGATTTCCACATCAGGGGCTGAGAGGTTCAGGTCTCGTGTCTCTAGCTCTCCACTGAAACCAGGGCCTTCTAAATCTGCTGATACATTCACATCTCCCTTTGGCGCTTTGGCTTTTACGTGTGGTAGTTTGAAGTGAGGCATTTTGAATTTTGGATGCTTGTACTTCAATCCACTCGTCTTAACCTCAGGTTTCTCCAAGTCAAGTGAAGCATCTGGAGTGCTGAACTCTGGTGTTGATAGACTGACTTTAGGGTGTGTGAGGGTGCCCTCCTGATCTGCTCCTTTCATTACTGGCCCAGATATTCCAATGGTGGGGAACTTTGCACCTCCATCAGGTCCAGGTGTGTCCAATGTAACATTGGGCAATTCCCCATTCAAAGTGGGAACATTGATTTCATTCTTCAACCAGCCTTCTGCATTTAATTGTCCATTGAGGCCATTAACCTCAGTAGATGGTGCCTCAACTGCTCGCTGCATTCTGCTGTAGGTATCTTTGAGCATCTGTAGACAAACAAATAGCAATTAAGTGGTAGACAATGTTGGCAGTCATGTACAAAGTGGAGTTTTTATTCAAAGGTATTGATCCATATTGATCCATAATACATTATTCATATAATTGTTCAGAAATGAAAAAGAACCTTGAGCATAGTGTAATGACTGCTGACATAAATCATGAAGTAAATTTGATTCTGAAACGTACATCCCCGGGACTTTTGAGACCACTGTCCAATGAGCCGAGTCTGACGCTGGCATTCAGATCCGGCTTTGTCACAAAACTCATGTTGTCTTCGTAAGGCTCCATGATCTTAAGTATTTTCATCAGGTCATCTTTATTGAGGTGGTTAAGATGTATGGTGGCAGCAACAATCTCATCGCCTAAAACAGTAGAAAAAATGGAGGGTTGAAAAAATGTCTGTCGTTTTCTTATATGTACAACCAATAACAAAACGTACATATGCTTTACATTTTATAATTAAGAATGTTTTTTGTTGTTGCAAAAATGAACTGATCTGTGACATTTTACCTTCTTTCAAGCCACTCTTATTAGTGACTCTAGGGTCTGTGATTCCAGTGATGACAACTCCTCCTCTGTCTGAATCCTCCAGGACCAAGCTTTCGGAATAACGACTTTGCTGACTTTCCCCATTCTAAGTGGTCAACAGTGAAATACAATTAAATCAAATCAATTGTAGTCACTATCATGAAGTTTAAGCATCAACTGTTTGTAACAGTTAAATTAGCATGTGAGCAGCATTCAAAGACTCTGGTAAGACAAAATATTTGCATGGTTTTAGGATCTGATTTCCAACAAGATAGATATGTTTTCCTAAAAATAAGCTACTTCCTCAATGCTTCTGTTCTTTTAAAGGGAAAATCTGCATTTCAAACACTGTTTTTGTACAAAGTTGAGAGGTGAGGCTGGAGAAATGAGACCACTCTCAAATTCATTGACAGAGCAATAGATGCAAGGACTGACTAACCATGATATAAAAAGTATAGTTTTAACATGTTTTGAAGCTAGTGTTGGTTTACAATTCCATTGTTTACTAACAATGGAGCAAAATAAGTGTATATATTTTGGGTTCCGATGGGGTATGACAGTGGAACTAAGCTAATGAAGCTTTTTAAGTTAGATTCTTCATGAATCAATGGGTATAATTAATTTAAAAAATGGATGTACCAATCGCAGATTGCCTCTTTAATGGGAAGCATGAAAGGTTATGAAATGTCAGGAAACTGTATAAATAAAGTATTTCACTCACCATGATTTCTGAAGTATATTTACAGCAGCATATCAAGAAAAATGTTCACTATAACCTGTAAAAACAAAGTAGTGAGGTGCAGTTAATAATGTGGTTTAAGAAGCCGATATAAACAACAATAAAACAATTCATCTTACAGGGTTTTGTATCAAGAATGGTCCACCACCCAAAGGACATCCAGACAACTTGAACCAACTGTAAGAAGCATTGGGGTGAACATGGGCCAGCATCCCTGTGGAGCGCTTTCGACACCTTGTAAAGTCCATGCCCTGACAAATTGATGCTGTTCTGAGGGCAAGGGGGGTGTAACACAATATTAGGAAGGTGTTCTTAATGTTAATAACGACAATAATATCCATGCTAAAGCTTGTCAAAGCTCTCTGCCTTTAATTTACTGCTGCCAGACTGACAGCGACACCCACAAACAGCCTCACGCCTCAGGAATCCAAGGCATGGCCCCGTGCCAGGATGCTCGGGGGAATGTATTGCAAACCAGTTGGTTGAGACACATGCTAGCTTACATGCCATACCTACTATCACACTGCCACACACACTACTCTCAATTAATATATTCATTCACCTGCATTGTGATACTGAGGGTTTGGGTGGGCAACATGTCAGAAAGAAGAAATGGTGTAAGTGGAATTATGAGTGTCATGATATTGGCTTCAAAACAATACATTATTACACCACCACAAATGCATTCTGTGAAAATGTGAAACATGAAGCCACATAAGTTTGGTTACAACTTTAACCGGTCTCTCTGTTTCATGAAACGGAAAAAAGTTATTTTTCAATCTCTATAAATATTAGAAGTAAAAGAAGATATAAGGCAGTTGAAGCAAGTCAATAGTTGTGGGTTTATAATTGTGGCTTCATAGGCCAGCAAAAACACAGCACGAATGGCTTGGCTTGGTATGCAACACATTAAATATGTAAAAGGAGTTCTATGAGACAATGATTGAAATGCTGTATACCATTTCATCATGTTATGGTGGCTTCATTCTCATCTGACCACTATGAAGAACGTAACGCAACAGCAACACCTCAGAGATATTAAGTAACAAGGGTACTATAAAAGACACAATACACATGTTTCCGTGACATAGATTAAGCTTGGACTAAAAAGCGTGCTCAACTGGAGAATCTCAATGGAGAATTCTATTCCAGGACTAGGCTTAATGTGTGTCTGGAAAACCAGCCCTATATGTTTGATGAATAGTACCACACTAGCAAAATCCACTTCACCAATAATTGATCAATCTACAGTTCTGGGCAAGGTATGTTGACAAACTATCTTTCAGGGTGACGCCAAGTTCATTAACAATCAGCCAACAACAATAACCCATGTGGCAAAATACATTACTGAAATACGATCCTACATCCACCCACAAATGTCGATATCACACAAATCAAGTCGTAGGGGCACACAAATCAAATTATTTACTACCTTCACCTGCTCATTTACATTTAAGTCAAGGCAATTTCACGAGGGACTATTTAATCTGTTTAGCAAAACATTTAAAATATAAAACTAAAAGAATTTCATAAAATTGCAGAAACTATAAATCCATGACTAGTTTCAACACAGCATGATGAACAACTGTTAGGCCTCTGTACTCTACATACAAAATCACTAAACTGATTAAAGTTCCCATTGTACCATCAGCACGAATGACAATGTTAAATATCACATTCTAATGGCAACAAAAGGCTTTTCAAGCTCATCTTTGTATGCTGGGGCTTC
Organism: Salvelinus alpinus; assembly: GCF_045679555.1. Classification (NCBI taxonomy): domain Eukaryota; kingdom Metazoa; phylum Chordata; class Actinopteri; order Salmoniformes; family Salmonidae; genus Salvelinus; species Salvelinus alpinus. The sequence goes on from NC_092117.1 coordinate 14,168,485, forward strand.
GCTGGGCTCGGATTAGGGCATAGGATGGGAAGGACTCACCTTGTCAACGTCTTAGAGTCCTCCAAAAGCCCAGGCAATGTTGTCTCCTCTGTACCTCAGCTGTTCTGTCAATTTAAGAGGATCTGTCAGTTAAATGCCTTTTCTGTCCACCACCTGAGCTGGAGAACAGGTTAGGCTACACCTAGACCTGCTCCTCAGTGCCACCCCAACCCCCACCCTGAACCCTTTCACAGGAAGAGGGACATGTCATACACCTTTGCGGGGCTGGTGACAACCGAAACTTGCGAAGAGAGTGAGAGGTCATGAATAAGAGAAGTACACACCACTCCTCCTTAACAGGCTGAACCAGGTTTACGAAGAGAAAAGAAACAGAGGCCTACAATAGTTGCAAAACATGCATTTACACTCATCAACAAATTAATGCGCTCACACACACACACACACACACACACACACACACACACACACACACACACACACACACACACACACACACACACACACACACACACACACACACACACACACACACACACACACACACACACACACACACACACACACACACACACACACACACACACACAGAGCTCTGGAAAAATGAATGGAATCAAAAGATTCTGACCATCAAACATTCATCAGTATTTGCCATCTCCTACTGTATCCAACTGACCTGTGTAATGAAGGGTGAGTGAGGTGTTCTTGTTTTTAAAGGCTTGAACTTTATTGTGATCTCTCAAAAAGTTGATTAATTATCTTTCATTTCATGAAAAGTCTTTGTATTTTCGTTATTTCAACTTTGGGGGTTTGTGTGTCCATACAGTTGGTACATGGCAGGCATCTTACCTCTACCCATCAACCTCTCCACTACATCATCATCATCATACTGTATACTGTAATTTACTTTACTTACTGATTCTACTTCGTCCCAGGTGGGACACAAGGCCATAGACTATGAAATTACAGAGTTATGCCTACTATGTGCACCATACCAAAACCAGGCATAGCATAGTGAGTCATTGCCCTACCCACTCTGTCGATGAATAAAATTTTAGAACAGTGCATCACAAGAGTAGGGCTCAGCTCCAGGAAAACAGTTGTTCTCTACAGTGGTAAGTGCTATAAACAATGCCTCTGAACTCAAGGTCTAATTTCCTGATTGGGTGTTGGCAAGTGAACATGATATCTCCTACTTGCATTGAAGATATCGAAAGACAGAGTGGTGAACAATTGATACGTGGGTAACATGCAGATCGATTCTTTCCTGAATAGTTTCATTCAGAGACAATCAACATAACATCTGTCAATAATATGATTTATAGTCAGACTGAAAACATTTGCATATCTGAAGGTACTGGATAGGTGAAGCATGGTAACAGCTTCACCAAGCCTTCCAATACCCTATGAAAGTCCCGCCTACTTCCTGGTGCAAGTCCCGTATTGTTTTTGAATGGGGGTCAAGCTTACCATCAAATTCATGAAAATGGGACCATTTAAGATAAACAGTACCAGTCAAACGTTTTCACACACCTACTCATTCAAGGGTTTTTCTTGATTTTTACAATTTTCTACATTGTAGAATAATAGTGAAGACATGAAAACTATGAAATAACACATATGGAATCATGCAGTAACCAAAAAAGTGTAAAACAGATCAAATATTTTTTATATTTGAGATTCTTCAAAGTAGCCACCCTTTGCCTTGATGACAACTTTGCACACTCTTGGCATTCTCTCAACCAGCTTCATGAGGTAGTCACCTGGAATGCATTTCAATTAACACGTGTGTCTTGTTAAAAGTTAATTTGTGGAATTTCTTTCCTTCTTAATGCGTTTGAGCATTAAGTTGAGCATTGAGCATTATGTTGTGACAAGGTAGGGGTGGTATACAGAAGATAGCCCTGTTTGGTAAAAGACCAAGTCCATATTCTGGAAAAAACAGCTCAAATAAGCTAATAGAACTGACAGGCCATCATTACTTTAAGACATGAAGGTCAGTCTATCCGGAAAATGTCAAGAGCTTTCTTCAATGGCAGTTGCAAAAACCATCAAGCTATCAGAACTCAGGATACGACCCAGATGCAGACAGAAAGTAGTCCAGAGTCAGGCAGTGGTCAAAACTGGGAAGATGAGCAAAAGAGAATAGAAAAAGAGTACGGGGAAAAACACACTGGTTGACTTGACTAAACATACAAGACAAACAGGCACAGAGAGACAGGAAACACAGGGATAAATACACTGGGGAAAATAAGCGACACCTGGAGGGGGTGGAGACAATCACAGGGACAGGTGAAACAGATCAGGGCGTGACAGAGGAAGATGGGCAACACCTGGAGGGGGGTGGAGACAAGCACAAAGACAGGTGAAACAGATCCGGGAGTTACAGTACCCCCCCCCCCCCCCCCCCCCCTCTCTAGGGGCGCCACCTGGCGTCCTACCTGTGCGCATACCTGGTTGACCGGGCTGCTGGCGTTGAAACTCAGCGATGAGACCTGGGTCCAGGATGTCTCTAGCGGGGACCCAGCATCTCTTCTCCGGGCCATAACCCTCCCAGTCAACCAAGTACTGGAATCCCCTGCCCCGCGGTTGAACCTTCAGGAGGCGCCTCACCGTGTACGCCGGTTGGCCGTCGATGAGAAGAGGGAGAGGGGTGGGTCTGGAAACAGGAAACATAGGTTTAATCCTAGACACATGAAAGTGGGATGAATACGGAGGGTACGGGGCAACAGAAGACGAAGAGCAGGGGGGCTAATGATCTAGGAGATGGGGAAAGGGCCGATAAAGCTGTGGGAAAGTTTGCGGGACTCCACCCGAAGGGGCAGGTCACGAGTGGACAGGCATACCCTCTGCCCGATACCGGGGAGCCGGGGACCGGTGGGGGTCCGCTTGTCGTCGATACCTGGACATGGTCTTGAGAAGAGCCGATAAACATCTGGGCCGAGGGTATGCCGACCTCTTCCTCTTGCTCCGGGAAGAGCGGGGGCTGATACCCCAGGGAACACTCGAAAGGCAAGAGCCCAGTGGCAGAGCAGGGGAGGGTGTTGCGGGCGTTTTCAACCCACACTAGTTGCTGGCTCAAAGTGGTGGGGTTGGCGGTGACAAGGCAGCGAAGTCGTCTCCAGGTCTTGATTGGCTTGCTCCGACTGGCTGTTGGACTGCGGGTGGAACCCGGAGGACAGGCTGGCTGACGACCCAGTGAGTGTACAGAACGCCTTGCAGAACAGGGACAAGAACTGAGGGCCCCGGTTGGAGACCATGTCCAGCGGCAGTCCATGGATCCGGAAGACGTACTGCACCATGAGCTGGGTCGTCTCTTTGGCAGAGGGTAGTTTTGGGTAAGGAATGAAGTGGGTGGCTTTGGAAAACCGGTCCACTACTGTCAGGATGGTGGTGTTGCCATCAGACGGGGGAAGACCCGTGACGGGATATGTGAGACCAGGAACGGTGAGGGACAAGCAGTGGTTGAAGAAAACCAGCCGGAGCTTGCCAAGGTGTCTTGTTCTGCGCACAGACTGCACAGGCGGCAACGAATGAGGAGACATCCGGGACCATGGTAGGCCACCAAAAGCGTTGTCGCACAAAGGCCAGGGTCTGACGGGAGCCTGGGTGGCAGGCAAGCCTGGAGGACCGAGGAGAAGAGGGAGAAGTTAAACCCGGGTGAAAAGCAGGGCCCACCTCGCTTGCCTGGAATTGAGACACTTGGCGGTGTGGAGATATTCCAGGTTCTTGTGGTCCGTCCACACAATGAACGGATGTTCCGCCGCCTCATACCAGTGTCTCCACTCCTCCAACACCATCTTCACTACGAGAAGCTCACAATTCCACACATCGTAGTTCCTCTCCATGGCGTTGAGGCGATGGGAGAAGAAGGAAGTGTAACTTGAGGTCTAGGGCAGAATGTTGGAACAGGACAGCCCCCACTCTGACATCCGAAGCATCGGCCTCCACCACGAGCTGAAAGGATGGGTCAGATGAACCAATATGGAAGCAGTGGTGAAGAGGTGCTTGAGGTCCCGGAACGCCCGGTCAGCAGCTGGGGACCATGTGAACGGAACCTTGGGAGAGGTGAGTGCAGACAGGTGGGAAGCCAGGGTGCTGTAACCCCGGATAAAGCGGCGATAGAAGTTGGCAAATCCCAGGAAATGTTGCAGGTGCACTCTGGACGTAGGCTGGGGCCAATCCACCACCGTTCTCACCTTCCCGGGATCCATCTGTACATTCCCTGCAGCGATGATGTAACCAAGGAAGAGGATGGTGTAGCGATGGAATTTGCATTTGTCCACTTTCACAAAAAGCTGGTTCCCCAGGGGGCGCTGGAGGACCTGTTGGAAGTGGAGCAGGTGTTCTTGGGCTGAATGGGAGAAAATGAGGATATCATCAAGGTAGATGAAACAAATGGGTCAACAATTCGCAGAGAACGTCATTAACCAGGGCCTGGAACACAGCAGGGCGTTGGTAAGTCCAAATGGCATGACCAGGTATTGGTAGTGGCCACTGACCGTGTGGAAGGCAGTCTTCCACTCGTCCCCTTCCCGTATCCGCACCAGATGGTAGGCGTTCCACAGGTCCAACTTGGAGAAAATGATGGCCCCCTGGAGCGGCTCGAAGGCCGAGGCGATGAGTGGTAGCGGGTAGCGGTTCTTCACCATAATGTCATTGAGGCCCCGGTTGATGCACGGCGGGGGAGGCAGAAGGACAGATAACACCCTGCAGCTAGGGAGTACTCGATGTAGGTCCCCATAGCCTTGGTCACTGGACCCGACAGAGAGGACAGTCGTCCCCAGGGTGGTGTGGTGCCTGAGAGATGGTCAATCCCGCAGTCATAGGGTCGGTGCGGAGGAAGTGGAGTGGCCCGGGCCTTACTGAAAACCTCCCGGAGGTCCTGGTACTCCACGGGAATGGTGGAGAGGTCCCGGGGTAGGCTGTGCTGACTTCAGACAATGGGCGTGGCAGAACAAGCTCCAGCCCAAAATGACACCAGCCATCCAGTCTATGATGGGATTGTGTCGCTGGAGCCAAGAGAATCCAAATACCACAGGAACCTGAAGAGACTTAATCAGCATAAATTGGATTGCCTCGCTGTGCTTCCCTGACACTCGTAGGTTGATGGAAGTGGTATTGTGAATAACCCGGCCTATAGAGCACCCATCCAGCCCTCTAACGTCCATGGGAAAGGAGAGGGGCTGAGTGGGGATGCTCAGCTTGGATGCCAGGGTAGCGTCCAAAAATCTCTCATCAGCCCCAGAATCAATGAGTACCCAGAGAGAGATTTCGACTGGTTCCCCCAAAGCAGGATGGCATGGATGGCATGGAAAGGGCTGCGAGTAAGGGGAGAGGAAAAGCTATCTGTATGACCCACCAGAGTATTTTTAATGGGCAGGCACAGTTGAAGTCGGAAGTTTCCATACACATTAGCCAAATACATTTAAACTCAGTTTTTCACAATTCCTGACATTTCATCCTATTAAAAAATTCCCTGTCTTAGGTCAGTTAGGATCACCACTTTATTTTAAGAATGTGAAATGTCAGAATAATAGTAGAGAGAATTATTTATTTAAGCTTTTATTTCTTTCATCACATTCCCAGTGGGTCAGAAGTTTACATACAATCAATTAGTATTTGGTAGCATTGCCTTTAACTTGGGTCAAACGTTTCGGGTAGCCTTCCACAAGCTTCCCACAATAAGTTGGGTGAATTTTGGCCCATTCCTCCTGACAGAGCTGGTGTAACTAAGTCAGGTTTGTAGGCCTCCTTGCTCACAAACGCTTTTTCAGTTCTGCCCACAGATTTTCTATAGGATTGAGGTCAGGGCTTTGTGATGGTCACGCCAATACCTTGACTTTGTTGTCCTGAGATATTGCTTCAATATATCCACATAATTTTCCTTCTGCATAATGCCATCTATTTTGTGAAGTGCACCAGTCCCTCCTGCAGCAATGCACCCCCACAACATGATGCTGCCACCCCCGTGCTTCACGGTTGGGATGGTGTTTTTCGGCTTGCAAGCCCCCTCTTTTTCATCCAAACATAACGATGGTCATTATGGCCAAACAGTTCTATTTTTGTTTCATCAGATCAAGGGACATTTCTCCAAAAAGTACGATCTTTGTCCCCATGTGCAGTTGCAAACCGTAGTCTGGCTTTTTTATGGCGGTTTTGGAGCAGTGGCTTCTTCCTTGCTGAGTGGCCTTTCAGGTTATGTCGATATAGGACTCGTTTTACTGTGGATATAGATACTTTTGTACCCGTTTCCTCCAGCATCTTCACAAGGTCCTTTGCTGTTGTTCTGGGATTGATTTGCACATTTTGCACCAAAGTACGTTCATCTCTAGGAGACAGAACGCGTCTCCTTCCTGAGCGGAATGACGGCTGCGTGGTCCCATGGTGTTTATACTTGCGTACTATTGTTTGTACAGATGAACGTGGTACCTCCAGGCATTTGGAAATTGCTCCCAAGGATGAACCAATATTTTTTCTGAGGTCTTGGCTGATTTCTTTTGATTTTCCCATGATGTCAAGCAAAGAGGCACTGAGTTTGAAGGTAGGTCTTGAAATACATCCACAGGTACACCTCCAATTGACTCAAATTATGTCAATTAGCCTATCAGAAGCTTCTAAAGCCATGACATAATTTTCTGGAATTTTCAAAGCTGTTTAAAGGGACAGTCAACTTAGTGTATCTAACCTTCTGACCCACTGGAATTGTGATACAGTGAATTATAAGTGAAATAATCTGTCTGCAAACAATTGTTGGGAAAATTACTTGTGTCATGCACAAAGTAGATGTCCTAACTGACTTGCCAAAACTATAGTCTGTTAACAAGAAATTTGTGGAGTGGTTGAAAAACGAGTTTTATTGACTCCAACCTAAGTGTATATAAACTTATGTCTTCAACTGTAGCTACGAAATGTCCCGTAGCTCCACAATATAGACAGCCCTGGGTGTGGAGTTGGCGTAAGTGCTCAGTCGGAGTCAATCTAGCCCTACCCAGGTGCATGGACTCCGAAGGAGGCAAGTCGACAGCCCTCAGTGATTCCCGAGAGAACTCGGGTGACGTCGGGGTCACTCGGACATGTTGACTTCAGGATTCTTCGGAGGCGAGGTGGGAATCGATGTCGAACGAGGGCGACAGGGCACAAATTCCCTCTCCCTCCTACGTTCTTGAAGCCGCCCATTGATCCGGATGGTCACGGCTATGAGGGAGTCAAGGTACATGGGCAGCTCCCAGGGTGAGAGCTCATCTTTGATGACCTCCGATAATCCGTGAAGGAACATGTCGAACAATGCTTCTGGGTTCCAGGCAGTCTCAGTCACCAATGTGCAAAAATACACTGTGTAGTCTGCCACACTACGGGAGTCTTGACATAGCTGGAGCAGCTGACGAGCAGCCTCTCTTCCAGACAACGGAGAATCAAACACCTTCCAAACTTCCGCCACGAACTCCTCCAAACTGAGGCAGACGGAGGACTGTTGCTCCCACACAGCCGTGGCCCAGGCGAGTGCCCTCCCGGACATCAGCGTTATGTAGTACACTATCCTCGAGCGGCCCGTGGGGAACGAAGAAGGCTTCAGCTCGAAAATGAGGGAGCAATGGGAGAGAAAAGCCTGGCAGGTTCCAGAATATCCAGCGTAGCGCTCCGGGGGAGGTAAGCGGGGTTCTCGGGTGTCGTGGCAATTTCCTGTATTACCAAATGAGGAGAGTTACAAACCACACACCAGTCAGAGTTATACTTAAACTTCATCTTTAATAATATGAGCTTTACAATAGCCCTTTGACTCTCAGATCAATTCAGTGTCTATAATGAATTCTGAGAGTCCCTACAGTAGAATACAAAGATCTTTTATAGCCAAGATACACCCCTCTCAACTTACATGACGAACCACAGATCTTAGGAACTCTTCACAAAGGGCCTTTTACTTGAGAGAGGAGTATCCCATAGCCAGATAGCATTCGCTATAAATTATCGTTCAGTTTGGTCTCTAAGACGAGGTTCTAATCTCGTTCCTGGTACTTCATAGTACCAAAACATTACCTCATCCCAGGCATAGCTCAATTGTCAACTCTATATACGCCCATCTCAAGTAAACCCCCTCTTCTCCCCACTCCTGGACAAGCTCACTGAGGGGACTGACTTGCGCACAGACATTGTGGAGCCAATTTATTGGTTCCCCCTTATTCACACCATCCCTTCACATGGTTTAACAGATACATTCACATATGAAGACAATGTTCCATCCTGTCCTCTTCCCTTTCTGATATTCTGCATAGCACCAGAGTCATGTAAAAGACAAGCCTGACCTCTCCCCTCTCTGGGCCCCAAATGACTGAGCCCCAGCTAAGAAAAAAGTGCAACTGCCAACGCTATAGCCCAAAAGGATACATTCTAATGACAAGTATCTCACATAAGCATATTATATAAATAAAGCATCTTATTTATCTATGTTACCCAACTAATTCTGATTCATCCGCAACACGGGACACTGGGGTAGGCTGGGAGATTACGAATGTGACCCGCTGCACAGTGGGGAATCCGCAGAATTGCTCCAGCAATGTATCGAACGCCTGGTTATGGCGTTCTGCCAGGGTATGGAGTCCCTCCATAAGACATTACAGTAACTCCTCGTGTCTTCCAATGGGGCCTCCTTGCAGGGAGACAGCATTGTGGAGCTGGTCTGAGTCTGCTGGGTCAGCCATGGCCAGTTCATACTATCAGAACTCAGGATAAGAGCATTGAGCATTATGTTGTAACAAGGTAGGTGTGGTATACAGAAGATAGCCCTAAGTCCATATTATGGAAAAAATTGCTCAAATAATTAAAGATAAATGACAGTCCATCATTACTTTACTTTAAAACATAAAGGTCAGTCTATCCGGAAAATGTCAAGAACTTTGAAAGTTTCTTCAAGTGCAGTTGCAAAAACCATCAAGTTATCAGAACTCAGGATAAGACCCAGATGCAGACAGCTAGAGTCACAGATGTTTATTGACCCAAACAGGGGGCAGGCAAAATACAAGTCAAAGGCAGGCAGAGGTCTGTAATCCAGGGCAGAGTCAATAAGGTACAGAACAGCAGGCAGGCTCGGGGTCAGGGCAAGCAGAATGGTCAGAGCCGGGGAAACTGGGAAACAGAACTTGAGAAAGCAGGGAGACGGGAAAATATGCTAGTAAGACCTGACAAGACAAGACGAACTGGCAACAGACAAACAGAGAACACAGGTATAAATACACTGGGGATAATGAGGAAAATGGGTGACAGCTGGACAAGCACAAAGACAGGTGAAACAGATCAGGGTGTGACACAAGCGCTATGATGAAACTGGCTCTCATGGGAACCACCACAGGAAAGGAAGACCCAGAGTTACCTCTGCTGCAGAGGATAAGTTCAATAGAGTTACCAGCCTCAGAAATTGCAGCCTAAATAAATGCTTCACAGAATTCAAGTAACAGACACATCTCAACATCAACTGTTCAGAGGAGACTGTGTGAATCTGGCCTTCATGGTCGAATTGCTGCAAAGAAACCACTACTAAAGGACACCAATAATAAGAAGAGACCTGCTTTGGCCAAGAAATACAAGCAATGGACATTAGACCGGTGGAAATCTATCCTTGTTCTGATGAGTCCACATTTTTTATTTTTGGTTCCAACAGCCGTTTCTTTGTGAGACGCAGAGTAGGTGAACGGATGATCTCCGCATGTGTGGTTCCCACCGTGAAGCATAGAGGAGGAGGTGTGATGGTGTGGGGGTGCTTTGCTGGTGACATTGTCAGTGATTTATTCAGAATTCAAGGCACACTTAACCAGCATGACTATAATACACCATACAGTAAGGCTGGCTACTCTACTATAATACATGTTGAGTACACCATACAGTAAGGCTGGCTACTCTACTGTAATACACCATACAGTAAGGCTGGCTACTCTACTATAATACACCATACAGTAAGGCTGGCTACTCTACTATAATACACCATACAGTAAGGCTGGCTACTCTACTATAATACACCATACAGTAAGGCTGGTTACTCTACTATAAGCTTGAAGCCCATTCAAAAATAGTACGGGACTTGCACCAGGAAGTAGGCGGGACTTTTATAGGGTATCGGCACAGAGAAACTGCTATATTGCTTACACCAATCCTGTTCTCAAATCTGCTAACACCAAATTGCATCGCCAGTAGGACTCTTGAAAAAAGCATATCGTATGCAGTAACTGAATTATAATCAATCTATAACCCTTGCTATGTAATACTTCTGAAGATACAGTAGATATCTGGCTTTGGCTTTACACAGGAGGTGATGGATGTGAAATGACCATGTAGGTAGGGGAATAAACAGTGAAGAGCTGGTTTTACACAAGTAGAACGGATTAGATGAGTTACATCTGCACAAGGTCGCAGATGTAATTGCAGGGTACAGTGAGGAAGGAAATCCAGGTGACAGGAGGGGGACAGGGGGAGCAGGTAGCTGATGGTGTGGAGGTAGAAGCTATTGGCCAGTCTGACTGTTTTTGCCATGATGCTCCTATACTGCCTGCGTCTGAGTGATGGAAGAGGGAGAACAAGCCGTGGCTCAAGTGGCTGAGGACCTTGATGATATTCTTGGGCGTCCTGCGACACCTGGTGTTGTAGGTGTCCCGCATGGCAGACAGCGTGCACCCAATTGTGCGTTTGGCTGAGCATACCACCGTCTGTAGAGCCTTGCCGTCAGCCGCGGTGTAGTTGCCGTACCAGGCTGTGATACAGCCCAACAGTATGCTCCTAATGGTGCTCCTGTAGAATACTGAGGGCCCTCGGGAACAGCCTACATTTTTTCAGCCTCCTGAGGGTAAAGAGTTGCTGTCGTGCCTTCTTCACCATGGTGTCTGTGTGGTTTGACCATTTCAGCTCCTCTGAGATGTGTACGCGGAGGAACATGACGTTTTTGACGGTCTCCACGGCGGCCCTGTTGAGGATGAGGGCGTGCCCAGCCTGGTTCCTCCTGAAATTCATAATCAGCTCCTTTGTTTTGCTGACGTTGAGGGAGAGGTTGTTTATCTGGCACCACTCCATCAAAGTGCCTACCTCCTTTCTGTAGGCCGTCTCGTCGTTGTTGGTAATCAGGCCTACGACTGTCGTGTCATCAGCAAACTTGATAATGGAGTTGGAACTGTGTGAGGCCACGTAGTCATGGATATACAGGGAGCACAGGAGGGGACTGAGGACGCACCTTTGTGGGGCCCCGTGTTGAGGATCAGTGTGGAGGAGGTAATGTTGCCTACCTTCACCACCTGGGGGACGACCCGTCAGGAAGACAAAGGCATGCACTGCAAGGAAAATACCAGATGTTCTCATAATGAATGAAAATTGCACAGGGAGGTTGTGAATTTGTTCCGACATGTCTGCAACCAAGTCAAATGGTTTCGCCTGAAGGTAGGATTCTGGAATCAGAAGAGAAAAAAGGATGGCTTCTTGATTCATGTTTCACTTACTGTCTCAGCTTCAGGTCTAAACATGTAGTACTCTCCTAGCTAGACTTCTCTTTAATGAAAGTCTCTGAAATGTCAGGTGAGGAGTTCTCTAAAACAAAGAAACCCTCCCCCTCTGTTTGCACAGGCCCGAGCACCACACTGCGCACATAATTGAATCGCTTGTGCCTCAAATATAGTAAACTACAACACTGAGTCAGAAAAAGCAGCCATGTTGAAAATGTTACAAGTCTTTGTGTCATACCACTAACCTTCTTCGACAACAACATTCTTCACATACTTTGTCTCCTTTAAGTTCAAAGATATTCTTCATTTAACAATCCATGACAGCAAGACCCTCCAGCAGGTGATGAAGAGGGCCCAGTACATCACTGGGACCGTGCTCCTACCCATTCAGGACATCTACTTGAAACGGTGCCTGAGGAAGGCACACAGCATCATCAAGGACCCCATTTTTTTTACTCTTTATTTTTATTTGTTATTCACTGTTCTACTATTTCTATTTTTATCTCATCGTTAACTCGGCATTGTTTGAAAAGGAACCGTAAGTAAGTATTTCACTGTTAGTCTACACTTGTTGTCTACGAAGCATGTGACAAATACAATTTGATTTGATACACCCCAGCCATGAGCTGTTCTCTCCTTTACCGTCGGGCAGACTGTATCGGAACATGAGGTCTAATACCAACAGGCTTAGAGACAGTGTCTATCTACAAGCCATCAGACTGCTGAACTGGACTGACCACCTGCTCTGATTCTCTGCACCTAAGCACACACATATACACTACTGCTCAAAAGTTTGGGGTCACACAGAAATGTCCTTGTTTTTGAAAGAAAATAAAAGTTCAAAATTGATAGGAAAATTTATATCAAATTGATCAGAAATACAGTGTAGACATTGTTAATGTTGTAAATGACTATTGTAGCTGGAAACGGCAGATTTTTTATGGAATATCTACATAGGCGTACAGAGGCCCATTATCAGCAACCATCACTCCTGTGTTCCAACGGCCCGTTGTGTTAGCTAATCCAAGCTTATGATTTTAAAAGGCTAATTGATCATTAGAAAACCCTTTTGCAATTATGTTAGCACAGCTGAAAACTGTTTTGCTAATTAAAGAAGCAATAAAACTGGCCTTCTTTAAACTAGCTGAGTATCTGGGGCATCAGCATTTGTGGGTTCGATTACAGGCTCAAAATGACCAGAAACAAAGACCTTTCTTCTGAAACTTGTCAGTCTATTCTATTTCTATTCTTGTGCTATTCCATGCGAGAAATTGCCAAGAAACTGAAGATCTTGTACAACGCTGTGTACTACTCCCTTCACAGAACAGCGCAAACTGTCTCTAACCAGAATAGAAAGAGGAGTGGGAGGCCCTGGTGCACAAGTGAGCAAGAGGACAAGTACATTAGTGTCTAGTTTGAGAAACAGACACCTCACAAGTAATCAACTGGCAGCTTCACTAAATAGTACCCGCAAAACACCAGTCTCAACGTCAACAGTGAAGAGGCGACTCCGGGATGCTGGCAAAGTTGCAAAGAAAAAGCCATATCTCAGACTGGCCAATAAAAAGAAAAGATTAAGATGGGCAAAAGAACACAGACACTGGACAGAGGAACTCTGCCTAGAAGGCCAGCATCCCGGAGTCGCCTCTTCACTGTTGACGTTGAGACTGGTGTTTTGCGGGTACTATTTAATGATGCTGCCAGTTGAGGACTTGTGAAAGAAAATGTGCTTTAAAAAAAAGAAAAAAAGGACATTTCAAAGTGACCCCAAACTTTTGAACGGTAGTGTACATTCATGTTACACACATCACAACTGCTGCTACCAGACTCATACTGCTCAATTAATACACTGCCCCCATCCCCAATAGACATGTAAATATTAAGACTATAAATTGTGCCTTCCTGTATTATACTTGCTAAAATTTTTATTCTATCCTACTGTGCCGTGTACTTTATGTTCGTATTCTTATCTTGTATTATTTATTATTGCTGTTACATTATCGAGAAGGAACCTGTAAGTAAGCACTTCACTGGACAATGTATACCATGCGTATCCAGTACATACTGCTAATACAACTTGAAAACTAATGCTGCTCGAGCCAAGTCTTGCATTTGTAAGTCCTTCTATGCAGCTCGTCATTGTGGAATGTCGAGGGGAGGGGGTCTTTTTTTCTTGCCGATGTGACTGGCTCTGATAGGTGAATAGTTAGATGCTGTCAATCCGGATATTGGGACTATACGTTATCTTGTAAGTGGTACCTATTGTAAGGGAAAGAATTCTGAGAATGCGACAGGCTGCTTTTTCTAGCCTACCTGCTCCATTTGTAATGACACTGATGTCCAATCCACACAACATTGTATCAAGGGTTACACACCTTCAATTTGGAATCAAGGGCAATCATCTGTAATGAGTTTAGCATAATGGTCATATGCTGTTATGACAAGAGGTGGAAAAGTGACATGTTCTTTAAAATCTGGGTTGAGCAGGCAGAGTGAAGTAGAGACTAAACACAAAGGGGAAGTTTCAAACATTTTATGGCATGGTTCTGTCCATAACTTTGCAATCAAGTCTCAACACATTCTATTTACATATTATGCTTGATTTAGCTCTTACGTAATATCAATAAGTTACTTTAAAAACCATGCAAAGATTTAAACAAAAACATACCCTAATGAATAAAATTTTAAAAGCACAGGAAGCTGTGGAGCACAGGAAGCAGGCCTCCATTTTCTATAACCATTCATGTCACAACCTTCAGTAGTAATGTGCTCTCACCTAATGCTTGCTATATAGATGGGTTGGTTGTCTAGCAACAAAACTGACGCGTGCGCAACTATGAAGCAAAACCGACGGGGTTGGCTTACATTGTTGACAACATGTAAACTACAGTATATTTAGTCTCCAATGTATATTGAAAACATAAATAAAGTTGAACAATGAGCACTTGTCTCAAAAACATTATAACAGTTAGCCATATTAACATAGACATAACATCAGTAAAGAAAAAAATCAAAACAAGACATGGTATCAAGAACAAAATAAAACTAACTGAAACAATCCACTTCCGATTCCCCACATGGCAGTTTGTCATTGTTATCTAGCCATCCAGAAAAACAACACACGGCGTTCTGCCCCATTGAAGGGGGTGCATCATTTTCGTGGCATTCATAGCTAACCCGTCTATGCTTTCTGCCAACAGGGATCCACCATGCCTCCGGACTGCCTCTCCTCTTGTGGGCGGCCGCCTAGAACTTCTTCTTGTTTGATGAGGTTCAAAGGCGGTTGGCATCCAATTAATGTTGCATTACAGCCACCGACTAGACTGGAGTATAACTCCCTTATACTTTGCTTGGAAAAAGGGAGAAAAAAAATCAACAACTACCCTACCATCTAACCCTACACTCATTAACAATCCACCACCTTACTCCACTATTTAAACCTATCTAGTCCTACCTCAGGCAAACAGCCTGAAAGGACGGGACACCACCACTAAACATACCCTGTACCTCTTCTGACATCCAATCTCATACAGCCAAATACTTCTCTGCAGCTGCCACCACAACCTCTATTTTCTGTGACTTACATGGCCAAAAGGATGTGGACACCCCTTCAAATTAGGGGATTCGGCTATTTCAGCTACACCAGTTGCTGACAAGTGTATAAAATTGAGCACACAGCCATGCAATCTCCATAGACAAACATTGGCAGTAGAATGGCCTTACTGAAGAGCTCAGTGGCTTTCAACGTGGCACCGTCATAGGAACAACGGCTCATCCGCAAAGTAGTAGGCCACATAAGCTCACAGAATGGGACAGCCTAGTGTTAAAGTGTGTAGCGCGTAAAAATCTTCTGTCTTCGGTTGCAACACCCACTACCGAGTTCCAAACTGCATTTGCAAGTAACGTCAGCACAAGAACTGTTCGGCCCTTAGTTCCAGTGAAGGGAAATCTTAACGCTACAGCATACAATGACATTCTAGACGATTCTGTGCTTCCAACTTTGTGGCAACAGTTTGGGGAAGGCCCTTTCCTGTTTCAGCATGACAATGCCCCTGTGCACAAAGCGAGGTCCATACAGAAATGGTTTGTTGAGATTGGTGTGGAAGAACTTGACTGGCCTGCCCAGAGCCCTGACCTCACTCCATCGAACACATTTGGGGTGAAATGTAACGCCGATTGCGAGCCAGGCCTAATTGCCCAACATCAGTGCCCGTCCTCAATAATGCTCTTGTAGCTGAATGGAAGTAAGTCCCCGCAGCAATGTTCCAACATCTAGTGGAAAGCTTTACCAGAAGAGTGGAGGCTGTTATAGCAGCAAAGGGGGAACAAACTCCATATTAATGCCCATGATTTATGAATGAGATGTTCAACAAGCAGATGTACACATACTTTTGGCTATGTAGTGTATGTTCCATCCCTGCAGTACAGTTGATAAACATGGCTATGAACGTTAAAATGCCAATCTTACTGAAGCATATATCACACGTTGGCCTATCCCTCTGTACTGGTACAGATCTACGACTCACACAAATCCTCTCAGCATCCCTCCCCCTTGACCCATCTTCCTCAATTTTCTTCACTGCCTCAGCATGCGACACCCTCTGCTCTCCTCTAACCCTGGTAAGCTCAACCTGACTTTCTCGTACCAGACATTTCTGATCCCCAGCACCATGGGCACCCCTACAATTAACACATACCGCTTCTTTCCCCAATGCTACACATTCCTTTGTCTCAAGCCCTTCTGTACACTTCTCACACCTAGGAACCTACCTCCTACACACTGCTGACATATGCCCATAAGCCTGACATCTGTAACAATGTAATGTATTCGGTACAAAAACTCGTACGGATAACTGAAATATCCTAACATCACTTTGTTGGGCAAAGACTAAACATCAAAAACAAAAAAAAGACAATGACTCCTGTTTCACCACTCACACCACCCCGTCTGCATCACACCAAATAACAAGCATTACAAACACTGGAAATCTTTCCCTTCAGTTGGTCCACTTTTACCGCTACCCCAGTAAATCACTCCATTCAACCCTTTTCTTGAGAGCAAAACAAGTGTAACGTAGATGCAGGAAGTCAGGAAGAAAGTGTAGTTAGTGAGTTTATTTACAACGAACATATACAAAACAAGGGAAGCATCTAACATGGAAACATTAACAATATTGCCTGGTGGGTGATAACAAAGGAGTGCTAGATCAAGGGGAAGTAATCATGATGGATGATGATGTCCAGGTGTGCCTCATGTATTAACACCACACCGGTGGTCACAAGTCATGAAGGCAGTCAAATTCCGTGACGTTTAGTCATGGTAATTAGGCTTCTCCAAAATCTGAGGCTGCTGATGGTCATTAATAGCCTACCAGACTTGCTAAATGCCTGGTACTCACGCTCTTTTGTCCTGCTAATCACTCTGACATCAATGCAAATGTAATCGAAAATCGGATCTAACACTTCTTGAGAGCCCATGAGGTCTATAGACTAGGCATACTATATTTATTTCTCAACTTTCCTAATATTAAGCACATTGTTTATCTTTAGAAGGAGTATAGCCTACCTGGCATGAAAATTAACCACAGGAAAAGCATCCTCCATTCGCTATTTAAGTGCATAGATGACCAAACAGGTGCATGATAATGGTCCATTCTAAATCAAAAACAATTCACACATATTATTTAGCATATGTAAAGACAATATTTAATCAAGAATAGTCTAATGGGTGTCAATATTAGCCAATCACGTGTCAATGATATATTATCTGCTTTCCCCCCGGGTTTTTCGAATCATAGTCGCACGCCTCATGTAGCCTACCCCATAGGCCTATATTTTTTTATTTATTTAACCAGGTAGGCCAGTTGAGAACAAGTTCTCATTTACAACTGCGACCTGGCCAAGATAAAGCACAGCAGTTCGACACATACAACAACACAGAGTTACACATGGAATAAACAAACATACAGTCAATAATACAGTAGAAAAGACAAATCTATATACAGTGTTTCTATATGCTTTGGTATCACAACTAGAGGCCAAATAACTTATTAAAATGAAGCACATTAATTCGCGTTACAAGGGGTTTAGAGCTTAACTGACATAAGCAGTGCATGAGTTTCAAGTTTGGGGAAGATCATTTTCACCATAAAAATTTACCTTTATAATAAAATCATTACATGCATAATCCCATTTGCGGTCACTTTGATAATGGTGTTTTCGCGCTAATGGAACATACTGGCACAAAGGGGATGCCGCTGTGAAATTCGAGGCATTATCAAGTGCTTGTCAAACTGTTAATGAGAGACTATTGAAGTGCATGCGCAAAAAACAAAGCAGAGGTCATGCGTTTCAAGCGACTTTTTTCAAATCATTAGTCTCATCATGCAGCCTTACAATGTATTACACATCAAAACATATAGCCGAGCGTTTGTAAAACAACTAAAGTCACATGAATAACTCTAAATTAAGCATATAGGAGTACCTATTTCATTGTTAACCGCTCAACACAGAATAGCCACGTGCACACTCCCTCAAATCATTTGGAGAAAATATTTATATTTTATTCAGCTTTGTTCAATTGAATTCTTCATACTATAAAATAATGCCACGGAATTCTAAGCAAATCTTGTCTGCTAAATGAACTAGTGTAGCCCACAGCCATTTGGCATAGCCACATCAGGACCTAACATAAGGACAACTCAAGAGTATGCTATTATTTTCATCTGAAATAGACAACATTTTCTTCATATCATGCTTCTTTAGACCTGTCTACAATAAATAATGGATTTATTGTGACGGTGGTGGCTATGTTATATGGATTTATTATACTTTTTAAAATGTAGAAGTTCCATGTGTCTTGTGTGGAAGCCAGGAGATGCTAAATGTGTTTATGTTAATTAACAGTCAATTACCGTGAGACCGACAGTTATTTGCTAGACAATCACCGGCTGACAAAATTTTGTGACCTGTGGGCGACGTCGAGCGCCGGACAGCAAGTCATATATATTCTCCCGATTTGTTTGGCGCGAAGAGCCTGCTCCCTCTGACCAGCAGAAACACAAACAATTATCACAAGACCATTTTAGCGGAGATCTTCTGTGTATTATGTGATGCAGTAGGGCAAAAAACATCTAACGACGCACTTAGCTGTTCTACGAGTGGTCAGAGGAAGGCTTTTGCAAGTGCAACGTAGCCTAGGCCAACAAAAAATAAGTGTGTACTCTATGCAGTGGCGATTCTTGCTGGGAAAACTCAACAAAAACAAACAATTATGCATGCCAGCAAAGCCACTACACAACATTAAACAGTACATTAATTTGACTATGACAGTTACAAACAGTGCTCACAAACTGTTAGGACCTACATAACGCTGTCCCAACAGCAGAGTCCCAACACCTTACCACCCCTACACATGGCTATCAGCGGAGCTTTGTTTGGCAGCAAAACATTTAATTCAACCTCATTTACTGCCTTAAAAAAACATAGTTGATATGGCTGACTTGCTTAAACAAATGTGGTTTCTACTGACAATTGAGATGTACAAACTATGGCATAAGGGAAAGACAAGCGGATAAGAGGAAATCATAATTTCGATTAAGACATTAATGAGTGAGCTAGGACAGACGTAGATAATATAACTATTTGTTCAGAACGTTTGAAATGTACTGCGACAGAATTCAGAACATGGGCCAATCTTACAGTATTCTCCCTGTACACCAAGTCAGCACTGTAGGATAAATAAAGGAGGCATATAAGCAGACAATGAAACCTCTTACAATATTCAATAATGACATTTCTCAAAAAGGCTACATGTGCACCACCAAGTCAGAACTGTAGGTTAAATGAGGGGAAAAGGGACCAAATTATTATGGTGAGGCACATGGGCTACTAACAGCTTACTACACAACATACACTTAGTATTACTTTCTTAGCTAGAGTATACAAACAGTGCATTCGGAAAGTATTCAGGCCCCTCGACATTTTCCACATTTTGTTACGTTACAGCCTTATCCTAAAATTGATTAAATTGTTGTTTTTTCCCCCTCACCAATCTACACACAATACCCCATAATGACAGAGCAAAAACAGATTTTCTGAAATATTAGCAAATTTATAAAAAAATATATAAAAAACGGAAATATCACATTTACATACGTTTTCAGACCCTTTACACTTTGTAGAATCACCTTTGGCAGTGATTACAGCCGTGAGTCTTCTTGGGTATGACGCTACAAGCTTGGCACACCTGTATTTGGGGAGTCTCTCATTCTTCTCTGCAGATCCTCTCAAGCTCTGTCAGGTTGGATGGGGAGCGACGCTGCACAGCTATTATCAAGTCCCTCCAAAGATGTTTGATTGGGTTCAAGTCCGGGCTCTGGCTGGGCCACGCTCAAGGACATTCAGATACTTGTCCCGAAGCCACTCCTGCGTTGTCTTGGCTGTGTGCTTAGGGTTGTTGTGCTATTGGTAGGTGAATCTTCACCCCCAGTCTGAGGTCCTGAGCACTCTGAAGCATGTTTTCATCAAGGATCTCTCTGTACTTTGCTCCGTTCAGCATTCCCTTGATCCTGACTAGTCTCCCAGTCCCTGGCGCTGAATAACATCTCCACTTAATGATGCTGCCACCACCATGCTTCACCGTAGGAATGGTGCCAGGTTTCCTCCAGACGTGACACTTGGCATTCAGGCCAAAGTGTTCAATCTTGGTTTCATCAGACCAGAGAACCTTGTTTCTCATGGTGTGAGAGTCTTTAGGTGCCTTTTGGCAAACTACAAGCAGGCTGTCATGTGCCTTTTACTGAGGAGTAGCTTCCATCTGGCCACTCTACCATAAAGGCCTTATTGGTGGAGTGCTGTAGAGATGGTTGTCCTTCTGGAAGGTTCTCCCATCTCCACAGAGGAACTCTGAAGCTCTGTCAGAGTGACCATCGGGTTCTTGGTCACCTCCCTGGCCAAGGCCCTTCTCCCCTGATTGCTCAGTTTGGCCAGGCGGCCAGCTCTAGGAAGAGTCTTGGTAGTTCCAAAATTCTTCCATTTAAGAATGACGGAGGCCACTATGTTCTTGGGGACCTTCAATGCTGCAGACATTTTTTGGTACCCTTCTCCAGATCTGTGCCTTGACACAATCATGTCTCGGAGCTCTACAGACAATTCCTTCGATCTCATAGCTTGGTTTTTGCTCTGACATGCACTGTCAACTGTGGGACTTTATATAGACAGGTGTGTGCCTTTCCAAATCATGTCCAATCAATTGAATTGACCACAGGTGGACTCCAATCAAGTCATAGAAACATCTCAAGGATGATCAATGGAAACAGGATGCACCTGAGCTCAATTTCGAGTCCCATAGTAAAGGGTCTGGATACTTATGTAAATAAGGTAATTATTTATTTATTTATACATGAGCAAAAATGTTTAAAAACCTGTTTTCGCTTTGTCCATTATGGGGTATTGTGTGTAGATTTATGAGGAAAAAAAGATTTTCAAAGTATGATTGACATGATCAGTTCAATCAAAGCTACTGTAGATATAACGCGATTTGAGGTCATTTCATCTGTGGCCAATGACCTTGAGTCTTCTTGGATGGGCCCTTCTAATGTAACTCTATGGCAGCCCCCAAGGGGCTTGAATTTTCGAGCTCTTCCCGTAGATTTTGCGGTGACGTAGTGTCCCCATGAGAGACAGAATACTGGGCCAATCACAGTGCAACTAAAGACCATTACCAACCCCTACGTTACGTATTGTCTGCTGGCTGCCCCACCACCACAGAAAGCACTGAACTAGGCTGAAACACCTGCATTTTGGAGCTGATTACTCAAGAAAGCAAAAAAGAGAACATGTTTTATGCAGCTTTATTAAGTCAATTATTATTATTTGTTAACATTGTTTGCAAACTAATATGTGACACGTATTAATGCCAAAATAAAAGGCAAACAGGCAAAAAAAAAAAAAAGACATACAGTTGAAGTCGGAAGTTTACATACACCTTAGCCAAATACATTTAAACTCAGTTTTTCACAATTTCTGACATTTAATCCTAGTAAAAATTCCCTGTCTTAGGTCAGTTAGGATCACCACTTTATTTTAAGAATGTGAAATGTCAGAATAATAGTAGAGAGAATTATTTATTTCAGCTTTTATTTCTTTCATCACATTCCCAGTGGGTCAGAAGTTTACATACACTCAATTAGTATTTGGTAGCCTTGCCTTTAAATTGTTTAACTTGGGTCAAACGTTTCGGGTAGCCTTCCACAAGCTTCCCACAATAAGTTGGATGAATTTTGACCCATTCCTCCTGACAGAGCTGGTGTAACTGAGTCAGGTTTGTAGGCCTCCTTGCACGCACATGCTTTTTCAGTTCTGCCCACAAATTTTCTATAGGATTGAGGTCAGGGCTTTGTGATGGCCACTCCAATACCTTGACTTTGTTGTCCTTAAGACATTTTGCCACAACTTTGGAAGTATGCTTGGGGTCATTGTCCATTTGGAAGAGCCATTTGCGACCAAGCATCAACTTCCTGACTGATGTCTAGAGATGTTGCTTCAATATATCCACATATTTTTCCTACCTCATAATGCTATCTATTTTGTGAAGTGCACCAGTCCCTCCTGCAGCAAGCACCCCCACAACATGATGCTGCCACCTCCGTACTTCACGGTTGGGATGGTGTTCTTTGGCTTGGAAGCCAACCCCTTTTTCCTCCAAATATAATGATGGTCATTATGGCCAAACAGTTCTATTTTTGTTTCATCAGACCAGAGGACATTTCTCCAAAATGTACGATCTTTGTCCCCATGTGCAGTTGCAAACCGTAGTCAGTTTTTTATGGCGGTTTTGGAGCAGTGGCCTTCCTTGCTGAGCGGCCTTTCAGGTTATGTAGATATAGGACTAATTTTACTATGGATATAGATACTTTTGTACCCGTTTCCTCCAGCATCTTCACAAGGTCCTTTGCTGTTATTCTGGGATTGATTTGCACTTTTTGCAAACAAAGTACGTTCACCTCTAGGAGACAGAACGCGTCTCCTTCCTGAGCGGTATGACGGCTGCGTGGTCCCATGGTATTTATACTTGTGGACTATTGTTTGTACAGATGAACGTGGTACCTTCAGGCGTTTGGAAATTGCTCCCAAGGATGAAGACTTGTGGAGGTGTAATTTTTTCTTCTTCTGAGGTCTTGGCTGATTTTCCCATGATGTCAAGCAAAGAGGCACTGAGTTTGAAGGTATGCCTTGAAATACATCCACAGGTACACCTCCAATTGACTCAAATGATGTCAATTAGCCTATCAGAAGCTTCTAAAGCCATGACATAATTTTCTGGAATTTTCCAAGCTGTTTAAAGGCACAGTCAACTTAGTCTATGTAAACTTCTGACCCACTGGAATTGTGATACAGTGAATTATAAGTGAAATAATCTGCCTGTAAACAATTGTTAGAAAAATGACCTGTGTCGTGCACAAAGTAGACGTCCTAACCGACTTGCCAAAACTATAGTTTGTTAACAAGAAATTTGTGGAGTGGTTGAAAAACTAGTTTTAATGACTCCAACCTAAGTGTATGTAATTTTCCAACTTTAACTGTACTAATGGTATATCTTATGGTAATATTATAGCAATCTTATAGTGATACAACAGCAATAACTATAGTAGACTTTCAATTTTTTTTGTTCAATGTACATTAAGTTGACAGATACGAGGACATCATATTAAAAAAATTATCAATTTTAATACTTTTTCACTGAGTTAACAAATCAAAAAGTTAGGCCTTAGCCTCCAAGTTACTCCCTTTGAGTAAAAAAAAAGAAGCAGTTTTAAACCTAAATCTTGGACTTCTTAAGCAATTTCGACTCATTGTTAAGCTTCGATATAATTATTTTTAAGACATCCTTCTCCTCCATCTGGTTTCGCATAATTAAAAACGCTGTTGAGAAAAAGAAAAGAGGGTTTTAACAAATTTGCTCTGAGTACAGAATGGCCTGCCTAACCCCAAATTAATCAACAGTCTTGGCACAAACTAATAGACCTGAGATCAGGTTACACACACACACACACACACACATTCACACTCTTGTAATAAATAAATAATAAAATAAACTACAAAACCCCCTTTTGGCCATTTACAGTACTAGCAGTTCTGCTGTATTTTGAAGTAAAAGTCGTATCTTTCATAATTCGACATGTTATTGTACAGTATTTATAGTAAAAAATGACTAAGCAACTTACTGCAAATGGCAGACACTTTGGTTGGGCACAGCGGTTTCTTTGCCTGCTGGTCCCAGAATGCATTCAATTATTTTTCCTGTCAACAAAGAGACGACGATCACCTCTCTGGGAAACTGAGAGAGCTGTCATGAGCTCAGAAATGCACTTTGATGGTTCTTTGCTCAGTCGAGTGATAATGTTCGCATGGAGTTTAACACCTTCTGCCAGTTCCACCAGTAAAACATCAGAAAATAACTCTAATAAAAGACATAAAAAAAATAAAAAAAAGCCAGTTACACATGATTTTGGGCCTTTAGAAGCTGTGGTCAAAATGTGGTCTTTTCACAGTACTGTAGTAGTTATCAACAATGTATTCAAACTTTCTATTGTTATGGACAGAAACTTTGTTTTTTGCATGATATTATAATATATTTTTAAATTACATCCGAAATCAATACAGTATTTTAATATTAGGATATGCTCTGACTTGCAGTTTGTGTGCACCTGTTCTAAAAAACCCTTGCCTTGTTAGCGCAATCATCCCCAGTATGTCTTTAATAGGGGTGTGCCGAGTATTCGGACAAAACCATTATTGTTATCGATATTAGGACTTTGCAGAACACATGAATAGATTATTAACATCATTATCCGTGATTGTAAAAAGTTGCTGAAAACAGAATTTCTCGAGTCTCTACCTCTCAGATTCATGTTATAAATGCTTTGTTCATAAAGTATTATCTTGAAATGTAAACTGTTGTATTGCCTTGTTTAATGTTTTAATCAACTATGTTAAAGAGGTGTTTCACTAGAACATTTTCTTAGGCATTAGCCTTCACCAGAGACAGTTTTTAGGTTGGTTTGATCAGTATTTAGTTTAGCTCATCAGCGAATTCTACTTCTCCCTCTCCCAAAGAAACCCCATTTAATGTCAAAGTTGATCATAAATACCTTCAAAAGACACCACCTGTGCCTCCAATCACTGCAATAGTCCTTGTAGTTAAAATCTCGATAAGATTACTTTGCTAAAATATTGACCAAGCCTAATATTTCCCAATGATATCGGTCATTTTTTCATTAAAATCCAGGAAGTCATTTTCGATTAATCCGCGCCGAGGCGCGACTTCGGTCAGAGTCAGAACCTACTTACAAATCTTTGAACCAAGAGGAAGAGTATCAACCAGATGACAAACTGAGGAAAACATTAGCTCTAGTAGGTCGATTTTTGTAACATGTTTTAAAGCAAAACAGATTGTTTTTGGGCAATTCAATGACGAGACAACATTTGTTGCATAAAGTGAGGATAAATACACATCGTTTTTCATACATTCTAGATATAATCGTAAATTTCACATTTTGAAGTAAAATGGCAGAAGTCTAAATACTGATTCCAACTAACCTAAAAACTGTCTCTGGTAAAGGCTGTCTAGGCAAATGTTCGAATGAGATTAAGTATTTTTCGATTAACCCCCCCCTTTAAGTAAGTAAATTAATTTGAATTATAAAACCATTCCCGTAGTCCTTTCTGCCATGACTCGTTGTTTGCTTGATGTACTTCGTTAGCTAGTTTTAGTAGTTAACGAGAAATAGTTTCGTGAATATATTTTGCATAATCCTATGTGGCGCTCTATAAGTTAAAACACTTAAGACAAATTATCATTGTACTACAATATGCATTAAACATTTACGTTAAATTAAGCAAAACTGCACACAGTATTTTTCTGCTTGCTGTATTGTTACAATGTTAATACACCTGCTTTTGTATTCAAATTGTGACTAGTTTGCATCCCCGCTTTCCAGCTCAAGGTTTGAAGTCTACTTCTACCATGCTGCCTGGGAGGGTTGTGACGGCTATGTCTTGGAGTGCTGCTTTTGGGGGTTGGAGGAAGGGTGTGGATCCACCAGCCATGATGTCTGGGAACACACAGTATGACAGACAGTTAAAGAGATTTAATACAGATTCATTCAACCACCTCCTTACAACTTCTAATCATTCCTCCAACTCTCAATCTCTACTCCTCATATTCTGATCATCAACCAACAACAATCTATTACAGTAAGAACTGTTTTCCACACAAACCGTAAGAAATGTTTTTCCTCTCACCATTGTGAGATCTGAGCAACCCTTGCCGTTTAAGACATCTTCCCATGTCCATTCCTCTGTTTGTCTCTGCCCGTTGCCACGCTGCTTGGTCCGGGTTTGGTGGGTGTTTCTGTAACGGTTTTCTTCCAGGGGTGAAGGAGAAGACCAAAGTGCAGCGCGGCTAGTGTTAAACATGTTTAATAAAGAACAAGTGAAACACTACAAACAACAATACAAAATAACAAATGTGCAAAAACCGAGACAGACCTATCTGGTGCAGACAATCACAGAGACAGGAAACAAACACCCACAAAATCCCAACACAAAACAAGCCTCCTATATATGATTCTCAATCAGGGACAACGATTACCATCTGCCTCTGATTGAGAACCATATTAGGCTGGACATAGAAACAGACAAACTAGACACACAACATAGAATTCCCACCCAGCTCACGTCCTGACCAACACTAAACAAGCAAAACACATAATAACTCTGGTCAGGACGTTACAGGGTGAGAATATTCAGTAGGAGCATCCACAAACAGGAAACCTTACCTTCAATCACAGAGAGAGATTGTCTGAGTGCTGCATTTTCTCTTTTGAGCTCCCTTATCTGAAAGTTTGCAGTGGTTAGCTGCAATTGCATTTCCTGTTTTGACACTAAGGTGAGGTCCTCCTCACTCTCTGTCACTTTGAGGTCTGGAAAGGACAAATTTTAGTTGTACAATTAATACATTTAGACATGAATAGGGGACATATTTTTTAAAGACAAAATCCACCAATTGACACTATTTGTGGTGTTTTTTAGTCTCAATGATTGGAGGTGTTTCAGACATAATTATTAACCACATAACTATTTTTAAATGTATTTGGTGTGTTGAGGAGAAATCTGATTTCTATGTCAAAGTTTTATACTAATATTAGTGATTACTACATTAAGTAGGTGAGACAGGGTTAAATTCACCTTTAATGCATCAACTTAAATTTCACAACTCATGCTACAAAGTGTTAGACACTTACTTGAGGTGATACACTGGTCATTATGTCTGCCTGATGTTTTTTTCCAGACTCGGCCCAATTCTTTTTCTGTGATACACTCTGGTAGAGTAACATAGCTACAGTCAAGAAATTACAGGTTTTGTGCAAAGATATAATTAGCTAGTCAATTTCACAACTAAGCATACCTAGCCAGTGATTAGCATGCTACCTACACATACTAGTGAACTTAAGTGATATAACTAACTCATTAGCTATCTAACGTTAGCTACATTAGTTGTTATTGTTATAGCCAATGTATTGGCTGTATTGCTTTTGTATAACTAAGTTTAACGATTGATAAAATTAACCATATCTTGTTAGCTAGCTACGTTATACTGTGTCATTAGCTGGGTAACGTTAGCTAGCTAACGTTAGTTAGCTTACCATCCAGAGCCATGATATAGGCGGGATATCTCTTCCCAGTGCGCTGCAAATTAACAATACATTATTTCACATTGTCGCACGTCCCATCAAACTCTTCAATATTTTCCACTGGAACAATTTCTGATGTGCCTTCAAAAAAATTCACAAGTGCATACATGTTTTGTGATATTTTGCTTGTGCTGCAAAGTGCAAACTGAGAGTAAACCGTTATTTTCTTTGCGCCTAGTTTTTTAACTTTCGCCCATGCGCACGATTTAGTTACGTATAGTTTGGCGTCTAATATGCCCTGCAGCAAAGTTTTTTTTATAGCTAGCTACGAAATCAGTTTCATTAGCAGTTTACATGATGCAAGCAGTTTTCAACAATTAGCTATTTTGCTTACCCTTATAAGAAATGCCTTCAGTCTGAGTGATAAGGGGACCATATAAAAAAATCGATGCGTGATGAAAACTTCCCTTTTCCTCGACAGACCAGGTCAAGCAGGAATATTAAAGTATTATTGTTATATTGCCTTAGCTAGGTGTGAGTTCTAGAAAACTATATTTATTTTTTAATGGAGCTACAACCATATTACTGCTTGGGGTGTTCAATTTCTTATGCTGTTACTGGTATGAATACACTAGCTGTAACGTTATATCTGCTAGCTAGATACAGTAGCTAGTTTACTTGCTAGCTAGGTGGTACATTGTCAGTGTTTGTATTCAGTATCTAGTTTCTAGCTAGCTACTTACAAACCTCAATCAACATGGCTCTGATTATTTAGAGCTTAATGAGGATTTAGTCGTGTATAAGGTACACACACACACACACACACACACACACAGAGACACACACAGACAGTCAGACATTCAGTTTCTTAGCCTCAAATTGAAGTCAGTGTCATGTATTCTAGCTAATATTTTCATTAGATAATGTTCTGTTGGTTTTCTCTGTTCATTTTTTAGGACCCTCTAACACACCCCAATTAACCTGGCTCTGATGATTTAGACTATGATGATGCCCCTAAGATGGTAAGTGTCAGGTGCACACACATACACACGTTTGTTTTTCTATCCTTGTGGGGACTTGAGACCTAAACTTGACCCAAAACGTAACCCTAACTCTTATCCTAACCCTAACCTGAACCATACCCTCATCTTAACCCTAACCATAACCTTAACCTCAATAACCTAAATCTTAAGGCTAAAATGTACCTGGTCCTAATGCCTAACACTAAAGTTAACCCGCAATGCCTAAACTTAATAGTAACCCCAATTCTAACACTATGCCCAATTGTACGTTTTTCCCTGAACTTAACCACTAAGACAAAAATCGCAATTCCCCTCATGGGGACTTGCCAAATGTCCCCACGAGGTCCAATTTGTCAGGTTTTTGTACATGTGGGGACATCAGACACCCACATGTACACCTAAATGTGGTACACACACAGACATTCAGTTTCTTAGCCTCACCCTTGTAAAGTCAGTGTCCTATCAAATATTTTAGTTAGATAATTTTCTGTGTTGGTTTTCTCCATGTATGGGCGGCAGGTAGCCTAGTGGTTAGAGTGTCGGACCAGTAACCGAAAGGTTGCTAGATTGACTCCCCCCCGAGCGGACAAGGTAAAAATCTGTCGTTCTGCCCCTGAACAAGCCACTGTTCCTAGGCCGTCATTGTAAATAAGAATTTGTTCTTAACTGACTTGCCTAGTTAAATAAAGGTAAAAAAAATACAAATAAAATGTATTCCTAATTTAGGACCCCCTGACACACCCCAATCAACCTGGCTCTGATGATTTAGACTGTGATGATGCCCCTGAGATGGTACGTGTCAAGTGCACAAACACACACAACTCTCAGGCCTTAGCAATCTGTTCTACCTTTGCAGATTTATTATACGTTTCCTTCTGGCTTAAACAAATGTCTAAATATACCTTGCATCTAACTCTTTTCAGAACGAAGAAAGGATTTACCCTGGGGCATCAGTAACAAAGGGGCAATGCCTTATGGCAATAATGATTTTTGTTCTGCGTCATCACCTGACTGGAACTGCCCTGATAGACCTACTTGCCTTGCTGAATTTGTTTGTCCCCAACATCTAAATATCTCCAAAAAGTTTTTGGGTAATCCAGCCCTGACAGCTGTCTCTCATTTATTTTGTGATGAATGCCAGAATTACTTAGGAAAGCAACCCGAAGACACAAATTGCTCACATTGTGGAACGTCCATCAGAGAAATCAAATCAAATGTATTTATATAGCCCTTCTTACATCAGCTGATATCTCAAAGTGCTGTACAGAAACCCAGCCTAAAACCCCAAACAGCAAGCAATGCAGGTGTAGAAGCAAAACGTTTCTTTTTGTCAATACCTTTTGAGGGACCTTCTGTGAGATACACTGGAGAACCATGGAATAGATATTTTGAGGAAAACAGTGAAGGAAGAAGAATATGAAATCGAGGATGTCATGGATGGATGTACCAGACATTACTGAAAGAAAAGAGGCTACCTGCTGATGATTTAACATTAACCTGGAACTGTGATGAGTACCCATTTTTAACTCCTCAAATGACTCAGTTTGGCCTCTTCAATTTACCATAAATGAACTGCCTTACATACACTGGAAAGAAAGTGTGATAGTTGCAGGACTTTGGTTTGACCCAGAAAACCCCAGAATGGACACATTTTTAAAAACCTTTTATTGATGAATGTTGCGATTTAGCCCAAAACCCCTTACTTTGGAGAGATAAGAGTGGGACTTCTCCTTGATTTGTTCCTCAGATGCAATTGCCAGGCCAATCCTTCATTACTGTAAGCAATTCAATGGTAAATATGGATGTGACTGGTGCTTGCACCCCGGTAAAGTTGTCCCCAAAGGCAGAGGATATGTAAGGTCCTATCCTTACAGTCAACAACTGCAAATTCAAAGATCACACAATCAATTTAAGGATAATGCGTTTCACTCTGCTCGCACTGACATTCCGCAAAATGGTGTAAAGGGGTTGTCAACACTGTTTTTGCTTCCATTGTTCAACATTGTGTTTGGTTTTGTGCCTGACTACATGCATTCTGTTCTCCTCGGCATAACTCGACCACTTCTGTCTCTTTGGTTGGACACGTGCAACTGTTTGAATCCATTGTACATAGGTCGACAAATTGCAGAATCAGACTCTCGACTGCTAAATCTCTTGCCAACAAAGGAAATCACAAGAATACCGCGATCACTGCATATAAGAACATTTTGGAAAGCATCGGTGTGTTGTGCATTTCTTCTGTTTTATTCAATCATTGTTCTGCCTGGCATCCTTCCGGTCCCCCAAAAAATTATACTTACATTCAGCATGCATATTTTGCTTCAAGGATCTATTTGACAGCGTGGCCTTAGATTAGCTCACATTTCTTTAGACCTCTTAGTCAAGAAAATGGAAGAATTATATGGACAAGAAAATGTTTCTTTCAATTGTCATCAGCTAATCCACCTTACTGATAGTGTACTGAACTGGGGGCCTCTCTGGGAAACGTCATCTTTTACATTTGAGGGTAACAATGGAAGTTTGAAATCTCTTTTCCATGGGACGCAGTGTGTTCCACAACAAATTTGCCAGCTTTTCCTTCTTTGGCGAGACATTCCCAAACGTCTTAGTGTTTTAGGATTTCACCCAGAGTCAGTGTTCGGTATATTACTTTCAAAGCTTGGAGACAAAAAACTCTAAACTCTTGGCAAATCTGTACCTCGTCACCTCACAGCTTCTGTAAAACTTGCTGTAGAAGAACTACCCAGCCTGTGGAGTCATACGGCCGATTCGTTTATGACCAGATTGTTTATCACACAACTAACTACAAAATCTCAGAAAAAAAGTATAATACCTCATTCGTGTTCAAAAAGGAATGTTGTGCACAACTGCAGTTATTTTTCATTGTTAGACTGAATTGCATTTGTCAAACAAACTGTTTATGTCAACCTATTCCCATTGTTGTGGTTAACCATATGTATTTCAAGCTGACAGTTTGTTCATCAACCGCAATCTAGGCATCTCATCCCAAAAAATGTGTGTGAAAGTTGAGAGGTCGAGACAAAAAAAGCTTTTTCTTTGGAAATTATCAAGTGTAAATGTATTTATGTGGATGGCTGGCTTGTCCCTCTGAGAGAGATTAGTTATGGGTGTATTTAGAGAGCTGGTTGATGTTATTGAGCTGATTGATGAGAGCTGATTCTCATTTGCAATGGTGACCTGGCCAAGAAAAGCATCAACATCATTTAATTCAGGTCCGTCCAGTGTGAGGATATGTTAGGGAAGTGCAGATTGAAGTTAAAACGCATGCATTTAGTTTCACTGGAATTGAGCAATAGTTGGAGTCTTGGAGATCACAGAATGTGTGTTATATGTCATTGAATCTGTGTGATTCTAATAGTATTACCCATTGATAACTTATCAGGGACATACATCAGTGATGCAAGGGTCATCGCTTATATATTGTATTGTACATGTTTTTTTTTTTTTATTAAAATAAATTAACATTAATATTACAGGTCTGTTTTTACTAAGATGCTAAATGTTTTTAATGTATTGAAAGTATCCATCCCAAAAATTCACACTAATTTAAAAGTAACCTGGCTATACCCATGTTGACATATAAAATAAATATTGGTTGACTTTCTTTTTTTGCTTGCAGGAAATGTTTTTTCTTTGATAATTTTCATCACCTCAAATAGAATACTATTACAAAACCGACAGGAATAGCCCATAGGAATGCTTTCAATAACTTCAGGGGAATACTATAGAAAATAATACAGGAACGCTAATTAAATTCATAAGAATACTATAGAGATACTGCATAATATTTATACTACTGAAATCTTATTGGATATTTTGAAGTTAATATAGGTCAAAAATACATACTATAGAGACTCCTATAATAATTCTATAGTATTTTCATAGCGAAAGAATATCATAGCATACTCAAATCAAATTGTATTGGTCACATACACATGGTTAGCAGATGTTAATGCGAGTGTAGCGAAGTGCTTGTGCTTCTAGTTCCGACAACGCAGTAATATCTAACAAGTAATCTAACAAATTCACAACGACTACACACAAATGTAAAGGGATGAATAAGAATATGTACATATAAATATAAATATATGGATGAGAGATGGCTGTGCGGCATAGGCAAGATGCAGTAGATGGTATAGAATACAGTATACATATGAGATGAGTAATGTAGGATATATAAACATTATTAAAGTGGCGTTATTTAAAGTGACTCGTGATACCTTTATCAAGTCCATTTATTAAAGTGGCCAGAGATTTGAGTCTGAATGTTGGTAGCAGCCTCTATGTTAGTGATGGCTGTTTAACAGTCTGATGGCCTTGAGATAGAAGCTGTTTTTCAGTCTCTCGTCCCAGCTTAGATGCACCTGTACTGACCTCATCTTTTGGATGATAGTGGGATGAACAGGCAGTGTCTCAGGTGGTTGATGT
Source organism: Salvelinus alpinus (assembly GCF_045679555.1). Classification (NCBI taxonomy): domain Eukaryota; kingdom Metazoa; phylum Chordata; class Actinopteri; order Salmoniformes; family Salmonidae; genus Salvelinus; species Salvelinus alpinus. Next base: position 14,201,128 of record NC_092117.1, read on the forward strand.
CCTTGATTATCTTTTTGGCCTTCCTGTGACATCGGGTGCTGTAGGTGTCCTGGAGGGCGGGTAGTTTGCCCCTGGTGATGCGTTGTGCAGACGGCACTACCCTCTGGAGAGCCTTGCAGTTGAGGGCGGTGCAGTTGCCGTACAGGGTGGTGATACAGCCCGACAGGATGCTCTCGATTGTGCATCTGTAAAGGTTTGTGAGTGTTTTAGGTGACAAGCTAACTATAGGGTATTTTAAAAAAACTACAGTTTCTTATAGGAATCTTATAGGAATGCTGGTGCTTTTTCGTAAGGGGTAGCCTAGTACCTAAAAAAGTGTTATTCAATTACATTTGTTAACATCATGGGAAGATCCTCACTAGTTTTATTATATTGTTACTGTGTCAGATACTCACACCTGTTACATTAACTACATTGTCTCCTCTCTCCGCTTAGCAAGGTTTGATACAGTCTCTGGACATGACCAACATACCAAGAGGGAATGCCGTCAGGCTGCATTCTTAAGCAGCCAAGAGAAAAAATATGTAAGTAGGCTAGAGGTTTTACACTTTCAAAAAGTGTCTATACTACTGAAACCCTCTATAGTAGATAGATGTACAATGTCATTTGATAAAATAAAAGCTAGTCTTTGTTTGAAACTATAAATGGTTTATTTGTCTTTTTAACGGCATGAAACAAAGCTTGGTGAGGTGTGAAGAAATTGTAGGAACACCATCACTATGAATAACAAACATTGTCTCTTTGAAAAAGGTACGTTGCGCTAGTGTGCTACACCTCAATCAAACCTGGTAACCAGTGTTCCAGGGTATGTCAAAGATATACACTCCCGTCTGTATTTATTTGGACAGTGAAGCTAAAACGTTTAATTTGGCTTTATACTCCAGCAATTTTGATTTGAGATCAAATGTCTGCTTTACTGTTTAGAAATGAAAGCACTTTATGTATCTAGTCCCCCCATTTGAAGGTGTCATAAGTATTTGGACAAATTCACTTATAGTGTATTCACTTCTACAATAATGTGGATGCTACCATGATTAGGGATAATTGTGAATAATTATGAGTAAGAAAGAGGCATAAATATCATACCGCTCAAAATAAAATTTACCTCTCACCATTACCAAAAACGGGCGCTTCTAATTTTGGGGGGAGGTATGATATTTATGCCTCTTTCTCACTATTCACGATTCATTCATGATTTTCTGTGGTCATGTTAGCATCCGCATTTGGTATTTGTTATTTTATTAGGATCCCCATTAGCTGTTGCAAAAGCAACACATACTCTTCCTGGGGTCCACACAAAACATGAAACATAATACAGAATGGCATAATACAAAACATCAATAGACAAGAACAGCTTAACGACAGAACTACATACATTTCTTTAAAGGCACACGTAGCATTAATGTAGAAGTGTTCAGAAACACATTCTATTCGAGCTCCAAAATGACACAATATATGATGTACCATTCATTTTGGTACAACACAATCCAAAACACAACCAAAACAAATAGCAAATGCATCTAACTAGTTTGTAGAGTCACGTGGTTGTTGTTGTCATTGCGTGCAAGGAATATGGGACCAATTACTAACTCTTGACTACTTTAATACACTATAAGTGAATTTGCCCAAATACTTACGATACCTTCAACTGAAATATATACATAAAGTACTTTTATTTCTAAACGGTAAAACATATATGCATGAAAATACCCTCAAATAAAATGACATTCTGTACTGTCGCCTCATAAAAAAACATTGGATCTCCAATCCAAAATGCTGGAGCGTAGAGCCACATTAAAAGTCGTGCATTACTGTACAAATAAATAGAGGGGAGTGTAGTTGTCCTGGTATGCAACAATGTCATATGGAAAACCCACCATCTTGCAATGCAAAAGAGTTGTTGTTTTCGTCTTATCCTAGAAATCGGTTTTGATTGAATAGAGCCCTTAGTTGGACTGTGAAAATTAGTTGCTTAACAGGAAATAAATGTAACTTACCCACCCTCCGTCTTCAGGTGAGGTCACTCACTGTCCGTTGTGCAATATGTGGGGTAAATTGAGACTCAAGCACGCCAGGCATCTGGGAGAGCTGAGGTATTTAGTTTTGTGGCCGCCAGGCATAAGGGAGAGCTGAGGTATTTTGCTTTGTGGCCCAATGATGGAACGATAGTGTAGTAATTCATCTGATAGGCATCTGTTAATAACAGACAATACGTTAGTTTCACAATGCTAATATGTCAGTTTTATTTTCGACATGCATATTTTGTTTAGAAAGACATTTGGTCCTGTCTTCATGGTATTTAAGTACTGCAGTCCACTGCGTCAACATAAAGCTACCAAAACCCTACTCAATATAATAAACATTTTGTCACATGCGCCAAATACAACAGTAGACCTTACCATGAAATGCTTACTTACGAGCCCTTAAGCAACAATGCAGTTTTTAAAAAGTAATTAAATTGTGCTAAATAAAGTAAAGGAAAAATAGTAACACAATAAAATAACAATGACGCTATATACATGGAATCAAAACACTACACCGGATAGCCAAGGCCTTTAATGTTTTACTTTATACTTTTATAACCTTAATAAATAAGCATTTATAAATTATTTATAAGTACCCCAACTATTTCTAAACATGTATAAGCATTCTAGACCTTACCCTTCATAGGTATTTAAAATATTTAGAAATATTATAGAAAAGGTTATTATAAAGTGTTACCAGGATATACATAAATATTACTATACAAAAAGGGAATTGTTTTTCAAATACATTTTAATAAAATGAAAGTTACATAGGAATGAGTTGAGTTACAAAAAGCTACTGAATGATCAAGTGTACCACCCTCCAACAGTGTGTGCTTTCTGGGTTGTTTTTCCGTATGCCTCATTTAAAATGGATCAAATCCAGTTATTAACCACAAACTCAATATTTTTATTTATTTATTTAACCTTTAACAAGGCAAGTCAGTAAAGAACAAATTCTTATTTACAATGACAGCTACCCCGGCCAAACCCTAACACTGGGCCAATTGTGCGCCGCCCTATGGGACTCCCAATCATGGCCGGTTGTGATACAGCCTTGAATCGAACCAGGGTCTGTAGTGACACCTCTAGCACTGAGATGCAGTGCCTTAGACCGCTGCATCACTCAGGAGCCCTCTCAAGTGACTATAAAGTAGGCCTACTGTAAACATAAGAAAAAGTATCACTCAGGCACAGAGCCACCTGTGCTAACTCAACATTCCAGGGTTAGCATGCTGGTAGGCCATTTTAAGTAAACATGCATTGTTCATTCTTCAACCATCTTAAGGGTTCACGTCACCCATACCTACTCTGTTGACGTTTCTTATGAGAACCAAACATTCTATGACCATGAACTCAAATTGTGTAATCATTTATTTACTACATGGGCAAAAGTATGTGGACACCCTTTCAATTTAGTGGTCAGGTATTTCAGCCACACCTGTCGCTGATAGATGTATAAAATCGAGCACACGGCCATGCAATCTCCATAGAGAAACATTGGCAGTAGAATGGCTTTACTGAAGAGCCTTTCCAACAACTCAGTTCGTCAAATTTCTGCCCTGCTATAGCTGCCCCCGCCAACTGTAACTGATATTGTGAAGTGGAAACATTGAAGAACAACAACGGCTCAGCCATGAAGTGGTAGGCCACAAAAGCTCACAGAACGGGACCGCAGAGTGTTGAAACTTGTAAAAATCATCTGTCCTCAGTTGCAACACTCACTGTGTTCTAAACTGCAACTGGAAACAACGTCAGCACAATAACTGTTCGTCGGGAGCTTCATGAAATGGGTTTCCATGGCCGAGCAGCTGCACACAAGCCTAAGATCACACCATGCACAATGCCAAGCGTCAGCAGGAGTGGTGTAAAGCTCACCACCATTAGACTCCAGAAAAAAGGTGGAAACACTTTCTCGGGCCTCCCGAGTGGCGCAGTGGTCTAAAGCACTGCTTTGCAGTGCTAGCTGTGTCGTAGGGGTCCTGGTTCGAGTCCAGGCTCTGTCGCAGCCGGCAGCGACCCAGGTTAGGGGAGGGTTTGGTCGGCAGGGATGTTCCTGTACCACTGCGCGCTAGCGACTCCTGTGGCGTGCCGGGCGCAATGCACACTGACACGGTTGCCAGGTGTACAGTGTTTCCTCCAACACATTGGTGCAGCTGGCTTCTGGGTTAAGCGGACAAGGTGTCAAGAATTAGTGCCCGTTGTGTTTTTAAGGACGCACGGCTCTCGACCTTCACCTCTCGAGTCCAAGTGGCAGTTGCAGCGATGGGACAAGCCTAACTACCAATTTGATACCACAGAATTGGGGAGAAAAAGGGACATTTTTTTAAAACAAAATCACGCTTCTCCATCTGGCAGTCCAACGGACGAATCTGGGTTTGGCAGATGCCAGGATAACGCTACCTGCCCCAATAGATAGTGCCAACTTAAGTTTGGTGGAGGAGGAATAATGGTCTGGGACTGTTTTTCATATTTCGGGTTAGGCCCCATAGTTCCAGTGAAGTGAAATCTTAATGCTACAGCATACAATGACATTCTAGACGATTCTGTGCTTCCAACTTTATGGCAACAGATTGGGGAAGGTCCTTTCTTGTTTCAGCATGACAATGCCCCCGTGCACAAAGCGAAGTCCATACAGAAATGGTTTGTAGAGATTGGTGTGGAAGAACTTCACTGGCCTGAACAGAGCCCTGACATCATCCCAAAGGTATTCGATGGGGTTGAATTGGAACACCGACTGCGAGCCAGGCCAAATCGCCCAACATCAGTGCCCGACCTTACTAATGCTCTTGTAGCTGAATGAAAGCAAGTCTCCGCAGCAATGTTACAACATCTAGTGGAAAGCTTCCCAGAGAGTGGAGGCTGTTGTAGCAGCAAAAAGGGGGCAATTCCACATTAATGCCCATGATTTTGGAATGAGATGTTCACATACTTTCGGCCACGAAATAAGATTACTTCAACAACCTACAAATAATATATATATTTTTAAATAACAGCCTAAACCTTTAAGAAAGTTGCATTTATTTAAACTGAAATCAAGCACATCTAGTCCATAAAAATGCACTTCGTATTAACATACACAGTATGTGAAAATGTTTTATAAAAGGCGGCATCAGAGGCATACTGTTTTCTGAACACTGGAGATGAAGTAAATATCCTTGTCCGTTTCATGTGTGAGGGCTAGCATGTTGTCCTTCACTGGTGACATGGGCTCTCCTTTCTTACAGGGGTTTATCTTCGGATTTTCTCTGCAACACAGAAAAACACAATCAACAAGAAAGAGATGGTTATCATATAATTTCTAAAGCTGTAATCTAGCTTGTAAATTCTGTGATCAACACTGAAAAATATAAAAGCAACAATTTCAAAGATTTTACTGAGTTACTTCCTTATATGAACTACGTCAATTGAAATAATTCATTTGTCCCTAATATATGGATTTCACAACTGGGAATACAGATATCCATCGGTTGTTCAAAGATACCTGAAAAAAACATAAAATAAAAATGTAAGTAGGGGCGTAGATCAGAACATTTGACAGTATCTGGTGACCACTATTTGCCTCATGCATCGCGACATCTTCACATAGTTGATCAGGCTGTTGATCGTGGCCTGTGGAATGTAGTCCCACTCGTACACGTCGATCCAAAGAATCCCAAACATGCTCAATGAGTGACAAGTCTGGTGAGTATGCAGGCCATGGAAGAACTGGGACATTTTCAGCTTCCAGGAATTGTGTACGGACCCTTGTGACATGGGGCCCTGCATTATCATGCTGAAACATGAGATGGTGGCTGATGAATGGCACAACGATGGGCTTCAGGATCTCATCATGGTATGTCTGTATATTCAAATTGTCAACGATAAAATGCAATTGTGTTCGCAGCTGTCTCAAGTTGAGGGAGCGTGCAATTGGCATGCTGACTGCAGGAATGTCCACCAGAACGGTTGCCAGAGAATTAAACGTTAATTTCTCTTCCATAAGACGCCTCTGTCGTTTTAGAGAATTTGTCAGTATGTCCAACCGGCCTCAACCGCAGACCACGTGTATGGCTTAATGTGGGTGAGCAGTTTGCTGTTGTCAACGTTGTGAACAGAGTGCCCCACGGTGGCAGTGGGGTTATGGTACGGGCAGGCATAAGCTATGGACAACTAACACCATTGCATTTTATCGATGGCAATTTGAATGCACAGAAAAACCGTGACGAGATCCTGAGGCCCATTAAAAAAAATAAAAACGTTTGTCACATGCGCCGAATACAACAGGTGTAGACCTTACTTACAAGCCCTTAACCAACAACAGCGAGGCTAGGGGGTACTGGTACAGAGTCAATGTGACGGGGCACTGGTTAGTCGAGGTAATATGTACCCGTAGGTAGAGTTATTAAAGTGATTATGCATCGATAATAAACAGAGTAGCAGCAGTGTAAAATTGGGCTCTGGGTAGCCCTTTGATTAGCTGTTCAGGAGTCTTAAGGCTTGAAGGTAGAAATTGTTAAGAAGCCTTTTGAGCCTACACTTGGTGCCTCGCTTGCCGTGCGGTAGCAGAGAGAACAGTCTATGACTAGGGTGGCTGGAGTCTGACAATTTTTAGGGCCTTCCTCTGACGTCGCCTGGTATAGAGGTCCTGGATGGCAGGAAGCTTGGTCCCAGTGATGTACTGGGCCGTACACATTACCCTCTGTTGTGCCTTACCAGAGGCCAAGAAGTTGCCATACCAGGCAGTGCTGCAACCAGTTAGGATGCTCTCGATGGTGCAGCTGTAGAACCTTTTGAAGATCTGAGGACCCATGCCAAATCTTTTCAGTCTCCTGAGGGGGAATAGGCTTTGTCGTGCGCTCTTCACGACTGTCTCAGTAAAATCTTCGATATTGTTGCATGTTGAGTTTATATTTTTGTTCAGTATAGAAATTTGAGAGACAAGTTTGTGACAGGTCCTTCGAATATAAATTGATTTGAGTTTTTTTTTTTTTTAAAGGGGAAAATATGCAAGTATGGGGACTACTGTTGAAGGTTGGTATTAGGCCTCATCTATAATCTTATACAAAAGCAAAGACAATTGAAAGGTGTAATCCAGCTACAGGGTTGCGGACTATGCAGGTTATGATTACCCTCACTTACTTCTTAAAACCAAAGTTTTTCCAGAGACCACTGATGGTGGCCTGGAGGCCAGGATTGTTCTCATTGTTGGTGGTTAGTTTCTTTCCAGGACCTGCAGGCTTTTTACGGAGGCCACTGGCCCTGGCAGGGGCAGAGGGTCGGATCTTTGTCCCTTTCCCTTGGTCACCGGGTTTCATCCGCGGGAGACCTGCCACCTGGTGAGAGAGATGGGAAGGAAAATTCTTCACTGTGGGGATATATAGCATGTTCATCCCAGAAGGTTTCTAGCTGCCAAATCTCTGTTGAACCAACATGATACAAAATGGTCCCACAAAGTAAGCTACCTTCGGTCTCATTGTGCTGGATTTCTTTTCATCTGCTGTTGGAGAAGAAGTCAGGCTTTTGACAGAGTCTGAATCCTTACTGGAGTCAATTTTCTTAGAAAACAGAACAGGCAGTAAATTAATAAAGCCACTGCCTCCGCTCATTCAAACCACAAATAAAAAAAGCCATGCATATGCACCCTCAACTAGCTTGCAATGATGCACATGCAAATGTTATGAAGCCTACACATGACTAATTAGCAGAGGAAACGGTGACGTACAGGCCTGGTGGAATCCTCCAGCCGAGTGGGTGGGGACACTTCCACTACATTGCAGGAAGTGTGGTTATGCTGAGAGAAGTAGGCACTGTCCTGAGACGGTGGAGAGTTTGGTGGTGAATCCTTGTCTTCTTTGCCCAGAATAGGGGATGGGGCTCCGGGGGTCTTCCGAGTCCTCTGGCCTTCCTGGCTCCAGGAGAAGCTTTCCTTCTTGCGCTGGAACTGCTGCAGTGCCGAGAGGCCGGATGTGGGTGTCGGGGTCCTGGATCTCTCTGAGGAGCTGCATGACCAGCGGAACACCCCTAACCCTTGACTGGCAGACAGAGGGGAGGGGGGTGGGCTATGAGGGTCAACAGAGTCATTTTCCTCTGTCTCAGCATATCCCCCAATACAATAGTCCTCCCTGGGGTTCTCTGTGACCTCATCCTGAGACACCTCCCCTTTGACAAAAGACTCCGGATTCTGGCTGGCCACCTCACTGGAGCTGCTGCCACTACAGAAGAACCTATAGGGGAATATATCAACCATTTAGTCAGTATCACAAAACATTAAAAATAAAACTTGTCAAATGTGGGCCAAACATTGCAATCAAGAAAACAATTGGAAGAACCAGTGGTTTTAGGTAGATCATTTTTAGTAATGTAAAAGACAAAGATTTCCTATATAATTAAATAGCTGTTGCAATGACTAAAAGTGTGCATTATAAGACCATACCTGCTTTGCATTCCCTGCCCGTCTCCACCTCCTTCCTGGTTTCTCCTCTGTAGCAGGGTGGCGAAGCGGTTGTGTGGTCTGGGATGGGTAGCTGCAGCAGTGGCACTGGGCCGGGGGCATGTTGAGATGTGATGGCTCTCTGTGGGTCCAGGGTCCTCCTCCCCTCTGGACCGCTTCTGACCAGAGGGAGAGTACTGCTGCAGCACATCCTGGTCTGAAACACCAGAGTCTTTGGGAGATAAAGGACAATCAGAAGTTTGTGTCGGGACTATAATTAAAATATTCATCAACACCACTTGGAAAGAAAGTTGAGGTTTACATTAATCAAATACATTGATAAATGTTTGTATAACGATGAGAAGATTTTCCTGTTCTATTTGAACATTACATTTTGAAGGTCCACCCAATGTTATATAGGTATAGGCTTTACCATAGAATGACTGATAAAACTTCACAAGATGAACTGGGATGTTATGGCAATAAAAATGTGTTTCCCCCTGAACAAACCCAAATCCTCTCACACCTATTTAAACGGAGCTGGGTTAATCAAATAATCTTCCTTCCTACGGTGACAGAAAGAGCACCTCTCAAACATGAGGGTGCAACAACGAGATAGCAGACTAATCTCACCTTCTCTGGGTCTCTTAACCTGTGTGTTCTTGTGAGGAAGCCTCAGCCCCTGCACACTGATAACCCTCTCCTTCCCCCTGGTTGAGGGAGGCCTCTGTGGAGAGCCCACAGGCTGGGAGGCAGAGAGGGTGCCTGGTATGTAACCTCTGCTCCAGATGCTAGGGTTTGTGGAGGCCCGAGTCTCCTGGCTGTCATTCCAGTCACGACTGCGTGGTTTCACTGGCTAAGAAACACAAAGGGAGGAAGGATTTAGATACGTTAGTGTAAATTACGTGCACTTCAGCCAACTCCTCTATGGTTGTCATGCCATACATGTACAGCATACAGATCTGGGGTAAGGTTAAGCACTCTGGCGACAAACACATTTGTAAGTTAAATATTAATACAATTGTACTGATCAACTAAAAATAGCTAAGTACCCCACGTATACAACACTAAGGACACAAGCAAAACAACAACCTAGCAGTACAACTTGTGATGATGATTGAGTAGTGTTTGTATAGAAATGACTATTATGTGAATCATTCCACCTAGTGCAAGTACCTTGACATTTGTAGCGTCTGGGTTGAAGTCATCAATCCTCTCCATGGTGTTTATATCCAGGTTACCTAGGGCCACCTGTAAACCTTTGCAATCTCCTAAATTACTGTATTAAGCATTAAGGACAACATATTGTACTGGTAGTAAATGGGAAACCACCAGTGTCTTATTTTCCATTTCGCTACTAATCAACAGGTATAGAGCAGGAGTCAGGCCTGCCGCTGAGTGAAAGGATACCGGCCAGCATAGCTGAGGGTGGCAGGGTCCATGTGTTCTGGATAGGGGTTGAGAGGCACCACCTTCCTCTTGATGGGGTCAAACACCAGCTGGTAGAGGAAGGTATTATTGGCCTTAACAAAGCCGTCAATGTACTCGTCTGGCACAACCACATTCATCTTCAGGTACTGGCCCATCTTCCTTATCACCTGAAAGTACATAAGTTACAGGGGCCATTTTCATTATAGTTTAATTTCTACCACTGTTCAAGTTCTACTACCAATTCTCATTCAAACTTACCTTAATGATGTCTGGGTTGTTTGCCATCCTCAGCAGTTTACAGGCTTTGCCCAAGCCAATCCCATAGAGTGAGGACAGATAGTCACAGCCAGAGAGAATACACATGTGGCGGAACTTCTCTTCCGTGAAGACGTCACCCAGAGAGCGGCACCGCCCCAGGTGGTTCTGGTCAATCTCTAGACCGTTCCCCTGTTTGTCCATCTTTAGGATCACCTGAGAGAGATGACCAGCAGAACCCATTATGGTCATTACCATAATCCAAGTTTCCATTAAAGTAACTGTCCAGTTAAAATCTCACATTTAAAAGTTCATATTTTGTTAACCCATACCCAAATAATGTTGACTCACTCATCCTATATGCACGCGTATGTTGCCAAATAATAATAATTAAAAAAAAAAATAAAAAAAAATTCTAAACCACCTCAAAATTGTATCTCAGACATTTAAAAAAATGCTTGCCATCTCCTGCGGATGAGATGGCCAACCAGAGATCTACTCACATGAATGTTATTAATGACCAGTATACACCCACACCATTGTGTTGTGGTACGCCCACACCATTCTAACACAGAAAAGCTGCTTTGTAACATACTAATCAATTTTTTTTAAGGAAACTTATTTCACTAATTTTAATTAATTATTGGTCATATTTCATAGAAATCTGGAAAAAACAGACAGTTAAAGCCAGATGATGATTGTGACAAATGCATTACAGAAATTCCACAGTGAGCAGCATCTTAAAGGACCTAATTCTGTACTTTTTTGCAGCCAAACGCCAATAAATCTGAGTCTTCAGTGATGATAGCCTGTGCAATGCCAGCCTTGTTAAGGAAGGCCAGCTGGGCATCAGCTTCATACGGGGCCACCACACAGTCCACTCCTCTGGTCCTTGCAGCCTAGAGGAGAGAACATTATTTCAGCTGAATAAATAATTTTAAGCCACCAATTTGCAATCATAAACATTAAGCAGTGCATCACAAAACAGATGAGGAGTTTAACTGGTTAAGCCAGATTAAACCACTGCACAAAACCAGCAAATAGACACGCTTCACTCAAGATATGCATCATAGGGTTTCAGTGAAACATACTTAGCAGAAAGCATTTTTTAATCTACAGTTTTAGCAGTATTGGAAACATTTACCTTGATGACATCATGGGCCATGGAAGGGGTGACGTTAACACAGCGAGTAAAACAGTCTCTGGCCTCTGAAATCTTTCCCTCACGTAGGAGCTGCTTGCCTTTCTGCAGATTTGCCTGACGACGCCTGGAAGACAGACGTCAGGTCTTACTTTTTTGGGTAAAAATATTTACTCCGTTCTATTCAAGAAACTACTGAGTCAAGTACATGGGAAGATTATATTTCATTAAAAGGAGACACATTACAGCAAATACCATCTAGGCCTAGCATTAACTCACTCATCACTATCTCAGGTTTAAAGAAAATTACAGGTACACACACACTTACTCTCTGCGAGCTTTGTCCACCTCCTGTTTTGAAGGCAGATTGCAGCCATCAAACACCAAGATGGGCTTCACACCAAAAGACAACAGCATGTCCACAAATTTCATGCAGTAGGTCACATACCTATGTGAAAGAAAATGCATAGGGTTAGGCAGTTATATTAAAAGGGTTAGATAGTTAATGCATACTGAGATACCCATAAAACAGCTTACTGGTCAGTTGGCTCCCCTTTGGCAAGTTTCTCTGCACAAGAAAATGCCCCTTTATGAAGCCAGCAATATGTGTCTACGGCCACTGTCTGTCCCTTGTACTTCCTCACACTGATGGGCTCCGAGGCATCTTTGAGGAACTGCAACAGCCCCTGGATCCCCATATTTTAATCTGATGATGCCACTTACATTCAGGACAGTTGCTTGCTATATTCATGGACAGGGAGAGACACCATTTGACAAAACATTATAATGAAACTAGACTTTGGAGAAAATAATACGTTACCTAGCTAACGTTAACTTGTTAGGGAGCATTCATGTAACTTTGCCAAGTGTTAACGACTAAACTAGGTAGTTAATCGTAATCTGCATATACCTGCTCATTTACCTGGACATAGCAGAGGAGATGATTATGAATTCTAACTAGATACTTCCACTGGCGTAGAAACCGACCGTAACTAACGTTAATTAATTCGAACGTTCGTGGATCTTCAAAAACCTACGCCACTCACCAGTGACTGTCAGTGATGACAAACACATGTAGCAAGTTGGCTAAAGTTAGCTAACCACCTAGCACGGCCACTAACGTTAGTTAGCTAACCAACTACCTAAACAATATACCTATAAACACATTGTTGGTGCTGTAAAAAAAACAAAAGTAAGTTGTAGCTAGCTAACGTTAGTTAGCGGTTCGAATAATTGGAATGAAGTGGGCTAGCGAACGTTTGTAGCAAACTCTGGCTAGCGCATAGCTATATGAATACATTTGAAAACGTTATTTTGAAATAAATACATGCATACAAGAATATAACACACTATTTGCAAGCTACCGAGATATTTACCCGCGAATTGAAAGAGTTAACAATGACAGTTAGTAAGCACTGAACAGTAACCGGGCACCTTGTAAACTAACATGAGTTCGCTTTTAGCGGCAAAAGTAGGAGTTCACAACGAGCTGATACTATTGGTCAGTCTATTCTGACCAACCATGGGTGGGGGAGGGTCTTTGGTCGACAAAAGAAGAAGGGAGTGGTTCTCTTTTTTGGTGTCATGCTGCGTATTGATGGCGGGAGTCCAGCGTCACCTTTCCCCCCCACTAGATGGCGAGCTTGTCTGCTGCCGTGTTAGGATTTTTTGACGTGTCGTCTTTCCCAGCCTCCCTTGCACTTCCTGCTTCGGTAGCTGCCTGTGTGTCTGAGCAAACGATACCTCAACAACAAGATGGAATAGTTGGGAAAATATTGTGAAATCCAGTCAATGACAACGTTGTGTTTACTTGTGGCAATCTATTCAATTAAACCCTTTATTTAAATGTCAGTTATTAGGACTTGAAGGTTGTTGGCAAAACATCAACAATGCATCTCTCTCCCACCAACGGAGATTTTACTTTCGTCTCATCAACTGAAGCCGAGGGTAATGTTAGCAGGCCGTGAATACTGTCATGTGTTTCATTGTATTTTTAGTTACTTACAGTATTTGTCAACACGTCATTCTGCTAGCTTGACATTAATGCATTGGGTAACTAGCTTGAGTAAAGTGTTGTCATTTTTGTCAAGTTACCGTGGTTCGGAGAGATTTGACAACTTTCTGCTGCTACTGTACGGCTAGGCTAACGTTAGCAACCTAGGTAACGTTAGCTATATCACTGAAGGAAATCCACCTAACAAATATTATTCTATTGAAAATACGTTTAATACAAAACTCTACAATATATTTGGACTAGTTTAATGTGTTTCCCATTGAGTAAATAGTTTTAAGGTCCAATGCAGCCGTTTATCTTAATATCAAATAATTTCTGGGTAACAAGTACCGTACTGTGATTTTCAATTAAAATGGTCAAAAAGAGACGAATAACTTCCTAGTAAAGACTAATTGCTAGGGCTGTCTGCGAGTGGTCTGAGTATGGAGGTGAAAACCAAGGGGCCAGGCACAGTTGACTGCTCCTAGAGTTTTGCTTCGGTACTGCAGTTTAAAGCTGCAATATGTAACTTTCTAGGGCACCCGACCAAATTCACATAGAAATGTACATTATAGATCTCTTCTCATTGAAAGCAAGTCAAAGAAGTGGTGTCTGTTCTATGTGCATTATGTCTATGCGTCCGTTCTATAGTTTATTTTTTGCATCTTTTACTTTAGGTTTTGTACACCAACTGAAAATACAATATTTTTGGTTATTGAAAATATATTTCACAGCAGTTTAGATAGTGTGACAAAACAAGCAGTGTAGATAATCATTGTACTAACTGAAATTAGGCGAACTATTAGAATTTTAGCAACCAGGAAATGGAGGTGTGGTTTTCGCATATTGCCCAGGAAGACAATTTCCATAGAGGTCATATTAAAATTCCTAATAAGATACTTTAGTCATCACCGTTGTGCATAAAACACCCATTGACTTATTCAAATAATTGTCACTGAGGCTGATTTAAAAAATAAAATAAAAAAACTCAGCATCTGAGGATAACATTTTTAATGTATATTCATCCAATGTCTGCCATGTTTTGGATAATGTGATGTCGCTGCTCACACTGTTCCCTGTGTGAACGGAACCCAAACCGGCTGCGCGAGTGCGCTATCGTGCATAAATTAATTTTGTCCCCCCACACCAAATGAGATCATGACACGCAGGTTAAAATATCAAAACAAACTCTGAACCAATGACATTCATTTGGGGACAGGTCGAAAAGCATTAAACATGTATGGTCAGTTAGTTTGCACTTGCTAGCTAATTTGTCCTATTTAGCTAGCTTACTGTTGCTAGCTAATTTGTCCTGGGATATAAACATTGAGCTGTTATTTTACCTGAAATGCACAAGGTCCTCTACTCCGACAATTAATTCACACACAAAACAGTCAACCGAATCGTTTCTAGTCATCTCTCCTCCTTCCAGACTTTTTCATATTTGAATTTATATGGTGTTTGGCATCTACACTTTCATAGTATTACCAGGACAACCGGCAAAACAGTTCATCTTTCAATCACCCACGTGGGTATAACCAATGTTTCTATAAACCAATGAGGAGATGGGAGAGGCAGGACTTGCAGCGTGATCTGCATCAGAAATAGGAATGACTTCTATTTTAGCCCTTGGCAACGTGATCAGCCTATAAGTGCAAGCGCATGTGATGTTGGCCTATATAAAACGGATCCAACCCAGCTATAGATGGCCCATGAATCGCCATATACGAACACGAGTAGATTACCTTGAAAACAACGGGAGGACATCATGGACGCAGTCTCCAGTTCTTAGTATACCTCAGTGGGGAAAACTGAAAACAAACCCCCTAAGGTTGATGTCTGTGCCCGCGCTGAAATGTAATTAGCATAATAATAAAAAAAATCCACATAATCTGTCCGTTTAAACTACAGAGATGTTTTTTTTCATCAGATGCGTCTCAATCCACCGCATCCTCTTATGTCGCACTAATGCATCTGCTGGTAAAAGGTGTCAGAGCTAGAGTGGTTGTTTGTCATACCATGAGAAATCCCGAAAATGTGTCTATTCACAAAATCGGCTGTAGCGTCCGAACGGTTTGGCCTACAAACTATTATGACCCCTCTATGGAAAGACGAGACTCTCACGAACACAATGTTCTCCGTTTTGCTCTACGACCTCCGCAAGATTCTTCTGAGCCGATTTCTGTCTGTAGCGTCCAAACTGTTTGGGCTACACAAAGGTACAAAGGTGAGACTGAGACTCTCACGAACATGTACATGTCGGTTGTTTTGCAAGACTCGTCTGAAGGTCCCTGGTACCAGTTGAAAAAACGAATGGAAGTATATATGGACTGTTTAATGCCAAAAATGTGGGGTGAAATACATGTAAAAAATATATTTCCTGATCATTCTTCTATCTCAGTAATAGGACAGACACTTCAGAGCAAACTTCCTTTATATATTTTTGGTGGACTATCTGTTATTCAATGCGTTTGTATGGGCTAATAACAGTAAGACCAAAACACATTTTTCATAAAATATATTTTTAGACATATTTTGGGATACTTCAAGGCATCTTAAAATTCTAAATCAAATAGCTAAATGATCCTTGGTATGACCTTCTCAAAAAAATGATCAAATAGCTTAGTAGAACACTCCCCACTCCCCGGCTTAGACAGGGCTTAGACTCTGATGGGTTTTAAATGCAGAGGTTTGGAACTCTGTTCTTATTGGTCTATTAACTAATTTACTGCCTTGTGAGGTCATCAGCCAGGCCTAAATTCTGTCCCACAAAAACAGGCTCATCCACAAAAAGGGCATTATCATCGTTTTCACAATTTCACGGTATTATTCCAACCTCATAGTGTGGAAATATATATTTAAAAAACAGGGATATCACATTTTTGACTGCACTGGGCCTTTAATGTAATTTAGACAGTGTGACAACCACTGGGGGACATGTCTTGCCGTTCTGCATTCCACGTACCTTTTGATTAGCTGAGGTGATTTGGTCAAGTGTGAAACACTATCTAGATTAGGAACAATTGATCCTTGATTGTAATACGGTTTTGGAAACCTTGCAGAACCAGTCCTAGCCTTTTGGGGGCACTAAGCGAGATTTGGTTGGGGGGCCCCCCACCTTGCGGAAAAACATTTAAATGCCCCCCATCTTGAGGCGGAGAGAACATTTTTAAAGTTAATTTCTTGCAATACTAGACATTTTGCCTCGGGGCAGAGAGAACATTTAGATATTGTATAACAACTTTCATGCAATTCTACTCATTTAGCTATGGGGCAGAGAGACAAAATGTGCAATAATCGTATACATTAAATTCCCTACAGATCTAAGCGGTACTATTGATGCCCCAGATGTTAAATTGAACATGGGCAGTGACAATGCAAAAGACCCATATGCAACCACGTTCCTGAGGAAACGAGGCTATGGCTGGCTCCTGGAAGTAGAAGAGGATGACCCCGAAGACAACAAACCTCTTCTGTGAGTACCTTCTTCAAGAAACCCATTCTTTATCCATGTACATTGATATTAAAATGACACTTGATTTGGCCATCACTACAAATTAAATGTGCTGATATCTCACGATGCTCCTGTACAATCTCATACGCTTATATGATTAGGGAGGAGCTGGACATCGACCTGAAAGACATCTACTACAAGATCCGCTGTGTGCTCATGCCAATGCCCTCCTTGGGCTTCAACCGGCAGGTTGTGAGGGACAACCCTGACTTCTGGGGCCCGCTGGCTATAGTACTCCTTTTCTCCATGATCTCCATCTACGGACAGTTCAGGGTGAGGCGGCAGTTCAAGCTGTGAATTCTTTTGATCTCAGAATATACCTTACATCTTGCCCTTGGCCCCCCAGAGAGGGCTGTTGGTTCAACTAAGTTAGATTACTCTGAAAAAGTAAATGGTGAACTTCGATTGTAGGGTTGAGATTTGAAACAACATTAGATGCACATGCTGCTCACGCAAACAGGGCTTGATTCACTGGTTCTCTTCACTTACTGAATTGAATGAAATGGGAGGCAGCCTACATTGATATATTTAACGATATAAGAATATTCAGAAAAGGACTAAAATATTTTGTCTTCTGGAGACTTTGGTACAATGTCACAATTTTCAGCGTGTGTATTATTTTTGTTGTTGTGTTTTAATTATTTGTCGTTTTATTTTATTTTCATAAGGTCGTGTCTTGGATAATTACCATTTGGATATTCGGCTCTTTAACAATCTTTTTGCTGGCTCGTGTTCTTGGTGGTGAGGTAAGATCCACCAAAGTTTACATTTAGCTGAAATAAGTCATATTCCTAGTCTTGATGAGGAATACATTTCTCTTACTTGATACTGTACATGCATCTTTGGATGTGCATTTGCTTCCTATTACAACATGAATGATGTGGCGTGCTGTGAAACACTGACTTGCATTGTTCTGTTTCGGATAGGTGTCTTATGGACAAGTTCTTGGAGTGATTGGATATTCTCTACTCCCGCTCATCGTTATAGCCCCATTGCTTTTGGTCATTGGGGGTTTTGATGTTGTTTCTACACTAATAAAGGTGAGCATAGGAGCAAAGATAATCAACCTTTATTCTATCTGATTTTTTTCACAAATGAATCTCTGTAATTCAGCATTGCACATTTGATTTAACAGCTATTTTTACATCTGTATTTGATTAGATTTTTTTAGATGATACAAATCGACTTAAATTAGATATGTGTTCATCAGTTGTTAATAACTGTCATTTTTCAGCTTTCTGGAGTATTTTGGGCTGCTTACAGTGCTGCTTCACTGCTCGTTGGGGATGAATTCAAAACCAAGAAGCCTCTGCTCATATACCCTATTTTCCTTTTGTACATCTACTTCCTGTCACTATATACTGGTGTCTGATTGGACAAATGGCAACAGTGGAACTTTGGTTGGAGAATGACACAAAGCACCGTGAAAAGACACAAGGATTAATTACACAATGAAAATAACGAGCATGGATTTTTGAAAGGTCATTTTCTCCCTCTTTAACCCTGTTTACAATCCTAGACTGTGAGGATATAAGGGTGTATGTTACATCAGTGTATTTTAATGTACCCCTTACCTCTGTGCTCAGTAAAAAGCGGTAGCTTATGGTCTAAGTTCGGTGTTCAGATTGAATTGTAGTTAGATCGCAGGTTCACGTTGGCATCATATAAAAGGACTGTAATTATTTAATCAAGGTGTCAAATCTGGTTTTGGTAATCATGGGAGGGTCACAAACATACCAGTCATTGATTTTTGTTAATGCTTTTATTCCATAGAGGAAGGTGGTGCCAAATACAGTGCAAATTTGAACCAAGGGGTTAAGAAAGAAGTCTGCCCCTAAGGTTCCCCATTATTATGTGAGGTAGTGGGCTAAGCATACTGTTATGCATTATTTAGTGGTCATTTCAGCCTGGGTAGACAAGTAGATGGGCAGTTAGAGTGAAATAAAACAAAGTCTACCGAAGTTTGGTGCCTTTCATTAGTTGTTTTATACAGTTGTTTAAAAA
Source organism: Salvelinus alpinus (assembly GCF_045679555.1). Lineage (NCBI taxonomy): Eukaryota > Metazoa > Chordata > Actinopteri > Salmoniformes > Salmonidae > Salvelinus > Salvelinus alpinus. The sequence goes on from NC_092117.1 coordinate 14,219,902, forward strand.
TCTTTTATTGAACGGATGTATATTTTCAGACAACTTGCTTGTATCTATTGTATGTATTCAGAACATGTTATACAATTGTGAAAAATTACTAGACCTGGAACAATTGAGAGTTATAAAACATTAATTCACATTAATGGGGCATAAAATATATCAACATAATTGTCTGTATAACTGTTGTACTGTACTAGATATTTTAAACAACATTCACATACAGTATGTAATGTGTTATATCATTAATCTGCATGCAAAAACTTAATTTCACACCCAAGCTTTATGTAGGAAATGTTGAATGTACTATAGCAATTAAAGACTATTGTCAGGGGGGTTAATTTAGTAATATGGAATTTACAGTGAATATATTATGAATTATTCGCTGAAAAAACGAATTGAAACCATTTTTGAGATTGTGTTATGTTCTTACACATTGTATATAATTTGCTTTTATAACAATATAGCAAATGCTCAGTTGTTGAAATTTGCCAATTTGACCTCAAATTTGACCTAAGTCTTTGTCACAAGTACATCTGAAATTGGATATCTGATAAGTAAATTAAAGTATGCATATCGTTTCTAGGGGTAGAGGATGAACGGAAATGTGCATTGGTTTTACGCTAATGCAGTCTAACGCTTCGAACACACCGACTGTGTCATTGCGTTTCGATACACCAGAAGTACATTCATTTCCAATGGAACGCTGCATTTGCCTTGCAGCATTGCGTTGCAGAGGCAGTTGCAGTGCGTTCTGTGTGGTGCATACGTTCGATAAATCGAACGTATGCATCAAATTGTATGAGTGGACTTGACAGAAAGTAGCAAAATATGAATGTAGATTTTTTTTTGCACACACATTCAGTAAAAATTTGTGATTACATAAAAACAGTTTGATTGCATAATTTCTTTACATTTTTTATAAATTTATTTGCCAAGTATATTATTTATTCGATGACATCCTCAAATTAATTGTGAGAGCCTATAATATAATTTCCCTCCAAAATGCAGTTTTGGAGCGAAATGCAATAATAAATAGTAAAGATAGGCAGAGTAGGCTCTTTCAACAATGAGACCAACGACCACCTCATTGGCTAGGTTAGCAAGCTAGGTTAGCTAGCTAGCTAACGCTAACTAGCCACATCTAGCACAAGCTCACTACTAAACTGACCTGGCAATCCTACTATCGTGGACACTTGTCTCCAAGCAGCATTTTTTGTGTTTATGTCCCTGTAGCTGTCAGCAGTTGTGTCAAAAAGACACGGTTTTGAAGATACTGCGAAAATTATTCTCTCCTCCATGTGTCCAACCGCATGCGACCATTTGCAAAAGGTACCTGCATCAGTATAGTTGCCTAGCTGCGCAAAATTTTACGCAGCAGTGATGCAATGACGCAGTCGGTGTGTTCGAAGCGTAAGCCAATTTCGTTATTGCGGTGGCTTACTTCAAGGGCTTTATAAATTATAAAAGGTGTCTTGGTGGGGTGGGCCTAAACTCACCAGACCGACTGTTGGTCTGTACAGTGGGGGATGTTTGCTTGCTGTCGGTGCATTGTGTAAAGCCTGTTGCATGCTTCCCAGTCTAAACAGTTTGCGCTGTTTAGAATTTTGTGACTGGTGTTAGGCAGGTTTTTTCCGGCTGTTCACGCACACTACATTTTTTCTCGAGACGAAGTTCAGTAACCGAAGTTTATGCCCCTTTGTCGGTGATTGACCAACAGTACTACTACTAGTAGGAGTGGGAACTATGGACGGGATTCTTAAATAAAGTGTTTGTCATTCAACGAGAGACGAGTAGTTTTAATTTTTTTAAATTCACTTGAGAAATAATATCTTAGATGTAAAATTGCAGTACTAAACTTCGGCAAAAACGTCAATGTATTACAGATTTCTTGATTTATCTTGGATTAAATAAGACTATTTTAAATAAGTGTATACTGGCTGTGTTGTGGCTACGGCGTTTCAAGGGAGACAAATTGTAATATTGCCCTTTTTCAAGCGAAGGTCTTAAGGGAGTATGCGTTTTGGTGTTAGTACACAACAACAAAAAACCTAGATGGACAAAAACAATAAACTTAACATTTACATACTTGGTCAGATCCACATGTTCCCTTCGTATCCACTCCCAATGTTGTTTCCAATACTTGTAAGACTACCCTATATGACTTCAAATGTTGTTGTTTCAGTCTGTAGACAGTTAAAAATATATATATTTAAATAAAGCATTTGATTCTTCCATTCTCTTAATGTTGGAGTATCATTTTACTAACAGTATTTAAGATTTTTTTATTTTTTATTGAGGCAAGTCAAAGTTCGGTAGCAGTTGGTCAACAGTAGGGATGGGAACTATGGACAGTATTCTCCGATTAAGTGTTTGCTGTCATTCAACGAGAGGAGCAGCTAGGCCCTACTGTCTGCAGTGCACTACATTTTCATGCACATTTCTTCAGTTGAGAAGTACTGCACTTAGATTAGTTTATTAGTCACATGCACCGGATCATAGAGGTAGTTGCAGGGTACAATGAAATTCTTATGCTCTGAGATTCAACAGTGCAGGTAAAAAAATAGAAGTGAATGAGACAATACAAATAAGAATATATTCACATTTACAACTGTAACAATAATAAATGTCCATGGGGGGGGTAGAATTGCCATAGGGGAAGCAGGTAGCTGCCTAGTGGCTATTCAGCAGCATGATGGTCTGGGGGTAGAAGCTATTGATCAGTCTGACAGTTTTTGCCATGATACTCCTATACTGCCCGCGTGCGTCTGAGTGATGGAAGCGGGGACAACAGGCCGTGGCTCAGGTGGCTTTGGTCCTTGATCTTCTTGGCCTTCCTGCAACACCTGGTGTTGTCGGTGTCTTGGAGGACAGTCAGTGAGCACCCAATGATGCGTTCACCTGAGTGTACCATACTCCGTCAGTGGAGTTGCCGTACCAGGCTGTGATGCAGCCTGACAGTATGCTCTCGATGGCGGTCCTGTAGAACACTTGAGGGCCCTTGGGGACAGGCCAAATTTCTTCAGCCTCCTGTGTCGTCTGTGGATCTGTCAGTGCGGTAGGCAAATTGGAAAGGGGCTAAAGGGAGGAGGTGCACTTCAAGTCATTCAGTTCCCTTTCCCGTTCTTGGGCATGATAGTGGACATCTTGAAGCAGGTGGGAAAACAGCCCGAGTTAGTGAGAGAATAAAAATGTCTGAAAACACAACAGCTAGCTGGTCTGCAAAGATCTCAGCAAAAACGTCTAAATTAATTACAGATTTCTTGATTTATCTTAGATTAATTCAGAATATTTTGAGAAAATGCATGGCTGTTGTTACGGTGGCTCAAGATGAACAAACAATAATATTGTCACTTTTTCTCTCGTTTTTCAAGCGAAGGTCTTTAGGGGGTATGTGAGCACAGACGTTCGCCTTGCCGAGTTCTGCTTGGAGCAAACTGTACCTACTGTATGTATGGGACACCTTTATAGGGACCACCCACTGGTGGGGTTTAGGTTTTTACTCATTTTTCAAGCTTAGGTCTTGAGGGAGTATGCAAGCACAGACGTTTGCTTCGCTTTGCCGAGTTCTGCTAGGACCAAACCAAATCTGTGTATGGGACACCTTTATAGCGACCACCTGCTGGTGGGTTTTAGGGTTTATTATTTGGTTTCTTGCATGGGGATCCATATCCCAACATCAGGAAAGGGCTGTATTAAAAAAAAAAAAAAAAGTCATCATATAATTAAGCAATAAGGCACGAGGGGGTGTGGTATATGGTCAATATACCACTGCTAAGGGCTGTTCTTTGGCACCAGCCTTGCTGAGTGCCTGGATACAGCCCTTAGCCATGGTATAGCAATATACCACAAAAGGTGCCTTATTACTATTATAAAACTGGTTACCAACGTAGTTAGAGTAGTAAAAATAAATGTTTCGTCATACCCGTGGTACGTCGGTCTGATATACCATGGCTGTCAGCCAATCAGCATTCAGGGCTTGAACCACCCAGTTTATAATTACATATAAAACTCATATCACTTAATTTAATCCATGCTCAAAAGAATACAAAGGGTGAAAGTGCAAGGTGCTATATAAAATAAAGGCGCATACTGTTGATAGCACTGACCAAGGCATAACGCCCGATGTAGGGCTGTGACGATTCTGGAATTTTGGGTAGCGATTGTCATGCAAATGGAAACGGTTTTTGTCATAATTGTAATTTGTTGAATTTTTTTTTGAGATTGTCATGCATCTTTTGGAAATTAGCTACAACATACCAAATTAAAACATAGCTTTGGTGATACCCCTGTCTCAAAACTAATGGTTTTGAGCACTTAAAACTTTTGGAAATTAAACTTTTCCTCCCAACTGCTCTTGAAATGATTACCAATTTTACCCATTATTTTTGCATTTCGGCCTCCTTGGGTTTTGCCTTTTCATGGTCTTAAGTGGAGTACCTTTTGAACTCTACAGATATTTTTGATCCTACATACAGACCTTACATGAGGTGGCATATTTCAGATAAATCTCAGCTTGGCAGTGAAAGAAGGCTACATGGTTGTTTGTTTTGGTGGCTTGATCAGAGTAGTAGCACTGCAATTTGACTGAAAGGGAATAAGCAAACAATCAGACTTTACTCAGTGTGTCGGCTGTTAGGCATGGCTGTGCTGTGACTGGGTCAGACATGGTAGGAGATAGTGATGGAAAAGAAAGAGAAGCAAGTATGAAGCTTAGCGGTACAAATAAAGGGCGGAATAGTTTCCAACACCAGTGGCAGTTCGGAGGTAGAGTGTGCCGAGGAGGAAGGACAAGCTAATTTGCGAGGGGATCATGGAGGTGAGGCGATAAAGTGATTCTGAAGTTTAGGGAAAAGGGGGGAGTTGGGGCGATGAGTCCGATAAGGTTGAAAGCTGCGATAAAATAGTTGATTTGGGAAGTTGTCAATGCTGAAGTGTTAAGAGATGGGAACTTGTTGGTGTTTTGTATGGCTCAGAGGGGAAAAAGCTCTCATAGTGAAGCAAATAGGGAAGTGTAAGGTGGTGTCGAGCAGCTGGACTGATCAAGCAGGGAAGCTGTGGATTAAAGGGGTGACAACAGGAGTACCTGTGAGTGTCAGCACTAAAGAGGTAAGCAACAACCTGAGAGAAGGTGGTCTAGTGAATGTTCAAAGATTGCAACAACAAGGGATGGAGTGAGGGTAGATAGCCTGTCAATTCTCTTTCACTTCAAGGGCAGGGAACTGCCAAGTAAAGTAACCATGGGATATGAGTTATTATGTGAGGGGTTATGTACCCGAAGCCTTTAAGATTATATAACTGCCAGAGGTTTGGGCATCTGGCAGCAGCCTGTAAAGAGAAATAAGTGTGCCATGTGTGGAGGGGAGCATGAGTATGGGAAGTGTGGGGACGGTGTGGGAAGTGTGGGGACGGTGTACGAAGTGTGGGGACGGTGTACAACCAAAGTGCTGCAGCTGTGGGGGTGCTCTTGGTGTGGCATATTTTGGGTGTGAGGCAATGAAACAGGCAGTGGAAGTGCAACAAGTGAGAATGGAGAGAAGGGTGTCATATGCTGAGGCATTAAGGGTGGTCTAGGTCCAGGGATATACAGGTTCAAGGGAGAGATGGGTAGAAGCCTCTAGATTGGGGAGGGCGGGTTTGGCCGGCAGGGATGTTCTTGTCCCATCGCGCTCTAGCGACTCCTGTGGCGGGCTCCCTTCACTTTCTGAATCCACTCTGATGTGCCAATACTAGCCCCCTGCTCTCCAGGAAGTACATTAGCCTCTCCATAATCTTACATACATGGGATGTTAAAGCTATTGCCTGGCTTCCGGATTGGTACAACTACTGCCTCCTTCTACCGTAGCTGCCTGGCAGTTTCCCCTCCTCCCACACTCGGTTGTACAACACCAGTACCTTATCCAGCCAACATGACATAGCACACCTCATCTTTCCCAGGTGAAGTTTTATTTATTTTTTACTCATTTTTCTCCCCAATTTCGTGATATCCAATTGGTAGTTACAGTCTTGTCTCATCGCTGCAACTCCCGTACGGACTCGGACAACGCTGGGACAATTGTGCGTCTCCTGGTCGAGGCCAGCTGCGACAGAGCCTGGACTCGAACCAGGATCTCTAGTGGCATAGCTAGCAGAGCCTTAGACCACTGCGCCACTTGAGACGCCCCCAGGTGAAGTTAACCCAGCCTGACCTATTGCCCTCTTCATCTCTGCCATGGTAAACCCCTCCAGGTGAACTGGGCCTTGCTGTGGCTGTCTTTTTTTGTTGTGGATAAAGGCGTATGATATGATGTGGAAGGAGGGGTTGCTAATCAAGCTTGATATTATGGGGGTAGGAGGAAGACAGACAACTGAATAAAGGACTTCCTGTTTGGAAGGTCTCTCCAGGTTAGCGTGGGGAAGTCTTTATCAGGCAGCTACCTGGTGGATAACGGTACACCGTATGGGAGCGTGATAAGTGCTCTGTTGTTCTCAATCATGATCAATGATGTTTGCTCTCAGGTACGGCCGGATATTGGGAGGTTATTTGCAGATGATGGGGGCTATTGGAAGAGGCAAAGAAATGTTCCATATATAGTCAGGAAGGTACAGGAAGCAATTGATGAGGTATAACAGTGGGCATTAATGTGGGGATTCAGGTTCTCTGTCGAGAAACCTCAGACAGTGTTCTTGACCAAGAGGAAGGTGGGAGATGAGGTACACTTGAGGTTATATGGGAGAAACTTGGAGAGGTTGTGGCCTTCAGGTTGCTTGGGGTGTCCTTTGACACTAAGCTGACCTGGGAAGAACACATTGAGAAAGTGGTGGGGAAGTGTAAGAAGGTGCTAAATGTGATGCGCTGTCTGACGGGGAAGGAGTGGGGGGCTGGGCGTTCCTCATTGAGGACCATGTATGTTGCATTGATCCGATCTGTAATAGACTATGGCAGTATAGCGTATGGTTCAGCAGACCTGACCTCACTAGAAAGGCTAGATGTCATACAGGGGTGTTTCGGAGCTCCCCAGTGTCTACACTACAGGTGGAGATGGGGGATATGCCATTGCAGATTAGGAGACAGCAGTTGCCAATGAATTATTGGGTCAACCTACAGGGAAATTGGGTTTCTCATCCTGCGAAAGGGATTCTACAGGCATGCTGGGAACATGAGCGAGGACCGATCACAAGCTTTGGGTGGGTGGGTAATACCCAGGCGAGGGAGATGGGACTATATGTAAAGGAGTTTAGCCCCATGGTAGCTATTCCTGTGAATCCATCTCCCGCATCCGGTAGTCCACCTACTCCCGCATCCGGTAGTTGATCAAGAAGTGTTGGAGAGACTATAGAAAGATAGGGAGGGGGTTGATCCATCTGATTTGTTTAATAGACGTCTGATACTGTATATCAGGATTTTATTACAGATCAGCTGGCTGTATATATGGTGGAGCTGATGGCTGTACTGTTGGCCTTGCAGTGAGTGGAGGAAGTCAAGCCAGACAGAGTAGTTATTTTCTGTCACGATCGTGTGGAGGAGAGACGGACCAAAACGCAGCATGTGGAAAATAAGCCATCTTCCTTTTATTATAGAAGAAGGCAAAACGAAACAAAACACTTACAAAACAAATAAACGACCGTGAAGCTAATAAACGTAGTGCACACACACATGCTACAAACGTTCAGACATAGACAATTCACCACAACAAACTAAAGCCTATGGCTACCCTAAATATGGCTCCCAATCAGAGACAACAGAAACCAGCTGTCTCTAATTGGGAACCCATTCAGGCAACCATAGACTTTCCTAGACAACTACACCCAACATAGACACAGCTAGACAACTATACTAAACATAAACCCAACTACTCTAAATAAACCCCCTAAACCTTACAATCACCCTGGACACTACAAAAACCCACATAAATACCCATGTCACACCCTGACCTAACTAAAATAATAAAGAAAACAAAGAATACTAAGGCCAGGGCGTGACATTTGCTCTGACTCATGTGCACCTTTAGTTCACGTAGCAGACAAGACCTGCTGTATGAGGTACTACATACCAATGGCAGGGTAAGACAAATGGGTATACAGACAATATTTACTTGGGTCCTAGCCCATGTGGAGGGGAACGAGGCAGCTGATGTACTGGCTAAACAAGCACTTGGTAGTGGGGATGGTAATGTTGTAGTTTCAATGAGCAAGGCAGATGCAAAAAGCCTGGTATGGACAGTGGTGGTGCAGAGATGGCAGGAGCAGTGCAATAGAGACACTTACAGCAGGCATTTATTCAAGGAACAGAGGAAAGTCGGGGAGGACGGCAGGAAGAGACCGAAGAGAGGAGGCTAAGGGTGGGACACTGCTCGTTGAATAAGACTTTAAATGTGATAGGAAAGCATCCAACAGGAAAGTGTGATTATTGCCAGGAAATAGAAAAAGTGGAGCATTGACTGATACAGTATGAGAGGGAAAGAGAGAGGCTCCAGTATGAGGGAGAAGGGGGTATCAGGAAATTAGTTTAAAGACTCCAGTTGTGAGGTTGATCATTTCACTGCTACTGTTCTAGATGACTGTTGGAAATATACAAGTAGACAAGGCAGTGGTTTTGGTTGGACAGTTGGAAAGCTTGCTAATGAGAGTAGTTTGAGGGAGTTGGAGGTTGGCCCTTGTGTGGTGATAGACGGTATTCCTCTGTGGTTACTCACAGATCCTATTGTTGATCTAACCTAGGTAGATAAAAGAAAAGATTGGTCAGAAGTCAGTGATAAAAGAAAATGGGTTGACAATTACATTGGTAGAAGTTTTTATGCTTTTCACAGATGGGTCCAAGGACCCAGATAGTGGGTGAACAGGAGCAGGCGTTTACATTCCTGAATTTGATGTGCAGATATCAGTGGAGGCTGCAGAGGGGAGGACGGTTCATTATAATGGCTGGAACGGAGCTAATGGAATGGCATTTGCCAAAGCAGCAGCTACTCTTCCTGGGGTCCAGCAAAATTAAGAAAGTTTATACAATTTTAAAAACATTATAATACATTCACAGATTTCACAACACACTGTGTGTCCTCAGGCCCCTACTCCACCACTACCACACATCTAAAGTACTAAATCCATGTGTATGTATAGTGCATATGTTATTGTGTGTGTGTATGCATGTGTCTGTGCCAGTGTTTGTGTTGCTTCACAGTCCCCACTGTTCCATATGGTGTTTTTAATGTGTTTTAAAAAAATCTAATTTTACTGCTTGTGTCAGTTACTTGATGTGGAATAGAGTTCCATGTAGTCATGACTCTATGTAGTACTGTGTGCCTCCCATAGCCTGTTCTGGACTTGGGGACTGTGAAGAGACCTCTTGTGGCATGTCTTGTGGGGTATGCATGGGTGTCTGAGCTGTGTGCCAGTAGTTTAGACAGACAGCTCGGTGCATTCAACATGTCAATACCTCTCACAAATACAAGTAGTGATGAAGTCAATCTCTCCTCCACTTTGAGCCAGGAGAGATTGACATGCATATTATTAATGTTAGCTCTCTGTGTACATCCAAGGGCCAGCCGTGCTGCCCTGTTCTGAGCCAATTGCAATTTTCCTAAGTCCTTTTTTGTGGCACCTGACCACACGACTGAACAGCAGTCAAGGTGCGACAAAACTAGGGCCTGTAGGACCTGCCTTGTTGATAGTGCTGTTAAGAAGGCAGAGCATCGCTTTATTATAGACAGATTTCTCCCCATCTTAGCTACTACTGCATCAATATGTTTTGACCATGACAGTTTACAATTTAGGGTTACTTCAAGCAGTTTAGTCATCTCAACTTGCTCAATTTCCACAAGATTTATTACAAGATTTTGTTGAGGTTTAGGGTTTAGTGAGTGTTTTGTTCCAAATACAACGTTTTAGAAATATTCAGGGCTAACTTATTCCTTGCCATCCACTCTGAAACTAACTGGAGCTCTCTGTCGAGTGTTGCAGTCATTTCAGTCGCTGTAGTAGCTGACGTGTATAGTGTTGAGTCAACCGCATACATAGACACTCTGGCTTTACTCTGAAATCGGAATAGATAGCCAGAGAGAATCTACGAAAGCACCCGAATGTCCATTGAGAACGCACAATCACTATACCACTTAGCTAAGCTAAGAATGACAGGAATAATCAAGTCAATAAACATTGGGTAGTTAGATAGCATATAGTTAATATACTGACAAGTTTGATGTATTATTAGCCAACTAAAGTTAGGTAGCTAGCTAACTAACATACCGGAACATAATGCTGTAATGATATGCAATGTGGTTCGTAAGGATAGTGTATATAACAAATTGCAGGCAACATAACGTGTAAGGCAAGTCAAATTAGCTTTAAAATGAGATATAATTGATATTAATGTTCCACTGTGTAGAGGTGAGGCCAAATGTAAGATCAGAGCTGTTTTGATAGATGTGTGGCAGACGAGATTGGACTCGGAGCCCTCGGATGGGGGAAGCATCTATTAGAAGTTAGTAGGGCTCTTTTTTATTTTCTCAGAAGTACGGCGTTAGGTAGGAGGATTTAGAAATATGGAACTAATGTTGTAAACCGTGATTGACCACACACTCCACCATAGTAGGTGGCGGCATGCACCGTTCACGTTTGTTTGCGAACCGCCATTGTATAGAAGAAGAAGAAGGCCCACAGTACAGTAGGTGGCGGTAATGCACCATAATGTTGGATGCCGATAAACCCCACGGAAGACGAAGAAGGCCGCCTCTATTCTAGTCTGAGCGCAAAAATACTGTCTTTCTGTCTGTGGGAGTCACAACAAACACAATTTACAGTGGGGAAGTAATAGTAACATTCACAAACAGATGTCATCCAAAGATATTATCTGTCTGGATTCTGGAGTCAACTCAAGAACATCAACATCGCAGTGCCCTTTCTGGTATCGCGTGATGGTCAAGCACTACGCTTGTTCCGTTTACCTGACGTCCATCTGACAGAGAGCGACGCTCGGCTCGTAGCTTTCTCAGTACTGATGGTGAATTGCTCCTGCTGTGGTAACGGGCGGAGGAGCAGAAGCCGCAGAAGAGTCAGCAGTAGTAGAGGAGCGGTAGTTTGGAATTCAGCTTTTACACGTATTATTCTTACTCGTATCAACGGAGCTCCCTAAAAACACATAGAAGGGAAGGGAAAATTTAAGAAAGATGGCGGCCGCGGCCTCGCCGGGCTCCTGCTCGTCCACCTCCTCAGACTGGATTGTACTGAGAGACGGTTGCCGTCGTTGCGACGAGGAGGGCCTGCGAAGCCTTTCCTACCACCCGGCCCTTAACGCTATCCTGGCGGTTACTAGCCGGGGGAGTATCAAAGTCATCGACGGCACATCAGGGGCCATTCTCCAAGCCTCGGCCTTGCATGGTAAGTCAGGGCCCAGGGGCTAGGTAACTGTTTTAACTAACGTTAGGTAGTTAACTAATGTTAAACGTTAATTATTTTGACAATCACATCAGTTAGCCTGGGGTTGGTTAGCTAGCCGTAGTTAGCAAATTAAATAACATTAGAACGTGAATTCTGACGTTTAGCTAAAGTACGGATTCACGGAACAATTTGTTACATCCGATTCCTAACAATAACTTGCATAACCAAGTAGCTAGCTAGCTACCTTACTTTCTTCCTTCCTACATTAGACTAGAGTTACATCAAAGATACTGGCAGTGGCAAACTAGCTCCTAGCTGTGGGTAACTACAGTAGCTAGCTACATGTCTTGACTCTTTCTGTCCAGGTAGTTTGTTAATTAGTTAGGTAGTTAACTATCTAACTGGCTAACTGAATTTACGCCCGTGTTAACGATGTATTATGAAAACGTCTCATCAGTTAGCTGGCTAAACTAGCGAACCCGCTAACAGTATCTAACGTTTCATGTCAACATTCAATCAATCGTTATTAATAATCCGCATATTGTAGTGCGACTTAACTAATTAACGTTATTGCGTTAGCCAAGTAACGTTAACTTCCGTACTGTATATCAATCACAACATTACGCCATGTTTGGGTAACATGTAGTTAGCTAGCTAGCAAACTAGATAATCAGTGGTAGCTAGCGAACTAATTGTGATGACACGAGTAACTAGTAGCTAATAACGTTAGTCAAGTAGGTAAGCTGTCAAGTTCATAGATGATCACCCAGCCGTGAGCATGTGATGTCGCAGTAAATGTTCTTAACAAGCGTGTTAGCAATAACTAGTTTGTTGCAGAACGTTTATCTAGCTAGCTCTAGTTGGGTATGACGTGTTGTTGCTCTTCGTACTAGTACTATGCATAACGAGAAAGTATGCAATGCCTGTTGGCAATCTAGCTAACTAATAGTGTTGTAGCTCACAGTAGCTGTACAATTTAAGGAAATGGTAGACGATATAGAACCTAAACCCACGCGGATTTCATTTTGACAGTTTATATTTGACGATGTCAAACAATGGGAATTATTGGTGTTTGTTCCACGATGAGCAAAAACACCTGGGTGTATTTTGATGCCTTTCGTCTATAGTGCCTACTGTAGTGAACATACTACAGTAGTATCGTTAACTACAAACTGAATCAATTTGCTGGACTGAAGCTCTTCTCCGTTTCATGACTTTGTGTTCACTTCAATGTGTAATGTGCTGTAAAATCACTTCACTCAATAGCATATGCACTTAGCTATTTATTTATGAATCTATTTTAACATTGCAGTTGGGACATCGCCCAGTTCTGAGTGGATGTGTTTATGTCCTCTTATGTGTTTGGGTATGCAGTGTGCTGTACTGACTGTTTACAATGTGTGTGATGTGAATTAATGTATATGGTGTTGCCAAAGAAAGTTTTCATCCTGGATGGACAAAGTTACATTTTATTCTATGACTCTTTTACTGGAGGTTAAAAAAGGACACATGCTAGCATGTGGGACGGCAGGTAGCCTAGCGGTTAGAGCGTTGGGCCAGTAACTGAAATGTTGCTGGATTGAATCCCTGAGCTGACAAGTAAAAAATCTGTCGTTCTGCCCCTGAACAAAGCAGTACTGCAGCACTGTTCCTAGGCGGTCATTGTAAATAAGAATTTGTTCTTAACTGACTTGCCTAGTTAAATATATATATATTTTTACATTTAACCTTTATTTAACCGGCTGTCAATGACATGTACCTGAGTCTACTTGTTAGTTGAGCCAAATAGCAGTACAAAGAATAAAATATTTGCGACTATTTGGCTGTTGGTGGACTGGTATGTTTTTAGTCTTATCGACCAGTCGACTAAATGGGGTCAGCCCTAATTTGCACTGAGGGTAAGTGGTATGTGATGATGAATTCCATTATGAAAGTTAGATTAAATTTACTTTAACAGCCCACTTTTCATCTAGGTGGCCCTAAAAGTCATATCGTCATCCAGTCTAGTTACTACAGTGCATTTAGCCTGTAGCCTATATTTTGGCATGTTATGCACCACTGGCATGGACAAATATTCAGACTTGTCCATTGATATCAGAACTAAAGAGCGGTCTGTTTTTATTTCATCTGATGAATAGACTACAGGCTATTGGTCCCAGAGATGACAGACAGCAGTAGCATTATCAAAGAAAATGACACAGCAGTGTACATGTGACAAATTTGTCTTCTCTAGAAATGAGGCATTATATTATTATTCCTTGTACTGCTATTTGGCTCAACTAACAAGTAGACTCGGGACAAGGGAGGCCCTTTTCCTGGTACAAGTCTTTGACAGCCGGTTCTCTTTAGAGGCCAACTATGCAGCATCTGTTAACACACTGGGTTGTTGACAGTAAATAATGTGACTGACAACACAGAGCAGTTCAGAGATATGCTACAAGTGAATTTGAGTTGTAGGCAACATGCAGTTTTCCAATTTGATAATGTTTGTCCTGTGGACTGCTCCTTGGCAGAGGACAGAATTGGATGACGACCAAAGATATAGCATCTCTAGCAAACTAGACGGCTCAAAAGTGCGACCATTTTGCTCACATATGTGCCTAACATTTTTCTGTGCTACCTGGGAACAACAAAGCGCGTAGAAAAAAAATCGCCCAGATGATAATTGTTGCAATGATTACTTCACTGTACCACAGCCCCTGAGTGCCATGGAGAATACACTGAGCACAGATTCATAACCGTCAGACTTGCACCATCGCTACAAAGAAAATTGCTTGTTAGCTCAAATATTTTTCATTGTGCTCCTAAATTTCTTTGTGCGCTCCTACATTTTTCAACTTACACGCACATGCTCCTTGTAAAAAAAATCAAAGTCAGCGTACAGCCCTGGCTGAAAATGGATGTCTTGACTTTGGGTCATATGGCTTGGGTGAATACTACATTAGTGTAGCAGAAGTTAATTTGTAGCAGGTTAGGAGAGTTTACACAGCAGGTTAGGATAATTAACGTGGCAGGTTAGAATTAGGTTAAGGTTAGGAAAAGTTTTAGGGTTAGCTAAAATTGTCCCTGAGGACAGTCTTGTTTTCCACTACTGCGATTCTGCGCAAGACAAGTGTGGTCATTTGCCATAATCGACAGATTCATTGTGATGTAGTTGAACCAGGTTGAATTATCCTGCCTAACACTATCGTTTTACATTTCAGCATGGAATGAAGTGGTAATAACACAGTTAAAGGCTATAGGGGTGTCTGAGGGAAATGTTTTCATTGTAACTAACGTTACCATTTTAATAGTAAAATTATCCAATAGGGCAATACATTCATTTTTGAGGAGACTGTGTAATTGAAATATAAACAAAAGTTTTGTAAATTGTTTAGGCTTTACATGCATATGCAATTTTTTTATTCCCGAAGTGCAACAACACCTCGTAAGCCTTGATTGTTTCTTGATGCTGCATTATGCCAAACAATGATGCATATCCATTTGTTTTCAGTCAGGATGCCCATGAGATTATTGTGACTGTAACTAGCAACTTGCAGTTTACCTCATCAATATTTCAAAGACTAAATTCAAAGATTTAGGCTATTTTAGTATCTGATTTACATGATCGGACAGCAAAAGTCCAGCCAATGCTATGTCTTAGTGGCTAAACAACTCTAACACCCTGATGTTTGTGTTCCTAGCTAAACCTGGAGGCCGTGTTAGGTGTCAGTACTTCCCTGCGGTAGACAAGGTCCTCTTCGTGGACGACTATGCAGTGGGCTGCAGAAAGGACTTGAACGGCATCCTGCTGCTGGACACAGCCTTGCAGGCCCCCGTGGCCAAACCAGAGGACATGGTACAGCTAGAGCTGCCTGTCACAGAGGTAAGAGAGCTAGCCAGTCAGCCACCGACACATGACACAAAACACACTTAAACATGGAAGTGTGCACATAGCACTCGCTAAAGTTGTCTTTGAAACCCATTGACATAGAATCCCTGACATTAATATGTTTACATACAATGGTATTACAGTACAACACACAATGAACAACAATTATTGATGCTCAAAAACAGTTAGTGCTACTTTGGCTTATTGTGATCTTACCTTTATGTTTTTAATGTATCTATTTTTTACTGTTGTGAGTGCGAATTAGGACACAGGTATCGATCGTTTGAATTTGTCCCACTACTGCAAGCATTGTCTACCTTGCTCTAAAATCACACAAACCTGACGACAGGCCTGCTTAGTAATGTAGAAAAACTGGTCCACTGTGAGAGCGCACATGCTAACTGTGGAGAATCCACCACTCCCCTTCATTTGTTTTAATGAGTGTGACAATTCTTGTCCTGTGCAAGTACCTCAGACTTTCATGTAAATCATGCATCTCGTTAGGAGATTTGGAGAAAAATTTGAGTTACGAGTGTGACTCTAAAGTTAGGAATCGATCATTATGTCCCCAAAATAATTAATGACGGTGTGCATCTTTTTTTCATTGTCTATCTCTGGCCTGTCGTATCTGTAGGACCTGGTTACATAAAATTTCTAAATTGAAATCTTTGAACAAATTGTTAACCCCTCTGGTTAGTCAATATAGCCTACAGACAGGTGCAATTGGACCCATTGTGGTATTCCAACCATTTCATGAAAAGGCATGCACAGAGAGACTGCAATTTATAATTTAATTGAAAGCCTTGGTGTTTCTGTTGCTGAGTTGCCAATGCATTGTAATTGTAGAATTTATTAACGTAGGCTACTATTAAGGATGTGAACGGCAGGTGAAATTTTGTCCCGAAGACAAACTTTCATTAACGTTGTGAATTATGTGCATTTGCGACTCTCAACTCTCCCATGTTTCATGAGCTGAAATAAAATATTCTAGAAATTTCCCATACTCTCAAAAAGCTTATTTCTCTCAAATTGTCTGCACAAATTTGTTTACATCCCTGTTAGTGAGCAGTTCTCCTTTGCCAAGATAATCCAGCCACCTGACAGGTGTGGCATATCAAGAAGCTGATTAACTTCTTATGGCTGCAATCCTGTTAACGGGATGATATGACAACAGCCAGTGAAAGTGCAGGGCGCCAAATTCAAACAACAGAAATCTAATTCCTCAAACATACATGTATCTTATACCATTTTAAAGGTAATCTTTTTGTTAATGTCACCAGAGTGTCCGATTTCAAATAGGCTTTACAGCGAAAGCACCACAAACGATTATGTTAGGTCACCGCAAAATCACAGAAAAACAGTCATTTTTCCAGCCAAAGACAGGAGTCACAAAAAGTAGAAATAGAGATAAAATGAATCACTAACCTTTGATCTTCATCAGATGACACTCATAGGACTTCATGTTACACAATACATATATGTTTTGTTCGATAAAGCTCATATTTATATCCAAAAACCTCAGTTTACATTGGCGCCATGTTCAGAAATGCCTCCAAAATATCCGGAGAAATTGCAGAGAGCCACGTCAAATAACATAAATACTCATCATAAACTTTGATGAAAGATACATGTTTTACATAGAATTAAAGATACACCTGTTCTTAATGCAACCGCTGTGTCAGATTTCAAAAAGCTTTACGGCAAAAGCACAATATTCAATAATCTGAGAACAGCGTTCAGCCACAAAAGGAAGCCATACACTTACCCGCCAAATTGTGCAGTCAACAAAACTCATAAAAAGCATTATAAATCTTCCCTTTGCTGATCTTCGTCGGAATGCACTCCCAGGACTCCCACAAGAAATGTTTGTTTTGTTCGGTAATGTCCATCATTTATGTCCAAATAGCTATTTTTGTTAGCGTGTTTGGTAAACAAATCCAAAGTCATTAAGCGCGTTCACTAAAAGCTGACGAAATGTCAAAAAGTTCTGTAACAGTCAGTAGAAACATGTCAAACGATGTATTGAATCAATCTTTAGAATGTTTAACATAAATCTTCAGTAACGTTCCAACCGGAGAATTACATCGACTTCAGATGTGCGATGGAACAGAGCTCCCTCTCATGTGAACGCGCATGGCCAGGTCATGGTAGACCTGACTATTTCCTGTCTCCTTCGGCCCCACTACACAGTAGAGACATCAGACAAGGTTCTACAGACTGTTGACATCTAGTGGAAGCCGTAGGAAGTGCAAACTCATCCATATCCCACTGTGTGTTCTGTAGGGGCTGTGTTGAAAATCGACCAACCTCAGAATTCCCACTTCCTGTTTGGATTCTTTCTCGGGGTTTTGCCTGCCATTTGAGTTCTGTTATACTCACAGACATCATTCAAACAGTTTTAGGAACTCCAGAGTGTTTTCTATCCAATACGAATAATAATATGCATATATTAGTAACTGGGACTGAGGAGCAGGCAGTTTACTATGGGCACCTCTGTGCACCTTTCATCCAAGCTACTCAATACTGCCCCTGCAGCCATAAGAAATTAAACAGCACGCTCATCACACAGGTGCACCTTGTGTTGGGTACAATTAAAGGCCACTCTAAAATGTGCAGTTGTCACACAACAGAATATCACAGATGTCTCAAGTTGAGGAAGTATGCAATTGGCATGCTGACTGCAGCAATGTCCACCAGAGCTGTTGCCAGAGAATTGAATGTTCAATTCTCTACCATAAGCCGCTTCCAATGTTGTGTTAGAGAATTTGGCAGTACGTCTAACCGGCCTCACAACTGCAGACCGCATGTAACCACGCCAGCCCATAAATGGACTGGTGATTTTAAAGTAGGGATATATATGTGTTCCAACCACGAGCTTTAGTGTTGGAATAATAGACATGTCTCGTTTATTTGGGGCTTTTTTGCCAGCTGTTTTACTTTGCTATTTACAATAGGTTACAACCCCCCTAGGCAGAAACATTATTTTGATGAAGGCAAATAGCCTATTCATTATTCTAGGGGCCTACTTTTTTTCATGTTTAACAAAAGCCTGCCCACAAAGTTTAATCTTACAAATCAAAACACAGGTCAAAAGAAAGCCACATTTGACGCGTGTTATCTACTGGTTAAAAAGGGAATAATTGACACTCTAATGCCGTTAACTGTATGTCTAAACTGCCATTATACAGGTAATAGCACCCTGTTGAAACGGGAGTAAACGGTGAAGTGTTATTGAGACACGTTTCAGTAGCTGTGGGGCTCAATGGCATTAGCCACTTTCATTTAAGGGGGGGAAAATTAACAAGTAGTCCTATCTAACGTAACAATGCTATAACATTAGTAATAACCGATATGCATCTTTTAAATTATTTGCCACGGATATGAGGCGCTCATCAGTGCAGATTAAAGAAATGATTGCAGTTGATACGGAGCCATCGTCAATGGTTTACTTGAGATGCGAGGTACATTTTTAAAGATTCAATTTAGTTTAAACTTTCACACCCATGAATTTGACCAGGCACTGGAAACTGTTTCCCTTTGCCTGATAAACACTGACTGACATTCTTTAATTAATTATTTATTTAAACAGTTTCTTGTCGTACCAGCCCATCAAAATTCACAGCGTGTTTAGCCAGATCGTTGTAACCCTTGACTTTTGCAAACCCGTTGGTTTCAAAGCAAGGCTTACTTTACTTTATGACCGTTGTCTGTTTTAATTGTGCCCCATGTCTAAATCATTACAGGCTGCGCACAGACATCAGGCCTATGTACTCCGACATCCCCTCGTCATTCCTCTGAGAGACTGATGATGTTTTAATCATCACACCACAGGCGCTTAGTAGATCTGAGCACACAGCCTGTTTCCCAGGATTAGTTGCACCTCACAGCCAAGACCATGTTTTGTTCCTCATTGAAATGCTGTGAAGGTGTCCCAATATTGATATTGGCTGCATGCCAGTGCATGTGCCCCGATGTTTTACTGGAGGGGCAAGAGTTGCCTTATGTTATAATATTTAGTAAAATCGTTTTATTCTTAGACACCCCTTTCCCGCCCTGTTGCATAGCTAATTTGCATTTGTTGACCCACCTGCTGAGTGGGGTATTTTTTTTTCTTCTTCTCCTTCCCAATACTTGCATTCGTAGCTCAGTCTATGAATTTGACAGTGGCTACATGGCATGGTCAGACTGGTTGAAACGTTAACCTCTGTGGGTATGGCTGTGTGTACTTTGTGCTGCCAGTATTATTGATCTGCCCTGGCTGTTCCTCCTCTCCTGCAGCAGTCTGTTACTGTTAACTCCCACCTGCCTGCCTGCTTTGTCCTCTCTGATCTGCCCATCTCTCTGTTACTGTTAACTCCCACCTGCCTGCCTGCTTTGTCCTCACTGATCTGCCCATCTCTCCAAGGCTCTATCTAATGAGTATTGACCCCATCTCCATGTCATCTAGCAGTGGATAATGCTGCATTAGAAGTTATTCAGGAAAATCAATCGTATTACTAGCAAGCCTAGTGAGTTTTACAGGACAATGAGAACAATGTTTTTTAATGTAACATTTGTGAATGGTTTATGTAATTTGAGATCTGAATGGTGACTCATAGACTAATGAGTCAACAACTTCAACAACAATTGGCATACGACCTTGTGTAAAAAGGTCTTGGTTCCATCAGTGAACCCATTGTGTCTCTACCCCTTGTACTATGGCGTGAGTGTGGATCTCTGTGTGTGTTCCCTGCAGGCTCAGCAGATGCTCTCTGCCTGCCTGGAGAAGGTAGATGTGTCCAACACAGAGGGCTACGACATCTTCATCGCTCAACTCAAAGAAGGACTGAAGAATACCTCACACGAGACTGCAGCCAATCACAAAGTGGCCAAGGTGAGTCACACTCAGCGCTCTGGGAGGAGGCGAACCGTGTCACAACTTGCCTACTAACCCATATTCATGTTGTGCTGTTATGGTGTTTTCTGCTGTTATGTCTTTCCACTGCAGATGGTCAGAATTGTCACAGATAATAGTGTTAGACAAATGCACCAAGCAGGTGTAGCGGTTCGCTTCAGTTGTTTAACATAACACATCTCTGTTTGTACTGTGACACCGCAAGTCGTCAATCACCTGTTAGAGAGTATGCCAGAGGTTGAACAAGTTTGTTCATTGACTGTGCAGCAGTGCAAACAGTAGGCAAATTTGCTTTTGATTATTCAAAACTTGCCAGCTCTTATTAGTAGGGCTGACAGTCAGTTACTGTTATTCTGCTCGCAGCAGTCAGTGACTTACACGAAAATGCATTAAGTTTAATGTATAGTGTGCGTAGCTCGTTGACACATTCTAATCAGTGCTAGGCTAGGGAACTGATAGAGCAGTGTCTGCTGCTGGGCCAGAGCTGTCATCTCCTGTGGCTGAGGTGTTGCTCAGATATAACAGCTCTAACGCCAGGGAATGCCAGTTCTTCAGCAGTGTGTAGCAAAGTCAAAGGAGACTAAAGAGGATGCTATTTTAATTTAAAGGTACTGAGGGATTGAAATGGGAATGCTAATTTGAGGTATTTAGTCTAGGCCTATATGGTGTCTAGGGCCGTGACGGTCATGACATTTTGGATGAGTGGTCACAGCAATTTGGTTACCTTTTTTTGTCCTCATCTGCTCCTGACTGCATATGCTGCCATAGAAATGTAATGAATAGAATGGGCGTCCCCGTTCAAGTCAATGATGGTATAATGGGTGGACTGGCGGCCATTGCAAGTGTAGCTTTTGGAGCAAAGCAGGAAGTAAAATCAGGAAGTTTACCTAGGGCTCTAAAGTGATATGTTTCGTTGGTAAATTAAAAAAAGAAACATACAAAATAAGCTAGGAGCACCACATGAAATGTAATTGATTGAGATACAGCCTATATTGGGTCTATATGAATTCTAGCTACTTTTTGTTGTGCCCGAGAAACACGTTTGTTACACTGTAAATGCATTAGTTTATTATAAAAGCTAAAATGTTGATACAATTACCTGTCAATGAAATGAGTCATTTGTGGAATATTAGGTTTGTACATTGAGTAAAATCACTATTTTGGGGAATTACACTGAATTTAAAAATACATAAATCATAATAATCAGGATTGTGATGACAACATGCGTTCATTGCTATGATCATTGATCTCCTGAAGCAGATATCCCTTTTCCTTTCTGTTTGTGCCCCCAAATGTTTGAATATACTGGTAAAGTTACCAGGTTGTTAGCTAGTTAGCCAAGGAGGTAACATGACTGAACAAAGTGTAAACAAATGGTTAATGATGCACGAGTAGTTTTAGAATGGCCAATGAGATGGTTTAGGGATGTAAAAGCGGCAATCCGATATTGGATCAAAATGTTGCTCCGGTAATATGGGTCAGATCTTCAAAAGCAAGCCGTGTACGCTGTAACGGTTGTGCAACCATGACCCTAACAAAGCTGCACTTGCTTGTTTCTCTAGGGCACTCAGAAACAACTATCTGGGATATGTAGTTCATAGTCGCACAGTGCTCCCAAAATAAAACTAGTCGCACAGCCAAATATTTTCTTGCATATGTGACCAACTTGGTCGCACTTTAGTGCGCTGAGAGTACCTATCAATATGTTTTGTGATTTGTTGATTCAACTGACATTACAAAAAATAAATCCCGTTGCATGAGCCACATCAGTTATCATTTGAATAAAAATGATGCATTACCCTGAAAATGATTGAATCACAATACCAGGCAGCCATTGCGAGTGTACCCATGAGTTTACCAGTCAAATTGCCGGTGTTAAAGGTTCCTAGCCTTTTTTATTCATTCTATTTTTATGCGACTCAACTGCACGGGTGCCCGGCCGTCCTTCTGTTTGTTCCACAAAAAATGTAAACGTTCATGACCTTTTATTTAATTTTCATGACGGTGTTTATCCATAACTGTCAGTGACAAGTTATACGGTAATTGTGCCAGCCCTAATCGTATGATATCGTGTTGCTCTGTGGATGGCTGCGTGCGGTTTTGGTTCTAGCAAAAACAGTGATTCTTCAATCGGCTTATAATTCCCCCACACACTCCCAAACCAGATCCCTTTATGTTCAGTGCAGGTTTAACAAAGAGGAAAGACTGTGGTTGTGTGACATTGCATTTGTCTCTTTGATTATGCGTACATGCGCTCTCTTTCAGTGCTGGTGAGATCCTGAGACCTGACTGCAGTCTGCGACAAAGAGCAGAAACTGCAGACCTCATCGGCATATTAATAGCCAGAGCAGGGGGACCAGCACCGCTTCTGTCCCAATGCCCACTCTCCACTCTGTGTAATTGAACCTGGGCAAAAACAAATCAGAATGTCAATCTTAACATCACCTCCCTCGATGTGTAGAGTTTGGCCAGAAAGCTATCGGTGTGTAATGTGAAAGCCAAGGCACTGGGAATTCCCTATTTACTCACCCCTTTACTTCCTCCTCCAGAATTTGATGTATCTCTCCTGGTATGTGCTGGGCTGCCAAGGGCTGAGGACGCTGCCTTACCACTGGCTCTGTGGGCCTCCCTGCCAGTGTGCTTCTGCAGCAAACCATCATCCATTACACTGACTCCAATTGGAGTACAATCTGCTAGTCACTGGCGGATGGTGAGGCTGGTCCAAGTTCAACATGAGCCTTTAAGACTCCCCACGTGTGACACACTCGATGTCTAATATATATGTGTCCTGCCGGCCATAAAACGCCCACAAGAAAAGGATATTTGTTCCTATACAATATTTTATGAATATCTTGGTTTATAAATCCACTTCCGTCTCACCATTGTCCTCTGCCTTACCCTCGTATATTGTTGTGTTCCTGCCATGCAGCACAACACCCGCCCTTTGGCTATGCTCCAAAGATTTTTAAACACACCTCTATGTAGAGAGACTAAGCTCTCACTCACATAGGACTGGGTGACCTGCTAGTTCAGTCTTATTTAACAGGGATGTGTGTGTCTTTGTAAGATAATCTTGTTCTATAACCAGTGAGTTACTCCACACTAGGGCAAATGTTCCATTTCAAGAATAAATAACTTTTCTCCTGGGTAACCCGGTATTTCCCGCCAAAACAGGAGGTGTCGTTCTAAAGCATATACAACTATCGTGCAGGATCATATGCCATTCTAAGGTGTATTATACATAAAATCTAACTTTAATGGTAATTCTAAAGCAATAGTCATCGATAATCTTACAAGGTTTTGTTTTATGATAGTTAAATAAATCAACACCTGACAAAGTAGAATGTTGGTCAAATACACTTAGGCTAGCATACATCCTATCCAAATATAGCTACGGCATAAAATACATTTAAATGTTAACATAAACTTTGTGTTGACGTTGAAGAAGACACCCAGTAGGCTACGAGCTGAGAGGGGATCTACGCAGCACAGTGGAGGAAGTGAGGAAGATTGCACTTAACTTTAGCAAGTCAGAGGTCAGTGATGACATGCTACAGGGGTAGGCAACGTGAAGAGAGAGTGGGAAAGGGCTCAAGTTCAAATTGGACTGCAGCACACGTTTGGAACAGTCTGGCCGATATGGTAGATGTGTGTACCGCAATACTGTTTGCAATAGCATGGTAGGAGAAGCTGTCGCTCGCAGCAATTTCTGCTAGAATTTCATCCAGTGCTTACATCGCCTTGAGGTAAGACTGCATCGTTCTAGAACGTTTTGCCGCCAAACCCCCCTGTTCTCTTGCTGAAGCCCCCTCTACACTTGCATTGGAACACTTGCATGGATGTAGGTCCGGATGAAACTTGTTGTCGAACCGTCTGGTGTAGGCTCCATTTAATTTTGCCCATGTAGATGTAGCTGTCTTCCTCGGTGGCATTAGTTTTAGTGAAGATTTACGCAGCTGAATTAATAAAAGTAGGTAGGCCTACCCTACCGTGGGAAGCCAGATTTAGACATTGCATATTACTGTTCCGTTTCACGTCATGCTGTTCATATGAATAATAAATTATAATTTACCGGTTTATTTATCCCGGGAAACGGGAGTGGGTTTGGTAGGGAACTCTCTGAAATCTCTAACTTGGTTCCCACTATTAAACCCCAGACACGACTCTGTTGTTTACTCATGCACATATTTTTAGCACTGGTTCATCACTTCCATTGCTGAGAACCATGGTAGAAGAATCCGCTCCACGGCCTTCAGCACCAACCAGCACTCTGTTACATCAAGATCACTTTGCTGTTGCACTATTTCATTTAGCGCCCAGTGATATATCTTGGTATACCGTGACGTACCTATATTGTGAATGTTTTTTGTTGTTGTATTTTTCTCCCTTGTATTAAAATAAATACACCAAGGCCTGATATTGGAAGTTTACCCAACGTCCAACCTCTCTTCCTTTTTAACTCACAATCCTGTAACAATCAACTTCTGTCCCAATAATGAATTTCCCTTTTCACTTTCCAACTGGCCTCACAGAATTACGTACATTGTATAATATATAGGAAATGGGGCAAACCATGGTGGTTTAATTTTTATTTGTACCAGCAGGGATGGGATGCGGTATTACAAAAATTCAACTAGGCTCGCTGGACACTGCTCTCTCCTTTTTCCCCTAACACTGTCTGTCCCTCTCTCTCCAGTGGGCAACAGTGACGTTTCATCTTCCACACCATGTGCTAAAGTTGGTCGCCAGTGCCATCGTGACTGAGCTGAAGAAGATCAACCAGAACGTCGCTGCCTTGTCTGTGGCCTCGTCCATCATGGACAGGCTCTCCTACCTCTTACCAAGTGCACGGCCTGAGCTGGGGGTGGGCCCAGGGCGCTCTGTAGATAGGTGAGCAGGACCTTAAACCATGACAAACCTCAATGCACCAGAGGCGTTAAAATGACTCAAATAACCTCATCTCGCCAATACCAATCAGATGTATTTCGTTCCTTTTGCCTGTATTTCTGTATTGACAAGTTGACCCTTGCTGTCTGTCTTTCAGATCATTGATGTACAGTGAGGCAAATAGGAGAGAAACGTTCATGTCGTGGCCCCATGCCGGGTACAGGTGGGCACAGCCTGACCCCATGGCCCAAGCAGGATTTTACCACCAGGTAGGCAGTGTAAGGACACCTCCTCTCCCATCATCTCTCCCTCTAATGCTTACATAGTGAAGAAAAATGTACATTTGATCCTCCAATTACATGTTTATAATGCATGCACACACTAGTTTGCATGTCGTTTGAGACCCAAGTTGCGGCATGGCACATTATTGCTGATGCAGTATAAAGAGGCATAATATTTCTGTACATAAAGTGTAAAAGATTAGCTGTTTTTTTTATTGTGTATAGCTGAGCCTCATGATGCTTGGCTTGGAGTTCCTTCCTGTTGTGAAATTCCTTTTCTCTCTCTGCAGCCTGCCTCTACCGGTGATGACAGGGCAATGTGTTTCACATGCAGTGTCTGCCTAGTGTGTTGGGAGCCCACTGATGAACCATGGTGAGTCACTCATTAGTGGTGAGCGATTAACCAACATTTCGTAAATGTTTGGGATTATAATAGAATTTAGTGAGCGGCGTCGGTTCAATTACTTGAATTCATTCATTTCGGGGTTGTTTTTGTTGTCCTAAAGAGTCGTTTCTCTAGAGAGAGATCCAATAATTCACAAGAGAAATCAACTCTTGCGCTATGTGAGATGCTGGCGCTGTAGTTTTCATTAAACAAATATTCAGCCTAGTTCAGCGCAGAAAGGTGGTAATTAACTACAGTCACCATAATCCATTGCACCATTTATTTCAGTCTTAGACATGAGTCAGAGAGAAAGAGGCGAAGCGAGAGGTTACACTCTCAACAAAATCTGTCCAAAATAATCCCGATGCATTTCTATTGGTTTATTTTGGACCTAACCTTGTTGCCTGCCTTGAGGACAACGACTCCCAATCTTAGGGCAGAGGCATGAGCATCTCGTCATTATTTACAGATCTCTGGATGCACACTTTTAAAAAACTCTAACATCATTGTAATGTCATTATTTTATATTGGCTTTTAATGCATTTAAAACAAATCTCAAACCGTGACTACTTTTAAATAATTTAACTGAAATGGAACCGATCACAAAAACTACTAATCGCTCAGCACTCTCTCTCTCTCTCTCTCTCTCTCTCTCTCTCTCACTCTCACACACACCACAGAACATTCAGATCGCACATTAATTTACCTCTAAACAACATAATGACCATGACCTCCGCCTTCTCGTCAGGTCCGAGCACGAGCGACATTCCCCCAACTGTCCGTTTGTGAAGGGTGAGCACACCCAGAACGTGCCCCTGTCCGTCACGCTCGCCACCAGCCCCGCCCAGTTCCCCACCCCCGACGGCTCAGATAAGATCGCCTGCTACGGCTTCGGCAGCTGCCCCCACTTCCTGGCAGCCGCCACAAAGCGTGGCAAAATCTGCATCTGGGACGTGTCCAAGCTCATGAAGGTAAGGCTGCGCGGCGTGGTGGGAAACGTGATAGTGATGACAAAGTGAAGGTTTGATCTGGCCCTAGGAGCACTGGTGAAGTCAATATTTCAAAGTAATGTCATTGGGTAAAGAAGTAGAGTTTTGCTGATATCTGCCTCCATGCTATGGTTTTGGTGTGTGTGTGGGTGGTTGTCTGGGTGGCATGAGCGTGAGTCCTGGATGTCAGACTTTATTGACATACATAAAACTTATGAAGTCATGAATAAATAATACATGTATCTCTATGTGGCTGTTGTTATTTCTAATGTTTGATTTGATGATTCATGATTTCTTTCCCCTCAGGTGCACTTGAAATTTGAAATCAACCCCTACGACCCGGCGATCCTGCGACAGCTGATTCTGTCTGGGAGCGAGCAGGCCCTGGGGACCCAGGAGTCCAGGAGGCCCACCTTAGCCTGGCTAGAGGACTCCTCAAGCTGCTCAGACATACCAAAACTAGAGGGGGACAGGTACTACTGGACAAACTTACTGGATGCACACCTAGTCAATGAAAGTTTAAATGGAGTTGTGTGTTAAGTGTATGTGTAAATAAAGGAAATCTGTTAGCACCTCTTTTTCTTTGTCTCTCTGCCAGTGATGACCAGTTGGAGGACTCTGACAGTGAAGAGCATTCCAGATCAGAGTCAGTGACGGGTATGAAGCCACTCTTCAAATCTTCTTACTCTTTCGGTCCGTAGACTACTTTCTAGGTATCCATAAGATGGCCTATCGCATTTATTTGTGTCTTTCCTGTTCCCAGGCCACCCGTCCCAGAGGGAGAGCATGGAGGTGAGCCTGGGCGTAACAGCGCTCAGCGTCCTGCAGCAGCCAGAGAAGCTCCAGTGGGAGGTTGTGGCCAGCGTGTTGGAGGACACAGTCAAGGACCTGGAGGGGCTGGGTGCCAACCCTTCCCTGGCCCAGGCCAAGGCCGACAAGGCCAAGGAGAAGCCCCCAGAGCACCACAACATTCCTTTCCCCTGCCTGCTGGCTGGAGGCCTGCTCAGTTACCTTGCTGCCCCACTCCCCTCCTCCCGCCGCTCCATGGACGGCCCCCTCAGGACTCAGGGCCCCGAGCCTCCCCATGTTGTGCCTGACCAGGGCCCCATGGAGATAGAGACCTGTAACCTCCCTCCCTTGGAGCTGGGCTCGCCCAACTCGGCCGCGCCCACTGTGCGCAGGACTATGCCCGTGCTCTTGCTCTACAGCTTCAAGGAGTCGGAGGAGAAGTCGTCGGGCAAGGTGTTTGCCCAGATGAACAATCTGATGAGCAAGGGGCTGCACGAGGAGGGCTTCTCCGTGCCGCAGATTATCGAGATGGAGTTTGACACCCACGAGCAGCTGCTGCTCCAGGACCCGCCCATCACCTACATCCAGCAGTTTGCAGACGCTGCCGCCAACTTAGCCACCCTGGACGGGGACAAGTGGAGCTCGCTTGCGCCGCGGCCGGGAGCCCTGGTGCAGTGTCTGCGGCTGCCCAAGCAGCTGGAGGAGGAGAACCTCTACGTAGACTCCATCACGCCCTGCTCAGACGGTGTGCACCTGCTGGTGGGGCTACAGCCCTGCTCTGTGGAGTCTCTCAGTGCCATCAACCAGGTGGAGGTCCTCAACAACCTCAACCGCCTCCACTCAGCCCTCTGCAGCCGCCGCAAGGGAGAGCTCCAGCCCCTGCCCACACTGGCCAACGGACACGAAGCCCTCGCCTCCGCCTCGCCCCCTCAGACCCCACTCATCCTGCCCCCGCCTGACCAGCAGCAGCAACAGCCGTCCAGGGCCCTGGGAGGCTGTGGGGGTGGAGGCTACCTGGCCCTCTACAAGCTCAACTACTCCACCCGCATTGTCACTCTGGAGGAGGAGCCTGTCAAGGTGCAGCACATCAGAGACCCCCGGGACGCCGTCACCTCCCTCATCCTGCTCCCGCCAGACGTGCTGGACGGGAGGGAAGACGACAGCGAGGAGGCCCCCGAGGAGAAACCTCAGCGTGGGCTTAAAAATGGCACTGGCTGCGGCCATGGGTCTGGGTGTGGGCCAGGGACTGGTACCAGCAGCACCAAGGTGAAGCAGGCAGACGTGGCCGGACTGGGCCACCTGGTGGTCACCACTCAGGCAGGGTACATCATGATCCTAGACCTTTCCACTTTGGAGGTCCTGGCCAAAGTGGAGCCGCCCAAGACGGATGGGACGGTGAATGAGATTGACCCTTTCGTCTCTGTCACCTACTGCTCCGGGACTGACCGCCTGTGCGCTTGCACTAAAGGTGAGGACTGACTCAGAGTCTAGGGCAGAAATGGCATTACTTAGATTCCCCAGGTTTTAATAGTACAACATCATCTGCACCATCATTGTAATAATCTGCCAACGCCTGGATAAGTGATTACTATATATGATACAACAATGAAAAAATATGACCTGCAACGCTATGTGTGTGTGTGTGTGTGTGTGTGTGTGTGTGTGCGTGTGTCTGACATGTGAGCAAGGCCTGGAGGGGGTAATGTGTTCTAGGGAGTCAGGTTTGTTTTTGAACACTTGTGTGGCCTGGTCCACCAGCTGTTTTACAATCTGTGCTGCAGGCTGGCATTCATCGAAAGTAGAAAAAGAAACAAGTGGGGGTTTTAAATAATTTCACTATTGGAATAGTATCATGAATTTTTGTAGAATATCTGTTTTTTCTAAATAAATGTTATTTTTGTTGTTACTTGCGTTTTTAACCTGAGCACTGCTGCGCGAGGGAGAGAGGCTGGTGCGCTATTGCTGCAGCGGAGCCGTTGTGTGTGTGTGTGAGATTGAAGTCTGCAGACGGAGGGAGGTAGAGAGAGATGCGGTAGCCAAGGCTAGCTTGTAACTAACTTTGCGTTATGGTTTGCAAGTACTAGGGTAGTGAATTGATGTTAGCTTCAGCTGAAAGGTGGCAAGGAAGTTAGCCTACAAAGCTGGAAGCTACTGTAATGTTTTGCGAACAGTAATTAGAAGTTTCAAAATTTCTACATGGCGTGTTGCATTATTCAAGTATCTTAACTACTGTGCAGCGTAAGTGTGGAGCTAGCATGAATTTCCCCAGCAAGTCAGCTCCAAATGATTTTAATTTTGAAAATCTGTTTCAAAGTATTCCCAAGCATAATAGAGAGATGCAGTTGAAGTCGGAAGTTTACATACACCTTAGCCAAATACATTTAAACTCAGTTTTTCACAATTCCTGGCGTTTAATCCTATTAAAAAGTCCCTGTCTTAGGTCAGTTAGAATAAGAGTAGAGAGATTTTATTTCAGATTTAATTTCTTTCATCACATTCCCAGTGGGTCAGAAGTTTACATACACTCAATTAGTATTTGGTAGCATTGCATTTAAATTGTTGAATGTTCTGGGTAGCCTCCCACAAGCTTTCCACAGTAAATTGAGTGAATTTTGGCCCATTCCTCCTGACAGAGCTGGTGTAACTGAGTCAGGTTTGTAGGCCTCCTTGCTCGCATATGCTTTTTCAGTTTTGCCCACAAATTTTCTACAGGATTGAGGTCAGGGCTTTGTGATGGCCACTCCAATACCTTGACTTTGTTGTCCTTAAGCCATTTTGCCACAACTTTAGAAGTATGCTTTGGGTCATTGTCCATTTGGAAGACCCATTTGCAACCAAGCTTTAACTTCCTGACTGATGTCTTGAGATGTTGCTTCAATATATCCACATAATTGTCCTGCCTCATGATGCCATGTATTTTGTGAAGTGCACCAGTCCCTGCTGCAGCAAGGCACCCCGACAACATGATCCTGCCACCCCCGTGCTTCACGGTTGGGATGGTGTTCTTCAGCTTGCAAGCATCCCCCTTTTTCCTCCAAACATAACGATGGTCATTATGGCCAAACAGTTCTATTTTTGTCTCCTCAGACCAGAGGACATTTCTCCAAATAGTACGATCTTTGTCCCCATGTGCAGTTGCAAACTATTGTCTGGCTTTTTTATGGCGGTTTTGGAGCAGTGGCTTCTTCCTTTCGGGTTATGCCGATATAGGACTCGTTTTACTGTGGTAACTTTTACTATACCGTAGTTACTTTTGTACCTGTTTCCTCCAGCATCTTCACAAGGTCCTTTGCAGTTGTTCTGGGATTGTTTTGCACTTTTCGCACCAAAGTACGTTCATCTCTAGGAGACAGAACGCATCTCCTTCCTGAGCGGAATGACGGCTGCGTGGTCTCATGGTGTTTATATTTGCGTACTATTGTTTGTACAGATGAATGTGGTACCTTCAGGCATTTGGAAATTGCTCCCAAGGATGAACTAGACTTGTGGAGGTCTACAATTATTTTTCTGAGGGCTTGGCTGATTTCTTTTGATTTTCCCATGATGTCAAGCCAAGAGGCACTGAGTTTTAAGGTAGGCCTTGAAATACATCCACGGGTACACCTCCAATTGACTCAAGTGATGTCAATTAGCCTATCAGAAGCTTCTAAAGCCATGACATCATTTCTGGAATTTTCCAAGCTGTTTATTAAAGGCACAGTCAACTTAGTATATGTAAACTTCTGACCCACTGGAATTGTGATAAGGGTGAAATAATCTGTCAACAATTGTTGGAAAAATTACTTGTCATGCACAAAGTAGATGTCCTAACAAACTATAGTTTTGGCAAGTCTGTTAACAAGAATTTGTTGAGTGGTTGAAAACGGGTTTTAATGACTCCAACCTAGGTGTATGTAAACTTCCGACTTCACCTGTATGTGATTGTATACAAACCTAAGCAAGGTTTGAAATGGTTTTGGTTAAAAATATATCTGTTTGTGCTTCTTGTCAGTTTGCAGTGTACAGATTATTTGTAGTTATGTTACGGCACCCTGACCATCTGCTCAAGAAAAGAATCGGCCCTTGGCTGAATCTAGTTGATGATCCCTGGGCTAGAGCTAGAAAAGAGTGGAGCAGCCACTGTGCACTCGAGCTAGGGGATTTCAGCTGCACTTTCAATCAGTACACGATGTGAGGCTTGTTTGACAGAAGTACTGAATGTAACAAATTCTACTACAGAACCTTTTTTTTAATGTTCTAGTATGGATCAAGTATAGACGTTTCGGTATACTGTGCGACACTTTATAGCCTACTCCTCAGCATTTTTTTTTATTGCATTGCATTATTGAACTCTCACTCAACTTTTTACACACATCGAGTCACTTTGCCACTTGGTTTGGCCAACATAAACTACAAGCTACTTGAAGGCTACCGGTCGTCACTAGTTACCAAATGTATTAGTCACATGCGCTGAATACAACAGGTGTGGACTTTCCAGTGAAATGCTTACTTACGAGCCCCATCTCAACAGTGCAGAATTAAAAAGCAATTAATAATAAAGGAAATAGTAACAATAAAAAA
Organism: Salvelinus alpinus; assembly: GCF_045679555.1. Lineage (NCBI taxonomy): Eukaryota > Metazoa > Chordata > Actinopteri > Salmoniformes > Salmonidae > Salvelinus > Salvelinus alpinus. Next base: position 14,251,898 of record NC_092117.1, read on the forward strand.
GAGGCTATAAATAAGTAGTACCAGTACAGAGTGAATGTGCAGGGGTACGAGGTAATGAATAATTTAGTGACATGGAAAGTATTCAGACCCCTTGACTTATTTCACATTTTGTTGTTACAGCCTGAATTCAAAATGGATTAAATCTTTTTTTCCTCATCTTTGCAAATGTATAAACAAATAAAATACAGAAATATCTAATTTACATAAGTATTCAATGACTTAATACTTTGCAGAAGCACCTTTGGCAGCAATTACAGCTGTGAGTCTATCTGGGTAAGTCTCTAAGAGCTTTCCACACCTGGATTGTGCAACATTTGCCCATTATTCTTTTCAAATTCTTCAAGCTCTGTCTAATTAGTTGTTGATCATTGCTAGACAACCATGTTCAGGTCTTGCCATAGATTTTCAATTAGATTTAAGTAAAAACTGTAACTAGGCCACTCGGGAACATTCATGGTAGATTTGGCCCTGTGTTTTAGGTTATTGTCCTGCTGAAAGATGAATTCATCTCCCAGTGTCTGGTGGATAGCTGAGTGAACCAGGTTTTCCTCTCGGATTTTGCCTGTGCTTAGCTCCATTCCATTTTTTTTTTATCCTGAAAAACTGGGCCGCCAGGTAGCCTAGTGGTTACAACGTTGGGCTAGTAACTGAAAGGTTGCTAGATCGAATGCCTGAGCTGACAAGGTAAAAATCTGTCGTTCTGCCCCTGAACAAGGCAGTTAACCCACTGTTCCTAGGCCGTCATTGTAAATAAGAATTTGTTCTTAACTGACTTGCCTAGTTTAAAAAAAACAATACCTATAACATGATGCAGCCATCACTATGCTTAGAAATATGGTGGTAATCAGTAATATGCTGTTGGCAAATCCAATACTTTGTATTCAAGACAAAAAGTGAATTGCTTGTTGCCTTGTTGCAAACAGGATGCATGTTTTAGAATATTTTTTTATTTAGTACAGGCTTCCTTTTGACTTTGTAAATTAGGTTACTGTTGTGGCGCCACTACAATGTTGTTGATCCGTCCTCAGTTTTCTCCTATCACAGCCATTAAACTCTGTAGTTGTCCCTTCCTCTCCGGCAACTGAGTTAGGAAGGACGCCTGTATCTTTGTAGTGACTGGGTGTATTGATACACCATCCAAAGTGTAATTAATAACTTCACCATACTCAAAGGGATATTCAATGTCTGCTTTTTATTTTTGTTGCCTTCTACCAATAGGTGCCTTTTGTGAGGCATTGGAAAACCTCCCTGGTCTTTGTGGTTGAATCTGTGTTTAAAATGCACTGTTCAACTGAGGGACCTCACAGTTATCTGTATGTGTGGGGTACATAGATAAGGTAGTCATTCAAAAATCATGTTAGAACACTTATTGCACACAGAGTGAGTCCATGCAATTTATTATGTGACTTGTTAAGCACGGTTTTTACTCTTTAATTTATTTAGGCTTGCCATGACAAAGGGGTTGAATATTTAATGACTCAACAAAGGGGTTGAATATTTAATGACTCAAGACATTGCAGCCTTTAATTTTTTAATTTATAAAGAAAAGAAGAAAAAAAATACAATTCCACTTTGACTTTATGGGGTAGTGTGTCGGCCAGTGACAAATCTAAATGTAATCCATTTTAAATTCAGGCTTTAACAACAATGTGAAAAGTAAAGGGTTGTGAATCATTTCTGAAGGAACTGTGTACCCTTGTAACAATGTCACATGGATATTTTAATTTAGAAAAAGCTTTTTCAGTGTTAAAATAGGCTTAATTTTTCTCACAAATTATATTCAAAAGTATTCTAATACCAAAGTCTGTTCGAATATTTGAAGAACTGTGCACATCCTAGTTTTCAAGCAGGGATGAGTGATTTTAAGGGAAAATTCATTTCTTTGGTAGAGCAGTTATTGTGTTAAAATGACAAATATGCAGAAATGTATTTATGAAGTCTTTGGATCCATTTCACATTAAGAATGTTAAGTCTGACTTCAGTTATCTAACCCCCCCTTCTAGGTGGAGAACTTCATTTCCTTCAAATTGGAGGTGTGTGTGACGATGTAGATGACAGCGACATTTTTGTCGATGGCCCCCTTTCTAAAGGGGCTGAACAGCTGTTGGAGGGGACGAAGCCCTCCTCCAATCCCTCGAGCCCAGGGATCACAGGTAGGAGACACAGACCCCTTTACACTTCACATCTCTGCTGCTTCTCCGCTCATTCAATAACTGTGCAGCCCTATTGCCTCATTTCACCTTTGCTGACTATGAACACCTATGAAATGTATTTCATGGATTTTGATAACTGACTAGTCATTGCTTATTGGAACCCTCTTTCCAGTGAAATCATATGCTGATTGACAACATTATACTGTACAGACTGTGAAATGGCAACAATACATTTTCCGGTTTCATAAGTTCTTTACATCCCTGTGGCCTTTAAAAAAATATTCTCCCGTTAAGGAGTTGACCTCCTGGTGGACCAAGTGTTGGCTGTGGAGAACCTAACGTCGCTGGTGGAGCTGACGCGCTTCGAAACACTGACGCCGCGCTTCTCGGCCACAGTGCCGCCCTGCTGGGTGGAGGTGCAGCAGGAGCAGCAGCAGCGTCGCCACCCCCAGCACTTGCACCAGCAGCACCATGGAGACGCCGCCCAGCACACACGCACCTGGAAGCTGCAGAGTGACAGGTACGGACGTGTGGGTATGACTGGGTGGGTATGGGTGCGAGTAGAATCCTTATGGGTGTGTGCAGTCAGTGAGTCATTTCTCGTAAGTCTATCCACAAATGTCACACTATTAATAAACAATCACAATGGCTGTACATTTGGAATATACACACACTTTAAATTCCTCATTGAGGACCACAGCTACATGTTCCTTTTTAACTTGTATGTTAACAATCTCACATGCTCCTATAAAAAAAAAAGTAGCCTAGGATGTCTTGATTTTAGGAAATATTTTGAGTAGGTGAATAATGCGGCCATGCTTTCTTTGTTGTTTGTAGCTCCAGCTGGGACGAGCATGTGTTTGAACTGGTCCTTCCCAAGGCCTGCATGGTGGGCCACGTGGACTTCAAGTTCGTCATGAATGCCAACATCACTAACATTCCTCAGATCCAGATCACCCTGCTGAAGAACAAGGCCCCAGGTCTGGGCAAGGTCAACGGTGAGGTCACTCACCGCTATCTCTTTGTTTTCTTGGCAAATGTTTTAAATATAGTATCTTGAGCATAGACTATGCAGGACTCCAGAGTAACATTTTCACCTGGTGGCGCTGGTGCCACAAACCTTTTCAGTTTGTGGCACCAGCCCATGATTTGGTCTCACCCGAAAAACTATTTTTCACAGGGTCACACAATAAGAAAAATAGGAGTAATAATCTTATAAAGTCAGTCAAAGTGATCTATTAAGAAGTGTGTTGGACTACTGAGATGGTATTCAATTAAGAAGTTAATCCAGCGATTGTCATGAATTTTGGTTTGACAGTTAGGCTATTTTTGTTTTATTCCAAAATAGGGCTCCTAGGGCCCTATAAAATCAGTTTTATTCTTTGCTGGGTTCTGTTTTGTGTTATCCCAAATTCCGTTCTCAGTTTTGTTTTTCCAGGTTTCTGTTTTCCTTTGAGAGCAAAAACCTGAAAAAAAACAATCACACTTTTTTAATAGAAAAACTAAAAAATGGTTGCTTGAAGTCCACAACAATGCTTAAACCACACCAGGAGAGGTCTGGGAAAAATGTGTGATGTAATTCCAGTGTGCACCTAGCAAGAAGCTGTTTAGCAGTTTTTTTGTGGTGCACATGGGATGCCAATTTTCGAAACAAACACCTCCTGGATTGATACAAATAATCATGATATCATTCTGTAAGGCAAACAGGCTACTTTGTAGTCAACATTTAATTGAGAAGGTTTTTGGCAAAACCTTTCCATCTACCAGAATACTTTTCATTAGCATCATCGCTAACGGCTACGCAAAGCATACCACACATAGACGGGGAATTTTCATTCTCTTCAGAAAGTTGCAGGAAATACGAATCACTGATGCATTCTGTTCATGTCTTATGATACGTTTGGGCAAAAGTATGAATTTTCAATACATTTAGTTAATTCCCTACTAACTTATACATTTTTGAATATTGTTGAATTCAGTTTTAATGTCTGGATTCCATGATTCCATCTGCATTGCCTATTTTATACGTCCCTAGGCTCCAGAGTTTAGATGTATTTTTTTTTGTTCAGTAGAGATGAATTTGCCTTCATCTTTATGTTCACTAGTATTACATATAGGGTAAAAATATTTGAATTCAATCTTTTTTCGACAGCATCCCTTTTGATTTAAACAACTTTCCATACGTTTGCACATAGAAGTGGGCCAAAAAAATAAAAAAAAATAAAAAAAATAGTCGATCTTAATAATATACAGTGGGGAGAACAAGTATTTGATACACTGCCGATTTTGCAGGTTTTCCTACTTACAAAGCATGTAGAGGTCTGTAATTTTTATCATAGGTACACTTCAACTGTGAGAGACGGAATCTAAAACAAAAATCCAGAAAATCACATTGTATGATTTTTAAATTATTAATTTGCATTTTATTGCATGACATAAGTATTTGATCACCTACCAACCAGTAAGAATTCCGGCTCTCACAGACCTGTTAGTTTTTCTTTAAGAAGCCCTCCTGTTCTCCACTCATTACCTGTATTAACTGCACCTGTTTGAACTCGTTACCTGTATAAAAGACACCTGTCCACACACAATCAAACAGATTCCAACCTCTCCACAATGGCCAAGACCAGAGAGCTGTGTAAGGACATCAGGGATAAAATTGTAGACCTGCACAAGGCTGGGATGGGCTACAGGACAATAGGCAAGCAGCTTGGTGAGAAGGAAACAACTGTTGGCGCAATTATTAGAAAATGGAAGAAGTTCAAGATGACGGTCAATCACCCTCGGTCTGGGGCTCCATGCAAGATTTCACCTCGTGGGGCATCAATGATCATGAGGAAGGTGAGGGATCAGCCCAGAACTACACGGCAGGACCTGGTCAATGACCTGAAGAGAGCTGGGACCACAGTCTCAAAGAAAACCATTAGTAACACACTACGCCGTCATGGATTAAAATCCTGCAGCGCACGCAAGGTCCCCCTGCTTAAGCCAGTGCATGTCCAGGCCTGTCTGAAGTTTGCCAATGACCATCTGGATGATCCAGAGGAGGAATGGGAGAAGGTCATGTGGTCTGATGAGACAAAAATAGAGCTTTTTGGTCTAACTCCACTCGCCGTGTTTGGAGGAAGAAGAAGTATGAGTACAACCCCAAGAACACCATCCCAACCGTGAAGCATGGAGGTGGAAACATCATTCTTTGGGGATGCTTTTCTGCAAAGGGAACAGGACGACTGCACCGTATTGAGGGGAGGATGGATGGGGCCATGTATCGCGAGATCTTGGCCAACAACCTCCTTCCCTCAGTAAGAGCATTGAAGATGGGTCGTGGCTGGGTCTTCCAGCATGACAACGACACGAAGCACATAGCCATGGCAACTAAGGAGTGGCTCCGTAAGAAGCATCTCAAGGTCCTGGAGTGGCCTAGCCAGTCTCCAGACCTGAACCCAATAGAAAATCTTTGGAGGGAGCTGAAAGTCCGTATTGCCCAGCGACAGCCCCGAAACCTGAAGGATCTGGAGAAGATCTGTAGGGAGAAGTGGGCCAAAATCCCTGCTGCAGTGTGTGCAAACCTAGTCAAGAACTACAGGAAACGTATGATCTCTGTAATTGCAAACAAAGGTTTCTGTACCAAATATTAAGTTCTGCTTTTCTGATGTATCAAATACTTATGTCATGCAATAAAATGCAAATTAATTACTTAAAAATCATACAATGTGATTTTCTGGATTTTTGTTTTAGATTCCGTCTCTCATAGTTGAAGTGTACCTATGATAAAAATTACAGACCTCTACATGCTTTGTAAGTAGGAAAACCTGCAAAATCGGCAGTGTATCAAATACTTGTTCTCCCCACTGTATATTTTTACCTGAATGTGAAAACATTCACGAGATAAAGGTGCTTAATGTTGACCCATTTTACATACCCCACCCTACCATGAGACATCCATGGCTTCATCACTGGAAAAGATAAACAGTTCAATTTGATGTCATTTAAAAGTTTACTAACAGGGTTATCTATTTTATAATTTATTGAAAAAGTTTAATGGTCATTTGAATAAAAACAGATCAAAGTATGATGAACCAAGTATTAAAAATTTATGCTTCTACATTGACAAAGTTTGATCATAAAGTTACTAGTCCCCTCACCATGTGACACACTTGGTTCTGGAGGCGAGATTATATAGCTCGGTAGCTAATCTACTGGTGCAAAAATTGAACTGTAGGGTGTCAGCAAATAACATGTATGAATAGTGTAAACTTTACATTTTAAAGATACTTAGATGTTTCCCCTTTCATCTGTGTCTGGTGTTAGCTAGTTACTGGCTAGCTAGGTCTTCAGCTGGCATGGAACAAAAGGGGGAGGTCGTTCAAAACGGGCTCATTTGTCATGTCAACACATCCGCCACATCACAAGAGGCTTGCCAAATGGGAGATGTATAAAACGCTTTTTGACTTCATCGATACAATTTGATTGTTTGAGTTGCTTTGTATCACCAAAAATGCTTGATTTTCTTACTGCTCACTGCATCGAAGTTTCTTGACATAGACCTTTCAAAGAGCTGTCAGTAAAGGCGACCTCATGATTATAAGCTCCCTGCTCACTCAAACTTCCTGGTAGTTAGCCATGAGTTATTTTTTCAAACCCCCAAAATATTATGGGTGATATGTTTGTCACTGAAAATGATATTTTACATGGGAATCAGAATGACTGTTAGGGACCCTTTTTATTAACACTGTAAAAATGTTTTAACTTTTTTAATGTCAATTATCTAAACTTGTTAACTCAGATTTTCATATTCGCATATGTTGTAGCTTAGACCCTACTTTACACCATCTGAGGTTTTTTGTGTTATGCCCACCATTGGTTGAGACAAAACATGTTGTTGAATACAGGGTGGGTGTCATTTCAGTCAGAAATAGAATGGACCTATCCCCTTAGATTTGGTGTGTGAAACTGGGATCCTTAATGTTAAGAAGAAGAAAAAAATGGTATATGCAGAAAGTAAACTTTACAGTCAAATCAAATGTTATTGGTCACATACACATATTTAGCAGATGTTATTTCAGGTGTAGCGAAATGCTAGTGGGTCAATTTCTGCAACAACTAAGAGTGTTGAAGCGCAAGGCTCGACTTCTCTGTGTTGTTGCCCTGTCTACCACGCTGGTAACTCATGCACATGCGCAGATACTGTGTATGACTGTGAGAGCCAAGTGTTTAATCTCACTCATCTCAATACCCTTGCCTATTCATTGATGATAGGCCATGCTTTACTGAAGTTACGAGATATGGGAAGCCAAGAAATTGCAAGATACAGCATTTTATTGGGAGATACAGCTTTTGATTGCTGCTAGATAGGCCTATAGTACAGTTCTGACTCGGTCTGCATGGGGGCTGACCTGCCTATACTGTGCCCCTCTCTCTTTGTCCCTCGCTATTAAGGGAAAGGGGGATACCTAGTCAGTTGTACAACTGATGTGTCTTCCGCATTTAACCCAACCCCTCTGAATCAGAGCGGTACTGGGGGCTGCCTTAATAGACATCCACGTCTTTGGCGCCCGGGGAACAGTGGGTTAACTGCCTTGCTCGGGGGCAAAACAACATATTTCTAACTTGTCAGCTCTGGGAATCGATTCAGCAACCTTTTGGTTACTGGCCCAATGCTCTAACCACTAGGCTACTGGTATTAAAGAGAGGTGGGTGTCAGCTTTCTGCATATACACTACCGTGTGGGCTCACACAGAAATGTCCTTGTTTTTAAAAGAAATGCAACAAAAAAAATGTCCATTTTAAAATAACATCAACTTGATCATAAATACAGTGTAGACATTGTTAATGCTGTAAATGACTATTGTAGCTGGAAAAGGCAGATTTCTTTATGGAATATCTACATAGGCGTACAGAGGCCCATTATCAGCAACCATCACTCCTGTGTTCCAATGGCACGTTGTGTTAGCTAATTCAAGTTTATCATTTTAAAAGGCTAATTGATCATTAGAAAACCCTTTTGCAATTATGTTAGCACAGCTGAAAACTGTTCAGATTAAAGACGCAATAAAACTGGCATTCTTTAGACTAGTTGAGTATCTGGAGCATCATCATTTGTGGCTTCGATTACAGGCTCAAAATGGCCAGAAACAAAGAACTTTCTTCTGAAACTCGTCAGTCTATTCTTGTTCTGAGAAATGAAGGCTACTCCATGCGAGAAATTGCTAAGAAACCGAAGATATCATACAGCGCTGTGTACTACTCCCTTCACAGAACAGCGCGAACTGGCTCTAACCAGAATAGAAAGAGGAGTGGGAGGCCCCGGTGCACAACTGAGCAAGAGGACAAATACATTAGTGTCTAGATTGAGAAACCGACGCCTCATAAGTCCTCAACTGGCAGCTTAAATAGTACCCGCAATACAACAGTCTCAACGTCAACCGTGAAGAGGCGACTCCGGGATGCTGGCCTTCTAGGCAGAGTTCCTCTGTCCAGTGTCTGTTCTTTTGCCCATCTTAATTGTTTCTTTTTATTGGCCAGTCTGAGATATGGCTTTTTCTTTGCAACTCTGCCAGCATCCCGGAGTCGCCTCTTCACTGTTGACGTTGAGACTGTTGTTTTGCTGGAACTATTTAATGAAGCTGCCAGTTGAGGACATTAAAGAGATAAAGATGCTCAAAATTTACCTATTTTGCGTACTCCACCATACAAAAAGACATCCATTTCTTCCTCACTGGAAAAGATAAATGGTTGCGATTGATATCACTTCAAATTTGGTAGGAACCAAATTGTTGGTCAGTGTTTTCCAGGGGACCCTAATTACATAAGAATAGGTGTTACTTGTATACAAAGATTTTAGAATATACTATAGGCTCTCTTGATTCAGCATAGTGTTGCACAAACAACATGCTGTATCACACCCTGCCGTGATTGCGAGTACGATAGGGCGGCGCACAATTGGCCCCCCATCATCCGGGTTTGGCCGTGTTAAGCCGTCATTGTAAATAAGAATTTATTCTTAACTGACTTGCCTAGTTAAATTAAAAACATGCTGATCTAGCATCTTGTATTAGTTAACTTTTGCTTTGCCCTAGCTCAGTGCATTAGCTACAGTGGGGCAAAAAAGTATTTAGTCAGCCACCAATTGTGCAAGTTCTCCCACTTAAAAAGATGAGAGAGGCCTGTAATTTTCATCACATTCATCATCAACTATGACAGACAAAATGAGAAAACAAAATCCAGAAAATCACATTGTAGGATTTTTAATGAATTTATTTGCAAATTATGGTGGAAAATAAGTATTTGTTAGTTGGCGATTAGCATTAGGAATTAGTGTTATTTCAAATCAAATTTTATTTTAGGCATATTCCAGCTTCTTAAGACCAACTAGCTAGTGTTTTGCAGAGAGCAAGACACTCAAACTAATAGTACAATACAGTAAACATGAATTCATATTAAAAAGCAACTTGGATGCAGCGTCCATCTTGTTTTGAGCAGTCGGCACAGCGGCAGGGCGGGCACTTTTTATTACGGGAATCATGAAGATAATGCACTTTGCTGTTTGACAGATTCATGGTTTTAATCGCCCCAAAATATGACGTTTTGATTGTGACCAGGTAGAATGTGCAGATCGCACCAGTGCGACAATAACATTTTTAACTCGTACAGTCAAGTCAAAGGGTCGCTGTCTGGAGACCTGCAATGAAGAGGACTGGCTGCCATAGATAACTAGCCTTTGTGCAGGGGAATATTGATTGTTTCATTTATGATCATGCTTGACATATCTTATTTGCCTACTGTCTCAAATGTGATTTTTTCTTTCCTTTTCTCCAGAGACGGCAGTTGACAGACAGATCTCCTTCCCCCTGTCCCATGTCCTCCATGCCAATGGGGAGAGGAATGGACAGCCACTTTTGCACGACTTTACAGACGACATCCAGTTCATGGACATCGAAGAGACATCAGGTAGAAAGCTGCATGGAAAGGCAGCCAGGGTTGATAGACGCAGTCAGTGTTTGACACTTGATTATTGTGTGTTGGGTTGCCACATTGTAGATGATTAGTGTTACTAGTGATTCGGAGGGTGAAGCCGCAATCCGAGGGGTTCCTCAGCCTAGCAGAGGTTTCATAACATTGCTCTTCCTCTTCCAGGCTCCAGGCTGTGCACCTTCTTAGAAGACCATAAGGAGGATATCCTGTGTGGTCCCGTGTGGTTGGCCAGTGGACTGGACCTCTCAGGCCATGCTGGGATGCTGAGCCTCACCAGCCCCAAGCTGGTCAAAGGTAGCAATATCTGCAAACTTTTACATTGAGTCACATTGAAGAAATCTTACCTTGGCCATTTTTGGCCCTCCAGTATGTGTCTTCCCAACTTTTTCTTGGAGAGCGAAAGATGATCTGCATGCCGCTGTTTATCTGAATCCTCCCCCCCTGGCAATGTACGTATTGTATGTTAGATGTTTTCTGCTGGTTTGTCCCCCTCCCTGCAGGCATGGCTGGGGGCAAGTACCGCTCGTTCCTGGTGCACATCAAGGCGGTGAGCGACAAGGGCATGGAGGAGAGCCCCATGCCGGTGGTGAGGATGGCCGCTGCCAAGCCTCAGAGCAGCAAGGGCCATTCCCTCTCCACCCTGCTGCAGAGGGCACAAGCCACGAAGGTACAGAGGGCAAAGCATTGGAAAACAAATGCAATTTTACATCAGTTTATTTCAGTAGTCCTTCTCTGCTGCACACGAGGCACTTTTGACTGATTGTACAGTTGTGTAAATTGAGTGCATGGATGGCCTTGATTGTAGCTTTCTCCTTTGTCTCCATCTGGTGGGAGAATAATGGTATTGCCATGTTCTCAGTGAGAAGTTGAAGGTGTCAACATTTAACATTTACATTTAAGTCATTTAGCAGACGCTCTTATCCAGAGCGACTTACAAATTGGAAAGTTCATACATATTCATCCTGGTCCCCCCGTGGGGAATGAACCCACAACCCTGGCGTTGCAAGCGCCATGCTCTACCAACTGAGCCACACGGGACCACGGGTCAAATTGATTGGATGTGGCTTCCTCATACCAGCAACGTCCCATTCTTGAAGGAGGACATTTTCTCTGTTAGTTTACAGCTCTACAATTTTAAAATAGCCCTCTTTGGACCGTGTTTAAAATGCCTCTTCCATTTAGGAAAAGGCCTCCACTTCCAAAGCAGATTCTCCTGCTCAGTCGAAGAAACCTGACAACTTCCGCGGCTGCGACCTGCTACAGGAGGTGTCCGTCACAATCCGAAGGTTTAAGAAGACCTCCATACCCAAAGAAAGGTGCGGTCCTTAGTACCGTTGTTTCACGAAAAACACTGAACTATTGTAAAATCCCAACACCTTAATAAAATGCGTTATTTCATGATCTTGCACAGTTTGAGAACGGACATGCGTCTTGTTACTTCAATACTCGTTATATCATAGTAGTAAAACATAACTAACTGAATTGTATGTATGTTGCTCCTGTCTTTTTCAGAGTCCAGCGCTGTGCCATGCTGCAGTTTCCAGATTTCCATGAGAAGCTTTTGAACGGGCTGTGTAAGGGGGCGGATGAGGGCCCTGGCACAGAGCACTCCCAGAGCCTCATCCTTGACTGCCTCTGCTGGTTGGCTGGAGTGTACTCCAACGGACCCTGCAGGTGGGCCTAAGAGGATGAATGTGGGATGCAAGAAGGAGATGAGATATTCATAGGGATACAGAGATGCTCTATACATGCGGTAAAGAGATCAATGGAATTACCACTCTGGGGATAATCGAGACGGCCATCAAAATTTGTCTACATTTAGGCTGTTTATATTTGTGTTTTACACTGTAAGGGTACAAGTCAGAGAGTAGTGCTTGTATGGATGTCAACCCCAATCGTTCATGTCGTCACCAATCAACTGCATTACACTTATCAACTGCTTCAACTACCACCACAGATTTTCTATATGGCTAACTAGGTCTACACCTGTTGTATTTGGCGCATGTGACAAATACAATTTGATTATACGAACGGGAGTTCTAAACCCGAAAAGGACATCTTCTAAATATTATGCAGCGGGGAACAGCTAAATATATCCAAATCAGATTTTAATAACATTGTAGGCCTGTTAGAAGACATAAATCATGTCGGATTTGACAAATATCCAGATTTTTTGAACGCCCGCCAATGTTGGCATCCTTGCACTATCCACCATGGTCTGTGTTCCATTGTTACTTTACCGCATGTATATGTTTCTGAGATTAGATATTATTACTGTACTGTTTTTGGTCACATGATATATCTCAACATTTTCACTAGGGATGTGACACAACCATTTCTTTTATTGGTCCCCCCCCAAAAAAACACAATTCCATGTGAATTCACAATGCAGCTGTTGCTGGTTTATGTCCCTTTCAGATGGTTGCGTGTTGCCCCCGCACTACCATTACTGTACCTCAATTCCACCTCGCAAAGTTTGCATTTCTCCACCTTCACATTTAACTTCTCAAAGTATTGCCATACTGGACTGCGCTGCTGTCGCTTGCCTTTCTCCTCCGATTTTCCAACTGTTAACAACGATGATGTAGTGGTGGAGATTCGTCACCAAAATAATTGATTCCTCAACTAACTTACTAAAATGTGGTATTTTTGGAATGAAGGAGACTGATTAGTTGCAACCTTCCGAGAACACAAACACTTGCGTCTTTCATAGCGAGCTAGCTAGGGGCAGGGAGAGAGGGGAGGAGGGAGGAGCACAGTATAGGCAGATCAGAACCGTGCACTAGACCTATCTATCGGTAATCAAGCTGTATCTCGCGACTTCATGGTTTGCAATGTCTCACAACTTCTGTAAATTAGGACCTATCATCAATGGTCAGGCTAGGATATATTCCACTGAACACACACACTCGCATCATTAGCGAAGAGAAAGGGCAGGCGAGCCAGTAGCCTGCTGTAATTTCATATGAGACAAAAACACCCCCAACCACTCAGCAACGACAAGTACCCTGTGCTCGCAAGACTGGCCCGACTACACCTCCGTATCCAGGCGACATTGGTCTCATGAATAAACTAGGATATTCTACAGGCAACAGCCCGAAGACTGAATACACACTCATCATTAGCAAAGAGCAAGGGGAGGGGGAGAGAGAGGAGGGGCAGGCAGAACTGTGCGCATATGTCTTGGTAATCTGTATCTCGCAATGTCTTGTCTTGCATGCCTCTTCGCACATTCACCAGAGTAGCCTAAAGTTTGCCTCTTTCCCTCTGGTTTCATTTAAGCCTATTGTCTAGTTAGGCTTTAATGGCAAAGAATATGTTTTGTGATAACTGATTTTAAATTTTGTGGGGGGGTCAAGGGATTTTTTTAAACGTTAATGATCACAATTTTGTTTAAATGTTCACCCATAATGTTATTGAATTGTGTTTATTAATATTACATTTTTATTTAACCACGCAAGTCAGTGTAGAATAAAGTCTTATTTACATTGACTGCCTACAAAAACGCAAAAGGCCTCCTGCGGGGATGGATCCGGGATTAAAAATACAGGACAGAACACACATCACGAGAAGAGACACCACAACACTACATAAAGAGAGACCTAAGACGACAACACAGCAGGGTAGCAACACAACATGGCAGCAGCACAACATGGTACCAGCACAAAACATGGTACAAACATTATTGGGCATGTTGGTTCTTTTCCTTCCAGCCTGAGAGAAGGAAAGGAGGCTCTGCTGATGAAAACAAGGAAACGGCTGACAGACATTGTGCGGGTGTGTTTTTTTGAGGCTGGACGGAGTATAGCCCACAAATGCGCCCGCTTTCTTGCACTTTGTATTAGGTGAGTTGGCCTTTTCATGGATGTTGTGACACATACTCTGTCATACTCCTTGTTGATGCTTGTGTGATGTAGTAGGTGTGCACATTTTGTAACTTGTTTTTGTCTGTTATGTCATCAGTAATGGGAAAGGAGAGCCCAGTCAGCAGGGCTTTGGCATGAATCTCCTGAATGCCCTGCTGGACAATATGCCTTACTTGCCTGCAGCAGCAACAGGTGGTAAGTAGAAATAATGTTTTTCCTGATAACACAATCGTTGGTAGAAGGCTTCTGCATTATCAACAGCATTGTTTTGGAAGTGCATGATTTTGCTAGGCAGTGGCATGTGTCGAAGTCTCTCTTTCTATCTCAGGGTCGGTGTTCTGGTACTTTGTGCTGCTTAACTATGTGAAGGATGAGGACCTGTCGGGCTGCAGCACGGCCTGTGCCTCTCTGCTCACCGCTGTCTCCCGGCAACTGCAGGACCGCCTCACGCCCCTGGAGGCTTTGCTACAGACCAGGTGGGCCTTTTCATCCTCTAGTGTCCTTACACCCCATTCAGGACCTAAAGAAACCAAAAATAACCGACTGTGATGTTGCGAGAAGACTACCATAAAAACTAGTTTGTGTTGAACCCAGCTTGACTCTTTGAATTATAATGCTCTGTACCGTGTGTCTCCTCCCCAGATACGGCCTGTACAGTTCCCCATTCGACCCAGTGCTTTTTGACCTGGAGGTCAGCGGCTCCTCCTGTAAGAATGCCTTCAACAGTAGCATCGGCGTCCAGTCAGACGAGATTGACCTTTCCGAAATTCTCTCAGGTCTGCACCACATTTCACCATATTGCTTACACCTATCCAATTCCTTCATCAATGGATTCATTTTGGTCTGGGCTGTACTCTGGTGTGTGTGTGACTTAACCTGTGTGTGTGTCTATTGCAGGGAACGGCAAGGTAAGCAGCTGTGCGGCGGCCGAGGGCAGCTTCACGGCCCTCACTGGGCTCCTGGAGGTGGAGCCGTTGCACTTTACCTGTATCTCCACCAGCGACGGCACCAGGGTGGAGAGGGACGACGCAAGCATGTTCACAGGTACCTACCTCAGCTGCTTCTTGTTACTTGTGTGAAGGTTTATCCAGACCCTTTGTGAAATGGAACATTAAACATCTTCACTGTTCCTACTCAGGGATTTTGATTTCTACTCCTGACCTTTGCCCTCTTCTCCCAGTGAGCACATTCGGTGTGACCCCGGCGGTGGGTGGCCTGTCGGCGGGCACAGTGGGCGAGGCGTCCACGGCGCTGAGCTCTGCAGCCCAGGTGGCTCTGCAGTCGCTGTCCCACGCCATGGTGTCTGCAGAGCAGCAGCTGCAGGTGCTCCAGGAGAAACAGCAGCAGCTGTTCAAACTACAGCAACAGGTCAGGGACTCTAGCACTCATACAGGCAAACTTACATACAGACATGTCCCTATACACGTATTCACAGACATGCATGTTATGTACTCACACAGGTGCACATACAAGCGTCTTCTTATCCAAGCCGTCACTATATGCACAAACACCAATATCATGTGTCAGACTTCATGTACAGTGCATTCGGAAAGTATTCAGACTCCTTGACTTTTTCCACATTTTGTTACGTTACAACCTTAATCTAAAATGGATGACTTTGTCTCCCCTCCCCTCCTCCTCATAAATCTATACACAACACCCCAAAATAACAAATCAAAAACAGGTTTGTAGAAATGTTGTAAAAAAACGAAAATGACATTTTACATCAGTACTTTGTTTAAGCACCTTTGGCAGCGATTACAGCCTCGAGTTTTCTTGGGTATGACGCTACCAGCTTGGCACACCTGTATTTGGGGAGTTTCTCCCATTCTTTTCTGCAGATCCTCTCAAGCTCTGTCAGGTTGGATGGGGAGCGTCGCTTCACAGCTATTTTCAGGTCTCTCCAGAGATGTTTGATAGGGTTCAAGTCCAGGCTCTGGCTGGGCCACACAAGGCATCTGTACTTTTCTCCGTTCATCTTTCTGTCGATCCTGATTAGTCTTCCAGTCCCTGCCGCTGAAAAACATCCCCACAGCATGATGCTGCCACCACTGCTTCACTGTAGGTTGCCTCCAGACGTGATGATTGGCATTCAGGCCAAATAGTTCAATCTTGGTTTCATCAAACCAGAGAATCTTGTTTCTCATGGTCTGAGAGTCCGTACGGTGCTTTTTGGCAAACTCCAAGTGGACTGTCGTGCATTATACTGAGGAGTGGCTTCCGTCTGGCCATCATAAAGGCCTGATTGGTGGAGTGGTACAGAGATGGTTGTCCTTCTGGAAGGTTCTCCCATCTCCACAGAGGAACTCTGGAACTCTGTCAGTGACCATTGGGTTCTTGGTCCCCACTCTGACCAAGGCCCTTCTCCCCTGATTGCTCAGTTTGGGATCATTAAGAATGATGGAGGCCACTGTGATCTTGGGGACCTTCAATGCTGCAGAAATGCTTTGGTACCCTTCCCCAGGTCTGTGACTCAACACAATCCTGTCTCAGAGCTTTACGGCCAGTTCCTTTGACCGCATGGCTTGGTTTTTACTCTGACATGCACTGTCAACTGTGGGACCTTTTATATAGACAGGTGTGTGCCTTGCCAAATCATGTCCAATCATTTGAATTTACCGCAGGTGGACTCCAATCAAGTTGGATGATCAATGGGAACAGGATGCACCTGAGCTCAATTTCAAGTCTCATAGCAAAGGGTCTCAATAATTATGTAAAGAAGTTATTTGTTTTATTTTTGAATAATTTTGTTTTTTTAACTTTTCACTTTGTCATTATGGGGTGTTGTGTGTAGATTGATGATTTTTATTTATTTGACTAATTTTAGAATAAGTCTTTAATATAAAATGTGGATAAAGTGAAGCGGTCTGAATAGTTTCCGAATGCAATGTATCAGTGTGATATTTGCCAGTTTTAGCCAAGTAGTAATCCTGTCTGTGTTCGGAACAGAAGGCCAAGCTGGAGGCAAAGTTGCACCAGACCACTTCAGCAGCTGCGGCCTCCTGCGTGGGGCCCATCCACAACTCTGTGCCTTCCAGTGCCCCCGGCTTCTTCATCCATCCCTCTGAAGTCATCCCCCCCACGCCCAAGACCACCCCGCTGTTCATGACGCCACCACTTACTCCTCCCAACGAGGCGGTATCGGCAGCCATCAGTGTGGAGCTGGCCCAGCTCTTCCCTGGCTCCATGATAGACCCACCGCCTGTCAACCTGGCCGCACACAACAAGAACAGCCAGAAAGCCAAGCCGGTCAGTCACAAACAACTCTTCGACGGCAGATAGCCTTGCGTTTAAGAGTGTGGGCCAGTAACCGAAAGGTTGCGTCTGCTAAATTACTAAAATGCCAATAGCTCAAAGCACAGCAGTTAGGTTTGTGCTTTCACATGAACACCAAGGGACTTTTGTTGCATTTTGTCAATTAATAAAATATGTAAATTAAGAAGTTTTATATTCTATATGTTTTGACTGAAAAGCGTCTCTGTTTGTTGCAGAACCCCATGGGCAGCGGTCTGGCGTTGGCCCTCTCTCAAGCCTCTCACTTCCTCCAGCCTCCTCCACAGCAGTCCATCATCATTGAGCGCATGCACTCTGGTAAGTACAGTTACCTTTTTGTGCCTTTTTACCTGGGTCAACAGTTGTAAATGAAACTCAAGAGCATATACACTACTTGACCAAAAGTATGTGGACACCTGCTCGTTTGACATCTCTCGAATATCATGTTCATTACTATGGAGTTGGTCCCCCCCTTTTGCCTCCAATCTTCTGGGAAGGCTTTCCACTAGATGTTGGAACGTTGCTGCGGGAACTAGCTTCCATTCAGCCAAGCGCGTGAGTGAGGTCAGGCACTGCTTTAGGGCAATTAGGCCTGGCTCGCAGGAGGTGTTCCAATTCGTCCCAAAGGTGTTCAATGGGGTTGAGGTGAGGGCTCTGTGCAGGCCAGTCAAGTTCTTCCACACCGATCTCGACAAACCTTTTCTGTGTGGACCTACATTTGTGCACAGGGGCATTGTCAAGCTGAAACAGGAAAGGGCAATCCACAAATTGTTGCCATAAAGTTGGAACCACATAATCTTCTAGAATGTCATTGTAGGCTTTAGCACTAAGATTTCTCTATACTGGAACTAACCCAAACCATTATTCCCCCTCCACCAAACTTTACAGTTGGCACTATGCATTGGGGCAGGTAGTGTTGTCTTGGCATCCGCCAAACCCAGATTTGTCTGTCCGACTGCCAGATGGTGGAGCATGATT
Organism: Salvelinus alpinus; assembly: GCF_045679555.1. Taxonomy (NCBI): domain Eukaryota; kingdom Metazoa; phylum Chordata; class Actinopteri; order Salmoniformes; family Salmonidae; genus Salvelinus; species Salvelinus alpinus. The sequence continues at coordinate 14,270,142 of NC_092117.1, forward strand.
CATCACGCCAGAGAGCGTGTTTCCACTGCTCCAGAGTTCAATGGCGACTAGCTTTACACCACTCTAGCCGATGCTTGGCATTGTGCATGGTGATCTTAGACTTGTGTGCGGCTGCTCGGCCATGGAAACCCATTTCATGAAGCTCCAGATGAACAGTTATTGTGCTGCCGTTGCTTCCAGAGGCAGCTTGGAACTCGGTAGTGAGGACAGATTTTTCCACACTACGAGCATCAGCACTCGCCGGTCCCGTTCTGTGAGCTTGTGTGGCCTACCACTTTACAGTTGAGCCGTTGTTGCTCCTAGACATGTCCACTTCACAATAACAGCATTTCCACTTGACCTGGGCAGCTCTAGCAGGGCAGGAATTTGACTAACTGACTTGTTGTTATCTTATGACGGTGCCATGTTGAAAGTCTCTGAGCTCTTGAGGCCATTCTACTGCCAATGTTTGTCTATGGAGATTGCATGGCTGTTTGCTCGATTTTATACACCTGGCAGCAACGGATGTGGCTGAAATAGCCAAATCCACTAATTTGAAGGGTTGTGTATATACATGCATTTATGCACGTATACACACATGCATACAGTTGAAGTCGGAAGTTTACATACACTTAGGTTGGAGTCATTAACTCGTTTTTCAACCACTCCACATATTTCTTGTTAACAAAGTATAGTTTTGGCAAGTTGGTTAGAACATCTACTTTGTGCATGACGCAAGTAATTTTTCCAACAATTGTTTACAGACAGATAATTTCACTTGTAATTCACCGTATCACAATTCCAGTGGGTCAGAAGTTTACATACACGAAGTTCACTGTGCCTTTAAACAGCTTGGAAATTCCAGAAATTATGTCATGGCTTTAGAAGCTTCTGACAGGCTAATTGACATCACTTGAGTCAATTGGAGGTGTACCTGTGGATGTATTTCAAGGCCTACCTTCAAACTCAGTGCCTCTTTGCTTGACATCATGGGAAAATCAAAAGAAATCAGCCAAGACCTCAGAAAATAATTGTAGACCTCCGCAAGTCTGGTTCATCCTTTGGAGCAATTTCCAAATGCCTGAAGGTACCACGTTCATCTGTACAAACAATAGTGCACAAGTATAAACACCATGAGACCACGCAGCCGTCATACCGCTCAGGAAGGAGATGTGTTCTGTCTCCTAGAGATGAATGTACTTTGGTGAGAAAAGTGCAAATCAATCCCAGAACAACTGCAAAGGAACTTGTGAAGATGCTGGAGGAAACGGGTACAAAAGTATCTATATCCACAGTAAAACGAGTCCTTTATCGACATAACCTGAAAGGCCGCTCAGCAAGGAAGAAGCCACTGCTCCAAAACAGCCATTAAAAAAGCCAGACTGCGGTTTGCAACTGCGCATGGGGACAAAGATCGTACTTTTTGGAGAAATGTCCTCTGGTCTGAGGAAACAAAAATAGAACTGTTTGGCCGTAATGACCGTTGTTATGCTTGGAGGAAGAAGGGGGATGCTTGCAAGCCGAAGAACACCATCCCAACCGTGAAGCACATTTACATTTACATTTAAGTCATTTAGCAGACGCTCTTATCCAGAGCGACTTACAAATTGGTGCATTCACCTTATGATATCCAGTGGAACAACCACTTTACAATAGTGCATCTAACTCTTTTAAGGGGGGGAGGTTAGAAGGATTACTTTATCCTATCCTAGGTATTCCTTAAAGAGGTGGGGTTTCAGGTGTCTCCGGAAGGTGGTGATTGACTCCGCTGACCTGGCGTCGTGAGGGAGTTTGTTCCACCATTGGGGTGCCAGAGCAGCGAACAGTTTTGACTGGGCTGAGCGGGAACTGTACATCCTCAGAGGTAGGGAGGCGAGCAGGCCAGAGGTGGATGAACGCAGTGCCCTTGTTTGGGTGTAGGGCCTGATCAGAGCCTGAAGGTACGGAGGTGCCGTTCCCCTCACAGCTCCGTAGGCAAGCACCATGGTCTTGTAGCGGATGCGAGCTTCAACTGGAAGCCAGTGGAGAGAGCGGAGGAGCGGGGTGACGTGAGAGAACTTGGGAAAGTTGAACACCAGACGGGCTGCGGCGTTCTGGATGAGTTGTAGGGGTTTAATGGCACAGGCAGGGAGCCCAGCCAACAGCGAGTTGCAGTAATCCAGACGGGAGATGACAAGTGCCTGGATTAGGACCTGCGCCGCTTCCTGCGTGAGGCAGGGTCGTACTCTGCGAATGTTGTAGAGCATGAACCTACAGGAACGGGTCACCGCCTTGATGTTAGTTGAGAACGACAGGGTGTTGTCCAGGATCACGCCAAGGTTCTTAGCACTCTGGGAGGAGGACACAATGGAGTTGTCAACCGTGATGGCGAGATCATGGAACGGGCAGTCCTTCCCCGGGAGGAAGAGCAGCTCCGTCTTGCCGAGGTTCAGCTTGAGGTGGTGATCCGTCATCCACACTGATATGTCTGCCAGACATGCAGAGATGCGATTCACCACCTGGTTATCAGAGGGGGGAAAGGAGAAGATTAATTGTGTGTCGTCTGCATAGCAATGATAGGAGAGACCATGTGAGGATATGACAGAGCCAAGTGACTTGGTGTATAGCGAGAATAGGAGAGGGCCTAGAACAGAGCCCTGGGGGACACCAGTGGTGAGAGCACGTGGTGCGGAGACAGATTCTCGCCACGCCACCTGGTAGGAGCGACCTGTCAGGTAGGACGCAATCCAAGCGTGGGCCGCGCCGGAGATGCCCAGCTCGGAGAGGGTGGAGAGGAGGATCTGATGGTTCACAGTATCAAAGGCAGCCGATAGGTCTAGAAGGATGAGAGCAGAGGAGAGAGAGTTAGCTTTAGCAGTGCGGAGCGCCTCCGTGACACAGAGAAGAGCAGTCTCAGTTGAATGACTAGTCTTGAAACCTGACTGATTTGGATCAAGAAGGTCATTCTGAGAAAGATAGCAGGAGAGCTGGCCAAGGACGGCACGTTCAAGAGTTTTGGAGAGAAAAGAAAGAAGGGATACTGGTCTGTAGTTGTTGACATCGGAGGGATCGAGTGTAGGTTTTTTCAGAAGGGGTGCAACTCTCGCTCTCTTGAAGACGGAAGGGACGTAGCCAGCGGTCAAGGATGAGTTGATGAGCGAGGTGAGGTAAGGGAGAAGGTCTCCGGAAATGGTCTGGAGAAGAGAGGAGGGGATAGGGTCAAGCGGGCAGGTTGTTGGGCGGCCGGCCGTCACAAGACGCGAGATTTCATCTGGAGAGAGAGGGGAGAAAGAGGTCAAAGCACAGGGTAGGGCAGTGTGAGCAGAACCAGCGGTGTCGTTTGACTTAGCAAACGAGGATCGGATGTCGTCGACCTTCTTTTCAAAATGGTTGACGAAGTCATCAGCAGAGAGGGAGGAGGGGGGAGGAGGGGGAGGAGGATTCAGGAGGGAGGAGAAGGTGGCAAAGAGCTTCCTAGGGTTAGAGGCAGATGCTTGGAATTTAGAGTGGTAGAAATTGGCTTTAGCAGCAGAGACAGAAGAGGAGAATGTAGAGAGGAGGGAGTGAAAGGATGCCAGGTCCGCAGGGAGGCGAGTTTTCCTCCATTTCCGCTCGGCTGCCCGGAGCCCTGTTCTGTGAGCTCGCAATGAGTCGTCGAGCCACGGAGCAGGAGGGGAGGACCGAGCCGGCCTGGAGGATAGGGGACATAGAGAGTCAAAGGATGCAGAAAGGGAGGAGAGGAGGGTTGAGGAGGCAGAATCAGGAGATAGGTTGGAGAAGGTTTGAGCAGAGGGAAGAGATGATAGGATGGAAGAGGAGAGAGTAGCGGGGGAGAGAGAGCGAAGGTTGGGACGGCGCGATACCATCCGAGTAGGGGCAGTGTGGGAAGTGTTGGATGAGAGCGAGAGGGAAAAGGATACAAGGTAGTGGTCGGAGACTTGGAGGGGAGTTGCAATGAGATTAGTGGAAGAACAGCATCTAGTAAAGATGAGGTCAAGCGTATTGCCTGCCTTGTGAGTAGGGGGGGAAGGTGAGAGGGTGAGGTCAAAAGAGGAGAGGAGTGGAAAGAAGGAGGCAGAGAGGAATGAGTCAAAGGTAGACGTGGGGAGGTTAAAGTCACCCAGAACTGTGAGAGGTGAGCCATCCTCAGGAAAGGAACTTATCAGGGCGTCAAGCTCATTGATGAACTCTCCAAGGGAACCTGGAGGGCGATAAATGATAAGGATGTTAAGCTTGAAAGGGCTGGTAACTGTGACAGCATGGAATTCAAAGGAGGCGATAGACAGATGGGTCAGGGGAGAAAGAGAGAATGTCCACTTGGGAGAGATGAGGATCCCAGTGCCACCACCCCGCTGACCAGAAGCTCTCGGGGTGTGCGAGAACACGTGGGCAGACGAGGAGAGAGCAGTAGGAGTAGCAGTGTTATCAGTGGTAATCCATGTTTCCGTCAGTGCCAAGAAGTCGAGGGACTGGAGGGAAGCATAGGCTGAGATGAACTCTGCCTTGTTGGCCGCAGATCGGCAGTTCCAGAGGCTGCCTGAGACCTGGAACTCCACGTGGGTCGTGCGCGCTGGGACCACCAGGTTAGAGTAGCAGCGGCCACGCGGTGTGAAGCGTTTGTATGGTCTGTGCAGAGAGGAGAGAACAGGGATAGACAGACACATAGTTGACAGGCTACAGAAGAGGCTACGCTAATGCAAAGGAGATTGGAATGACAAGTGGACTACACGTCTCGAATGTTCAGAAAGTTAAGCTTACGTTGCAAAAAATCTTATTGACTAAAATGATATAGTACTGCTGGCTGGTGAAATAGGCTAGCTAGCAGTGGCTGCGTTGTTGACTTTTTTTGAAATTGTAGCTGGCTAGGTAACCTCTAACTGGCTAGGTAACCTCGACAATTACTCTAGACTACACAATTATCTTGGATACAAAGACGGCTATGTAGCCAGCTAAGATCAAACAAATCAAACTGTTGTACTGTAATGAAATGAAATGTAATACTACCTGTAATACTACCTGTGGAGCAAAGCGGAATGCAACTACTCGCTCCAAACCAAACCGGAAGTGCGTATCGTAGAGGGAGAGGCAATAGAAGTGTTGTTTCTTGTATTATTGTATTTTGTGTCTTTAGAGGACTGCTTCACCTTAATGTCCCCTTTCCCTTTTCTTCTGTCCTTATTTTGTCCCACTTTGTCCCTTCTTTGTCCCTTCTTCTCTTCTGCCAACTAGACACTCCTTGTTAGCTAGCTAGCTTCTTTCAGGAATGTCCCTAGCAACTGCCTAGCAACAGGTAAACAACTTAGCTAGCTAAGAAAACGGTATAATTTTATGAAAAATTGTTACTTTTTCAAAAGCCTTTCTTCTTTGTTTGCTGCTTGTTTGGTCTCCTATTCAGTTTGCAGTTTTGTTTTGATTTTTTTCGATGTACTTTACTCTAAAAAAACATTTAAATTTCAATATTTGTAGGAGCTCATCTTTTCAGCTGCTGCTGCTTAATTTGGAACTCCGGAGCACGAGGGTGGCAGCATCATGTTGTGGGGGTGCTTTGCTGCAGGAGGGACTGGTACACTTCACAAAATAGATGTCATCATGAGGCAGGAAAATTATGTGGATATATTGAAGCAACATCTCAAGACATCAGTCAGGAAGTTAAAGCTTGGTTGCAAATGCGTCTTCCAAATGGACAATGACCCCAAGCATACTTCCAAAGTTGTGGCGAAATGGCTTAAGGACAACAAAGTCAATGTATTGGAGTGGCCATCACAAAGCCCTGACCTCAATCCTATAGAAAATTTGTGGGCAGAACTGAAAAAGCGTGTGCGAGCAAGGAGGCCTACAAACCTGATTCAGGTACACCAGCTCTGTCAGAAGGAATGGGCCAAAATTCACCCAACTTATTGTGGGAAGCTTGTGGAAGGCTACCAGAAACGTTTGACCCAAGTTCAACAATTTAAATGCAATGCTACAAAATACTAATTGAGTGTATGTAAACTTCTGACCCACTGGGAATGTGATGAAAGAAAGAAAAGCTAAAATAAATCATTCTCTCTACTATTATTCTGACATTTCACATTCTTAAAATAAAGTGGTCATCCTAACTGACCTAAGACAGGGAATTGTTACTAGGATTAAATGTCAGGAATTGTGAAAAACTTGAGTTTAAATGTATTTGGCTAAGGTGTATGTAAACGTCCGACTTCAACTGTACATACAGTACCAGTCAAAAGTTTGGAGTCATTCAAGTGTTTTTATTTATTTTTGCTATTTTCCTCATGGTAGAATAATAGTGAATACGTCAAAACTATGAAATAACACACATGGAATCAGGAAGTAACCCCAAAAAAGTGTTAAACAAATATATTTTATTTGAGATTGTTAACAGTAGCCACCCTTTGCCTTGATGACAGCTTTGCACCCTCTTGGCTTTCTCTCAACCAGCTTCATGAGTTAGTCACTTGCAATGCATTTCAGTTAACAGGTGTGCCTTGTTAAAAGTTAATTTGTGGAATTTCTTTCCTTAATGTGTTTGAGCCAATCAGTTGTGTTGTGACAAGGTAGGGGTGGTATACAGAAGATGGACCTATTTGGTAAAAGACCAGGTCCAAATTATGGCAAGAACATCTCAAATAAGCAAAGAAACGACAGTCCATCATTACTTTAAGACATGAAGGTCAGTCAATTCTGAAAATGTCAAGAACTTTGAACGTTTCTTCAAGTGCAGTTGCAAAAACCACCAAGCGCTATGATGAAACTGGCTCTCATGAGGACCGCCACAGGAAAGGAAGACCCAGAGTTACTTCTGCTGCAGTGGATAAGCTCATTAGAGTTAATTGCACCTCAGTTTGAGGACCAAATAAATGCTTCACAGAGTTCAATTAACAGACACATCTCAACATTTAACTGTTCAGAGGAGAATGTGTGAATCATGCCTTCATGGTCAAATTGCTGCAAAGAAACCACTACTAAATGACACCTCCAGGCTGTGTAAGGGCTATTTGACCAAGTAGGAGAGTGATGGAGTGCTGCATCAGATGACCTGGCCTCCACATTCACCCGACCTCAACCCAATTGAGATGGTTTGGGATGAGTTAGTCTGCAGAGTGAAGGAAAAGGAGCCAACAAGTGCTCAGCATATGTGGGAATTCTTTCAAGACGGTTGGAAAAGCATTTTAGGTGAAGCTGCTTGAGTGCCAAGAGTGTGCAAAGCTGTCAAGGCAAAGGGTGGATACTTTGAAGAATCTCAAATATAAAATGGATGTGGAACCAAAAAAGTGTTAAACAAATCAACAATGTAGAAAATAGTAAAAAAACAACAGCACTTGAATGAGTAGGTGTGTCTAAACTTTTGACTGGTACTGTATGTCTCATGAGTTGTGTCCTATATGGCAAATAGGGATTCATTTGAGATGTTGTTTTGGTAAGCTCTTGTGTGACCTAAATACCTCCTCTCTTGCCCCAGGAGCGCGGAGATTTGTGACACTGGACTTCGGTCGTCCCGTGCTGCTGACAGACGCTCTGATCCCCACCTGTGGGGACCTGGCCTCTCTGTCCATCGATATCTGGACGCTGGGGGAGGAGGTGGACGGACGCAGGCTAGTGGTTGCCACGGACATCAGCACCCACTCCCTCATCCTGCACGACCTTCTGCCGCCCCCTGTCTGCCGCTTCATGAAAGTCAGTGGCCGAGATGCATTGTCTCTGAAGATCTTTGTCCATTTGTCTTCTTTTCTATACCTTTTCTAATTCACGGGTTTCGAATAAGTATCTGAACTCTGTGGGCATTGAAGAAATTGCACCGTTATCAGTTTTTTTTCCTCAATGAGCATTCTGTGATAAAATTACTATGTTCCATAGCAGCTGTTTTCCTACAACCTAATCCACTTTTCTCCATACCTCCCACTTCACCCAACAGATCACTGTGATTGGTCGTTATGGCAGCACCAATGCCCGGGCCAAGATCCCATTGGGCTTCTACTACGGCCACACCTACATCCTGCCCTGGGAGAGCGAGCTGAAGCTGATGCACGACCCCCTGAGGGGAGAGAGTGACGCGGCCAGCCAACCTGACTTGGATCAGCACCTGGCCATGATGGTGGCCTTGCAGGAGGACATCCAGTGCAGGTCAGAAGGCATACAAAACTATTCAACTAGTTAGCTAACTCTGATTTAAGTTATATGAGATGTATGTTTATGTGGTATCTGCTAGACAGACAAGCTTTGTCATCAATGGAGATGGACTAATGCTTTGTGGATATAGGATGCAAATTTGACTCCGTCTCTTTTGCGCTCGCCCTCTCCCTAAGGTACAACCTGGGGTGCCACCGGCTGGAGACCTTACTCCAGAACATCGACCTGCCTCCTCTGAACAGTGCCAACAACGCCCAGTACTTCCTGCGGAAGCCCGACAAGGCGGTGGAGGAGGACGCACGCGTCTTCTCGGCCTATCAGGACTGTATCCAGCTGCAGCTACAACTCAACTTGGCCCACCACGCCGTCCAGAGGCTCCGCGTGTCCCTGGGAGCCGGGCGCAAGATCCTGCCTGAGCCCTACGACCCCCGGGAGCTCATCCAGAACTCTTCCACCGAGCAGCTGAGAACCGTCATCCGCTACCTGCTGGACACACTCCTCAGCCTTCTGCACTCTAACAACGGTAAGATGTCTGGGGAGGGCCACAGGGTCTTTATCAGGGATGGGATCTACTTTTCTGACTGTATCCCATATTCATACATCTTTAAAGTTGGCCTAGCCTCAAATCAATATCCTTCTTTACCTGATAGTCTGTTCTCCTAACAACATCTCTAGGGGACATTGGTAGGTTATCTTTAGAATGATCTGAGTCACACCTCCACACCTCCTCAATACATGTATTTTCTCCTTGCATAAGCCTATAGCATTTTTGTACCGTAGCCATGTTTGAGGCATGAATTCTTTCAAGCCACGAGAAATGTAGGAATAAATTATTTGCTGATTTTGTCTTCTGCCCTCGCTTGCCTTTTTTAAATGAAATAGTCTACCTTTTAAAAATGTTTTCTATGCGTATTCTCACAACCAATTCTGTATGATGTCTTTGAAAAAGTTTTGATAAATATTCGCTTTTCGAAGTTGTTCAAAGTTAACCGAAAGCCCATGGTTCTGTGAAGAGTGCTTAGCAATCTTCTCTCACCCGTCAAATCACTACTGACGCTCCCTAGCAGCTCGTCATACAGTTTCACGAGTCTCTTCTTATGAAAGAGAATAAAGTATTACCCCCTTGCTGCTGGTGTTTCCTGGCGTTATGCCTGCGCTGTCTTTTTACCCTCAGTGAATTCCAACTGGCCCTGTTCAGATCAGTGGAATGGAGCCTTTCATTTAAACTCCCTTATTATATCCAGCCCTCTGTAGTTCTCTCACTGGCTGTCTGCAGAATAGTGGATTGAGACGTCTGGTTTTAAGGGCTTGATTGGAAGGATAATGTCTGTACTTTTCTCTCCGAAATGAAGAGTTGCTTTTTCAAGGCCTGTGGTTTCCGTGTAGTGGTCAGTGTCTCCTCATGAAAGCCCTTTTCTAGGAACTGTGGACTTTTTTTCTGTTGAACGCTTTGATTTAGTCAAGTACATGTGGTAATTTAATGTTTTTTGCGGTCACTTGCGTTGTACCCCTCTTGCAGTTTCCCTCGTTATATCACGTACCCTCTCAGTTGATATCTCCACCCTTGTACAGTATTTATTTATTTATATTTAGCTTGTTTCTTTCCCTTACGTTTTGTGTTTCCTTCCCACTCATCTTTCCCTAGCTCTCATTTGACCGCTATCTTTCACTTGATATCATACTTTCTCCTTGTCCTCCCCCACTAGGGTACGCAGTCCCGTCCGTGCTGCAGAGCACGTTCCACGCGCAGGCCTGCGAGGAGCTCTTCAAGCACCTGTGCATCAGCGGCACGCCCAAGATCCGTCTGCACGCGGGCCTGCTGCTGGTGCAGCTGTGTGGAGGGGAGTGCTGGTGGGGCCAGTTCCTCTCCAACGTCCTGCAGGAGCTCTACAACTCCGAGCAGCTGCTCATCTTCCCCCAGGACAGGTGGGCTTTTATGCACTGAGGAGCTCTCTCTATCCACTGCACTCCCTTTAGATTCTTTGCACCACACTGACAAACTGTAGCTCCTTGGACAATCATTATGTCCACACTTCCCCCTCACAACACAAACTGGTTACTGCCCATTGACCGGTGACATTGGGATTTCTCTAACTTCCATAAAGATAGGTGTTTGTTACATTCAAACACATACCTATCTTTATATCAGAAGCACCCACCCAGACGTATTATTGATTTGTGTTTCCATGTTGCGGAGATTGACCGGGTCCTCTGTGTGTTGTCCCTCAGGGTCTTCATGCTCCTGTCCTGCATCGGCCAAAGATCCTTGAGCAACAGCGGCGTGCTTGAGGGGCTGCTTAACCTGCTGGACAGCCTGCTGTCCCCCCTACAGCAGCCTATGGCGGCTGCCCATCGCAGGACTGAAGGTGGGCTAGCCGGAGGTGGCAGGTCCCTGGGCTGGGGCTGGCAGCAGGGATGGGGGGCTGGGGTGGTCCCTGGCCACAGCACCGGGCTCCCAGGGCTCTGGACTCAACCAGCAACCTATGAGTGTGTGTCTGTGTGTGCGGCAGGTGTGTTGGACGTCCCCATGATCAGCTGGGTGGTGATGCTTGTGTCGCGGCTGCTGGACTACGTGGCCAGCGTGGAGGACGAGGCGTCTGCAGGCAAGAAGCACCTGGGAGGGAAGGAGAGGGAGCGCACCTTCACAGGTAGCGTAGTGTAGGCTAGGGCATCTCCAATGAGATGTGCTGCTGAGGACTTATGAGGCCAAGCAATCACGACAGTGATCATATTTATTGTTTTGTCTACCCTATTCCCTGCTTTTTTTTCAATATTTTCTAACAGCCTGGTTACACGAGTGATGTTATAGGCTTTTATCCTACTACTCTTTGTCTGCGAGGCTAGCTATAAAATCAACAAGGTTTTATTACAAAAACAGTATTCAGTTTTGAGAACCATGAATCATATTAACAGGGTAATATTATTGCACATTGATTTAGAACCACAAACCCAACTCTAACGTGCCTTTCCCCCCCCACCTCTCTCCAATGAATCAAGGTAATCAGTGGAGCTTTATAAATAACAGCCTCCAGTCCTCCAGCTCCAACCGCTCAGCCAAAGGCAACAGCAGCCTGGATCGCCTGTATTCCCGCAAGATCCGCAAACAGCTGGTGCACCACAAACAGGTAAATGTGTCCAAATCCAACGTCCGTTTCCGTCTCAAAAACGTCAGGGAGTTGCGAATCTCTCCCGTAAATCTGTGTTAGTCACAGTTATTGTGTTCTCCCTCTTACTACTGGCTTTGCATGAAGTCTTGTCATGTAATGATGGTCTTTGTGGTGTTTATTTATCCTGTCCTTTTCATTGTAGCAGTTAAATCTATTGAAGGCGAAACAGAAGGCTTTGGTGGAGCAAATTGAGAAGGAAAAGATCCAGAGCAACAAAGGCTCCTCATACAAACTGCTGGTGGAGCAGGCCAAGCTGAAACAGGCCACATCCAAGGTGAGGATTTCAGAAGCTCTGAAAAGGAACGCTGGAATAGCAAAAGGGTTTTCCCATAGAAATCGAATGACTAAGAATTAAATAATTATTTTTCTCTCATCTTGGTAACACAAGAATATAAAATCAAATATGTTTTTGGGTCACCTTTCAACAAGTTATGACCGATCTGCACACATGTAGTTAAAATAGCGTGTGCACCAACACACTCACACAGGTTACAGGTATGCTAGTTGGAATAGTGATAGATTAAACCATGTGTATTAATTGACTTCCGCTGCCTGACATCTGCCTCCATCTATTTCTTGCTCTCTCCATCTCTCCCCCCATCTCTCTCCATGGCAGCACTTTAAGGACCTGATCCGTCTGAGGCGTACAGCTGAGTGGCCCCGCTCCACCCTGGACACAGAGGCCACGGCCGCCAAAGAGGCCCCAGAGGTGGAGCCTCTGCCCTTCACACTGGCCCACGAGCGCTGCATCTCCGTGGTGCAGAAACTGTCCCTTTTCCTCCTCTCCATGGACTTCACCTGTCACGCAGACCTCCTGCTGTTCGTCTGCAAGGTATGCACTGCCAGAAACTTTGATTTGTGTTCTTAGCGTTGAATTGGGATTGGGTTGGCACTATGTAAATGCATACTTTGTCAGAAAGTTGTGCTGATCACGTGTCTGATTTGGGCCTTCAGGTCTTGGCCAGGATAGCCAATGCCACCAGGCCCACCATCCACCTGTGTGAGGTGGTGTCGGAGCACCAGCTGGAGCGTCTGCTGCTGCTGCTAGTGGGGACAGACTTCAACAGGGGGGACATCTCCTGGGGAGGGGCCTGGGCCCAGTACTCCCTCACCTGCATGCTGCAGGACATCCTGGCAGGTAGGGGTAGCTGCTACAATTCAAGTCACTGTTCAATTCTCACGTCATTGAAGAACTCTGTTTTCTAGCTAAACCTGGCATTCTATTATAGATATGGTGAGTATTTGCGTTGCTAGCAGTCTCTAGTTGTTTAATTTCTCACAGCACTAACCTTCTCCTGTCCCCCCCTCTCCTTAGGGGAGCTGCTGTCCCCAGGGTCCCTGGATGGTATGGACGAGGGGGCGGTAGGCGAGGAAGCAGGGGCATCGTCCTCAGCAGGGATAGACTCTGACGACTCCCTAGCCCAGCCCACCCCCATTCCCCTCGTGGAAACCATTGACGAGGCCCTGGCTCCGGATATCATCGCAGGTACTCCTGGGACCTCCTCTGTTTTCCAAAGTGCGTTGGTAGGCCAGTCCTCAACCACATTTTACACATGGACCCCCCTCACTTTATTATCATGATGAATGCATTTGTGTTAAATTGTTTTTCTTTTTTCCCCTTTTAGCTAGCTGCATGTTTATTCTCAGTATTTTTTCTGTATTTTGTATGGCTTCCTGTTCTGACGGTTTTATTTTAAAGGAGAGTATTGAGAGCTTCTCTAACCAGTTTAATTCTGAATGGACTGTTTTGTAATGTTTTCTTTTTTGGATATTGAGTTCAAACCGTGTAGATTTATTGCCTGTAAGATATCAAAATGCTTTAAGGGGTGGTTGTTATTTTCCTCAGACTATTATTTAATTTGTGCAAAAGTTTCAATAATTCATGGTAGAATTCCTGACTTGAGATTTCGTAACTGAATTCAAACTATCACAAATCTTAATTCCCTTGACGTCGTCAATGGGCTACACAAAAGCACATATTTTGTGCATTTATACCAAGTCAGAATTTTGGCGAAAGTTGTCAGAGCTTGATGATTTAGTGGACCAACCAATTTTTTGTAGGCCTTAAAATTGCCTAGTAATTTCCTAAAAGAAGGCCTTTGAGTTTGCTGGTTTAGTGTGCTTGCTTGGCAATATTAAAGCTCTTTTCATTATTCAAAGGTGCTCCACCTCTGTCTTCTTTGGAAAAAGATAAAGACATTGACTTTGACTTGCTACAAGACCTCATGGATGTTGATATTGATCCTTTAGATATTGATTTGGAAAAAGATCCCCTTGCCGCCAAAGTCTTTAAGGTACGTAACTTGCATGTTTCAACTGCGTGTTTTCTATTCCACTCCCATCTCTCTCTCTATTTAATGCTCTCTTGCATTTTATATTGAGTTATTGATAGCATCACCCCTGGGGCTCATATTGATTCAGCCCAAAACAAACATCAGTTGTACATTAACTTAAATAAACCCCACTGATCAATGATGTAGCTATACAAACGTCAAACCATAGTGTTCCATTTCTGCTCTAAATAAATACATAAATGTGTGTGTATTAAAGTTAGTTTTATTGAATCCCTCGCCAACACCACCTCCCCCTTAGCCCTGCACCCTCACTTCTCCCTAAAACTTCCCAATTTATCTCGGCTCAGGCTTTTGAGTCTCAAAAATTTTCTGTATGTAGACCCAATCAATCAAACTAACCAACTTGGGAAAGTGTTATTCTCTTCACTCTTACTTTTCTTTCTGGGGGGGAAAAAATCTCTGCCATTGCACGCGAAGGAATGTAGTGTTAGTGTGCATGTCATGTTATACAGGTACCTAGCATCTGAGAGGAATGACTGCGTTTGCATTTCTCTTGTCTCTCTCTCTCTCCCTACAGCCCATTAGCAGCACCTGGTATGACTACTGGGGTGCTGACTATGGTACTTACGGTTACAACCCCTACATAGGGGGAGTAGGGATTGCTGTGTCCAAGCCCCCGGCTGTTGTCGAAAAGCCTGGGTCTCAGAGTCTCTCCATCTCCGTGTCACAAGGTGAAGGTGCATTTTGTATCCTGATATCATCTCCAAAGCTTAGTCTCTTCTAGGAATCCACACCGCTGGTTGTCTTTGCACTCTAGCATGTTTCATGTGTGTAAAGGAATACATTCTGCCTTATAACCCTGACCTTTGACCTCTCCCGCAGCTCTGGACGCCCGCCTGGAGGTAGGGCTGGAGCAGCAGGCTGAGCTTATGCTCAAGATGATGGCCACACTGGAGGCAGACTCCATCTTGCAGGCGCTCACATCAACCTCCCCTGCAGGTCTACACCTAAGAAACAAATGATTTATAGACACGTCAGTCTTGGAAAAATATTTCAAGCCTGACGAAACATCAGATGGCTGACCCTTCTGTGTCCCTCTCTCCCGCCAGTGTCCAAGGCATCCAACGGGACAGATGATTCTCTGCTGCGGGGGCTCCATGGGGGCTCCCCCCCAGGAAGCAGCCTAATGGTACAGGCCTCCTCCATCCCCATGCTGAGTGCCTGCTTCAACAAGCTCTTCTCCATGCTTCAGGTGCACCACGTACAGGTCAGTCACCAACAGACTGTTTAGCTAAGGGTCTCTACTACTCCAGAAGACTTGATTGACTTGTTGCAAATCGCTCAGTTTTACACATCCCTCCACAGAGCTGGACCATTCTCAAGAATATGTTTGTTACCCTGGGTTAGTGGATTTGTAGATTCAGTTCTATCACATGTTTTTGCTTTAGTTGGAGTCTCTGCTGCAGCTGTGGCTAACCCTCAGTCTCAACTCATGCTCTGGGGGCACTGAGGAAAGTGGATCTGACATCTTTATGTTCAACGCCAGCAGAGTGCCCACCATCCCACTCAACCAAGGTCAGAGGTCACCCTATGTCTCTCAATCCACTCCCTTTTCTGCTTAACTCTCAAACCATTCACTTTTAGTTTTTTCATATGGTTACGTGTACATGTGTTTGTATGTTAAATGTCTGTCTCTCCTGTGTTTCAATGCAGCCTCTATCAGCAGTTTCCTGTCGGTGCTAGCCTGGTACCCCAACACCTCCCTGAGGACCTGGTGTCTGGTGCTGCACTCCCTTACCCTCATGACCAACATGCCCTCCAGTGGTGAGTCCACCCTTAAAAGGGTCTCACTCTGAAGACACAGTGCCACACCTACTGATGTTTCACATTGAGGATTGTGAAATAGTCAAATGCATATTGAAGTTGCAGTGTAACCAAAGTTAATTAAAACCAAAGGACCTTCAACAGTACTCCTTTTTAATCGAGTGTGTGTTTGTCCTGTGTGTCAGCAGCCTCCAGCAGTGGGATGGGAGCTCATGAGAGCACGGCCCAGCAGGTGGTGTCGGACCCTACGCTGGTGCACGTGCTTGTACGTTTCCTGTCTGGGGGCAACCCCCATGGCACCAGCCAGTACAGCTCCCAGGTCGGCCCCACCGCCACCCAAGCTATGCAAGAGTTCCTCACCAGGCTCCAGGTGCACCTCTCTTCCACCTGCCCACAGATGTTTAGCGAGTTCCTGCTCAAACTGATGCACATCCTGTCCACTGAGAGGTAGGTTGCCTAGAGACATCAAGAGCAGCTTTTTGTTCCACCCCAGCACTTAATAGACTTTATTCAAATGATAGCTAGTCATCTTCAATTTATCTGATGTTATAGCTGGGCTGCAACAAAAGCCATCCTTTTGATTCCATCACTATACAGTACAATAAATTGTTTTAAAGTGCCAGCGTCAATGACCCCCATCTCTTCTCGTCTTCCTTCAGGGGTCCGTTCCAGTCAGGCCAGGGTCCTCTGGACGCTCAGGTCAAGCTGTTAGAGTTCACCCTGGAGCAGAACTTTGAGGTGGTGTCGGTGAGCACCATCTCCTCTGTCATCGAGTCCATCACCTTCCTGGTGCACCACTACATCACCTGCTCTGACAAGGTGGTGTCCCGCAGCGGCTCCGACAGCTCTGTGGGTGCCCGCGCCTGCTTTGGAGGCCTCTTCGCCAACATCATCCGGCCCGGTGACGCCAAGGCGGTGTGCGGCGAGACCACGCGCGACCAACTCATGTTCGACCTGCTTAAGCTAGTCAACGCCCTGGTTCAGCTGCCCCTGTCGGGTGACTGTGAGTTCAGTGGGCGTCTGCCTCCGGCGGGCAGCGGGGCGTCGGACAGCAGCGCGTCGGACGAGGAGAAGGTGTGCGGCAGCAAGGAGGGGGCAGCGGGAGGGGCCACCCCTAACCAGGGCCCTGCGGCCGGAGTGGCTGACCTGGTGCTGGCCAACCAGCAGATCATGAGCCAGATCCTCTCTGCTCTGGGCCAGTGCAACAGCAGCGCCATGGCTATGATCATAGGTAGGCATCTGCGCACTTACCTTATGAAAGCTTTATTAATATGGATCACCTGTAAACCGATTTTACTATATTGAAATGTTTGTTATTGATGATACTTTCCGGTCTGTAGGTGCTAGTGGCCTCCACTTGACCAAGCATGAGAACTTCCATGGCGGACTAGATGCCATTTCTGTAGGAGACGGCCTGTTCACCATCCTCACCTCTCTGAGCAAGAGGGCCACCTCGGTGCAGGTTATGCTGCAGCCCATCCTCACCTACATGGCTTGTGGGTACATGGGAAGACAAGTAAGACTGAGCTCAGCTATGACCAAAAGGGCATCATTTAGATTTTTCTGTTTAGACATTTACTTGTGAAGATTAAAGGATTGAGGGGGGGAAAACTTAGCTTGTGTAGTACTTCTGTTATATTTCTGACTGTTTGACCCATTGTTGCTGAAAGTTTTTAAACCTCAAGCAGTCTTTGTATTTCTCCCAGGGCTCTCTGTCAACATGCCAGCTGTCTGAACCTCTGCTCTGGTTCATCCTCCGAGTGCTGGACACCAGCGAGGCACTTAAGGCATTCCACGACATGGGTGTGCACACCTACATACATACATACACACACACACACATTTGGGGAAATGTCCTAGTATATGGTCCATTAGACTAAACACGTTGTGTTTGTATTTGACCTGCGTGCAGGTGGGGTTCAGTTGATCTGTAACAACATGGTGACCAGCACACGGGCCATAGTGAACACGGCACGAAGCATGGTGTCCACCATCATGAAGTTCCTGGACACTGGCCCAGGGAAGGCTGCTGACGGCAGCCTCAAGGCCCGGGTCCTAGCCTCCGAGCCCGACAACGCAGAGGGACTCCACAACTTTGCTCCGCTTGGTATGTGTAGCTTTCCCTTTCGTGTTTGAATGATTGCAATTTGCCTTGTGTTTTTCCCTTTGTCCTCTATTTGATGTCAAAATGTGCATGTGTCCTATTGAATGCTGTTTATCCCTCTGCAGGCACCATCACCTCCAGCAGCCCCACGGCCCAACCGGCAGAGGTCCTCCTTCAGGCCACGCCCCCTCACAGACGTGCACGTTCAGCGGCCTGGTCCTACATCTTCCTGCCAGAGGAGGCGTGGTGTGACCTCACCATCCACCTCCCTGCTGCCGTGCTGCTGAAAGAGCTGCACATCCAGCCACACCTGGCCTCCCTCGCCAGTGAGTACAGCATCACAGAACCCCCTGGCGTGGAAATAGTGCAGAGCAGTTGTCTTTTAATCAGAGACTGAATTAAATATAAACCATTATGAGAATTTTCTTGCCAATCAATGACACTAGTTGTCTAATTGATTAAGTGAAAACCAGCAGGACTTGCGCCTCTCTGGTTCCAGCAGGAAATCTGTGCCTCTCTGCTTAAGTGCCTTAAAGGCACACAGTCTACTGCCTCTTAAGCACAGTTTTCCTAATGACCCGCTTATTTCACCCACTCAAATATTAACCTACCAGTGTTGTCTAGTGCCATTCTAAATATGCAAAAACTTGCATGGATTTTTCATGCTTCTGTGCCAGACGGTATCAGTTGGAGTAAATGAAGTTGAACATACTCCACCCTCATCTACTATTGCTAACTCTGCCTTCTCTTTGTCCTCTCCGAAGCCTGCCCCTCCTCGGTCTCGGTTGAGATCAGTGCGGACGGGGTCAACATGCTGCCTCTGTCCACACCCATCATCACCAGCGGCCTCACCTACATCAAGATCCAGCTGGTGAAGGCTGAGGTGGCGTCTGCGGTGTGTCTGAGGCTCCATCGACCCCGTGACGCCAGCACCCTGGGCCTGTCCCAGATCAAACTGCTTGGCCTCACCGCCTTCGGCAACACCTCCTCAGCCACCGTCAACAACCCCTTCCTGCCCTCCGAGGACCAGGTCTCTAAAACCAGGTAGAGGTTTGAGTGTCATATATATTTAAAAAAATCACTCGTGCCACAGCATATCACTCTACCTAACCTGTGACCTTGCCACCTGTCTCTCCCATAGTATTGGCTGGCTACGTCTGCTTCACCACTGTCTGACCCACGTCAGTGACCTGGAGGCCATGATGGCCAGCGCCGCTGCCCCCACTGCCAATCTGCTCCAAACCTGCGCTGCCCTGCTTATGTCTCCCTACTGCGGCATGCACTCGCCTAACATCGAGGCCGTGCTGGTCAAGATCGGCCTGCAGTCCACCCGCATCGGCCTCAAGCTCATTGACATCCTGCTGAGGAACTGTGCAGCCTCCGGCACTGACCCTACAAGTACATAGCCGCCACATTAATAAAATGCCCATTGATCACATTGTACTCGTTTGAATCTCACAAATCAGTCTTGGCCTTCTGCCATTGTACTTGAATCATTGTGATTTTTCTGTTTAGACCTCAACAGTCCCCTGCTCTTCGGAAGGCTCAACGGACTCTCTTCAGACTCCACCATTGACATCCTCTACCAGCTGGGAACCACACAGGATCCTGCGACTAAGGATAGGTAAAGACCACTTAACATCTACTGATGTATGTAGTCTAGTACTGCTGGGTCTATGTAATCTGGAGCTGTGAAAGCAGCTCTTGATATGTTAATATTGACCACGTAATCCCTGTCTCTCCTTCCAGGATCCACGCCCTTCTCCAATGGGTCCATGACTCGTCGCTGATGGCGGCACACAAGAGGAGTGGCCCCGTGGGCTACATCCGCCAGAGCAGCTCCTCGTCACGGGAGTATGGCCTCGTCATGCCCTCTCCCTCCCACCTCCACTGTGTGGCGGCCATCTTGTGGCACAGTTATGAGTTGCCCGTGAACTACGACCTCCCAGTGCTGCTCAACAGAGAGCTCTTTGAGTAAGTGTTATATTGTCAGAAAAAAAATAACTTCGGTCCTTTACTCAGTCTAGCGCATCCACTGTGATTCTGTATCCTTTGTTCAGTCATGAAAAGCTAAGCAGAGCTTTCGCATGCTTTGAGCCATCAGTTTGAAGAACATGAGTTCTTTGTACCCTGGTGAGAACAGCTCCCTGACGTTTTCAAGCTGTAGATTAAGTCTAAAGTTCCTCATCTCCATCTTGGTATGTCTTACATTTTACACACATCCTCTGTAAACATGAATACTGCATATATACTCTGTAAACACTTTACAGCGAGCAGGGAAAACAAAGTACAAAACATACAGTGAGCTCCACTGTCAGCTTTAATTTGAGGGTATTTTCATCCCATTTTTAAGTAGTTTACCCAGTATGGATGAAAATACCCTCAAATTAAAGCTGACAGTGCACTTTAAAGTCAGTCATTGTATAATTTCAAATCCAAAGTGCTGGTGTACAGAGCCAAAACAAATACAAATGTGTCACTGCCAATACTTTTGGAGTGAAAATATTCCGAAGGAATAAGGTTTCTGACCTGTTGATTTTAGAGGGAAAGCTGTGAGTGTTGCTTGCTTTGTTTATACTGTTGTCCCCGTCTCTCCTGTAGACTACTGTACAACTGGTCCATGTCCCTGCCGTGTAACATGGTGCTGAAGAAGGCAGTAGACAGCCTGCTCTGCTCCATGTGCCACATCCACCCCAGCTACTTCTCTCTGCTTATGTCCTGGATGGACATCGTAGCCCCGCCCACCGCCGCCCAGCACCGCCTCTCCATGACGGACGACGGCAAGAAACAGCACGACCTCAGCAGCGCCAATGCTAACGCCACCACCAGCGCTGGCCTCACTGACGACTCCAAACATGCGCGGCCACCCATCGCCTTGTCCGAGTCTCAATTGACCACTCTGGCTGCAGCCTCCCAGTCACCCGGGGCGATAGAGCAGCTGCTGGACTCAGGCCTGCCCTCTCTGCTGGTCCGCAGCCTGGCCGGACTCTGCTGTGGCCTCCTGTCTGCAGCTGGCCTGCCCCTGCCCTCCACCGCCCAGGCCGAACGACGGCAGCACCATCACAACCACCACCCCCACTCCACTTCGTCATCTTCCTCTCAGAGCAGGGCGCCCCTGTCTGCAGAGCTGGCAGCCCCAGTGCTGCGTTTCCTCACTGAGGTTGGGAACAGTCATGCCATGAAGGACTGGCTAGGTGGGCCTGAGGTGAACCCGCTGTGGACCGCTTTGCTGTTCCTGCTTTGCCACAGCAGCGCAAGCGCAGGGGGAACCAGCGGTGTCCATGGGCACGCGGGAGCTCACTCTGCTGCCTCCGGTGGTGCGTGCTGCCCCCCTCCTCCGCCCCCACCCCAGCCTTCAGGGTCACGCTACTCTCTGGCCTTCTCGACCCGGGGCAGTGGGCTCACCACCCAGCAGAGGACTGCAATCGAGAACGCCACAGTGGCCTTCTTCCTGCAGTGCATCTCCTGCCACCCCAACAACCAGCGGCTCATGGCACAGGTCCAGTGGAATGCATTGACTACACACATTTCCACCCTGACCAACCGTATCTGATAGATAACTAACTTGTGTCTTTGGTGGGCTCTTGTTCTCTAGGTGCTGTGTGAGCTCTTCCAGTCTGCCCCCCAGCGTGGAAGCGTGCCCGTCTCTGGCAACATCTCTGGCTTCATCCGCAGGCTCTTCCTGCAGCTCATGCTAGAGGATGAGAAGGTCACAGTCTTCCTGCAGTCGCCCTGTCCGGTGGGTACCAAGTTTCCGTAGGCTCTGATCTAGTATCAGCTCACCTTACTTGGAGCAATTTCATTCTCCTCCAAATTGGAAAGGAAAGAACCGTCAGAGTTATGTGATATCCCAAGGTGACCACAAGAGGCCAGCCCAGCAGTACAGAAAATCCCTCCACACTCACTTGCAGGCTTTCCCCAGACTGATGCTTGTCGGAGAAACAGCACTGCACCTCAGTCAAAATAATGCTCCATATTTCACCCTCCTCAATGATTAGTTGTCATGCGAGCAGTTTAGCGAGCAGTCATGGTAGGGGGAGAGAAAGTGGTTTCAATTGTCTAAAGCTAATTTCATTTGAACCTCCAGCCTCTCATTGTCCTCATTATTCTGCCCCATCCCGTTTTGATGATATTAAACAGTGTCAGGGAAGGGTAAGGGTAAGGGTCATTCCATGGGCAAGGTGAAGGATGACTTTTGCATGGAATGCCAAAAGGTTCCTGGTTATGCACGACGAGCCAAACATACCTCTCTTTTAGACTCTAATTTAGGTCATTTGTGTGCTTAATTACACAAGGTGTCCTGGGAGTCACATCAGTGAAGGTTAATTATGTATGATCAGTAGGTGATTAATAGCAGGATGGGTCTACATGATAATGTGTTTACACATTAGGTAGGGCTAGGGCTGTGGTGGTCATGATATTTTGTCAGCCGGTTATTCTCCAGCAAAAGACTGCCAGTCTCTCTGTAATTGACCGTTAATTAACAAACACGTTTATAGTCTCCGGGTCTCCACGCATACAAGCCGCTGATGCGTGCCTTTGGAACATTTACATAAAAAAAAAAAAAAAAAGTCTAAATCTATTTAATATACACATCACAATAAATTCCTTTATTTTAGTCAGGTTTTAAAGAAAATGTATTTCAGAAGAACAGAATCTGAGTTGACCTACTGTATGTTTTTTAGCTGTGGGTCATGCTGTAGGCTTGTCCATTTAGCAGACAAGACATGCTTAAGTCCCGTGCCGTTATTTTATGATTTTATAGGAAGAATCAAATAATTTACTTGGCTGAATAAAATTGAATATTTTAATTAGTTTACTTCAATTTGGGGAGGGGTGGTAAGATTAGGGGAAAATAATAAAGGAACATATATTTTATGAAAGATATATATTTAAAATAGATATGGGGGATCGTAAATGCTGCAGATAATTACATTGATAGAAGCCACAATCTATCTGCAATATTAATTCTGATTTACCCGCTAAAATAATTTGATATTTTTCCCATTCCGGAGAGAGTGCTGTTGAGCGTTAAAGTGATCATTTGAAACCCGTCCTATACACCAGATTTAGTTATTTGGCAACTTTAGTTGTGAATGATACAAACCTTAGAATGCCTTAGATATCAACACATATATATGGGCTGCATGGTGCAACTATAGGCTATTGATGATTTGAGAAAGTAGCAAAAAAAAGCTTGCTCTCTGTTGCATCAAGCTGCACATACTATTCTCTCATCAAGGTATAATATTTTCACCCATCAGACTATTCTCAATTTAATCTTGTCTTTGCTAATATGTGACATTTGTTTTGATTGAAATGGCACATTATCAAATGTGCAGGAACATGGGCCAGGGGAAAATGACATGTCATCGATTTGCACTCTAATAGCGAATGGAGGCCACTTTCCCGCCTGTTCGTTTTTCAATCATGCCGGGTAGGCTATTCCGGTTTTATAGGGGAGCATGTGCTTAATATGAGTAGCTGAGAAATAAATATAGTAGCAGCTGGGATCTCTTCTTTTTAGTGGCACCCATCTAAACTCTGCTTTCACACGCAATTTCATATAGGAATGTCTGGGCTTATAAGAACAGTTTCACGCCACGCATCAACCACTGTTTGAAGAGCATGTAGCTTTTCGCTGCACGGCAGGTGATATTCCACCCAAACTTTGCATGCCATGGGCTCCCCAACCCTATTCCTGCAGCTACCTGGTGCTTAATTTGGGAAATCTAGTGAAATCTGTTCGGAAACATCGATATTAACATATTTTCACAACGAAACATTTCATTAAACTGACAGCCCCTTTCTGCGTGCTTGAGAAAGGAATGAAGGAGAGAAAGGAGGAGATGAAAATGCACGGTAGTGAGATATTCTGTAGCTAAAGGTAATGGCAGCCTATTAATTATGGAAATATTAAAAAATGCCTAATTACTAGGCTATTCAAAATCGAATACAAATTCACGATAATTGTAGGCTAACTCTGTAAGCCGCCCTGTACAATCAACAAACCAATAGCATCGCCTAGGCCTATACGTTCTATTGTGGAAATTCTTATACAGGGACACTCGAAGTCCATCTTGAATAATCATTGTTTATTATCAGTTAACTGGAGAGGTTCCAACCAACTTGATGCACCATAGTGAACGTCTGTCAGGAGCTCTCCGGGGAAGTCCCGTGAGTTTTCTTATGTACAGACAAGTTATATTTGCATGATTTAGCTTATTCATTCAAAATTAATGAATCAACGTTTGCTTCATTCATGTGACAGACCAATACTGGGTCATGCTTGTGACAGACCGATAGGCTTCTTCTCTCTATGCTGAGACCTTGAAACTGAGAGAACTTTCGTTCTCAAAACAAGGGTCTGGGCGTACTGCCAAATTGCAGATACTGATAGTGAGGATTCGTGCAATCAGTCACTTTCATAAACACAGAAAACGGTTATTAGAAAAGCACGAACACAGACCACAGAAATGTATAAATAGAAAAGCACCAACTTAACGGTTTCCATCACAGTTCTTTCCCAGACTCATGGCTAAAAGGTTGGAGCGTAGCTTAAGGTAACCATTCTCCAGTATTTATATAATACAGTCCACAATCAAAGGCGATTTACTAGAATTTGTATAATTTTGGATTATAGGCTCGACCAATTATGTATCAAAGACATCTTAAATCTTTTTTTGTGTGTGTGTTTTTCTGCAGTGCAAATACGGTAGGCTATGTATTGTATAATGGTGTTGTATAACGGTGCACTCATTATTTTAATTCAGGTATGCCTAAGCTCTAATATGCGTATCGACTACGGAGTTCATGACTCATGACTGCCAATGTGGCATTAATACGGTCACTGCAACAGCCCTAGATAGGGCCCTATAAAATCATTTTTTCCCAGGTTCAGTTTAGTTTTTCCATGTTTTTTTTCTTTTTTTCAGTTTTTATCTGGTTGTCAAAGTTATTATATATATATATTTTTTTTAAACAATACAATTAGATGTTCTAAGTCCACAACAATGCTTAAAACACATCAGGGGACCAATATTTTTTATAATTAGGATTTTTTACAAGTGTGCACCAGCAAGATAAATGTTTTTCTTTTGCAACGTTTCTGTAGCAGTCATGTGATAACAGAGTTCGCAAAACAAATGGCCACTAGATTGATGCAGAAAATGACACATTCTGCCAGGTAACATACGAATCACTGATGCATTTTCATGTCTTATGATTAACTTGTGCAAATTAATGTATTTTCTAATAAGTTCAATACATTTAGTTGATTTCCTTCTAAATTCAACAAATGTTTGAATACAGTTGAATTCCGGTTTAATGTCTGGATTGCGTGTGCGTTCTCCGCAATGCAGAATTTATAGGACCCCGAAATAGCTAATGTCAGACTTTGTGGTGCCTTTTACCTTAAAAATTAAATATATATTTTGTACTCCATCGGGCCTTTTTAGATCTAAAAAAACGTTAATGGTTTACTTTTATTTCATCAGCGTTGAGAAGACTCTTAATTTGATCTTTGATATTTAACAAAGCCTCACTCAATTTCTCCCTAATCTGCTTCTCACTGGAGGGAACTTGACATTTTGATTTGCTGTCAATCTAAAAAAAATAGTGTACTTTATTGTACTAGCTACCATACCAAGATATGGAGTCTAGAACATTTTGCTTCCTATGAGAGTTCTATCAGACTTGCCTAAAAGCCACCAGTACCTTTTTAAAGGTGCATGTTTCAAACAGCTTTTTAGGTTACATAATCTAAATCTCCTGCCAGGCTAGTGTTTGTAGTGTAGTGATTTTGTCTGGAGTGTGTACTGTGGGGACTGAGTGAAGGGGCTGAATGAGGGGGCTGAGGTTGTGTTTGGAGCTGCAGTGAGCTGTCCATGCAACCTAAGCGGCTGAGCCGTGCTCTGGCAACACCATGCCTGTCGCCTGCAGGTTGCAGAAAGCAATAGATGTCACCTTCAATGTTGTACACATGTAACATTCATGCCTGAATGAGAAACCTTGTTATTTCCAATGAAGGCAGGAGTGGAAGTCAACAGCCAAGGCCAGCTTCATTCACTCCAAAAGTGGCCCTGCATTGTGCTCCTGAATCTTTCATCTCTCACTTGAAGTCATGACCGTTCATAACATTGGTGGCAGTGGTGTTTTGTACTGGTACTCTCCTAATACCTTCTCATCTCTCTTCAGCTGTACAAGGGACGCATTAACGCTACCAGCCATGTGATCCAGCACCCCATGTACGGAGCAGGGCACAAGTACCGCACCCTCCACCTTCCCATCTCCACCACCCTCGCTGAAGTCCTGGACCGGGTGTCGGGTACGTCTGCTGCCTCTCCCCAACCTGTCACTATTGACAGGTTGGGCAATTAGTGTTACAGAATGGAAATTACTTTTAAACATACTTCCTTGTAGCCCCAGCATCAACCTCATCAATATTATGTGGCCCTCAGATAAAGAGGAGCTGAGTGTTTCCAGTGCCACTCAGATGAACCCTCCTCCCACAATGACAGACACACAGGATCTAAATGGGAGAAACCCACTCTCCATATGCTGCTCGTCATTCAAGCATTTTATCTCTTCTCACTGGGTCCTTAAATTTGAAAAGGCAGACATATTTTAAGTTTATACCCCATGTCAGCACCTCATACAGTCTCGCGCACACAATCTCCCTGGGCATTAACATTGACCTTTCCATGCGACTGCTGCGTCCACTCACATCGCCTCATTAACATCAATACGTAAGAGCGTCCCGCCATATTAGCTTTCCAGCAGATGAAGATAGCTCTCTGATCAATGGCTACAGAGTGGATCAGCTGGTAGTGTAAACGTAGCTACACTTACTTAGTGGCACGCCAGTCTCCTTTTCACCTCATTTAACAGGTGATTTATACTGAACAGAATTATAAATGCAACATGCAACAATTTCATAGATTTTACTGAGTTACAGTTCATATAAGGAAGCAGTCAATTTAATTAAATTCATTAGACCCTAATATATTGATTTCACATGACTGGGCAGGGGTGCAGCCATGTATGGGCCTTGGAGGGCATAGGCCCATCCACTGAGGAGCCAGACAGCTTATGGTCGAGAAATTAACATTCAGCTCTCTGGCAACAGCTGTGGTGGACATTCTGGCAGTCAGCATACCAATTGCGCTCTCCCTCAAAACGTGTGGCATTGTGTTGTGACAAAACTGCAAATTTTAGTGGCCTTTTATTGTTCCAAGCACAAGGTGTACCTGTGTAATGTTCATGCTGTTTAATCAGCTTCTTGATATGCCACACTTGTCAGGTGGATGGATTATCTTGGCAAAGGAGAAATGCTCACTAACAGGGTTGTAAACAAATTTGTGCACAAAATTTGAGAGAAATACACTTTTTGTGCATATGAAGCGTTGAAACATGGGACCAACACTTTAAATGTTCCGTTTTATATTTTTGTTCAGTATACTTAACAAAAGGCACATCTCAATAGGTGGTCCAGGTAAGTCATGACATAGCACAAGTGGGGGTGGGGGTTTTTCCTCTCTTGTTCAGTCTTCTCTATTGTTCATCAAGCAAGGGAGAGGTGGATGACATCATGGATTAGCCATCAGATCAACTTTTTGAATGCCCTACTCGAAGTTTGCAGGTGTCTTAAAAACACTATTTTGATCAACTTATTTTTTTTTTTACGCTTTAGTGTATATACTTTATTGTATTTATAGTTGGGATATCACTTTTCAACAGTAAACTGGCACTATGTTAGACCCACAAGCCTAACATAGTGCAAGTCTAATGCCACACCCTCATTCCCCTTTATTGCACCCTGCTGGTCAACCCTGTGATTGAAATAGCCCTGTGCAAGCTGCTGGACTCATAGATTTTGGCCTTTACCAGAAGCCCCAGAGTTATTTAAGAAGCACTGAATCCAATTTTTCCTTGTGCGCTATATAAATAACCCCTCCATTTCCTGAAATAGTCACTGGGCCCTGTCTATAAACTAACCCGGCCTGTCCCCTTCTCCGTAGGGGGATGATGTCCACCT
Organism: Salvelinus alpinus; assembly: GCF_045679555.1. Lineage (NCBI taxonomy): Eukaryota > Metazoa > Chordata > Actinopteri > Salmoniformes > Salmonidae > Salvelinus > Salvelinus alpinus. The sequence goes on from NC_092117.1 coordinate 14,297,652, forward strand.
GGCGCTACCCAGGGAGGCAGGGATAGGCTCGGTTAATAATAAAAGTTTACATTTTATTAGTCGTATGTACAGGATACACATGGTATAACCGTCCAATGAAAGGCTTACTTGCAGGTTCCTTCTCAACTATAAGAAATAATACAAGATAAGAATACGAACATAAAGTAAATGGCTCAGTAAAATAGAATAAACATTTTAGCTTAAGTATAATAGAGGAAGGCACATTCTATAGTCCAATATTTACATGTGTAAGGGAGCACAGCAGAAACAGCTAGTGCTAGCCAGGGGTCTTTTTAAAGGAGCCATTAGTTGCCCTTGGAATTGCTAATGCCAGATTATCTGCTATCAAGCCCATTTTATCTGAACTCTCAGGGAATGGAGGACTGAGATGGGCTTGCTACTTGTCAGCTGATTGTATCTCTAGTTGTTTGCATAGCCTTGTTTGCGCCTACATTAGGGTTGATGTCAATATTAGAACTTACCGATATGGGATTTGATTCAATACCGATTTCCAATTTTAGAATGGAAATATTCACCATAACTGCTAAATCTGCCGATTTTTATTATTATAGCTCGAATAGATTGTATGGATTGTGATTTAAACAGCCCTATAAAGAAACTCAGAAAGCTGATTTCTTACATTTGAGGAAAGAACATTAATGTAAGCACCACAAACTGTAGGAGCACCAGAAACACCAGATATTTTTCATAGGGAGAAACAGTCTAGTGCAGTGGTTCCCAAACTTTTTATAGTCCCGTACCCCTTCAAACATTCAACCTCCAGCTGCGTAGCCCCTCTAGCACCAGGGTCAGTGTACTCTCAAATGTTGTTTTTTGTCATCATTGTAAGCCTGCCCCACACACACTATACGATACATTTATTAAACATAAGAACGAGTTCGTTTTTGTCACTGCTCGTGGGAAGTGACAAAGACCTCTTATAGAACCAGTAACCAAATAATAATAATCAATAATTTTGCTTTTTATTTAACCATCTTACACAACCTTTTGTTCATTGAAAATTGTGAATAACTCACCACAGGTTAGTGAGAAGGGTGGTCTTGAAAGGATGCACGTAACTCTGCAATGTTGGGTTGTATTGTAGAGAGTCTGTCCTAAATAACTTTCCACACACACTGTGCCTCTATTTAGTTTTCATGCTAGTGAGGGCCGAGAATCCACTCACATAGGTACGTGGTTACAAGGGGCATCAGTGTTATAACAGCACGATTTGCCAAGGCAAGAAACTCTGAGCGTAGCCCTATCCAGAAATCTGTCAGTGGCTTCTGATTAAATCATTTTTTCACAGAACTGCTTGTTGCAATTTCGATGAGGCTCTCTTGTTCAGATATCTCTAAGTGGACTGGAGGCAGGCCATGAAGGGGATAACAAATCCAGTTGTTTGTGTTGTCCATTTCGGGAAAGTACCTGCGTAATTGCGCACCCAACTAACTCAGGTCCTTCAGAATATCACATTTGACATTGTCCGTAAGCTTGATCATTTGCACACAGAAAATCATACAATGATGGAAAGACCTGTGTGTTGTCCTTGTTAATGCAGACAGAGAAGAGCTACAACTTCTTAATCATAGCCTCAATTTTGTCCCGCACATTTTAAATAGTCCCTGTAATCCTAGATTCAGATCATTCAGGCGAGTAATAACATCACCCAGATAGGCCAGTCGTGTGAGAAACTCATCATGCAAGCGGTCAGACAATAGAAAATTATCGTCAGTAAAAATAACTTTAAGCTCATCTCTCAATTTAAAAAAAAAAACGTGTCAGCTTGATAACCTGTTGTAAAAGCGTTACATGGTCGCTGTCCATATCATTGCATAGTGCATAAAATACACGAGAGTTCAGAGGCTTGCTTTAACAAAGTTAACCATTTTCACTGTAGTGTCCAAAATGTCTTTCAAGCGGTCAGGCATTCCCTTGGCAGGAAGAGCCTCTCAGTGGATGCTGCAGTGTTCCCAAGTGGCGTCGGGAGCAACTGCTTGCACGCACGTTACCACTCCGCTATGTCTCCCTGTCATGGCTTTTGTGCCATAAGTACAGATACCAATACATCTTGACCACCAAAGTCCATTTGATGTCACAAAGCTGTCCAGTACTTAAAAAATATCCTCTCCTGTTGTCCTGGTTTCCAGTGTTTTGCCGAAGAGGATGTCTTCCTTAATTGACCCCCCATAAACGTAACGGACATACACCAGGAGCTGTGCCAGGCCCGCCACGTCTGTTGACTCATCCAGCTGTAACGCATAGAATTCACTGGCTTGTATGCAAAGCAGTAATTGTTTCACAATATCTCCTGCCATGTCACTAATGCGTCGTGAAGCAGTGTTTGATGAAGGCATCGTCTGTGTAGGTTTTTTGGCCTTTTCCCCCTGCATTGTCCCAGCCATATCCACGGCAGCAGGAAGAATTAAATCCTCCACAATAGTATGGGGATTGCCTGTCCTAGCCACTCGGTAGCTCACCATATAAGACGCTTCTATCCCCTTCTTATTAATGGTATCTGTTGCTTTTATACATGTCTTACTACTCGAAAGTCGTCTTTATTCTCCCTCAAAAAACTCCTGTGGCTTATTTGTCAAATTGTCATGTTTCATTTCTAAATGTCTGCACAAGAGTGAAGGGTTCCCTCGAGAGTAACGGTTGATGTGATTGGATGTTATTTGACTAGGCTACCTGTGTTTGATAGTGTTATTTCGCTGAACACTAACGTTTGATTGTTTTATTTTGATTTTTGGCAGTGAAATAAGGCTACTCAGGCGATGGCGAAAAAACCTCACCCAAATGTATAGCCGTGGTATATCAGACTGTATACCATAGCAGGAAAATAATTACTATTTTCTGGTCTAATTACGTTGGTAACAAATTTATAATAGTAAAAAACTAACATCGCTCAATTTCATAGCGGACAACCGATAAATCGGGCTTTAGTCAATACTTGTGTGCACATGGCTAGTCGGCCACTGGGGCTGTGCATATTATGACAATTAGCATCTAGTCTTTCACACAAGTGGCTTTGATGGCTTGTTGCTGAAGGGTGGTTCTAACGTGCTCCCTCCCTCTTTCAGACACCCCCAGCATCACAGCCAAGCTGATCAATGAGCAGAAAGAGGACAAGGAGAAGAAGAATCACGACGAGAAGGAGAAGATGAAGACAGACAGCGGTTTTCAGGACAACTACAGTGTCGTCGTGGCCTCAGGTACACGTTTGGCCCCCTCCTCCTCACAAACTCTCACCGCATCCCTTCCTTCCCACGCCTGCCAATCATTGTGGCTTCGCAGGAATGGATTAATTGATTCTAAAGCACCAATTAGATGGCAGGTATTGTTTTGCCTAAAGCTGGGCTTCCAGCCCTATGTTGAGGTCCTGCACCGAATGTAAACTATTTGTATATGGAAATACAATGTGTAAAATATCCCAAAGTATAGACAGTGTTTGATAAGAAGCACTAGACAGAAGCGCTCCCCTCTAGAATCACATTCACTAGCATATAAAAGTCCATCTCATGGTAAATGACTGGAGTGTGTTTTCCTTTCAGGCTTGAAGTCCCAGTCGAAGAGAGCCCTGTCGACCCCTCCCCGTCCCCCTTCGCGGAGGGGACGTGTGATGAGCGATAAGCTGACAGCCTCAGGTGTGGACCCATCTGCCAAAACTCTCAGCGTGCCTGTCTTCCACCTCTACCACAAGCTGCTACCAGGTACTGTGTACACACAAACAGCTCCCTTCTCTCTCCAGTACCTTCCCTCTGCCAAGTGAAGCCTGTTCATCTGACTAAGCCAATTCATTGAGCTAGTGTGCCCGAGTGTCCTTTGGCTTGTTCTAGTCTGTGGTGTTGTGACCCTGGGTTGTCAAGGTAAACGTAAGTAGCCTTGCACGAGCCTTGGCTTGTGCGAGCTGGAACAGCTCATAGGAGCAGCAGCCTATCTCCTGTTTCTGTAGCGTGACGCACCTTGATGTACACCCCTTGGACAGGACGCTAATCTATCAAAGGGCCTTACCCCCAGTCTATCTCCTAAAGGCCAGCAAGATCCAAGTTTTACCTAACTCATGGAAGATAAGCGAAGACATGATCAGACCTTTGTTTGCAAAGACAAACATTTACTATGGGCACAAGCAGCACTCCATCCATTATGTCTTGTCTTCACATGTAGTCATTGTTAAATAGGTCACTAGCCTTCATGTCACGTAGCTGTCATGGGTTTTCTGTCCCTCTGGGCCTTGTAGTGTGACCAGAGAGTGACCAAGGTTTTGGTTCCTCACTGTGAACGCTGTCTCATCCCTCCACCCCCCCTCAGGTCAGCCCCTGCCGGCAGAGATGACACTGGCCCAGCTGTTGACCCTGCTTTACGACCGCAAGCTGCCCCAGGGCTACCACTCCATCGACTTGACTGTCAAGTTGGGCTCCAAGGTTATCTCCGACCCCGGGATCTCGAAGACGGACTCCTTCAAACGGCTCCGCACAGAGAAAGGTATGGCAGAGCACTCACTTGCACACAAGACATACAAGCGCACACTCGCATTCAAACATACACTACATGACCAAAACTTTGTGGACACCTGCTTGTCAAACATCTCATTCCAAAATCATGGACATTTTATATGGTGTTGTTCCCCCCTTTGCTGCTATAACAGCTTCCACTCTTCTGTGAAGTTTTTCCACTAGGTGTTGGAACATTGCTGTGGGGACTTGATTCCATTCAGCCGCTAGAGCATTTGTGTGGTCAGGCACTGACGTTGTGCGATTAGGCCTGGCTCGCAGTCGGCGTTACAATTTATCCCAAAGGTGTTCGATGGGGTTGAGGTCAGGGCTCTTTGCAGGCCAGTCAAGTTCTTCCAAATCGATTTCGACAAACCATTTCTATATGGACCTTGCTTTGTGCACGGGAGAATTGTAATGCTGAAACAGGAAAGGGCCTTCTCCAAACTGTTGCCACAAAGTTGGAAGCACAGAATCGTTTAGATTGTCATGATTCCTCCTCCACCAAACGTTAAAGTTGGCACTAGGTATTCGGGCAGGTAGTGTTCTCTTGGCATCCGCCAAAACCATATTCGTTCATCGTACTGCTAGATGGTGAAGCGTGATTCATCACTCGAGAGAACATGTTTTCACTGCTCCAGAGTCCAATGGCGGTGAGCTTTACACCACTCCAGCTGAGGCTTGGCATTGTGCGCATGGTGATCTTAGGCTTGTGTGTGGCTGCTCTGCCATGGAAACCCATTTCATGATGCTCCCGATGAACAGTTCTTGTGCTGTCGTTGCTCCCAGAGGCAGTTTTGGAACTCTGTAGTGAGTGTTGCAACCAAGGACAGACGATTTTTTTTATACGCTACGTACTTAAGCGCACAGAACAGGACCGCCGAGTGCTGGTGTGGCCTAACACTTTGCGGCTGAGTTGTTGTTGCTTCTAGACGTTTCCACTTCACAATAACAGCACTTACAGTTGACCGGGGCAGCTCTAGCAGAGCAGAAATTTGACAAACTGACTTGTTGGAAAAGTGGTGTCCCATGATGGTGCCACGTTGAAAGTCACTGAGGTCTAAAGGAAGGCCATTCTACTGCCAATGTTTGTCTATGGAGATTGCGTGGCGGTGTGCTCAATTTTATACACCTGTCAGCAACGGGTGTGGCTGAAATAGCCGAATCCACTAATTTGATGGGGTGTCCACATACTTTTGTATATGTATTGTATAACTGCGTGCGCTCACTCTCCTTCTCCCTCCCTGTCTGCCATTTGTCCTCTTGCTATGTAGTTAGTGTGTAAAGTGAGCCCCAAACGGCTCTCTCCATTGGTCCCCTGACAGTCCATTCCACAGAGGGATTAATGGCTCTCCCCCTCCACAGCCATCCATTTCTCTGTCTGAGCGCTGGGCCTCAGTCTCCTGAGATGTTTTCAGGTGCCATTAACAGTCTGTGTAACAGGTGGCCCAGTGTGAGATGTGCATACTTAAAAGCACCAGCACAGTCACTCTGCTCTTTTTCACTGTGTTAAGTAATGGGATAAAGGGATACACATAAAGTGTGTATCCATTTCTACAATGATGCTGTTGGCCTTCTCTCGCTCTGGGCCGGGGTTTACTTCAGATAGAAAGCTATTATGTTATCATCATAAATTGGCCGGGTTGACTTCAATGTAAGAGAAAGATGGAAATGTCGGCTGCATGTCAGAAATGAATCGGAGCTTGGATGAGGGAATGGAGGCTTGAAAATGGCGTGGGTGCCTCTTAATGACTTCAGCGGTAATAAATACAGGCCAGTGCCTTCAGTCTTTTTCCATCAAGTTTTGTTAGAAACTAATGGAGTTATTTTGGACCCTGCTTTTATCACCTATTATCTTGTGTTCATCCTTCGAAAGAAAAGCTCTGATGGTTGAAAGCTCCCAGAGCGACTTGACTCATGACCACCCAATCAGATTCCACCCTCTACTTTTAAACTCCACTTGTTCCCAAAGCTGTTTTAGCCCCTTGACGTTGTAGAAACATTTACACAAGACTCATGTCCTTTGTTAATGTCACTTTAACAACTGTATAAGATGAAACTTAACCGGGAAATTTCCAGAAATTTTCCATGGGAAGTTAAGCCTGCGAATTTTGCTTAAATTCATCAAACAAGTTGTCTTATAACAGTAAACCTTTTTTGTGGGAAAAACATAAGGCAATTCTAGGTCTTGTGGCATATTTTGGTTAAATTATCCCCAATTCAATGGAATTGCAACCCTCTGCATGCACAGTACATTCTTCCATCACATGTACAGCTGATTCTCAAGATCTTGCACACAAATGAGATTTGAGCCAAGGACTACATGCTTTCTGGTAAATTTCGATTACAATACTGGGTGGGGTGAATATATCAAATCAAATGTTATTTGTCACATACACATGGTTAGCAGATGTTAATGCGAGTGTAGCGAAATGCTTGTGCTTCTAGTTCCGACAATGCAGTAATAACCAACGAGTAATCTAACCTAACAATTCCACAACTACTACCTTATACACACACAAGTGTAAAGGGATAAAGAATATGTACATAAATATATATGAATGAGTGATGGTACAGAACGGCATAGGCAAGATGCAGTAGATGGTATAGTACAGTATATACATATGAGATGAGTAATGTAGGGTATATAAACATAGTGGCATAGTTTAAAGTGGCTAGTGATACATGTATTACATAAAGATGGCAAGATGCAGTAGATGATATAGAGTATATACATATACATATGAGATGAGTAATGTAGGGTATGTAAACATTATATTAAGTGGCATTGTTTAAAGTGGCTAGTGATACATTTTTACATACATTTCCATCAATTCCCATTATTAAAGTGGCTGGAGTTGAGTCAGTATGTTGGCAGCAGCCACTAAATGTTATATTTTATATGACATACATGATTGTTAACTAGTAAATAGTAGCCTACAGGAAAGTGTGTTTAAATCATTTCTAACTTGTTAACAATTTCTGCTAGTTAGTTTTTGCTACCATGTGGGTTTTAGCTTGCTTGACCCTGCTAACTGAGTGTTAATTCACCTATTTTCATTTTAAAACATTTATCTTACAAAGGAGTTGTTTAATCTAGCTGCTTAACTATTTATCTGTACATGGAATTGTATTTGGGTTTTTCTTTGCAATCTTTTTTCCTTATCTTTACAGGAAAATGCCACAGGCACTACATGATATGTGTAGACATTTCACTGCAGCTGCAGGAAAATCTGTGTACATGTGCAAGTACTGTGCCAAATCATATGTGAAGAATGCAACAAAGATGCAGAATCATCTGGCCAAGTGCATAAAGTTCCCTAAGCACTCACAACAAGCAACCTCTGACAAAAGTCCCTCTACTTATATTCGAGGTGAAAATGATGAATCAGCCACCTTATCGATAGCAACAGCTCATGGTCCTCCTGGAATCAGAAGTTTTTTTTGACTCAATGGAGGAACGTAGAGAAATGCTCATGAGTGTCTTGCTCGAGCTGTGTATGCAACTGGTTCACCTCTGATGCTCACACGCAATGTGTATTGGAAGAGAATTCTGAATGTTCTTCGCCCAGCACACACCCCTCCAACCAGACATGCTTTATCTACTAATTTGCTGGATGCAGAGTTTAACAGAGTTCAAGTGAAGGTCAAGCAAATCATAGAGAAAGCAGACTGTATTGCAGACTGTACTACCAATGGGTGGTTGAATGTTCGTGGGCAAAGAATAATTAACAAAATTTCCACCCCTCAACTAGTATTCTACAAGAGCGCAGACACGAGGGACAACAGACACACCGGTCTCTCCATTGCAGATGAGCTGAAGGCAGTCATCAATGACCTTGGACCACAGAAGGTATTTGCATTGGTGACAGACAGTGCTGCGAACATGAAGGCCGCTTGGTCTAAAGTGGAGGAGTCCTACCCTCACATCACACCCATTGGCTGTGCTGCTCATGCATTGAATCTGCTCCTCAAGGACATCATGGCACTGAAAACAATGGATACACTCTACAAGAGAGCCAAGGAAATGGTTAGGTATGTGAAGGGTCATCAAGTTATAGCAGCAATCTACCTCACCAAGCAAAGTGAGAAGAATAAGGGCACCACATTAAAGCTGCCCAGCAACACCCGTTGGGGTGGTGTTGTCATCATGTTTGACACTCTCCTGGAGGGGAAGGAGTCTCCAGGAAATGGCCATATCACTGGACAGCCCCATCAAGAGGATCATCCTGGATGATGTATTTTGGGAGAGAGTGGTAAGCAGACTGAAACTCCTGAAACCTATAGCAGTAGCCATTGCACGGATTGAGGGAGACAATACCATCCTGTCTGATGTTCAGACTCTACTTGTAGATGTAAAAGAAGAAATACGTACCGCCCTGCCCACTATACTGTTGCTCCAAGCAGAGGAAACTGTAGTTCTGAAATGCATCAAAAAGCATGGAGACTTCTGCCTGAAGCCCGTACACGCCGCTGCGTACATGTTGGACCCAAAGTATGCTGGCAAGCGCATCCTGTCTGGTGCAGAGATCAACAAGCCCTATGGTGTCATCACTACTGTGTCTTGCCACCTTAGCCTGGATGAGGGCAAGGTTCTTGGCAGTCTGGCGAAGTACACATCCAAGCAAGGGCTTTGGGATGAAGATGCAATATGGCAGTTGTGCCAACATATCTCATCAGCCACCTGGTGGATGGGACTTTGTGGATCTGAGGCTCTTTCCCCTGTTGCTTCCATCATCCTCCAAATCCCACCACCAACAGCCACCTCTGAGCGCAACTGGTCCTTGTTTGGGAACACACACACACACACCAAAGCACGCAACAGGCTGACCAATAAAAGGGTTGAAAAATTGGTGGCCATCCGGGCATATTTGAGGTGTGATCCTGACAACGAGCCATCCTCAACAAGGTTGGAAAGTGACAGTGAAGATGAGGCCTCAGTCTGATGTTCAAGAGGTGGACATTGAGGAGGTCCATGGAGAAGACTTGGTTGTCTTCCTCTCAGGCTTCCAAAGCTTTAGTTTCTAGACTATCATTTTACAAATGTTTTTGGGAGATGCGGTGGATCATTCAATATTCCCTTTTGCTGTTCTGTGAAGTCATCCCATGTGAAGAGTCAACTCATTTAATTAAAGTTCAATTTTTATTTTATTCTATTGGAAGGATTTCATAATTTGCAATTATGTCTACTTATGATAAGGTAAAAGATTTGTTTCTGTCTCCATATGATATGCTAAATATATCCCATGCAAAAAAACATCTACATTTAAATGGTATTAAGTATTACCATACATTTGTTATTCATATATATTGCCGTTAATTCCCACAAAGTTTCCACGTCTGAATATTCCCCAAAATGTGCAGCCCTAGGTGTGGTAAATGTTATTACGGTCACCCCTTCAGAATTTTGTTAGACAGGATTTTAGGGGTGATATACTTTATTTAGCCTCCCCCTCGTCTTGCCTTGGCGGTCAGTACCAGGGCACACATGATGTGATGGGGATGGATACATTTTGCCCATTAGTATATGACAGCCAGCAAGAGCAGTTGATGTCTGTTTGATATTGTCGGCAACTTGTAGATGTGCAAACCAGAGGAAATTGCTCTGCTCTCTTCCGGCCATGACGGAGCCATACCACCTCAAGCAAAGTCCTTCTCTTCTACATGTTTTTCCCTTGCAAGTGGAAAAATTAATGACTAAAACTGAGAACATGGTCAATAATCCCACGATTTCACTGGTAGCCTAAGGCTACACACGATCTTAAAGTGCCGCCTCAACCATCTGTGGTACTGAATGCATGTTTATGGCGTGTGCTCAGAGAATTGATGATAGCAGGAGCTGTGGGTGATGTGCTGCTCATGTAGAAAGTGTAGAACCACTGCCCTCCCTGGAAGCTGCAAGGGGTGATGAAGTGAAGCTGAACTAATAGCTGACAAAAGCGACTCCCAAGTCAAGGTGTTCGCTCTTACTAACGTGTGAAGATAAGTATTCCAAACTAATCTGATTTTAAATAATCCACTATACCCTGTGATTCTATACCAGTCGCTCGAATCAGAGTTCTGTGTAGTTTCCACTGGCTCTGCAGTGGGACATTGTTTGCAGTAAGATATTGTTTGCTTTATACAGAAACCCACTTTAGTGCTTTTTTTTCTCTTGCTGCAGGCTTGTTTTGCCTGCATTGTTAACAGAGCCCATGCTTGGTAGCACTGCTACAAAGCCCTGTGCCGGTCTCTGTCAGTGTGGATGTTGATTCTCCCCAGTGGCAGTTCACAGCCTGTATGCTGCCCCTGGCACCCTGGGGCTAATTAACACTAGCAACCACCACCAACAGTCCAAGCATTGGAGCGCATCAACTCCTCCCTGCAATGCACCCTCTTCTTCCGCACCTCAGTCCTATCTGTCAGTCACACTGGATGACTTGTCCGTCCCCCTTTTGGGTGAGATATTTTAAAAGGCAATGACTGTCAGTCAGATCTGCCACCCCACTCCTAGAATAGTGGGCTGCTGTTAGTGGTTACACAAGATGGGAGGCCGGTGACCTGCATGTTATCTGCTAATGAATGTAAGTCCAGCTCCAAACCCATTTCACCAATACTGTCTTCAGCCAGACACTAACCACCTGATTAGGTCAATCATTGTCTTCATCGAACCAATTTAGTTTCACCGCCGTGCTCTCGGAGTTCAGATAATTAGTTGAGGCGTATAGATTAGAAACTGCCTGGAGCAGGCTGAAGCCTGCCAATGCTGTATATTTGGCACCACCGCTTTCATCTCTGGTCTGGGGTAAAGGAGCACTGCATGGTAAAGGGTAGTGTTCAGTGGACACACATTTTCAACATGAGGTTGGTGCACATCTTTTCTTGTTTCTGACAAACCTCGGCCCCATTGCTCTCTGCGCTTAACTATATACTTTACTGCAGTAAAATACCTCCCTTACAATACTTACTGCATAGCTCGCCTACAATTTCCCCAAATAGCTTCCAATACCGTCGCTTCCCAAAACAAATCATTCCGGAATCCTTTCTCCAGACCCATTGAGGCTGATAAATGGGGAGGATAGCAGTGACCCTCAGTAACAGTCCTGCCAGAGATGGGGGGGGGATCTCTTAAACTAGTGCGGCGGATTTGACCAGGGGGAAATTACATAATCCATTTACCAGGCTCAGCCCCACTAACGGCCATCCACTGAACTGAAGACGGGTACATGGAGAGATCTAGCCCTAGCCCCCTTAAAAGCCTTCAACTTCCACAAATAGGCCAGGCCTTTTAGAGCTAAATGGGTTTTGTCCCTCTAACCATTTTTAGGTTTCTAGGTCTACTCTGTAGAGATAAAAGGGGCTTTTGGGCACTAAAGTCCTCTAACATGGGCAGCACCATTGAGGACTTTCACCATTTTGAAGTAGTCAACTGGGTGGGACATCCTATGGCAGGGATCGTCTAGATTCAGCCACAGGCCGTTTATTCTTCTTTTTCTTGAGCGGGTGGTTGGGCCGTAAAATAATTACACATTTGTAGACTGCAAATTGACCGCAAGAAGCACAAACATAGTGCATTCGGAGTATTCAGACCCATTGAATTTTTCCACATTTTGTTAGGTTACAGCCTTATACTAAAATGTATTAAATTGTCCCCCCCCCCTCATTCATCTACACACAATACCCCATAATGAGATGGCAAAAACAGGTTTCTAGAAATGTGTTTTTTTACATATCACATTTACATAGGTATTCAGACCCTTTACTCAGTACTTTGTGGAAGCACCTTTGGCAGTGATGATTACAGCCTCGAGTCTTCTTGGGTATGACACTACCCAAGCTGTATTTGGGGAGGTTCTCTCATTCTTCTCTGAAGATCCTCTCAAGCTCTGTCTGTTTGGATGGGGAGCGTTGCTGCACAGTATCCAAAGTAAAAGTATTAATATATTGACCTTTCATATATTAAGCAAACCAGACAGCTTGATTTTTTTTACATGTATTTTTATTTACGGCGAGCTGGGGGAACACTCCAACACGCAGACATCGTTTACCAACAAAGCATTTGTGTTCAGAGGCATTAGGGATGACCAGGGATGTTCTCTTGATAAATTTGTGAATTTGACAATTTTTCTGTCCTGCATTCAGCATTCAAAATGTAACGTACCTTTGTGAGTCAGGGAAAATGTATGGAGTAAAAAGTAAATTATTTTCTTAAGGTATGTGGTGGAATAAAAGATGTCAAATATAAACTACAGATGCCCCAAAAAACTATTTAAGTAGTATTTTGAAGTAGTTTTACTTAAGTACTTTACACCACTGTACATTGTATACGATTACATGGGGAATAAATGTCCAAAATTAAAATTACTTGGGTTATTTCCTGCGCATGTTTATTTTTTGCTCAGAAAACTTGGGTGGCCAAATTCGGCCCGCAGACCGCCCTTTGGGGAACGATGTCCTATGAGTTAAGCAAGGATCACATAATTCCATCCAGGTCACCAGTAAGGACCAGCCAATGAATTATACTCCTGAGGAAACATTCCATAACTGCAGGTGGCGGTAAATCACCAACCTTGGCTTTATACCTGTTCAAACACACTCTAGGTGGCGTTGTGCACCCTTTCAGTTTGTTTGCCAACTCATAGAAGTATTAGAAGAAGAAAATTGACTACTTCAAATGGAGATGGCCTCAATGGCGCTGTCTGTCCTCTCAGACACAATGATGTGATGTTTAAGTCTATGGCCTACCCTTGATTTAGCACTTGAACTCTCAGGCTAATAGGATGCACTTGGCATAGTAAAGGTACTGGAACATTCTGTAAAATAGGAGAATGTTTGTTCTTGGGGAGAATGATAGAATTCCTTGTCGTTCACGATTTGCCCTCTTTCTCGCAGATCTTATCTGATATGCTCCTCTGAAGTCTAATGATTACCCTTTTTCCTGTGCCTTTTTGGTTGCATTTTAAATGTAACCGTAAATCACTGAGTTGATGCTGTTAAAAATATTCTCTGGGTGGCCCAGTCTCTTCTTGCGGCCTGCTGAAAGATGAGCGCTTCCTTCTCCATCACGTTTAATCCTGATTTGGAATTCCAGACAGAACGGGCCTGTTACAACCCCTATTAGTCACTACCCTCGTGACTTTTTAATTCACTACGAGAAGGAGGGGGAAAATCCCTTTAGAGACAAGCGCAATGAATCATTTATTTTATTTTCTTCTCCAGGAGGGTGATGTGCAGCTTTTTGTAGATGACCTATCAATCGACTGGGGCTTTATATCATCATAAAACAGGCCGGCCGTGCCGCAGAATGAAAACAATAATGGGGAGCTATTTTTTACCATTCATCCTCCGTTCCATTTGGTTTTGACTTTATGTACGGAACCACACCCCTGACGTGCAAACAAGGACAAGTAGTCTGAGCCCTTGATTCTGTTTTAATCAGTGTGCACTTCATCTGGACTGGCATATCACATATTTATGCATTCACATATGAAAATAGAAATGGTACCCCGTCCACTTATTTCTGGGAAAACTGGTGTCAGTTTCTCTCTCTCGCTTGAACTTGATAAATGAATAGTGATAGCTCTGTTTTTTTTCTCTCTGTTTTCTAACGAGGGATGAGTTATGAGAGATTTATTTCATTCTGTGTTTGAGATGTAAACAATGGCCCTCTTTGCAGGGCATCCCATTATTTACTTGTCGTGATTGGTTGAGCGCGGCACATAGCACACCGAAGAACACAAGCCACATAGAAAATACCTAGTGTCAGTGAAAACACTCTGCTTTCCCCTCCTCCAGTGGAACACTGTGACATGCTGAGTAGCTGTCCAGAGGACGAGCCCATGACCCCGGGAGACGAGTGTCTGGACGCAGCCATCGATGAGTCCCTGCTTGAGACCAAACCCATCCAGTCGCCCCTGCAAGTGTTTGCAGGCATGGGTGGTCTGGCCCTGATCGCTGAGAGGCTGCCAATGCTCTACCCAGACGTCATCCAACAGGTTTGACCGCTTCCTATTCTAATAACTACATAACTAATACCAGTACCAGTAAAATACCACTTTCACAACTTGTGTAATTGGGGAGGTATTTAATTGTAGTCCTATAATGTTAAGCCCATTTTCTAGATATGTTTAGATATAGCATATCATCTAGAGCTCAATACTTAAGAAATTCAAGCTGCCTTTGCTACATAGAAAGTCCAATGCAGATCTGAAGTTGCCAAAGTAGTGCCTTGTCTCTACTCTGGTTTCAGCCTACAGAGAGGCATTGCAAGTCACTGTTTTCCATTCAGTCTAAATCCCTATTTGTCTCTTCTGGGCTCCCCCTGTGCTACATCATTCCTCCTAAATGAAAGTAAATTGATACTTTAAACGGTAATTGAGAGCACATAGCGACAAGGTGACTAGCTGGAATGGCTTCTGACAGCTGCCAGGTACTAAATCTGTTTTGTTATTTTCTCCCCCTTCCAAATTGTTGCAGCGAATTGAATTATTCAGGCAGTCTCCCAGAGCTACTGGTGGTTTGAAGCAGACGCCTCACGAGGGCTATCAAGTGAGATGATTTGTTTTGTACTTAGCATTGTGATGAAAATGAAGCATATACACGATTGGTCATTGATTGGTTGACCATATACCTCTCTCAACAGGATATTACATCATTCTGCATTAGTTTAACCCTTTGTGTCTCTGGATAGTGTTTTCTGAGCACGCTCTTAAGGCTGTGAATAATTGAGGTGTTCTGCTCTCATCCTGAGTGAGACTGTTAGCAAAGTAAACTTAAGGCATTGATGCAGGTGAGGCTTTTCTGTTTACCCAGTAGTGACCTTGTGTAGTGTTTTCTGACGGGTTAGCCAAACAGCCCAGGTCTGTGTCTTTTGTCCCGCTGGTGTTTAGCTGTTTACTTACAGCACATCCTGTTCCTGGAGATCCACTCTGGCTCTTAGTGCAGCTTGAATTGATTATATGGATCACAACTAAGCACAAAATAACTTTGTTTTTCTTAAGTGCTGCCGCTCCGATACTCGCTTTAATCTTAAGGACACTGGGCACAACCTGAAAAAACACTCACTGTAACAGGAGCCCAAAAGTTGAGGGCTGCTACAGTGCCTTCAAAAAGTGTTCACTCCCCTTGACTTTATCCACATAATGTTGTGTTACAGCCTGACTTTCACATTGATAACATTTAGACTGTTTGTCAATGCCTACACACAATACCCCATAATGTCAAAGTGGAATTGTTTTTATACATTTTTACAAATTTAATAAAAAAGGAAAAGCTGATATGTCTTGAGTCATTAAGTATTCAACCCCTTTGTTATTGCAAGACTAAATAAGTTTGGGAGTAAAAATGTGCTTAACAAGTCACATAAGTTGCATGGACTCTGTGTGCGATAAGTGTGTACCATGATTTTTGTATGACTTCCTCATCTCTGTAACCCACACATACAATTATCTGTGAGGTCGAGCAGTGAATTACAAACACAGATTCAACCACAAAGACCAGGGAGGTTTTCAAAATAAAACAATCAACGGAATGGAGCTAAGCACAGGCCAAACCTAGAGGAAAACCTGGTCAAGTCTGCATTCCACCATACACAGGGAGATTAATTCACCTTTCAGCAGGACAATAACCTAAAACAAGGCTAGATGTACACTGGAGTTGCTTATCAAGAAGGCAGTGAATGTTCCTGAGTGGCAGAGTTAGTTTGGACTTAAATCTACTTGAAAATTTATAGCAACACCTGAAAAGGGTTGTCTAGCAATGATCAGCAACTAGTTTGACAGAGCTTGAAGAATGGGCAAATGTTGCACACTCCAGGTGTGGAAAGCTCTTGGAGATTGACCCAGAAAGTTTCACAGCTGTAATCACTGCCAAAGGTGCTTCTACAAAGTATTGATGTGTGTGAATACTTATGTAAATGAGATTCCTGTATTTCATTTTCCTTCAGTTTGTAAACATTTCAAAAAACATGTTTTCGCTTTGTCATTATGGGGAATTGTGTTGAAAGAAAATCGAATCCATTTTGAAATCAGGCTGATTCACAACATTTTGAATAGGTCAAGGGGTATGAGTACTTTCTGAAGGCACTGTTTGGTTTAATTTATGTTAAACTTGTAAATCAGTTGACCCTCTGCTATCCCATCAAGTAAGTGTTGAGTTAGGAGCTTTGTCCCCAGGGCACTATGCCCAGTCCCACAGCAGCTCTATCGATCTGAATAACAGTTCTCTAGTTCCATATACACCCTACTACCCTCAGTGCCCAAAGACATCACATGACATTGAGATCCCACCCGAGTCAGCTCGTCTGTCAGTGTTTTCCATGTGTTGTCCTCTAACCCCATTCTATCCCTGGCTCGTCCTGTGCAGGTGAGTGCTCCGGTGGTGCCCTCCACCACGCAGGAGAAGCCCAAGGACAGCGACCAGTTTGAGTGGGTCACCATCGAGCAGTCTGGCGAGCTCGTGTACGAGGCGCCAGAGACCATGGCCGCCGAGCCGCCACCCATCAACAAGTCGTCAGTGCAGACCATGTCGCCCATCCCCGCCCACTCGCTGGCGGCCTTCGGTCTGTTCCTGCGCCTGCCGGGCTACGCTGAGGTGCTGCTGAAGGAGAGGAAGCACGCCCAGTGTCTGCTCCGCCTGGTGCTGGGCGTCACAGACGATGGCGAGGGCAGTAAGTGACAAAACCTCTCACGCAGCTTCAGGCGTGGTCAGGAAAAACTCCTGTCCCTATTTATGAAGGATTTAGAAGCATGTTCATATTTTGAAACACCAGGTCCCTATGGTGTTAATATAGAAGGCTGCTGCATGGACAAACATTCTCAGCCCTACTAATAGCAGTTCACTTCTCCACCAATGCTCAGATTGACTTTGTCAGGCAGTTGATCTTGCCAAGTTGTGGACCAAGCAGATCGATAATGCCCATTATCAGAGTCCCTGAATACAAAGCTGTCAGTGTCATAATATGGGAAATGCATGTAAATCGACTCTTCTAGAAGCACCTGGCCACGAGCAGGTAGAGATATAGAGGGAGAGAGATTTTAATCCCTCCATTTACAATTGAGGCACGTTTGTTCCCACTGGTGCAGATCTTCCCCTGCAGTCCTTGAGACCATATCTGTCTGCTGGCCCTGTGGATCATTTAGCCACAATACTCACACTGGCTTGTTTAATATTGACAAGTCCTACCCCCTCTCATACATTACAACTCCTATCCAGCCAACCTTTGCTCTCATTTGCCTTCATTATTGATGGCTATTTAGCTCCCCTCTCCTCTAGGGCCTGAAATAAACCATGTTGTCCTGCAACATTTTTTTTTCTTTAGTCCTTGAGTTAACGGCCCTTAATGATTTGAAGGAGAGCAGGCTGCCAGCTTGTTTAGTGACACTGGTCACACAGCACACTGTCAGACTGCCATTTAGTCAATCATCTTCTCTGATTGGCTGTATCTCTCCCCTTCCTTCCTTCCAGGTCATATCCTGCAGTCTCCGTCGGCAAATGTGCTGCCCACGCTGCCCTTCCACGTGCTGCGGGCCCTATTCAGCACCACACCTCTCACCACGGATGACGGCGTGCTGCTGCGCCGCATGGCCCTGGAAATAGGAGCCATCCACCTCATCCTGGCCTGCCTGTCAGCCCTCAGCCACCACGCACCCCGTGTCCCCAACACCAGCGGGAACTCTTCAGAGGTGAAGCCCAGACACTGACCGTGTCCAAAAGGCGCTCACATACACATACACACTTCTGGGGACATGCATGTGTGCTTAATACTCGAAGTGCAGACAACGTCTTTTCAACGTCATGTGAATTTAAAATTGTAATATCTCCGGCATTTTTTAAGTCAAGTCTAGGGCTGTTCCGGTGACCATATTACTGCCACACCGGCGGTCACGGGTCATGAAGGCAGTCAAATTCCTTGTGACCGTTTAGTCACGGTAATTAGGCTTCTCCAAGCTCTGATGCGGCTGATGGTCATTAGTAGCCTACCAAACTTGCTAACTGCCTGGTACTCAGCACTCTATTGGCCCTCTAATCACTCTGACATCAATGCAAATGTAATCGAAAATCTAACCCAACACATGTTGCGCAACATTTCTATAGGCTATGCAGTTGCGCGAGGAAACCAAGTGATGGCCTCTACTAAAAAGAGGAGCATTCCATCAGCTTTCTATAGGCTAGGCCTAATATATTTATTTCTCAACTTTCCTTATATTATGCGCATTGCTTCTCTTTACAACAGGAGTATAGCCCACCTGGTTGGCATGAAAATTAACCACGGGGAAAAGCGTCCTCCATTCGCTATTTAAGTGCATAGATGACATGTATTTTCTTTGCTGCCCCTGTTTTGAGACAGGTGCATGATAGTGGTCCATTCTAAATCAAATCAAATTTCGCACATTTATTATTTAGTATATGTAAAGGGAAGACTAAATCAAGAATAGTCTGATGGGTGATAATAGACTATCACTTGTGAATGATATAGTATCACTTGTGAATGATGCCCAGCCTAAGAAACTGCCTTTTTTTTGTTGACTTTTTCTAATCATAGTCGCACACCTCATGTAGCCTAGCCCATGGACCGATGTTTTAATAAGATTTGTATCACATCTAAAGTGACCAAATAACTTCTTAAAATTAGGCACGTCAGTTAAGAACAAATTCTTATTTACAATGATGGCCTACCAAAAGGCAAAGGCCTCCTGCGGGGACAGGGACCTGGGATTAAAAATAAATACTATATAAATATAGGCCAAAACACATCACAACAAGACAGACAACACTACATAAAGAGAGACCTAAGACCACAACATAGCAAGGCAGCAACACATGACAACACATCATGGTAGCAACATAACTACATGGTAGCAACACAACATGGTAGCAGCACAAAACATGGTACAAACATTATTGGGCACAGACAACAGCACAAAGGGCAAGAAGGTAGAGACAACAAGAGGTTTAGAGCCTAACTGGCATACAAGCAGCTCGTGAGTTCCAAGTTTGGATAAGATCATTTTCACCATATAAAAGCTGCATTTTTAAATAGAAGCATTACATGCATAATCACATTTGCAGTCACTTTTGATAATAGCTTATAGCCTACTGCCATGTGCACATTGCTGACGAAATAGCCTTTATAGTTAATCAACATTTTAAGCTAAATGTTCTGATCTGTTGCATCAGCCACATTGTGGTTCTATTAATTTGGGATCTATTGCATCCCACAACTGTCTGACTGTTTGGAATATTTTGTACTATGGGGGATAGTAGATTGACATAGACTGCTGCTTTTGCTGTTATTCGACGTATTAAAATGTAATGTTCCAAAGGTCAGCATCAGTGGCTTGTAGACCATGAGATGTGTGGAAGCCAGGAGATGCTAAATGTGTTTGTTAATTAACGGTCAATTACTGTGAGACCGACTTTTATTTGCTTGACAATCACCGGCAACGAAATGTTGTGACCGCCACAGCCCTAGTCGAGTCTTTTACTAAACTAATTTCACACACAGGCTTATAATAATAGATGTAGCCTAAACACAATATTAAATTGACAGTAGTCTAAATGGGTGACTATATTAGGAATTGTCTTGTGAATGAAGAGACGCAGCATGTGTAATTGACAAAAAAGCGACTTGAAAATCATCCTACAGAGGTTCATGCATGTCAGATGTTTTTATTTATATAACGGAAAGAGGGGACACTCGAAGGTTTCTAAAACACCTACAGTCCCATTCAAAATTTTGAACACACCTACTCATTCCAGGGTTTTTCTTTATTTGTACTTTTTTATACATTGTTGAATAATAGTGAAGACATCAAAACTATGAAATAACACATGGAATCATCTAGTAACCAAATAAGTGTTAAACAAATCAAAATATATTTGAGGTTCTTTAAAGTAGCCAACCTTTGCCTAGATGACAGATTTGCACACTCTTGGCATTCTTGTGGTGGTATTATTTATAATTTCATATACTCTGATATAAACTGGGTAGTTCAAGCCCTGAATGCTGATTGGCTGAAAGCCTTGGTATACCAAGGACAACATATTTATTTTTACTGTTCTAATTATGTTGGTAACCAGTTTATAGTAGCAATAAGGCACTTCTGGGTTTTGCGATATATTGCCAATATACCATGGCTAAGGGCTGTGTCCAGGCACTCCGCGTTGTGGATGTGCGTTAGATTGTGGATGTGCGTTAGAACAGCCCTAACTGTGGTATATTGGCCATATACCACACCCCCTCGGGCCTTGTTGCTTAATTAGTTGATTCCCCAAAGGTGAGGCATTGGCTCGAACTGGGATGCCTTGAGGCCCGGCCATTCTAGTGTTAATAGAGCAAGAATGTAAACACAGTTCAAACACACTCCTACTCGTATGTCACCAGATGTCGGTGGAAGTGTGTTTTGCCCATTGCGTTCTCTTGTGTGTTCATGATGGACCAAGACTAAGATAAACCTCTATTTGGGTTGGGTTGACAAAGCATTGTGTGACAAATGGTGTCAGCCTTGTCTAATGCTTTTGGCTTGACACGATAGGAGGTTCTCACTCTCCTTTTGTCTTTCGCTCAGAGAGAGACGGGCGATGAGGATCAGTCATGTTATTAATTACTCTACCTGGCAGGGCCTTACTCAGGGCTCTTATGCATATCTCTACTGAGCCCTTGACAAATTGGGTAATTGTTTAGTGTGAATGATAAGAGGCAGGTCTGGCTTTGAAGAGAGACGTGTCCTTTGTATTTTTGCCAACTCCAGGCAGAAGGGGACATCATGAATAGGAATTGAATCATGCACTGTCTGACTGCCATGCCCATTAAATGGAGTGATTCTACTTCTATTGAGCTTTCTGCTTTGCTTCAACACTCACCTCCTGCTCGTTGCCTTTCAAAGTACTCTGTACCCGTCTCGGACCACTGCGACGCAAAGGAGATGACGATCAACTTGTATCAATCACAATAGGGATTTTGATCACTGGAAGCTCAACGCCACCAGCATCCATCAATGCCACCACAAGGGTCCAAGCGCTATATATCATAGGCCTAAATCCAGCTAGACTGCTATAGATGTTACTTTATATAGCGGGCTAGGCTATTACAGTACTACAGCCCAGTGTTACTGTGGACCGTTTCAACACGTGCTCTCGTCCACAGACCCGTGTGGATTTAAGGAGTTGTCAGAGTTGAGGACAGATCTCGGGGGCCGATGGCTTGGGCGTGGGCCAAAGTCCTGTCACAGCGGTAATGGCTGTCCTTGAGGCGGCGGCCCAGGGGTGCTGCTTTTATGTGGCCAGAGACACGGGCTAGAGCGAGCGGGCGGGCGGTCAGTGTACTCACACACACATCCCTCTTTATCTGGGAAAGTGAGCCTCCCTGATTTGATGTTCCAGGGCTCAGTGATTAGTCTCCAACCTCTTATGACGAGAGCATAACTCCTCCCCCTTGTACCACTGGGAGAGAGTCAGGACTGGTCCCTGCTCCGGCTCAAACAGGACTGTCCTATACAAAACACACACTATGGCCATCTATTAAAATCCAGTGAACAATGAAGAAACTCACCAAAGGAATAAAAGACAAACAGGTCAAAATCCCAGTAGTCTCATCCCACCTACAATAAAGTCAATGTAAATGCTGAATCATCTCCATTGCGCCCCAGTTGACTGATAGAGTTGACAGTGATCTCTGGTGGCAGAGGTGCATGTACATATACGCCACCTCCATTAGCCGGTAACATTCCCGTAACGCTTGTGTGCACGTCTGGAGCGTTCCTGCGATGTTAAAGATGCGCTGGGAGAGTGCAGCGTTAGCCGCTTGTCAGTCAGCCACTGCCTCTCCCGTAGATCTTTATAGCACGCCCACGTCAAGCCTGATGATCGTCTAAGCAGAAAAGGTGCAGTCTCAAGAAACGTTATCCTCTAGTCTAACCCAGACATCCTTTCATATCCGTCTCTGTTCTCTTTATTCAATAATGCCCTCTGCTCCCTCCCTGTACCACAGGGAACTCTCGTTGCTCAAATATCATACGCACAGCACCAGGTCGACCTTTGTTTAGTCCGAGCTTATGCTCTTTCCCTCAGACTCCTCTGCCCTTTATTTGACATAATCTCCCTTTCAAACTGCTGGGCATGTGCTCTGAGCTGAACTAGATGTGCCTCAAGTGTATAATGGCTGCGACAAGCAGGGCTGCATAGGAGTTGGAACTGTGGGTAGGCAGGCTAGTTATGTTTGTGATTTTTCTACTTGGAAAACCAGCATTGCGCTCTCATTCAACTTTTGATGTGAAGACTGACATTTTTAAAAGGGGAACAGTAATCTTATTCAATCCAAACGTGTAGCCCATGCTGCATTGACAATAACATTTTTAGTCTATTGATTTCATAAGCTTATGGAACGCTATTATCTTTAAGCCAGGCCTATGTTGTCATCACAATGGACCAGTAGACTACACTTTACCCCCTGCTGATTTCCTGTGTGGTGCTGATCACCTCCACTCGTCTGTCTGGCCCCAGCCCACAGTGTCCAGTGGTCATGGAGGGGGCACCAGTGAGGAGCAGCAGCTGTACTGGGCGAAGGGCACTGGTTTCGGTACAGGCTCCACTGCCTCAGGCTGGGACGTGGAGCAGGCCCTCACCAAGCAGAGGCTGGAGGAGGAGCATGTCACCTGTCTGCTACAGGTAAGAGTCCTCTAGGCCTAGCTAGGTGTAGTACATCCTGATGATTTTCCCAAATGGCACAAAGTGTCACTTGGCGAACAATGGGAAGACCTATGCACTTTTACATAAGTCATTACTGTGTAGTTACCCCAGAGAAAGGCCTATATGTTTTGCTAAAATTGTGTGTGCTCCACTTATTCTCCCCCTGTCCGCCAGGTGCTGGCCAGCTACATCAACCCAGCAAACTGTGTGAGCCACGGAGAGGCCCCTACAGGGGAGAGCAGGGGCCACAACAGCAACGTCCTTCCCACAGTGCTGCAGGAGCTGCTCAGCCAGTCCTGCCTCATTCCAGCGATGTCCTCCTATCTACGCAACGACTCCGGTGAGTGAACCCTCCTTCTTCTTTAGTCTTTATCTTGTAACTTTCCATGTAGGTTATGGTAACTCCCGTTAAGGATGGCTGTGCCTTTAACTGAAGGGGAAACTCGATGGCAGATTCCACAACAATCTATTTGACTGGTTGAACATATCAACATTGCTTATGAAGAAACATGGTGCCTTTTTCGTTCTATTTCAGTGCTGCATTTCTCAATGGCTTCTCCTGGTCTTAGAGAATATAATGACCCTTTTATTGGAAAATAAAGATCAACCAGCTTTTGTTGTAGAGTAGAAATAAAAGACAGTGTCAGATGTTACGGGAAACGTAGTAAGCTATAGGATGAGGTGGTCATCTTATGCGCATTACTGTATCCTTTCTGCTTCTAGGCTACCTGGTAAATTGCAGTGAGAGCTAGATGTGTGTGTGAGTTGATCATTTCTTGATGAGACAGCAGATGGAGCTGCAGTATCTTCCTCTGACATGGTGATAAGAAGACCAATATCTCAATATACAATACATATATTTATCATTCAAAAGAGCCCCGAAATTCCAAGGGATGTTTCAAGTGTTTGCTCAGTGAAGATTTACCAGCTGAATACATACATACGACACAGTGCGGGTGTCCACTTACACCCTTGGCTCTCACCCCTCCCTTCCACAAAGATGTACTTCAGTACTCATTACCAATGATCTCTCTGTGCATATCACAGGACTTCATATCAGTCAGGAGAGGTCTTGAGTTACTGGGAGTACACATTCCTATAGTCCACCGCAGTCCACTAAATAATGGCACTGCTCGAACCCACAGCTTTAACATAACACTACTTTCAATATAAAAGGGTATATAAAAACAATCTATTCATGCTAAGAGGATATAATTATATAAAACAGTAAAGATATAAAACAGTAATATAAAGTAATTTACAATCTATCAATAGCTATTGCTTCTGTGGTGGTTGACGCTCTCCAAGCAATTTCAATTATCTGAATCCATGCTTTCAAAATACCCATCCACTTCTAATTCTGTCTTTTCATGCGACAGAACAAATACTGTCTAATTTGATTAGGTTACTTGTGACTTAGTTAGGTGGTAATTATTGTGTGGCAAATGGATTCGTTCTTTTGAAGATAGGATGCGTCCATTGCACGATAAGAACTCATTCTCTAATCTATATTGAACCGTTTTATTTGATATTTTTGAATATACAACGGACGTCTTTGTTAGAGAATTTGTTCTGAGAACCCTTTATCTCTCGAGTATAGTTATAGAGAAGTTGATTCAAGGGCATTCTTATTCTGAGCATGTACCATCATAATTCCACAGTACTGTTTGTGGGAAGTCAGTACTTTGTAATGTAATTGGGGTGTGATGGGCTTTCTGTGAAGGCATGATACGGTGGTAATCCGCGAAGGTAATCCCTAGTCCATTGGGGCCGAGAGCTGACCCAGAGTTAACTGATCACCTGAGCTAGATGTTGGCTCGGTCCATTGCTCTGACTGGGTTTTCTGTCTCTTCAGCTCTGACCCTGGGGTTTCCAGAGGGGCATGCAGGCTTGTGTTCTTTCAGTTGGCTGATAACCTCAGTGAGGATTCATCCCAAACCCCTCTTAATAGGAGTGTTCAGTCCACCCAAACAAACCCCCACACGTTTAGTCTTTACACGGTCTGTGAGATAGTATAATTCATTTTCTCTCTTTTGGGGATAGTGGAATCTGTGGTTCTGTTCACATGTTGTGGGCATTTTAATGGATGCTAGTTTTTGTCCAGTCATTAATGAATAGAAACAGAAATGTTGCTCACGGACCTTCTGCTATTGCCAGGAATAAAATGGAAAGTTGGCACACTGCCAAGGAAATAAAAGAACCTTGAACAAACCTTTTCATTGTGTTGTTTCTACAAATACACTGCTTCTAACGACCCCATCACAGGATACATTAGTGTTCTATGGACAGATTATTGGCATGTTTGATTTCAGCAAGGTGCGTAGACTCACCCCCCAAAATTCTTAAGCTTCTCAAGCTGTTTGTTCTGAACTAAAATTGGCAGGTAGGCCTATATCAACGTAGCTTCCATTCACAAGGACTTGCTTTGTGTTGCATATCAGATGGTGGCAGCTCATAGCTCTGTGTGTATATAGCCGCAACTGCCTCTTTGTCCGACGCTGTTAGTGTGTGTGTATTCACAGGAGCGTGTGTGTGCTGGTGTGAATTTAAAGCGCCTCTGGTCTCATAATTAAATAACAACAGAAAAAGAGATGAGTATTGTAATTGGTCCTCATTATCTGGTAAATGTCTCAGACACGGTCACGCGTGGTGTGCAAACATGCAGCCGTGGCTGCCTGCTATTAAGTAAAAGTTTACTGCCTCCTTTTCATTGTCGCACTCCTTTCTCCTGTGTTGTAGTAATGGCAGGAGTTTTTCTGCCATTGAAGTCCTCGGGCGGGCCTCCTAAGCGGCACAGATTTGTATTATTCTTCCGGACGGAAAAATGCATTCAGTGTAAATTTGAACAACTACCAGATATAAAGTATGTGGTAAAGATAATGGACCTATATACTTTTTTTAAATAGTATAGTCTGTGAGAACTAAAATCACAAATAAAAGCTAGACAGTCCGGGAGAATAGATAATTTAAAAAACAATGTATTTAACAGTATTGATTTTATTTTTGCACAAAATGACACAGCATTAGCCATGGCAAATTGCATATAATTGTAGGAAATTAGCTTTAAAACTGCAACATTCTTTTAGCTCCATGGCAGAATATGTAGAATCACAGGGAATTTGCTTTTGAACTTAAACATTCTCTCAGCTGGAAAACTACAAAATTCTCTGATGCAAAAATGTAAAAAATGAAATGTATTGTCACTCACTGGATAGGTGCTTGGTAATGTACAACCAAGATAGTGGCCTCTAAAATGTTCTATCATATTCAGCTGCGTCCAGGCCACCTGCCAAACCCACAAACCTAAACTCATTTATGATAAAAAAAAAAAAAAACTGAGTGATGAAACATTTGCCTTTTTAAAATGGACAAATCAATTGACACATTTTAACACCCAATTTAATTACAAATTGTGTTTTTAGTGATTAATCTACTGTGCAATATGGTCAGTTAAGTCGGTTTAGTGTGTGAGCGCTGATGGAAGCCAAGGGCTCATCTCACTCTGTTGTGTCGGCGCCAGCCTTCAGAGCCATGAGCTGTCAATAAATGTCAAGGGGCCCGCTGGTAATGAAAAAGTGGGAAGAGACCTAAGAGTACTCCTGCCGTGTCTCTTTTTTTAATAACGTGCTGTGCTGAGGAGTGGGGGGAGGGTGTGTTCCTATCAAAAAGCATTAAGAGCTAGGTAGGGGGCAAGCAGCCCTGGGAGGTGGGGGGTGTGTGTGTGTGTGTGAGACAGAGGCAGACTTGGTATTCAGTAGGAGTGTTACCCTGGTGACACGGGGATGATGTTCTACTCATAGGCCAGGATCAACTGTTATAAACCTCCATCTCATTCCTACATAATGCACTGCTTTCACTTTGTATACCATTTACCTTCAATGCCTTTGCAATTTTTTCCCTCCAGGATGCTTGTATAAACAGTCATGAAATTCCTTGGAATGTAGGCCTAGATCCTTGCCGCTTGGATTGTGTGGTGTTTTCGGAAAAGTGCAGATACCTTTGCATCATGAATGACACCAAACCCACACACATCAGTCTTAACCCACACACATCAGTTTTAAGATAAGGCTACAGTCCAAACCCGTTCTCATACCATTCATCCAGTGTCGCTACATTAAAAGCCTTGCAACTAGCTTTGTTAAAGGGATACCATACTAGTTTACTTTAAAAGCATCATTAAGGCTACTACACCACACTGCTGTCTGTCTTCATTCGTCCTCTTCATCCTCATTGTGATGCCTAATAGCCGCCGTGATGTATATCTTAGCCCAACCTGCACCTGCACTCCTAAGAGGCACCGGGGGAAACCCTGTTGTGTCCCATTGTTTAGGGTGGCCCCTGTTCCCTCCCTCCCTCTAACCCTCAGTCCGACTACCCGCCTCAGGCCGCACTCATTCCTCCTGCTAATCTCCCAGCTCGGCCGCGCCGCTTGCGTATTGTTCCACATTACTCATCGGTGTCTTGGCAATCCTTTTGGGACGCATTACGCCACCGCCACGCACTCCATCACAGGAAGTTAAGCCATTAGTGAGAGGTAATACCTTTTAATGTCACTGCGAAACTCATTTATTTTAATTGAAAATGTCCTTTCTCCCCTGGCTCGCTCCCCTCCTACCCTCAAACATAACCCTTCTCCCCTGCACTTTACCATCCATCCTTGAGTATGCGCGTTGTGTGTTAGGAACAGCTTGTTCAACAGTATGCATGTAGTCAATGCTTTAAACAGCTTGTTAAATGGTAAGCATTTATTTTATATAACCTTTATTTAACTAGGCAAGGCAGTCAAGAACAAATTCTTATTTACAATGACGGCCAAACCCGGACGACACTGGTCCAATTGTGCGCCGCCCTATGGGACTCCCAATCACGGCCAGATGTGATGCAGCCTGCATTCGAACCAGGTACTGCAGTGACGCCTCTTGCACTGGGATGCAGTGCCTTAGACCACTGCGTGACTTGGGAGTCAATTCTTTTTACAGATTTTTAAACAGTACGTACATTATCAAAACTACTCGTCGAACATCTCATTCCAAAATCATGGGCATTAATATGGAATTGGTCCCCCCTTTGCTGCTATCAGCCTCCACTCTTCTGGGAAGCTTTTCACTAGATGTTGGAACATTGCTGCAGGGACACGAGCATTAGTGAGGTCGGGCACTGATGTTGGGCGATTAGGTCTGGCTCACAGTCGGGGTTCCAATTCATTCCAAACATGTTCGATAAGGTTGAGTTCAGGGCTCTGTGCAAGCCAGTCAAGTTCTTCCACACCGATCTCGACAAACCATTTCTGTATGAACCTCGCTTTGTGCACAGGGGCATTGTCATGCTGAAACAGGAAAGGGCCTTCTCCAAACTGTTGCCACAAAGTTGGAAGCACAGAATCGTCTAGAATGTCATTGTATGCTGTAGCCTTAAAATGTCCCTTCACTGGAACTAAGGGGCCTAGCCCGAACCATGAAAAACAGTCCCAGACCGTTATTCCTTCTCCACCAAACTTTACATTAGGCACTATGCATTCGAGCAGGTAGTGTTGTTTTTTGGCATCCTCCAAACCCAGATTCGTCCGTCGGACTGACAGATGGTGAAGCGTGATTCGTCACTCCAGAGAACGCGTTTTTCCACTGCTCCAGAGTCCAATGTCGGCGAGCTTTACACCATTCCAGCCAACGTTTGGCATTGCGCATGGTGATCTTAGGCTTGTGTGCAGCTGCTCAGCCATGGAAACCCATTTCATGAAGCTCTCGGAGAACAGTTCTTGTGCTGACTTTGCTTCCAGAGGCAGTTTGGTACTCTGTAGTGAGTGTTGCAACCAAGGACAGACGATTTTTACGCGCTTCAGCTCCCAACGGTCCTTTTCTGTGAGCATGTGTGGCCAACCACTTCGCGGCTGAGCCGTTGTTGCTCCTAGACATTTCCACTTCACAATAACAGCACTTACAGTTGACCGGGGCAGCTCAAGCAGAGCAGAAATTTGACGAAGTGATTTGTTGGAAAGCTGACGTTCTATGACGGTGCCATGTTGAAAGTTACTGAGCTCTTCAGTAAGGCCATTCTACTGTCAGTGTGTAGTCTGATTACAGAACGCAGTTTGGTTTTGTAACGTGTTGTGTTTTCCAACAATGTGATTTGTTCACTTCTTGTCTAGTTACTTAGGCTGTATTACTAGCTGCTTTATTCATCTTGTATGTCCTTGTCCATATTGATTCAGACACGATGTGCACATTCACGCGCGTACACACACACACACACACACACACACACACACACACACACACACACACACACCACATTCAGGTAGGTGCAACTGACAATTAAAATGTTGTGATGTGCGTTCCAGATGGTAGTCGACAAATCTGAAACCGAGCAGATCTGACCCACACAACGTTTCTCGTTAGAATGCAGAAAACACATGCTAGTGGAGGTTAAATTATTTCCCCCATGTTGCGTGTGACTGGGAACATGCCACCCTGACCTTTTTGTGATATTTGAAGAAGCTCAGAATCCTAATAAAGCAAACTCATGGAACATGCTCTAAGCATGAAGACATGATGTACTTCTTCACCATATTATGTCTCTTACTGGCATCTATGCATTGTATCTCACATAAGCACATGTTTTTGCTTATGCCTACATTCTCCCACAGAATCCATCATAGATGAGGCTTGAGTCTAATTCATATATTCTCATTTTATTGTAAAAATGTTCCCTATTGCACAGTACATCTAGAGTTTAGTTTATTCATGTGTTTATAAAAGCTTAGATTTTTATACAGAAACTGGATCACTGACACTACCCTGAAATCAACATGAACAAATAGCCTACAGCAAAATAACCAAACAGAATGTGGAAAGATAGAGAAGATTAAGTCTGGCCTTATGTATTAGTAAATGCGGAATGGAGCTTTTTGCCAGTGCCCACAAGTTACTTTCCACCCCTGCGGATGATTTAATCACCACAGCAGACTCTCCTTTTTATAAAAAATATCTCTCTCTCCACTTGCCTTTTTATTTCAGATCTCCAGGTGGTCAATTTGAATTTAAATGTGTAATTGTCATTTCCACTCCTTCTGCTCTCTTTGCAGATCAGTTATTGTTTAGACAAAATAGACAGATATGGGTTTTCTCTCTGTTGTGATGTCTCATATCATGAGAAGCGGTGACTAACACTTTGTGTGTAGCCTATCTGACGGCAAGCAGCACAGTACATTACAGCGCCACGCCATGCCCCTGAAACCATCCGGACCAGTGACGTCAATATCCCTTTGTCTGTTTTTTTTTTATCCACTTGACAAAGGAGATTGGTCGGTAACACTGTCCGTTTCCCTCATTCTAATGAGTCCAAGGTGAAGTTAGTTCCCCCCAGGCTGTGCTGGCCTGCAGCCCAACCCTGTCTATCGCACCCTCCTGGATCCAGCACAGCCATGGTCCTGATGTGTCCACCAGCTCACTATTATCTCTCTGCTTCATGGCTGTGAGACGCCACCTCCCACGGAACTGTCCACCCTCAATCTCTGTGTGAGGAAACTGCTCCCCCTCCTCCTATTTTAACATCTTGTCGTTTGCACCTTTTTTATAACTAATACCTAGTTAGAGGGAGGAGGAGCGTGGCATGTAAAATCCAGTATACGTTTGTTGGGGTTAGATGGAAGCTTGCTTTGTGCCTTGTCGTTTGGGGGATCACTCCCACTCTGGCTTGGCTCACACAACGGTGTAGATGTAAACAAAGACAATGACGAAGAGGTTAAGGAAGGTGCCAACGATTCCCAGCAGGGCCAAGATGGACTCCTCCTGCTCCTCCTTGCTCTCTAGCGCTCGCACCTCCTCAATAGTAATGACCGTTGGGCCCATGGCCATGACGCTCGCCCAACCTGGCAAGGGTGCTGCTGGCACTTATCTGCAGAGGGGGAGAGAGAGACAGAGGCAGCCCACCTGACATGGAGGCACATACAGAGAAATTAACATTAGATAAGAGAAACAGAACACAAGCCCTCAATCCGGAGTGAACACAGACAATGGGAATGAATTTAGATGTTGCAGTTTAATGCTGCACTGCTATGATGCATCCAACTCCCCTCCCCACTAGTCCTCTCCTACATGTGCTTTATATGACACCCTGGGGAAAACTGAACCAAAAAGCCCTCGGCTAGCCTAGCCAACAGAATCCTCAAGAAGAAATCAATGGTGATCGAACCAAACAATAGACATGCACAGCACAATGGAGATTTAACTGCAAATGCCACTGTTTATTACCTGCCGTAGCTGTTGCTGTGCCCACCGCAATAGATTCCTAATATTCGGCATCCCTTACGGTCTATCCGCATTGAAAATGTTTAACCTCCGCAAATGTTCAGTAACATTGGAGCATGATTTTAATGAGCCCCTTTACATCCACCCTCTTTTTCCCCGAAGGCGGTTCATGATTCTCCCCACCCCTCCGTCTAAGTAGATTTCCTGAGCATGATGTCCCTACTGAGCAGTCTGAAGGGAGAGGACAGGGGCTCTGGCTAGTGCCAGCCCTCCAGGGAAACCTACAAGCAGGTAAACCATGCCACATCCAGCCAGTGCTGAGAGGCAGGCAGCACAGAGCATACAGCCAAAACATCACCAGCGTCAACAATAAGCAGCCCCCTCTGAAACAGGCAGATCCTACCATATTTCAGAAAAGAGACAGAATTGAAAGAGGAGAGATGAGAGGGGTGAAAAAGGTGTCTTACCCTAAGGCGTGTGAGGAGCTGGGTGACATCCAGCATGCTTTTGGGTCCTCAGCGGAGAAGCATGGCCACACACAGGAGCCTGCATTTGGGGGGGACGGGGGTAGGCTGGCTGCGTAGCCACGCTCCCAGCGTCACAGATAGAGGAATATATGGTAAGGAAAAGGAGATCCGGGCTCCAAACTGCGTCTTGGTGCGCGGCACTGTACGCAGACACTGCTCTCTGTGAAAACCACCCCCTTCTTGCCCGGATTAATTCTCCAGTCCTCTGCGCCACCCCCTTGGTTAAATACTGCCTTGGTTTTGGTTGCGGTATTGTCTCCTTTTTGCTTTTGTTATTTTATTCCTCAGGTCTCCACCACCAAAGCTGAAGCTCTAGGGGCTTCTTACGCTCCCCCTCCCCACTACTCTCCCCATCCTACCGCCCCGCTCTCCAATTCCACCACAGCCCCCCTCTTCCTCCTTGGCTCTTGTTGGCTCTTTGACCCTCTTAGCAGCTCAAAGAGAGAGCCCCAGTCTCTGTGACAAATGTACACGCCCCCACCCCTTCTCTCCTCTCCTTGCGTCCTTCCTTGCTTCCGTCTTTCTGGAGCAGAGCAATTAGTGCCTTTCAGAGGCGCCTCTCTCTCGCCTGCCGCTGAAACCCGGAGCTACAGCCGCGCATGGTTACTCTGGAGCCGCTAGTGCTTGCGGCAACTACTACCGCGCCTCCAGTCCGCTGTAGAACAATCGACTGATACTACAGACAGCCCACGCCACAGCAAGTGTTATTCCAAAGAGCCAGTAAAATCCCAGAGAGCTGTTTGTGAACAACCGGAGAGCTGGAAAGCCGGAGTGCTGCTGCGTAGCTGTTGCTGTGTGGGTCTGCAGCTGGTGGCAGCTGTGTTGTGGCGGGTCCCCTGTGCAAGACGTGCCGTGGGAGAGCCGTGCATTGCATAACCAAGCAGAGGAAAAGAGGCCAGGTCCTGGTGGCTGTGGCGGCAGGAGTGAGGGAGGGAGGGAGGGAGGGAGAGAAGGGAGGAGGGACGCTTTCTGCCATCTCCTCCTCTTCCGCTGTGGGGGCTGGTTGAGCACCAAACAGAAGAAAAGAGGGGAGCGAGAGAGTAAATTGGGGACGGGGGGGTGAAGTGACCCCTTCCGCAACGCTGCACGGTGGCAGAACGTCTCCCTTTGTCAAGCATAGTTCGACTGTCATACCTGCGATTGGAGAGAGGAGGGGGAGGAAAGGAATAGGTGGCTAAGAGATGAAAGGCTGTAGAAAGATGTCGGGCCTCATAACATTTGCGACATTTCAGAAAAGTCTGTGCACGTAAAAAAATGTTCAGTCTTATAAACTTGGTGCGAGCCATACATGCACCTTTCCTGTTATAAATCAGACCTGTCGCAAAATTGTGCGAGCGCTAACAAGCATTAAAACGCCGCCTGAAAAATGCCTTCCATTAACCATGGTGACAATAACGCTCTTTGTTTGCTGTATAATTTGGAACTATGGTCGTTAGGCCATGACAGTTTCTGAAAGAGCGATGGCAGTTTTCATCACATTCTGTGAGGGTGTGGGCAGAATGGTTTTTATATTTTGCAGTGACTTTTTCGAACTCAACATGCATGCTGCCTATAGTGAGTGCCTGCCAACACATTCTGCAAAATTGATTGTATATGTATTTACTCAGTGGGTTGAATACTTATCTAATCAAGATATATTTGTAACATTTGTAAAAAAATAAAAAAACAAGTCTTCCACTTTGACAGAGTATTTTGTGTAGATCGTTAACATTTTTTTTATTTTCAATCCATTTTAATCCCACTTTGTAACAAAACAAAATGTGGAAAAAGTCAAGGGGTGTGAATACTTTCTGTAGGCACTGTGTGACTGCTAGGGCCGGGCAATTAAGTTATTACTACCACAGTCATATAGGCTACCCTTTAAAGTACCTCGGCTATGGCATGTTTGTCTGTAAAGGTACACTACGTCTTTTTAACACTAGAACCGCCTGGTCTTTCAGCCTAGCATATTTTAAGCTTATTATGTTACTAGTATCCAGAGCAATGCTGCCCCGCAAGTGGTCATGTGCTGAACACATTGACAGCGGGGAAGTTCTTGGAAGAAGTGATTTTTCAAAATCGAGCATCACCTCTTGAATTGAGTTATTTGACAAAGGTAAGTGTCATAGAATCAAATGTAGAATATGCTCTTTCTGATACTATATACACTGAACATTCATATAAACACAACATGTAAGGTGTTTCAAGAGCTGAAATAAAAGCTCACAGAATTAGTCCATACGCACAAAAAAATATATAATATCTTGCGCACAAATTTGTTTTCATCCCTGTTAGTGAGCATTTCCCCTTTGTCATCCAACTGACAGGTGTGGCATATCAAGAAGCTGATTAAACAGCATGATCAGACCCAGGTGCACCTTGTGCTGGGGACAATAACAGCCACTCTAAAATTAGCAGTTTTGTCACCCAACACAATGTCACAGATATCTTCAGTTTTGAGGGAGTGTGCAATTGGCATGGTGACTGCAGGAATGTAAACCAGAGCTCTTGCCAGATAATTTAATGTTAATTTCTCTACCATAAGCCGCCTCCAACATCGTTTTAGAGAATTTGGTAGTACGTCCAACCGGCCTCACAATTGCAGACCACGTGTAACCACGCCAGCCCAGGACCTCCACATCTGGTTTCTTCACCTGCAGGATCAACTGAGACCAGCCACCAGGACAGCTGATGAAACCGTGGGTTTGCACAACCAAAGAATTTCTGCACAAACTTTCATAAACCCTCTCAGGGAAGCTCATCTGCACGCTCGTCGTCTTCATCAGGGTCTTGACCTGACTGCAGTTTGGCAGTCGTAACCGACTTCAGTGGAAAAATGCTCACCTTCGAGGCCACTGACACGCTGAAGAAGTGTGCTCTCCTCGGGTGAATCCTGGTGTCAACTGTACGGGGCAGATGTCAGACGGCGTGTATGGCGTTGTGTGGGCGAGTGGTTTGCTGATGTCAACGTTGTGAACAAAGTGCCCCGTGGTGCTATGGTATGGGCAGGTATAAGCTACGGACAACAAACACAATTGCCTTCTATCGATGGCCGTTTGAAAGCACAGAAACTGTGATGTGATCCTGAGGCCCATTGACGTGCCATTCATCCGCCGCCATCACCTCATGTTTCAGCATACTAATGCACAGCCCCATGTCGCAAGGATCTGTACACAATTCCTGGAAGCTGAAAATGTCCCAGTTTATACTCACCAGACATGTCACCCATTGAGCATGTTTGGGATGCTCTGGATCGACGCGTACGACAACGCGTGCCAGTTCCCGCCAAAATCCAGCAACTTCGCACAGCCATTGAAGAGGAGTGGGACAACATTCCACAGTCCACAATCAGCAGCCTGATCAACTCTATGCGAAGGAGAAGTCACGCTGCATGAGGCAAATGGTGGTCACACCAGATACTGACTGGTTTTCTGATCCACTTTTTAAGTTATTTTTGAACAACCGATGCATATCTATTCCCGTTAATGTGAAATCCATAGATTAGGGCCTAATGAATTTATTTCAATTGACTGATTTCCTTATGAACTTTAACTCAGTCAAATCTTTGAAATTGTTACATGTTGCGTTTATTTTTGTTCAGGAGTACATGTCTTTGCAGGGTGGCGGAATGAACAGTTAGCAACCCATTTAGAGACCACCAGTGTTTTCGGGTACTTCAAATCACATACAGAATGATTTGATTGAATCAGTCGGTGAAGTCATATAAAACCACATTACACCTGCATTGCTTGCTGTTTGGGGTTTTAGGCTGGGTTTCTGTACAGCACTTTGAGATATCAGCTGATGTAAGAAGGGCTTTATGAATACATTTGATTTGATATGTGCTCCACCGTTTGTTGCTGTTGAAGAGTCGACAGCTGTTACCAACGACTCTCATCCCTTGCCATCATATCGAGACTGAGTCGAGACAGACTTTTTTAAAACAGAAGGATGGGCCCCTTCATGGCTTGACCCTTGCCCCAGGTCAGCGCTGCGGTTACAAGCCTGTTTGGAATGTGGTCTTAGCAAGCCATGACCATGACGGTCCACTACTTACCTAAAGGATTTCTCTGCTTTGCAAACAGATCGTACCGCTAGTGTAACGTACATGTACGCTTGCACAGTTTTAGCAGCACAGCACTCTGCTCTACTTTACATAGGGCACATTCCAGTGCTCCTCAGAAACCTGGTCCACAGAGAGCTCAGTAATGGGATTGTGATGGGGGTTGGCAAGGACACCACTAGATACAGCTGCTCCATAACTTCCTTTTGCCCCCTAGGAAGAAGGGAGACCTGGTTAGGTTGGCACTGGTGACTCAGTGCCCCAACCGTTACCCTTCCAGCTGCCCTCTCATAGGGCACTGCGGCAGAGACGGGAGGAAGGGGGTAATAGACCTCACCCACGCTCCCTCGCCACAATCCACTCCCAGGGATGACTCAATACTAACCTGGTTAACGTCACTTCACTTGATTTTATGCCCATTAACGGTAAACGTAGTGCATGGAAGGTTTTATGAAGACCTATGAATGTCATATCCTGTTCTCTCAGCAGTTTTGTTGTGGCAGCAGGGAATTTCTAACTGTCATTACCTAGGCATTACTGAGCTTGCACCAGAGCGCAGTATTGATTGGTCGCGCTGTTTGCAGCAATGTTGAAATTGCTACCTGATCTGAATAGATCAACTGAGGCTTACATTTGAGTGGATTAATGCATGCTACATTGGCTTACATCTTGTTGTATGAACCAGATCAGTTATTGTTTGCCTTTATTGGCACCAGATCACTGAACACTGATAGCCCCACTCCTAAATTTCTAATAACCTGAACCCTTATCATTCAGTGTCCACTTTCGAGCCAATGGTAGAACTCTCCTCAGCCCTGGCTTCCTGGCTTTGCGGCGATTGTTTAACCAGCTTCAGTGGATGAGAGGAATGCCTCAAACAGTGATGAATGGATGAACACCTCACTGATCATTAGGGTCCACATATACCAATCACGCTAATGCTGGGAAATTACAAGACAATTAATGGCAATTATCAGCAGGGAAAATTCTACAGCGTCAGCCTCTATGGTGCCCAGGCAACCCATTTGAAATTACTCCAATCCCATGAGTCAAATTACAACTGTGGTAAAATGATTAGGATCCCTGGGGTTTTGTTCCACCCAGAGGAACGACTTGTTCTCAAGGGGACTGGGGAGGCTTTTTTACGGTTCAGAATTTTGGCTTGATTAGAAACTAACAACTTAACTTGATTATGGCTTTTTGTCTCCGTTGAATTTATCCCTAAAATGTATCCACCATCCCAAATTGTTTCATTCCATGGTATAGATATGCCTACTGGACAAACAAGAAACCAATATTCTCACGCTAACCACTTCTATTGATGTTGCTGAAGCTTAAAAAGTTTTTCAGAAACTTGCTTAGTTCAAAAATGTTCTCAAGATTAAAGAATCAATTCAAAGCAGCAGATCAGCTAGCCGTTATGCCCCTCTCCCTGGCAGATCTCATGGTTGGTATTCCTCTTCACTTCCCTTTGTTTGACATTTGCTCATCCTCTCATCTCTCCTGTGTTGTGCCCTGCCTGTCAGTCTCAGTACACTCTGGCACTCTCTCCCCCGCCGTCTCCCTAAGTGTCCAGAGCTGAGGGATCTCCTGGGCTCTGACGCAGCCCGCCTCAACCAGCCCAGAGAAAACACACTTTCTTTTCTCATCAGGCCTGCCACCATGCGCATCGCTGATCCCTCCCCATGGACGGAAGACAGATTGGGAAAATAAGAGGGAGAGCGTCAAACAGATTGGGAGAGAGGAAAAGAAAATTGGGATAAATATCCAAAATGATATTTTTAAAACGTCAAAACATGCGCCGAAAGCACAGGTTTTGACTTACTTGGCCTCTGGCGGACAGAATGCTACTACACCAGAGTTATTCACCAACAACAATCTGTTTACTTTAGTTTTCACTTTTTCCCAGCATAACAAGGTTTTTCTCCGGCTCATGTTTTTCTGACGTGCCATGGCGCGGGTACCCCATTTTCACCCCTGTACACTAATTTACATCACAGGGGTGTCCTTTTCTTTACAGGTGCCCTTTTTAAATCCCTCTTTTCACTGTGTGGAGGCGTGGATCCCGCCTACTCCCCTCACTATGAAATACCAAGCGTCAGTCCTGGACTTGTCAGCTCTAATTACAGGGAGAACTCCTGCTCCTCTACAGGGATAGCAGGGCTCTAAATTGGAAGGATAGTAATGCAGGAGGTAGTAGGCAATGTGATTTTTGGGTTAATTAAAATGGAGGGGCTGAGAAATATGACAGGGGTCCGAATGTCTTATTTTTAATTTTATTTTTAAAGACCGTTTCTTCAACCACCCAAATGCCACTGTGGTCGTGTTAGAGTTCACAAAGTTTACGCAGCTCAAGGATAGCTGGCTTATTGTAGAGTACTGTATGGTCTTGGGAACTAAAGGGACATATGACCTCACTAATTACAGTTAGCCAACAGTCTTACTGTTGATGGTTGGATTTGAAGTTTATTACCAGCTCACAAGGCTTTACCAATTTTGGGGATTAATATCTGTGGAAGCCAAAAAGAAATGAAGTACCACTAAATATGACTATATATTATAGAATTGAGTAGAGATTACCATACTAATGATGATGATGATGATAATGAATAATAGTGGTGAAAAATGGCATGAGAATAATGGGACTTTTGGGACCCAGGGTGAATAAGTTTTCCATACCCTCGCACCATTTGAAGCTTTTATTGCTTCTCCGAACATATGAAAATGATGCCCCTCTGGGTCGAGACATTACCACAATCAAATGGTTGCATAAGCAGGTTCTCTGGGCTATCTGTACACTGATGTTTGGGAAAGGTCTATTTTTCCTCTACTATATGAGAAATGTAAGTCATTACCAACTGATTTTGCCATGTCAGCAGCATTTCTGCACGCAGTAGGGCCCACTTATTTGGGACTGGTAATTGCTTTGAATAATTTCTCACTAGTTCCTGGTCAAACTTATTTCAAGCAGAATGGCATCAATGAATATGGGCCTTATATTATGCTGTAGTTTGCATGCTAGACAGCTTTTGGATGATAGAAATAAATAGAACAGCTGATAAAGACCTATTGTCTGGGAGAAGAAGAAAAATTCCCATTGCAAAATAACGATTTTTAACCTATTCATTGATGGAAATATCAGTCGATGTAAATACATTTGACTGGTCATGTTTATCGGTCTATAGGTTAATTTGCATAATTTAGTGCAATTAAATTGGCCCGTGTACAGTATATTCGTTATGTATCTTAACACATGCGTAGGCCTACAGCATACGGAGCCTTTGAGAGGAAATGGAAAATCTGTCAGATAGCAAGAGCTGTTGCTGCAGCATCTCAAACAGCAAATGCATAGGCAATGGAAGGCAGGCATTGTCACTGCGTCACACATCACTTTGCAATGAGCTGGAGGCAGTATGCGTTTTCAAATACTTAATTGTTTGAAACCTGAACGTTTTACTTCATATTATGAGACATGTCTTACCTTGCTTCAAAGTAGCCTAGCCAAAATCAGACCATATCCGTGGAGGCAATTATTTTATATGAACTTTCTTTCATTGTCCAGTAGCCAAAGGCACAATCCTAGTCATATTATCAAACCATGTTAGTTGTTGCATATTAGATCTCCCCTCTTTCTTTATTTAGAACTGATATTTTCATCTGTCACATGAAACCGCTCATGTGCGGTGCGCTTTGACAACTGTGTTTTCCTAATTGCATTATGGAACGAACATTCGCACTTAACCTCCTGCCTTGTGCGCATTACTGCGCTTATAATGTGAAGAAATAATAGTAACAACATTTTAAGCTAAATGTTCTGATCTGTTGCATCAGACTGGTTGCTTTTTAAGGTTTTATTATATAAAAAAAAAATATATATGTAGCTTGGCCTACTGGTTGTATGAATTTGGGATCTATCGTCCCACAACTGTCCCAGTCT
The DNA here is from genome assembly GCF_045679555.1 of Salvelinus alpinus. Lineage (NCBI taxonomy): Eukaryota > Metazoa > Chordata > Actinopteri > Salmoniformes > Salmonidae > Salvelinus > Salvelinus alpinus. The sequence goes on from NC_092117.1 coordinate 14,337,563, forward strand.
GTTTTTCTATTCTTTCTTGACAAGCTGACCAATAGAATAGGTCAACTCTTCTACTATGGAGATAGTAGATTGACATATGCTAGTGATTTTGTTGTCCGTTACTCATCTTGTTGACTGAGGAAAAGTAAATGTGGACAGTAATATATAATCTACAAAGTGCGCATCAACAGTTGATAAGGACTGCACATCGTTGTATCCCTGATGTAGGTTTCGCTATCCTGTGCCCCTTTGTAACATGGGTGCCAATAGTGGAACATGCTTCCCCCTTTGTTTTGTAATTGAGTAGATGGCAGGTCATTGTCTGGTTAATGACTTCAGTGATCAGAACATCCCGTTAAAGGGACATCTGGTTTAAATAATGCATTTAGTTTCCTATGGAACGTTGAGATGTGTTGTGATAACTATTGCATGTATTCTATAGGTTTAAGGCAAGGGAGAGACTCCTCTCTTCAATGTATAGAAGGGTGTGTATGCTACGTGTATACTACTCTTCCTCACCGGTCATTCATAAAACCTTGAATTTGATTTAACTATTTGTCCTTCAAGACTCCGAACCCTAAGTTGGTTTTTGGATTTGTTGTGCCATATGCTAGCGATCTACCATGCTGCTCTGTGTTCGTGGTGGGACCTTACGGTGAGTTCTGTTATTGCTTTATTGACCTCTAAGTTTTGTTTGGTCACCTGCTGTTTTCTCCCATGATGAGCTGAAATGGAATGGAAACAAGTCCCCTGGCTTAGTAACATGTCACTAGCCCCAGCAGTGACACACAATGACAGGGGCGGCCTATTTACTTCTGTTTAGACGACTCAATGTAATCGAAGAGACAGACCAAGGATTCCCTGCAAAGTGGTGTGTAGCATAAACATCGCTGATTACATTTTTGCTGACTCAACAAAATTATATTTCGAATAAGCAAAATACCCACTAGGCATTGACGTCCCCCCCCCCCTTTCCCCTTTGCCACTATCTTATTTGTTTCATTAAATAATACCTGCAAAACACCAGTCTCAACGTCAACAATGAAGAGGCAACTCCGGGATGCTGCTATTCTAGGCGGAGTTCCTCTGTCCAGTGTCTGTTATTTTGCCCATCTTAATCTTTTCTTTTTATTGGCCAGTCTGAGATTTGGCTTTTTCTTTGCAACTCTGCCTAGAAGGCCAGCATCCCAGAGTTGCCTCTTCACTGTTGACATTGAGACTGGTGTTTTGAGGATACTATTTATTGAAGCTGCCAGTTGAGGACTTGAGGCGTCTCTTTCTCAAACTAGACACTAATGTACTTGTCCTCTTGCTCACTTGTGCACCAGGGCCTCCCACTCTTTCTATTCTGGTTAGAGACAGTTTGCGCTGTTCTGTGAAGGGAGTAGTACACAGCGCTGTATGATATCTTCGGTTTCTTAGCAATTTCTCGCATGGAGTAGCCTTCATTTCTCAGAACAAGAATAGACAGACGAGTTTCAGAAGAAAGTTCTTTGTTTCTGGACGTTTTGAGCCTGTAATCGAAGCCACAAATGATGATGATCCAGATACTCAACTAGTCTAAAGAAGGCCAGTTTGATTGCTTCTTTAATCTGAACAACAGTTTTCAGCTGTCCTAACATAATTGCAAAAGCGTTTTCTAGTGATCAATTAGCCTTTTAAAATGATAAACTTGGATTAGCTAACACAATGTCAAATCAAATCAAATTTTATTAGTCACATACACATGGTTAGCAGATGTTAATGCGAGTGTAGCGAAATGCTTGTGCTTCTAGTTCCGACAATGCAGTAATAACCAACGAGTAATCTAACCTAACAATTCCACAACTACTACCTAATACACACAAGTGTAAAGGGACAAAGAATATGTACATAAAGATATATGAATGAGTGATGGTACAGAACGGCATAGGCAAGATGCAGTAGATGGTATAGAGTACGGTATATACATATGAGATGAGTACTGTAGGGTATGTAAACATAAAGTGGCATAGTTTAAAGTGGCTAGTGGTACATGTATTACATAAAGATGGCAAGATGCAGTAGATGATATAGAGTACAGTATATACATATGAGATGGGTAATGTAGGGTATGTAAACATTATATTAAGTGGCATTGTTTAAAGTGGCTAGTGGTACATTTTTACATAATTTCCATCAATTCCCATTTTTAAAGTGGCTGGAGTTGAGTCAGTATGTTGGCAGCGGCCGCTAAATGTTAGCTGTTTTTCAGTCTCTCGGTCCCTGCTTTGATGCACCTGTACTGACCTCGCCTTCTGGATGATAGCGGGGTGAACAGGCAGTGGCTTGGGTGGTTGTTGTCCTTGATGATCTTTATGGCCTTCCTGTGACATCGGGTGGTGTAGGTGTCCTGGAGGGCAGGTAGTTTGCCCCCGGTGATGCGTTCTGCAGACCTCACTACCCTCTGGAGAGCCTTACGGTTGTGGGCGGAGCAGTTGCCGTACCAGGCGGTGATACAGCCCGACAGGATGCTCTCGATTGTGCATCTGTAGAAGTTTGTGAGTGCTTTTGGTGACAAGCCGAATTTCTTCAGCCTCCTGAGGTTGAAGAGGCGCTGCTGCGCCTTCTTCACAACGCTGTCTGTGTGGGTGGACCAATTCAGTTTGTCCGTGATGTGTACACCGAGGAACTTAAAACTTTCCACCTTCTCCACTACTGACCCGTCGATGTGGATAGGGGGGTGCTCCCTCTGCTGTTTCCTGAAGTCCACAATCATCTCCTTTGTTTTGTTGACGTTGAGTGTGAGGTTATTTTCCTGACACCACACTCCGAGGGCCCTCACCTCCTCCCTGTAGGCCGTCTCGTCGTTGTTGGTAATCAAGCCTACCACTGTAGTGTCATCCGCAAACTTGATGATTGAGTTGGAGGCGTGCATGGCCACGCAGTCGTGGGTGAACAGGGAGTACAGGAGAGGGCTCAGAACGCACCCTTGTGGGGCCCCAGTGTTGAGGATCAGCGGGGTGGAGATGTTGTTACCTACCCTCACCACCTGGGGGCGGCCCGTCAGGAAGTCCAGGACCCAGTTGCACAGGGCGGGGTCGAGACCCAGGGTCTCGAGCTTGATGACGAGTTTGGAGGGTACTATGGTGTTGAATGCTGAGCTGTAATCGATGAACAGCATTCTCACATGGGTATTCCTCTTGTCCAGATGGGTTAGGGCAGTGTGCAGTGTGGTTGCGATTGCGTCGTCTGTGGACCTATTGGGTCGGTAAGCAAATTGGAGTGGGTCTAGGGTGTCCGGTAGGGTGGAGGTGATATGGTCCTTGACTAGTCTCTCAAAGCACTTCATGATGACGGAAGTGAGTGCTACGGGGCGGTAGTCGTTTAGCTCAGTTACCTTAGCTTTCTTGGGAACAGGAACAATGGTGGCCCTCTTGAAGCATGTGGGAACAGCAGACTGGGATAAGGATTGATTGAATATGTCCGTAAACACACCAGCCAGCTGGTCTGCGCATGCTCTGAGGACGTGGCTGGGAATGCCGTCTGGGCCTGCAGCCTTGCGAGGGTTAACACGTTTAAATGTTTTACTCACCTCGGCTGCAGTGAAGGAGAGCCCGCAGGTTTTGGTAGGGGGCCGTGTCAGTGGCACTGTATTGTCCTCAAAGCGGGCAAAAAAGTTGTTTAGCCTGTCTGCGAGCAAGACATCCTGGTCCGCGACGGGGCTGGTTTTCTTTTTGTAATCCGTGATTGACTGTAGACCCTGCCACATACCTCTTGTGTCTGAGCTGTTGAATTGCGACTCGATTTTGTCTCTGTACTGGGACTTAGCCTGTTTGATTGCCTTGCGGAGAGAATAGCTACACTGTTTGTATTCGGTCATGCTTCCGGTCACCTTGCCCTGGTTAAAAGCAGTGGTTCGCGCTTTCAGTTTCATGCGAATGCTGCCGTCAATCCACGGTTTCTGGTTTGGGAATGTTTTAATCGTTGCTGTGGGTACGACATCGTCAATGCACTTCCTAATGAACTCGCTCACCGAATCAGCATATTCGTCAATATTGTTGTTGGACGCGATGCGGAACATATTCCAATCCGCGTGATCGAAGCAGTCTTGAAGCGTGGATTCAGATTGGTCGGACCAGCGTTGAACAGACCTGAGCGCGGGAGCTTGTTGTTTGAGTTTCTGTTTGTAGGCTGGAATCAACAAAATGGAGTCGTGGTCAGCTTTTCCGAAAGGGGGGCGGGGGAGGGCCTTATATGCGTCGCGGAAATTAGTATAACAATGATCTAGGGTTTTTCCAGCCCTGGTAGCACAATCGATATGCTGATAGAATTTAGGGAGTTTTGTTTTTAGATTAGCCTTGTTAAAAAAGGGTCGCCGGCTGGGATCAGATCCATTGTATTGGGTGGAAGGCAAAACACTGGATCCGTTTCGGGAAAGTCATATTCCTGGTAGGAACGATGATGAGTTGACGTTAATCGTATATTCAGTAGTTCCTCCCGACTGTATGTAATGAAACCTAAGATTACCTGGGGTACCGATGTAAGAAATAACACATAAAAGAACAAAATACTGCATATTTTCCAAGGAACGCGAAGCGAGGCGGCCATCTCTTTTCGGCGCCGGAAGTCGGAAGTTGTGCCATTGGAACACAGGAGTGAGTGATGGTTGCTGATAATGGGCCTATGTAGATGTTCCATAAAAAAATGTGCCGTTTCCCGCTACAATAGTCATTTACAACATTAACAATGTCTACACTGTATTTTTGATAAATTTTATGTTAATGGTAAAAAAAAATAGGAATTTCCTTGGTTTGAAAGAAAAGCTAAGTGACCCCAAACTTTTGAACGGTAGTGTAGGTGCCGTTAAACATCTTGCTCTACACGTCTGCTGAAGAGAGACGTAAGAGAGCATGAGAATGAGTTTTGATCAGTCATGAAAATGAAAGTGGTGAAAACATGTTGGCTCACTATTTAAAGAAGATGAAGAACAAGCTGATGGATGGAAAAATACCAGAGTTCTGGTGCGGGTACAGACAACTAACGCTACCAATCAAAAAAATAAAAAAAACACTTGGAGTCAGTATCAATAAGTCGTCCAGAATAATATTGAGATATGTAACTATCAGTCCCCCCCCCCCCCCACCACTGTTTACTACAGTTTTACTACCTCCCCCTCTATCAGAGCCAAACCCCCAGTTGTCCAGCCAGCCCTGTTTGTCCACATGGTCCCCTGTGCCAGGCTGCTGTCACTCACTGCCACCTCTGGGGAACCACAGCCAGGCTACTGTGACCTACATAGGCGATCCTCTGCCTGTATGCTTGGCATTTTAGCCTCTCTCGCGCTTCTCTTATTCCCACTTACCTCCCCGTACTTGACTAACCTCTTTCTAGGGCCCTTTTTTGCACAATTATGACATGCCTGAATTGTAACCTTTATTTTAACCTTTAAAGCTTTTTCATCAAACTGTCACCTTTTTGTCAGATGATCCATCACCACCATCAATTTTATTTGTCACATGCCCCGAATACAACAGGTGTAGACCTTATAGTGAAATGCTTACTTACAAGCCCTTAACCAACAATTCCGTTTGGAGAAAAATACCCCCCCAAGAAATAAGAAATAAAAGTAACACGTAATTAAAGAGCAGCAGGAAAATAACAATAGCGAGGCTATATACTGGGGGTACCGGTACAGAGTCAATGTGCGGGGGCACCGGTTATATTCAAGGTAATATGTACATGTAGGTAGAGTTATTAAAGTGACAATGCGTAGATAAACCGACAATAGCTTATTTCTTTTTGCAATCCTCATTTCTGGATATGGCTTAAAATACAGGATCAAATACTGCTATGTCACATGTGTAGAACCCAGCATCCTATCTGACACATTTCACTTAGTGCTGGTATACAGTAGGAGGAGCAGGAGACGGGGAACAGGAGAAAAGGGGCAGGGTGGACTTGGCTTGTTCCTCTTGTATTGAAGCTGCCAACAGCGTCGGTGGTAGAAGAGGAGTGGTCGCCAACAGCACTCTTATCTGGCATTGTTGTGCGAACACTAATTTGTCAAGTACACAAAGGCGGGCGGTGGCAGTGGCAGCATCGCTCCCTCTCTCCATCTCCTTCCTCCTTCCCAGAAGTGCAGGCCTCTTGTGTTTGCACACTCATTCTCTTTTTCTTGGTTTCTTATCTCATTCCAAACCCGGAGCCACAGAGGGGGGAATGTGGCTGCTTTAGCTGAAACATGTCACTGCGTTGGGTTTGGTTCGACAAACAGATGCAGCCCACTGCTGAATCCTGAGCCGACCCCTGCCACTAGATGGAGTGACACTCCTTGTGACGTGTTAAATAATGCCAAATCGAAGGCCACTTGGAGATTAATAATGGAATATTTATTCTACATTTGTGTAATTCATGCGTAAAACATGAAACAAGAAAATGAGCACAGTTTTCATATTGCCATATTCACTATGCAATCTTATTATAAATATAAAATGAATTTTAAAAATATTTCTATGTTGTGTTTGTTGACATCTTTGGAGGAAGTATCGTACACTTGCACTTGCACACACACTTGCACCCAACCATGAACGTCATCCTATTCTCTTTAATATCCTAAAAAGCTCCATTCCAAGAATAGCTTTCAACCTAATGGCCCATTAAATAGAAAATGTTGAGCTGTGCTGGATCCCTTCGTTTTCCATGTCATTTAACTTCCTCAGCGCGTCTAAATTGGATAAAGTGACAGTACCGCTAAACTTTGTCACATATGGAAAGGGGAGATGTTGAATTACAACTTTCACAAGGTAGACATACGTCAACTCTGCGGTCTCGTTTTCTGTGTTTCCCGTCAATGTTAATCACCCACAACGTCTCCCTATCAAATTGACAGCGATAAAAATACAAATTGCTGGTGTGTTGTTACATTGACAATAACAGTGTAGGCCGAGATAACATGGCTGGGGTACTCAGAGGGTGCTGTTTTCTTAATGCTTGTACTTTCTTTTGTGGACCAGCAAAGGCTTTCTACTTTCAATTGTAGTCGCACATGCATTATGTATGCAGCTAACCCTTGACTGAGTTTCTCAACTCTGTCTGGAGTGTCGTATTTCAACATCACACTTAGCTTGATGTAATATTTCAACCTGCTCTTTGTGTGATTTCTGAGTAAAGTTTGTAATAGAGTATATTAGATGCCTCCCCCTTGCCTTGTGGCTTTTTGGATGACGTCTCTGAATTGCTTATTGGTTGTTCCAGCCAGGAGACATTTGAGGTCATCATGTCTTGGCTACATTCTACTGTTTTGATCTCGTTCTCCTTAATTAATTGCGTTTGGGTTGCTCACCTCCCTCTCGCCTGTTTCTTTCTTCCTCTCACCCGTCAGTTTTTAGTCTCTTCCTGTCATGATAGTTAGCCCTATTTCCTGCAAGGGCTTGACATTGGGGTGACAGGCTGTTGATGATATGCAGATTATTTTAATGACGGATTCCCAAATAGACTGGAATCTTGTGATGCATACGAATTTGGATTAGTAGCACCAGTTAGGCACCAGTGTTTGAAGGCCCTATCTGTCTCAGTGGTGTTGACCCTGCCATGCCCACGGCTAGAAGACTGCCAGCCAATGCTACGCTCTCCCAGCTCCGATGAGAAGTGGTGTGAATAAATCCAAGGAGTTCCCCGTCTTCTCGTGTGTCAGAAGCAGTTGTGAGCACTGTTGAGAAAAGCCGATTAAACTTTAACCAACCCACATGGCAAAAATAGACATCTCTGTTGGTCTCTGACCTTCCCAACTCTAGAAAGTACCTGGGATTAACCACCCCAGCCCTTTGTTAAACTGTTTGCATAGCCATGGTCCTCCAAGTTTCTTTTTCAAAGTAAACCATAATATATTGTTCACCCCAAACCATTAAAACCATTGTAAGCCATTTTTAAGATAAAGGCTTAGTCTATAGGCCTTGTTTTTAATATACAGTATGCAAAGAGCGTCTCTGTTTTGTCTCTGGGTGGTTGAGATTCTGTTGTTTTAGAGAATGCATCAGTGCTCCAGTCCATCTCCCCCTGCTGCTCTCTCTATCAACTTATCTCTCCTTGTCTCCACCTCCCCCCTTCCTGCTGAGAGCGATTGGATGGTAACGGTATTCCGTGCAGCTGCAGAATTTATGGTGTTTTGGTGACGTAGTCACTGGCACCAGCGGGAGATTGATGCCCTCTGTGTCCATGTCGCCTCTCATGAGATGCTCACACATCATCCACCTACAATCCGCACAAACACACACTGCAAATCCCTCTGCTTGTGTGTTTCTGTGTGAATCCTGCCCTATTTCAGCCTCACTTAGAAAGCGGGGCAGTGACTTGTGGAGCTCTATTTTGGGTATGGGTATACCCATTTAAATTCAATCACTTTTTGACAGAACCCCTTTTGATTTGAATGAAATCTAACATACATATTTGCTCACTGTAGAATTGCTCAGAAAGTGACTTTTGACCTGAATAGTCAATAACACAATAGAAAAATCTAGATTCAGTGTGTGCAAATGTAGTAAGATTAGGGAGATAAGGCAATAAATAGGCCATAGTGGTGAAATAATTACAATTTAGCATTGCCACTGGAGTGATAGATGTGCAGAAGATGAATGTGCAAGTAGAGATACTGGGGTGCAAAGGAGCAAAGAAATAACATGGGGATGAGGTAGTTGGGTGGGCTATTTACAAATGGGCTGTGTACAGGTGCAATGATCGGTAAGCTTCTCTGACAGCTGGTGCTTAAAGTTAGTGAGGGAGATATGGGTCTCCAGCTTCAGTGATTTTTGCAATTTGTTCCAGTCACTGGCAGCAGAGAACTGGCAGGAAAGGCGGCCAAAGGAGGAGTTGGCTTTGGGGATGACCAGTGAAATATACCTGCTGGAGCGCGTGCTATGGGTAGGTGCTGCTATGGTGACCAGTGAGCTGAAATAAGGGGGAGCTTTACCTAGCTAAGACTTATAGATGACCTAGGGCCAGTGGGTTTGGCGACGAATATGAAGCGTGGGACAGCCAACGAGAGCATACAGGTCGCAGTGGTAGGTGGTCTATGGGGCTTTGGTGACAAAATGGATGGCACTGTGATAGACTGCATCCAATTTGCTGAGTGTTGGAGGCTATTTTGTAAATGACATCGCAGAAGTCAAGGATCGATAGGATAGTCAGTTTTATGAGTGTATATTTGGCAGCATGAGTGAAGGAGGCTTTGTTGCGAAATAGGAAGCCGATTCTAGATTTAATTTTGGATTGGAGATGCTTAATTTGAATCTGGAAGGAGAGTTTACAGTCTAACCAGACACCTAGGTATTTGTAGTTGTCCACATATTCTAAGTCAGAACCGTCCAGAGTAGTGATGCTGAACGGGCGGGCAGGTGCAGGCAGCGATCGGTTGAAGAGCGTGCATTTAGTTTTACTTGCATTTAAGACCAGTTGGAGGCCACGGAAGGAGAGTTGTATGTTATTGAAGCTTGTCTGGAGGTTAGTTAACACTGTCCGAAGAAGGGCCAGAAGTATACAGAATGGTGTCGTCTGCGTAGAGGTGGATCAGAGAATCACCAGCAGCAAGAGCGACATCATTGATGTATACAGAGAAAAGAGTGAGGAACTGCAGTTTTATCTAATTTTTTATTTTTAGGTGAGTGATCCTTTTAGAAGTTCATCCCATATTAAGCTACAACATATTCACACGTTGTAGCTTAGACCCCATTTTACATTGAATTTTTTTGTGTTGTGGCCACTATTGGTTGAGACAACATGCTCAACATGCTCTTGAATACAGGGTGGGTGTCATGTTTAGGCTGATAAATGAACTAAAATGGGAATAAATAGGAATTTCTACTTTCAAATGGTACCACAAAGATGGAAGTCCACACATCAGAGAATGTTGACTTGAATGGGAATATCTGTTTTAAATGATGCTGTCAATCCTCCATAGGAAACCTGTTGAAATCATAGAAATAGATAATAGAATATACATGACCATATAAGTTGACGTTCAACGGTGGGGGAACTGGCGTTCATCTTGTTACTAATTACAGTAAAAAAAATTAACTTAATTTCAATGGTGTACCAGCTTTATTGCAGTGATCTGAAGGGATAGGTCCATTCTATGAATTATATTTCTATGATTGAAAGTACACTCACCCTGTATTTAAGAGCTTGTCTCAACCAATGCCAGGTACAACACCACAACCAGATGTGAAATGGGCTCTACGCTACAACATATATGAATATAGAGTTTACGTGTTTTTAGAGCATTGACATTAACCTTTATAGAGTCCCCCCCCATCACAAAAGCTGACTAGCATAGCCTAGCCTAAAGTTACAGGGATATCATAAAATAAAATGTTCATGAAATCACAAGTCCAAGACACCAAATGAAAGATACAGATCTTGTGATTCAAGCCATCATCTCTGATTTTTTAAATGTTTTACAGGGAAGACACAATATGTAAATCTATTAGCTAACCACGTTAGCAAAAGACACCACTTTTTTTACTCCACCATATTTTTTACTGCATCAGTAGCTATCACAAATTCGACCAAATAAAGATATAAATAGCCACTAACCAAGAAACAATTCTCATCAGATGACAGTCTGATAACATATTTATTGTATAGCATAGGTTTTGTTAGAAAAATTTGCATATTTCAGGTATAAATCATAGTTTACAATTGCAGCCCCCATTACAACTATCACTAAAATGACTAGAATAACTACAGAGACCATCGTGTATTAGCTAATTACTCATCATAAAACATTTCTTAAAAATACACAGCGTACAGCAGATGAAAGACACAGATCATGTGAATATAGCCAATATGTCAGATTTTCTAAGTGTTTTACAGCGAAAACACAATATAGCGTTATCTTAGCTTACTACAAGTCAGTCACACAGTAGCATTGATTCAAGCCAAAAATAGCAATAACGTTATAAACCACCAAAAGCTATTAATTTTTTCACTAACCTTTTCAGAATTCTTCAGATGACAGTCCTGTAACATCATATTACACAATGCATATAGTTTGTTCGAAAATGTGCATATTTAGCCGCACAATTCGTGGTTACACAACGTGTTTAGTGGGCAAAAAATCCAGCAATTTGTCCGGCGCCATTTTGGAAAGGCACCTAATCTTATCGAAAACTATTCATAAACTTGACAAAAAAAATACAGTTTGGACAGCAATTGAAAGAGAAATTAGTTCTTAATGCAATCGCTGAATTACATTTTTAAAATTAACCTTACTGCGCAATACTGGGTACAATACAGGGTGCGATAGCGCAACGCTACATGGAAAATAATGGCGTCTAATACATTTTTCTTTTTCAACAGAACAACGTTTTATCAGCATAAATAGTACCTACTATTAGCTGAACTCCCATCAGAATCTTGTGAAAGGTGTCCGTTGGCCAAAAGAATCGTTGCTGGGTTGGAGAATGTTTCCCTCGACGTTGCAATTAGCAGTACAGAATGGCATTCGAGAGAGAGACACCCACGTTTCTACAGCGCCATGGAAATAAATACCTGAAAATCGCAATATACTGACCTAAACTGGTATAATTCGGTTCAAAATAACAAGATTATGATGTCTTTAAAGCCTATAGCGAATAAAAACAGAGCCGGATACTTCTAGGAGCTAAAACCAGACGTTCTAAAAAGACATGCCAAGACCCTCTTTGCGTCAGCGCGAAGTCCCAAAAGGTCGGACACCTCGGTTCCAATCAATTTAAAAACTTTGGGAAATACGTAGAGACGTCATTTCAACTCTCCCTATTCGCTAACAGCCAGGGGAAGGCGTATGCAGTGCATCTCAACCAATAGAAGACAGGCAAAGTTAAAGACAGGTCTCAAAGCAGATGATAAAATTTCCCATTCTCACACAGACATAGGAAAAGTGCTCTAAGTCGAGTTCTGTTTCACTTACAGACATAATTCCAACGGTTTTAGAAACTAGAGAGTGTTTTCTATCCAATAGTAAGAATAATATGCATATTGTACGAGCAAGAATTGAGTAGGAGGCCGTTTACATTGGATACACATTTGTGCTATGTCGAAATAGCACCCCCCTAGTGGCAAGAAGTTAAAGGTTTAAAAAATAACATTTTTATTAAACTTCTTTTTAAAGAAATAATAAAATAGTTTAACAACACTGTTTGTACATTTTAAAATTATTTCAAACTATATATTTCCCAGTGACAAAGACATGGATTTCTCATGGTACGGTGGTTAATGCAAAATGGGTCAACTTTGAGCACTTACCTCCTGGATGTTTTGGCAGTCAGGTCCAAAAAGTCAGTTCGTTTTTGACCACTTCCATGGGCAAACATTTATGGAAAGTTTTGTTTAAATCAAAAGGGATGCTGTAAATAAGTGACTGAATTCAAATGGCTTTACACATTTATGTATTAAGTGACAGTGGACGGGGAGGCATTAAGCCTAGTTGAAGTGCCTTTTATTTTAAGGAGCCAATGCAGGCGTGAGTCATCAACGGAGCTGCTCAGGTGGGGCATTAACTTTTAATCACCCAACGCGTCTGCTCTCTATACTAAGCACCCAGCTATACAGCCCCCAAGGAGGACCTTAAATCACACCTACTCAAGGCTATCTGCTCCAACAGTCTCCAAAAGCAAGCCGTGGTCAAGATTGATGTCCAGTTTACTGTACTTCCGTTTCTGTGGGTCTCTCAAAGTATTGCTATTAACCTTAGTCTGTTATTTATCCTGTTAGTGCATTCATCTATTGGCACTGTCAGAATCAGAGAATGTGAATGAAATTACTGCCAATTTAAATTCAGGGAAGATGGCCCTCCTATAGTGATTTTTTGTGTCAACCTTTGTCATCTGACATAATGATGTTTTGCCTTAAGAGAATGAAGGTCACATCAGACCCATGTTTGTTTCTGCAGCATTATTGGTTCGATTTCCAAACCTTATCTATCACCCATTGAAAAATTCTCAGTCTGTCTTTCCTCGTGCAGAGAAGTCTATTTTGTTGGTTGTAACTCAGTTAGTACAAATGAAATGATGGTGAACGGGGGACGGACTTGACCATGAGAATGGGGAGGAAAGAGTGACATTGAGGAAGAGAAGTTTAGGGGCAACACACACATATATCACTGGGCAACATCAGACGGATAGCGGCATCTCCCACATCAATCATATCAGTTAGCTGAGCATAGCGGTAATTGCGTAAATGTATTCAGTAGGGTGGGGATTTGGATTCTGTGCTTTGCCGTCCACAGACAGTGGAAAGGATTGAGGCGCAGATTAAAGCGGAGAGAGGTCAATGTTCAAATACTGGGACAGGGACGTTGGGGCCAGGAATTCCAATATAAATGTAAAGCAGCCTGGGAGCCAAAGTTAGGGCCGTCCTGCTCCATTTGAGGCTGGCACAAGCACACGGGTGCGCTCACGTAAACAGTGCCCCACACACACACATACGTTCACATCCTCAAATGGTCATTCCTTTATGGTCACCGGCAATCTCTTTACACACAGACTGGATATGCCTTTGACAATGATGGACATGATCTTGGTTCAGCTGTGCTTCTGATTAAAGAAGCAATAAAACTGGCCTTTAGACTAGTTCAGTATCTGGAGCATCAGCATGTGTGGGTTAGATTACAGGCTCAAAATGGCCAGAAACAAAGAACTTTCTTCTGAAACTCGTCAGTCTATTGTTCTGAGAAATTAAGGCTATTCCGTGTAAGAAATTGCCAAGAAACTGAAAATCTCGTACATCGCTGTGTACTACTCCCTTCACAGAACAGCGCAAACTGGCTGAATAGAAGGAGGAGTGGGAGGCCCCGGTGCACAACTGAGCAAGAGGACAAGTACATTAGTGTCTAGTTTGAGAAACAGACACCTCACAAGTCCTCAAATGGCAGCTTCATTAAATAGTACCCACAAAACACCAGTCTCAACATCAATAGTGAGGAGGTGACTCCGGGATGCTAGCCTTCTAGGTTTTATTGCTTCTTTAATCAGAACAACAGTTTTCAGCTGTGCTAACAATTGCATAAGGGTTTTCTAATGATCAATTAGCCTTTTAAAATCATAAACTTGGATTAGCTAACACAATGTGCCATTGGAACATAGGAGTGATGGTTGCTGATAATGGGCCTCTGTATGCCTATGTAGATATTCCATAAAAAATCTGCAGTTTCCAGCTACAATAGTCATTTACAACATTAACAATGTCTACGCTGTATTTCTGATCAATTTGATGTTTTTTTAATAGACAAAAAATTGGCTTTTCTTTCAAACACAAGGACATTTCTAAGTGACCCCACCCTCTTGAACGGTAGTGTATGTCTGGTTGTTCTTTTGTTTTATTCCCCAACTGGTAACCCGATGGACCCCACCCAAAACCCAGCGCATTCTTTTTAACCTGGTTTCTCACTGGTCCAGGCTGGGGATGTTGTGGAGGCCTTTCTCAAAGCACAACTTAGTGGAACCAGTCTAGATTTTAATGGGGTTTGTAGGTCGACTGAGTGCACCTTCCCTCTGTCACGCCCCAGCCCAGTTCCTCACAAGGGAATGTTGGAGGTAGGCTCAGCAGGTTCGCCACCACACCCCAATGTTATTTAAACTTCCATAATGGGTGTGAAGTGGGAACTGTCAGTCCTCGTCATGGGGATGAGGGGGACCTGTGCTGTATGAAATCCTCCCATCACAATAAGTGATAGAAAAATCTATCACGCTGCCTGACTCATTATACAAAATGACACCCTGAGATTCATTATTTAATTATTTCTTATTTGATGCAATCCTGTATCTGGGCAAAGTGAGGGGTTGCTAGGCCCCAGGCTTAACCTTTTTTTAGATTTGCTTCCATTGTTGCCTGCCCTCCTGACTACCTGGCTCGGCTTAATTTCAGGGACTGGAACACAAGGCTGTTTGAGTTGCGTTCAGGGACATGAGGTGCTATTGGGGGAAGTCAGGCGCACATTTGTTTGTGAAGAGTCTAAATTGAGTTCTGGACTTGGTTTTGGCCGCCTCAGGGCTGTTCCTTGTGTGTGCATGTCGTTTGTCATTTGTACATTCCTGGAAATGTAATCATCTTTAAAATCCCCTTTCACCAGCTTGCTACTCACTACGATCCATTTCTAGTCCTGCTGCTCCTCTCCACTCTCCAAGTGCAATCTCCGAGCAATCTGGAGTTCTCTAACCTGCACCCATCTTTCCTGTAAATGCGCGCACACACGCACAAAAAGAGGTTCACTCAAGGGCCATGAGACTGATACTTTCGCTATGTTGTCCTGGCATGTAATCATATATTGAATGAATTTTGATTTCTAAACCTCAAGTGTGTCTTCAGATGCGTCAGTCAATCTTTCTTTTTACAGCGGTGCGTTGTTTGATAGCAGGAGAGGTGTCTAAATCATGTCTGTGTTTTTAATTCCGTTTTTGATTGACTCCGAAACACTATTACCAGTTCTCTGTAGGCTCTTTCTTATGCGTTCGGAAACCTGAGTTACCTTCCTAACCCCTCGTTTCTGTGTTCTCTTCTCCCTCAGTACTGGACATGGCACGTCATGTGCCCCTGTACCGGGCGCTGCTGGAGCTGCTGAGGGCCATCTCCACCTCAACGGCCCTGGTTCCCCTGCTGCTGCCCCTGTCAGGAGACCCCAGCCAGGAGGAAGAGGAGGAGGAGCGCTCCGAGGGACAGACTTCTGTGGGCATGCTGCTGGCCAAGATGAAAACCTGCGTGGACACCTACACCAACCGCCTCAGGTGGGGACTTAGACGGACAGAGTAAGAATATACAGAACAAGCAAATAATTAAGTCTAATTTCCCATTTAATCAATGTGAATTTATGGTTTCAGCTGAGCATGAGTTTCAACTGTCCCGTCCGTCTCCGTAGACACTGAGTGATCAGTGCTAGTGCAATGTAGACCTGACCTGTGGGTCTGTGTCCACCCTTTATTAATCACAGCCCCACAGTGTGCAGGAAGCCCATGTTATCACGCCTCCCTCCCATACGTCACCCCAACCAGCTAGTGATGGGAAGTTCAGCTTTTTTTACTGACTCAGATCTTTTCAACTCATTCAGTCAAAAGGACTAATATTTTTCTACTTATTTTGTTCATTTGTTTAGTCATGCCCAGAGCACGCAGGAGGCAGGACCCCTTACCGGCGAACAATGAACTGAAAACTCAAGTCATGATTCTCATTTACCATAGGTGGCTTATTGGAGCTGTTATTCATGAGACTTATGAAAGTGTGCTTCAAACAATGTACGTTTTGTGATTGCTAGGCATACAAATACAATGATTTATGTATACCTTTGAAATGAGTTCTAGTTGTGGCCGCAACGGGACTAGATTGTGAACAACTCTTGGCTGAATGACTTTGACTGCCATGAGGGAAATAAGCACCTATTGTTTACGAAAGGCAGCAACCCCCCAAACGATTCATTCTCAGTTTCGAGTGTTGTTAAGCAGAGGCAGGCTGTCTGCAATGTTTTGGTTCTTCAAAGCTCTGTCCACCAATAACATTCAATAATCAATGAATTGCATTCATTCTTACACCATGCGATCAATTATTACTGTCTTTTTCTTCTCGATGTTGCCTGCATGCACATGATAGACAGTTGATGGTCGCAGCACGTCTCCAGAGCCTGTGAGTCGGAGGAGAGATTATTAATCCTGCTGTAGATTTCATTGAGGGCAGCAGGTCAAACAACCCCCCCCCCCACAAAAAAATTA
The DNA here is from genome assembly GCF_045679555.1 of Salvelinus alpinus. Lineage (NCBI taxonomy): Eukaryota > Metazoa > Chordata > Actinopteri > Salmoniformes > Salmonidae > Salvelinus > Salvelinus alpinus. The sequence goes on from NC_092117.1 coordinate 14,354,233, forward strand.
TTCATGACTCATGTCGGTAAATAGAGTAGTTTAAAACTGCACATCACTACAACCAGCCCAGTGCTGACTGTGGGCTTGACGCAACGACAGTAGCAGGGACACCTCAAGAGAAGCAAAGGCACTCTTTACATCTCTACCAGGTCAGAACCCTACGTACATCCGCCCAGCCCACGGGATCATCAATATTCCATGGGAACCCAACCCCGTCAATATTTAAAGTGTGCCTGGTTAGACATTGACAGGTATCAAACAGTTCCATCTCATGTACGATTCCCACAGACTTGCATATTTTTCTCCCACCCTCCACCCTGGTGAATTTAAGGCTTTAGCCAGGTGAGTTATTTTTAGAAGGCACAGCCCATCCCTCTTAGTTGCTCCACCAACAAACAAGCTAGGACCCATGACAGTGCTTTTGAAATGTACAGCGGAATAGCCCATCGGCCCTGGGAGACTCTGACAGACCTACCTGGTGGTCTGTACCCCTTCTGCTTATCAGAAACACAGTTAGGATTACAGTCTGAGGATGGTCCAGCATTAAGTTGTAGTTTCTCTACCAGTGAGGGGGGGAAAGGAAACTGCCCTGCTATCGACTCAGTCAGGCCTTAGCGATAACTGGTTCATAAGCATCATATCTGCAGCCATCACATCAGGTTGTGCTCAGAGGGCTGGTGTTCAGACACACAGAGAGAGTCTAATGAAAGCAGGGCCTCGGGGCGGCTGGGCAGCCACGGCAGAATGTTATCGGCATCCTCTTATTCAACTGTCTCTCCCAATCCATGCCCACCCTGTCCAAGGCCTGTGTCGATGAGGACGGGTAGTGGCAGGGGTGGAGAGAGGAGTGGGGGGGTTGGTGACAGAAGACCTTCGCTAACTGTCCTCGGTGGAGCAGAGGATTCTGGGGCGGGCGAGCAGAGGGAACTTGGCCGCCGTTCAACTTCACAAAAGGTCATGCGGAAAGTGGCTTTCTCAGCGACCCACCACCACCACCCCAGCAGGGGCATGGAATCCATTCTTCTCTCAGATCCCACAGCGTTTAAGCACAAGGTTAAAGGACTGTCTACATCCCTTGTGTATTTCAGCCTCCTCTGGGTTTTCCACTTAACACAGGATTTTTGAAGCAGATACCTATTTTACCTGGGACGAAAGCAGCAAGGTTTTTTCAATGTGCAGTTTATTTCCGATACAAACCTCCATAGAAATTGGTCTCTCTGCTTATCTAGTTGTGAGGACCAAGTTATTTATGCTGCAAGGCTTCACCAAGCTGGTTTAAATTATTCATAGTAGGTGGACGGAGGAGAACAGTAGCCTTGCCCCTTCGTTCTGTCTGTCTGAACATTGGGTCCGATTTTTCTTCATCGTGGTTTTGAGGCTTCACCCTCGTACGCTCACCCCTTTAACAGAGCATGAAAAATGCAGTTTCACTCCGTGCATGTAGGGGGCAGGGAATGGCAGAGCTCGGGAGCACAATGGGAATTGCTAGTGACATGTGGAAGCCTGGACGGTGCTGGGAATGGGATTATCAATTTTGCTCTGGGATTATCAATTTTGTTCCAGAATTGTGGCTCACTGGGCAAAATGCTCATTTTTAGATGGACACAAGACTCATCTAGATAAACTCTCCAACCAGAAAATGCCGATGTGTAATTGTTGCACAGTAGAGTGATGAATATTTCTATTCCCATCAGTAATATAATCGCCCCAGATTTCCTTCCCCAAGAAAACTAGCAATATATGTCTCTGCAGGATTTTTGAGAGGAATATGATTCCTTTGTTCTGTTCTCCAGGTCAAAGAAAGACAAGGCGAAAGGTGTGGTGAAGCCTGATAGCTCAGACCCAGAACCTGAGGGGCTGACCCTGCTGGTGCCTGACATCCAGAGGACGGCCGAGATTGTCTATGCTGCCACCACCAGCCTACGGCAGGCCAACCAGGGTAAGCCACACACATACCTCACTTCTCTCTCTCTGGGCAAGGGCCAAACCTGCAGAGCAGAGGGGATATTAGTCTGGACACTCCTTGGATTTTTACGCACATTTATTCTAATACGTGACACAGTAAAATGTTAACCAGTGTCTTTTTTAAAGGTTGTCTGTTTCACTGAATTATTTCTGATTTCAGCAGGTCTCAACTGTCTTCCTACTCTCTATTTTTCTCTCGCTGCCGCTCTCTTTTGTCCTGTGTGTTCTTGGGACAAGGATGAGAAAATGGGTCTCTAATTTTAGCTACCACAAGTACAAATTTCCTGGGCTGTTTGACTAGAGCCCTTTAAGTCTCAAAAAAAAAATTGCCTGTTTTAGGCCTGAACATCCTGTATCCAACTCCCCATCGCCACCCCAATTCCGTAAGACGGTGGTTCCCAACCTTTTTTCAAGTAGCAGGGATACAATTCTTCGGCACACCTAAAACAAATGTTTGTTTCTATGGCAGAGGCTGTGGTATAGCAAAGGCCAAAGACATAATAAATCAATGACTTTGACTAAGCTCTGACTTACCGGTGCTAATGTTTTTCACAGACAAAGTCAAATTATACAATGACTTTGCTCGTGATGCGCACCCATCAGATGATAAATAATCTAACAGCCTGAGCGCACTGGACCTGAAACTACGATACAGATCGTAGCCACGTTCCATTTCATGTGTTATCTGACCAACGCTAGTGCTCCTAAATCAAAATGTGCATGCCACAGGTCACGTTTCTAAGTGAGTGTTAAAGAAATTAATTAAGAATAGGAATAGTTTCGCGGAACACTTAAGAGTTCCTCAAGGAACGTGGCACAAAGGTTGGGAACCACTGCCCTAAGTGACAGGTTAAAAGTTACTCCATGCCTCTCATATCTCTCTCTAAAAGGGTTACTATTTAGTATCAAAGCCCTATGTATGTTCTATTGTGGGTACCTGTTGTCCTACAGTCCCCATGCAGTATATCTGTCAGTGTCCCTACAGTGCAGGGAGACACAGAATCCTCCCCAGAGGCCCATAGCGCAGAAGGACAGGTGAAATGGGTAGTGGAGATCTGAGACCTCGGCTTCTAAAACCTGCTGTCAGGGGACTCCTGCCAGCCTTTACTCACCGTCGCTAAAGAAAGCAACCCGTTGATGTGCCTATGATGGATTGACTGTAACCACCCCCCCAACTGCGCGGCGCATATTATTAATTAGATTGCCTATCTCCCAGTGGCTCTCCTGTAATCAGCTGAATCAATGGCGCTCTAAGTGAGCATTGTGGGGGTGAGATGCCCAGTTGCCGGTCAATGCTGCCATCACTTTACCTAAATAAGTCCATATGTTAACGGCCACTGGATTCATGTACCAGAAGGGAATGGGCGGTATAAGGGAGGGCTGGACTAATGTGTAAATGCTTAATGAGTACTTTAGTCTTTTAAAAAATGCCCATAGACGGGTTAACGAGGAGGCGGACATTGGTCAGCGCTCTGTTCCTACAGCCTAGTATTGACTGGTGAGACTGGGAACAGTCTGTCGAAGTATCGATATCCAACACTAACGTGCCAATAGAACTGAAAGTAAATGACGGTATCGACAGCCTTCTTTTCTTTATGTCCCGCTGGCATCCTAAGTTTGGTTGTAATAGGCCAGTTAAATGCACCAGTAATTTAATGGGCGTCACATCTGTCCAGGTAGTGGTATCCAAAGCACAAAGTGAGAGCAGGGCTGGGGTGCTATAAATATGCTATATGCAGACAGTTAATTATGTTGATGCGTTAACTGCTCTCTAGCCCATCGCTCCACTATGTTTTATCGGTGGGAAAATTGGTGGGCGTTTCCATTATCATTTGTCTTGGACATGGTTAAGCTGTTGATAAGACTCTAGACTTTGAAGAAACTGGTGGAAATTCCATGTTAGCATTTCCAAATGATGGCAGATTCATTCATCAATATGAAGGTGGAAATGGGTGGGGCGGATAAGGTGGTGTGACAAACCCTGCTGTTACCTGCGATATTCGGAGATAATCTGGTTGAAGCGATGAAGAATATGGCTTGAATTTGTGTTTTTGATATGAATCTATTATTTGTCGGAGTGGGTGAGATAGTAATATCAAGGAAGTGGTGACCTCAGCAGTACCTTATCACAGTGTGGTTTGTTTGTTTGTCAGTAGATTCATGTAAAGATGGTAGTTCCGGACCAATGATGTATGTAAACCCTGGATTGCTGATGCTATGTAATTGTCCAGTGAGAGGCTTTGAAGCCACCGGTCTGCTATATTGGCACTCCCCTCCATAGGAATTAATAGAAGTCTACATTATTTCAATGAAATATTTCATTGACAAAATGACATATTTAAGCATTTTTGTTGTATAGGGAACAGTGACATAGGCATTTTCAAGAAATTATCTTGAAATTTTGTATTTGTTTAGTTCAAATTGTATTCGTCACATGCACCGAATACAACAGGTGTAGTAGACCTTACATAATATAATTTACAAGTATGCATTAATTAAGGTGTCTGTAATAATAGAATAAACATGGAAAAACTATTGTAGACATTATCTTCTAAAAGTGGTGGATTTTAAACCTTGTCAGTCATCTAGTGTGTGTATATATAGATCATCGGTCTGGGCCAGCAACCTGCTGAGATGAGGGTGGTTGTGCCAAATAGCGGTAAGCCTGGCTCTCAAACAGGGATAACGTTGAACCTGCCATGGTAACACTTTCATTTTTTATTTCTCCCTCCATCAGAGAGGAAGTTGGCTGAGTCCTCGAAGAAGGCAACAACCAGACCCAAACCCATGTCAATCCTACGCTCACTCGAGGAGAAGTACGTGGCCATCATGAAGAAGCTCCAGTTTGGTGAGTGCTTTAAGTTTGTGTGTTTTTCTGTGTTTGTATTGAACTTGTGGTGCCGGGTGTGGTTTGGTAGATATGTTGGAAACGGGGTTGTTTCTCTTAAGACAGGAGAATGCTTAGACATACTACAGGCAGGGCCTGTCTCTTCTCTCCTTGCCTGTCTGTTGATTGGTTCCTCCTCAATGCACATAGTGCCCAGAGCACAGCAGCAGCACAGCCCCCTCCTACCCCTCTCTGAAATGATACATAACGTAATCCTGCCGCCTGTCTGCTGGGAGGAAGGGCTTTTCTGGCTGTCGCTTCTCATCCTGCCATGCCATGATTGATTACGGGACTTTTGTTGTGCCACAATTGATTTTTGCGAGTGGCAGACGTCGAAAGTAAATGCAAGTGACATGAATGTAAACAGGTTTGCTCTGGTCCAAGTACAAAAGAGAGACGGAGACGCCAAGGCAACAAGGCAGGGACCCCGGTGTGCAATATGATTAACATGCAAACATCACTGGCCACGTTGCGTCCGTGAGCGTTGCGAAATAAATGTACACATGCATGTTATTCGATCATTTCTCCCACACCACTCGTGTGAACGAGCGTCTGCATAGCTAAGCCCTCGAATAGATCTTGGTTCTATTTGAGGCGCTGCATGTCCCCTCCTTATTGAAGATCAGGAAGATACAAACCCACGTGGATGCTTGGAAGACAAACGAGGAGAGATTAATTAAAGATAACTAACTAAAAACTTAACTAGGTTTCCCTTTTTATCTGTGGATTAATTGTTGGAGTAGCAAAACATACGATTTTGTAGGACTCCAGGTCAAAATACTGCGACGAACCAGCAAAAAAAAAAAAGGACCATATGCATGTCAGGTAAAATAACAACCCAATGTTCATGACCCAGGACAAACTAGCTGGCAACAGCTAGCGAGCTAAATGTCCGTGAATGTTTCTTGTTTGTTTCGACCTTAATATAGTGGGTTCGCAGTTGGTTTTGTTATTTTAACCTGTGTATCATGATTGCGTCTGGTGTGGATGGACAAAATCAACATGCACGTGTGTGGCCGGTGTAGTCAGCATGGAAGGACAAGAGATGGGGCCATGTCATAACTAAATAGAGACTTACTGCCAGATTTACTGGGAGGATGTTTGTGTCATGCCTTGTTCTTTGGTGTGGAATGAACCATTTGAAAGTGTTTAAACCTTCTCCAGCATTCCCAGTAGGTATTGACATTAATAACCGTGTGATATCTTTCCCTGGCAGACACCTTTGAGATGGTTACGGAGGACGATGACGGGAAGCTGGTGTTCAAGGTGAACTACCACTACATGTCTCAGGTGAAGAACGCCAGCGATGCCAACAGCGCTGCCCGCGCCCGCCGCCTGGCACAGGAGGCCGTCACACTCTCCACATCGCTGCCCCTCTCCTCCTCCTCCAGCGTCTTTGTCCGCTGCGACGAAGAGCGGCTGGACATCATGAAGGTACAGATATTAATCTATGGATCCACTATGCCTTTTTAATGCTCAGGCCACCCATCGAATTCTCTGACAATGTTATACATGCAGTAGCGAACCCACATTTTACGATTCACATTTTAGGTATTCATCTATATAAGTGATATCATTTCAATGGTATTCAATGTATATTGTGCATTGAAAAAGTATTGGCTCCCTTTCAGAATCTAAATTTTTAGCATATTTTTGACACTGAATGTGATCAGATTTTCAACCTGAACCTAACATTAGATAAAGGGAATATGAGTGTACAAATACCACAGAAATGTGATACTTATTTCATTTATTTAAACAAAGTTTTGCAACACCCAATGCCCCTGTGTGAAAAAGTAATTGCCCCCTTACACTCAATAACTGGCTGTGCCACCTTTAGCTGCAATGACTGTAACCAAACGTTTCCTGTAGTTGTTGATCAGTCTCACATCGCGGAGGAAGAATTTTGGCCCACTCTTGCATGCAGAACTGCATTTAACTCAGCAGCATGTGGGTTTTCAAGCATGAATTGCTCATTTCAGGTCCTGCCACATATCAATCGGTTTTAGGACTGGACTTTGACTAGGCCATTTCACAACTTTACATTTGTTGCTTTTCAGCCACTCTGATGTAGACTTGCTTGTGTGTTTTGGATCATTGTCTTGCTGCATGATCCACCTGCAAGCACCTGGATGGTCGTCAAGACTCCTGGAAGAATGTTCTATGGACAGATGAGTCAGAAGTATAACTTTTTTGGACGACATGCGTCCTGTTATGTCTGGTGAAACCCAAACACTGTATTCCAGAGTAAGAACCTTCTACCAATGGTCAAGCATGGTGGTGGTACTGTGATGGTTTGGAGATGCTTTGCTGCCTCAGGACCTGGACGACTTGCCATTATAGAAGGAACCATGAATTGTGCTCTGTATCAGAGAATTCTACAGGAGAATGTCAGGCCATCTGTCTGTGAGCTGAAGCGCAGCTGGGTCATGCAGCAAGACAATGATCCAAAACATATAAGCAAGTTTATATCAGAATGGCTGAAAAGCAACAAATTTGAAGTTTTGAAATGGCCTAGTCAAAGTCCAGATGTAAAACTGATTTGAGGTGTTGTCAGGACCTGAAACGAGCAGTTCATGTTCAAAAACCCAAGAATGTCGCTGAGTTAAAGCAGTTTTGCATGGAAGAGTTGGAAAAAATTCCTCCACAGCGATGTGAGAGACTGATCAACAACTACAGGAAGTGTTTGGTTGCAGTCATTGCAGCTAAAGGTGGCACAACCAGTTATTGAGTGTAAGGGGGCAATTACCTTTTCACAAGGGGCATTGGGTGTTGCATGACTTTGCCTTTTAAATAAATTAAAGAATGATGACATTTTTGTTATTTGTTCGCTCAGGTTGCCTTTATCTAATAATAGAATAGGTTTTGGTTGAAGATCTGATAACATTCATTGTCAAAAATCAAGAATCTGAAAGCGGGCAAATACTTTTTCACGGCACTGAATGTGAAAGTGCTTTACTAGAGACCCAATCTGTCTGATACAGAGATGGCCTCAGGGAATGGCCAGATGACGATTTGAATGCTTTCCAATTGAGATGCTTGTTAAAGTGAACATGGTGTTACAGTACTGTTCCAGTCAAATGGATGCTGCTTGGGGCATTAAACCCGTATGACTTGGGGAAACGGGCTTGGTATCTTGGGACTCTGCATATGGTGTTGATAGCCTATGCTTTCGCATTCCAGTGGTCATTCAGCAACGGCTGTCATAGAAAGTCGTACTCATTTTCCAATGACATTTAATAAATGGCCTTGACCCATTTTCTGATTTAATGGCAGTCTCATTCGTAAATGTCAAAACCCTCATCGGTTAAGGTTCTGTTTCTGCAAAGAACACTACAAACTATTTCCTTAGTAGCACAATGAGAAAAGGCCACAAGTTGACAGAGACTGGTGGATGTCTCGGGACCCAACTGGCATATTGCCCCCTCATTTCAAGTTTCCCCTGTCCTATCGCTATAGACTGTGCATTATCATTCTTTCACCAGGTGCGATAGTGTCATGCTATCTTAATAGACATTAATAGCTACTCCCTCCAGATTTCCCCTTCTCTGGGAAGTGCACTAAAAGTGTTGGGTCTGAATGTTCATATGAAAATATACACACCGCCGGAGTGACGCTCGGTGCCCTCCAGCGATCTTGTGAGTGCTCTGCTGAGCTGGATCGGCATTACAACCCTTGATATTGCTACTCATGGCTGACGCTGCTAAGACAGGGGTCAGGCACTCTCAAACACACACGCTCTCTCATAAGTACATACACACACTACCTACCTACAGCTCGTCCACATCCTCTTAACCGTTACATGTCTTCTCACACCTTGTTAAAAACACGCCTTGTTTCTACCTCACTCCCCTGCACCAGTGATTTTCATTTTTTTCATGATGCTTTTCTAAATGCACACTGCCTGCTTCTCTCGGCCTCTACCCCTCTCCTCATCAGCTTGCCGTTCTCTGCAGCACTCAGCCTGGCAGCGTCGCCAGCTCTACCCCCTCCTCCCCTCCCCATTCACCTCTTCATCTCAAAACAGCCGCTGAGAAAGCTAGTCTGCCTGACATTTCACTCAAAGACACCTTGTTTGTTGTTGCAAAAACACAGGCCTCTCTTCAGGATCCCTACTTCCTCACTGGTCTAGATACCATGTCTCTCTGAGCCTGGCCCCCACAGAAACTCTGAATCCTGGGGGTTTTGTTTTTAAAAGGCAGAGCCAAATGCACTTGAAACAAGGTCTCGGTGCAGTGGGTTTCAGATCAGATTAGCCCTCCGCTGTCAGGGCCTCCTGCGAGCAGCTAATGTGGAAAATCACAGCCCCCCATTCGGGCACGCCATCCTTGAGCCTGAATACCTGTGACTCTGTAATAACCCGCTGCTCTGGCGAAGGTCCCCTCTCATCAGCGCGTTTGAGCAGAGAACCGAGCAAGGGGAGGGGGAGCGGGCTTCCTCCTCGCATAGGTTTTCCCCTGCATCGATCAGACGGAGCCTCTGATACAGACGAAGGCTCTTTAGTTCCCGTTCACAGAAAGCACAAGGGTATTCCTGCAGTATTACCAAGATCCCTTTACCATTTCTTATTTGATCATATTGATGATCTTCCCAAGGCTGTGTATAAGGGTAGAGAATTGCGAGGGACCTCACGATACAATATCATGACACTTGGGTGCCGATACGATATGTATTGCGATTCTCACAGTTCTATATGTATTGCAATTCGATATTGTGATTTGATGGTCCAAACATATTGCTCACTATGTCCGTTGCAGAGAGATGAGAGAGCATAAGAAAAAGGAGTTTAGTCAGTCAGGGAAATAAGTGCTTAAAACATGTTCGCTCACTATTTAAAAAGATGGAGAACAAGCTGGTTTTGGTGTAGATAAGACCGACTAGGGCTAGCTACAGTAGCAAAGAAAATATGTATATATCTTAAATTTTTACAAATTGATACTTTGAGTAAAATATCGATATATCGTCATAAAAAATAATATTGCCATATGGAGCTATTGATTTGTTTTCCTCCATCACAACCATCTGTCTGTACATCTTTGTCATTTCTTAAATTTTTCACTTCCTGTGGGCACCTTTGATTAATTAGCTAATCTCATTTTAGTGTGAAAATTAATTAATTGGATTTCTATAATAGCCATGAGATATTCGTCAGGAAAAATATTATCCTTTTGTTACCTCTAGTGGTAATGGGTGTGTGGTTGAAGAAAAACATTATAGTAGTGAATTGTCATTAATAGTGCTGTGGCGGTCACGAAATTGTCAACCGGTGATTGTCAAGCAAATACACTACCGTTCAAAAGTTTAGGGTCACATAGAAATGTCCTTGTTTTTGAAAGAAAAGCAAATGTTTTGGTCCGTTTTAAAATAACATTAAATTGATCAGAAATACAGTGTAGACATTGTTAATGTTGTAAATGACTATTGTAGCTGAAAATGGATCCTCTACATAGGCGTACAGAGGCCCATTATCAGCAACCATCACTCCTGTGTTCCAATGGCACGTTGTGTTAGCTAATCCAAGTTTATGATTTTAAAAGGCTAATTGATCATTAGAAAACCCTTTTGCAATTATGTTAGCACAGCTGAAAACTGTTGTTTAGATTAAAGAAGCAATCAAACTGGCCTTCTTTAGACTAGTTGAGTATCTGGAGTATCAGCATCTGTGGGTTCGGTTACAGGCTCAAAATGGCCAGAAACAAAGAACTTTCTTCTGAAACTCAGTCTATTCTTGTTCTGAGAAATTAAGGCTATTCCATGCGAGAAATTGCCAATAAACTGAAGATCTTGTACAACGCCGTGTACTACTCCCTTCACAGAACAGCGCAAACTGTCTCTAACCAGAATAGATCTCTAACCAGAATAGAAAGAGTGGGAGGCCCCGGTACACGACTGAGCAAGAGGACAAGTACATTAGTGTCTAGTTTGAGAAACAGACACTCCACAAGCCTAGAAGGCTAGCATCTCGGAGTCGCCTCTTCACTGTTGACATTGAGACTGGTGTTTTGCGGGTACTATTTAATAAAGCTGCCAATTGAGCACTTAACTTTTTTACGCAATGTGGCTGACGCAACAGATAAGAACGTTTAGCTTAAAATGTTGATAAACTATTAGGCTATTTCTTCACATAAGCGTCACATGGTAGTAGGCTATAAGCATACATGTTCCATTAGCGGGAAACACCATTATCAAAATGTACCGCAAATGCAATTATCCATGTAATGCTTTTATTTATAAGGGTGTGTTTTTATGGTGAAAATGAACTTCCTGAAACTTGAAACTCACTGGCTGCTTATGTATGCCAGTTAGGCTCTACACCCCATGGGCACATGAGCTAGGATACATGAGGTGTGCGACTATGATTAGAAAAAGTTGCCAAAAAAAGGCAGTTTCTTATGCTGGGCATCATTCACAAGTGATAGTCTAATATTGTGACCCATCAGACTATTCTTTATTTAATCTTGTCTTTACATTTACAAAATAATATGTGTGAAATTTGTTTTGATTTAGAAACCGGTGCAACGGGAAAAATACATTTAAAAATTACACTTACAGTTGAAGTTGGAAGTTTACATACACTTAGGTTGGAGTCATTAAAACTTGTTTTTCAACCACTCCACACATTTCTTGTTAACAAACTATAGTTTTGGCAAGTCGGTTAGGACATCTACTTTGTGCATGACACAAGTAATTTTTCCAACAATTGTTTACAGACAGATTATTTCACTTGTAATTCACTGTGTCACAATTCCAGTGGGTCAGAAGTTTACATGCACTAAGTTGACTGTGCCTTTAAACAGCTTTGAAAATTCCAGAAAATTATGTCATGGCTTTAGCAGCTTCTGACATACTAATTGACATAATTTGATTCAATTGGAGGTGTACCTGTGGATGTATTTCAAGGCCTACCTTCAAACTCAGTGCCTCTTGGCTTGACATCATCTGGACCCTCTCTTTCTAAAACTATCCGCCGCAATTGTTGCAACCCCTATTACCAGCCTGTTCAACCTCTCTTTCGTATTGTCCGAGATCCCTAAAGATTGGAAAGCTGCCGCGGTCATCCCCCTCTTCAAAGGGGGAGACACTCTAGTCCCAAACTGTTACAGACCTATATCCATCCTGCCCTGCCTATCTAAAGTCTTCGAAAGCTAAGTTAATAAACAGATCACTGACTATTTCGAATACCACCATACCTTCTCCGCTGTGCAATCCAGCTTCCGAGCCGGTCACGGGTGCACCTCAGCCACGCTCAAGGTACTAAATGATATCATAACCGCCATCGATAAAAGACAGTACTGTGCAGCCGTCTTCATGGACCTGGCCAAGGCTTTCGACTCTGTCAATCACCGTATTCTTATCGGCAGACTCAATAGCCTTGGCTTTTCTAATGACTGCCTCGCCTGGTTCACCAACTACTTTGCAGACAGAGTTCAGTGTGTCAAATCGGAGGGCATGTTGTCCGGACCTCTGGCAGTCTCTATGGGGGTGCCACAGGGTTCAATTCTCGGGCCGACTCTTTTCTCTGTATACATCAATGATGTTGCTCTTGCTGCGGGCGATTCCCTGATCCACCTCTACGCAGACGACACCATTCTGTATACTTCTGGCCCTTCCTTGGACACTGTGCAAACTAACCTCCAAACGAGCTTCAATGCCATACAACACTCCTTCCGTGGCCTCCAACTGCTCTTAAATGCTAGTAAAACCAAATGCATGCTTTTCAACCGTTCGCTGCCCGCACCCGCCCGCCTGACTAGCATCACCACCCTGGACGGTTCCGACCTAGAATATGTGGACAACTATAAATACCTAGGTGTCTGGCTAGACTGTAAACTCTCCTTCCAGACTCATATTAAACATCTCCAATCCAAAATTAAATCTAGAATCGGCTTTCTATTTCGCAACAAAGCCTCCACTCACGCCGCCAAACTTACCCTAGTAAAACTGGTTATCCTACCGATCCTCGACTTCAGCGATGTCATCTACAAAATAGCTTCCAACACTCTACTCAGCAAACTAGATGCAGTTTTATCATAGTGCCACCCGTTTTGTTACCAAATCACCTTATACCACCCACCACTGCGACCTGTATGCTCTAGTCGGCTGGCCCTCGCTACATATTCGTCGCCAGACCCACTGGCTCCAGGTCATCTATAAGTCTATGCTAGGTAAAGCTCCGCCTTATCTCAGTTCACTGGTCACGATAACAACACCCACCCGTAGCACATATTCCAGCAGGTATATCTCACTGATCATCCCCAAAGCCAACACCTCATTTGGCCGCCTTTCCTTCCAGTTCTCTGCTGCCAGTGACTGGAACGAATTGCAAAAATTGCTGAAGTTGGAGACTTTTATTTCCCTCACCAACTTTAAACATCAACTATCAGCAGCTAACCGATCGCTTGAGCTGTACATAGTCCATCTGTAAATAGCCCACCCAATCTACCTACCTCATCCCCATACTGTTTTTATTTTAATTACTTTTCTGCTCTTTTGCACACCAGTATCTCTACTTGCACATCATCATCTGCTCATTTATCACTCCAGTGTTAATCTGCTAAATTGTAATTATTTGCTCCTATGGCCTATTTATTGCCTACCTCCTCATTCCTTTTGCACACACTGTATATAGACTTTCTTTTTTCTACTGTGTCATTGACTTGTTTATTGTGTTATTGGCTTGTTTATTGTTTACTCCATGTGTAACTCTGTGTTGTTGTCTGTGTCACACTGCTTTGCTTTATCTTGGCCAGGTCGCAGTTGCAAATGAGAACTTGTTCTCAACTAGCCTACCTGGTTAAATAAAATAAATAAATAAAATCATGGGAAAATCAAAAGAAATCAGTCAAGACCTCAGAATTATTTTTTATTGTAGACCTCCACAAGTCTAGTTCATCCTTGGGAGCAATGTCCAAACGCCTGAAGGTACCACGTTCATCTGTACAAACAATAGTACGCAAGTATAAACACCATGGGACCACGCAGCCGTCACACCGCTCAGGAAGGAGACGCGTTCTGTCTCCTAGAGATTAACGTACTTTGGTGCGAAAAGTGCAAATCAATCCCAGAACAACAGCAAAGGACCTTGTGAAGATGCTGGATGAAACAGGTACAAAAGTATCTATATCCACAGTAAAACGAGTCCTATATCGACACAACCTGAAAGGCCTCTCAGCAAGGAAGAAGCCACTTCTCCAAAACTGCTATTAAAAAAAGCCAGACTACGGTTTGCAACTGCACATGGGGACAAAGATCATACTATTTGGAGAAATGTCCTCTGGTCTGATGAAACAAAAATGGAACTGTTTGGTCATAATGACCATCGTTATGTTTGGAGGAAAAAAGGGGGTGGCTTGCAAGCCTAAGAACACCATCCCAACCGTGATCCGCGGGGGTGGCATCATGTTGTGGGGATGCTTTGCTGCAGGAGGGACTGGTACACTTCACAAAATAGATGGCATCATAAGGCAGGAGAATTATGTGGATATATTGAAGCAACATCTCAAGACATCAGTCAGGAAGTTAAAGCTTGGTAGCAAATGGGTCTTCCAAATGGACAATGACCCCAAGCATACTTCCAAAGTTGTGGCAAAATGGCTTAAGGACAACAAAGTCAAGGTATTGGAGGGGCCATCACAAAGCCCTGACATCAATCCTATTGAAAATTTGTGGGCAGAACTGAAAAAACGTGTGCGAGCAAGGAGGCCTACTAACCTGATTCAGGTACACCAGCTCTGTCAGGAGGAATGGGCCAAAATTCATCCAACTTATTGTGGGAAGCTTGTGGAAGGCTACCTAAAACGTTTGACCCAAGTTAAACAATTTAAAGGCAAGGCTACCAAATACTAATTGAGTGTATGTAAACTTCTGACCCACTGGGAATGTGATGAAAGAAATAAAAGCTGAAATAAATCATTCTCTCTACTATTATTCTGACATTTCACATTCTTAAAATAAAGTGGTGATCCTAACTAAGACAGGGAATTTTTACTAGGATTAAATGTCAGGAATTGTGAAAAACTTAGTTTAAATGTATTTGGCAAAGGTGTATGTAAACTTCCGACTTAAACTGTAAATAGCGAATAGCGGACTCTTTTCCTCGTGGTTTATTTTCCTACCAGCCAGGTAGGCTATACTCCTGTTGTAAAGAGAAGCAATGTGCTTAATATAAGGAACATTTATAAATTAATATAGTTGGCCGAGCCTATAGAAAGCTTATGGGATCCTCCCCTTTTTAATAGAGGCCATCTGTTTTCTCATGCAATTGCATAGCCTATTGAAATGAGCTCATGGGCTCTCATTAAGTGTTTGGTTAGATTTTCGATTACATTTGGAGTGATTTAGAGGGACAATACAATGCTGAGTACCAGGCAGTTAGCAAATTTGGTAGGCTACTAATGACCTGCAGCAGCATCAGAGCTTGGAGAAGCCTAATTACCGTGACTAAATGGTCACGTGGAATTGACTGCCTTCATGACTCGTGACTACCGGTGTGGCCTTAATACGGTCACAACAGCCCTGGTCATTAATTAACCCCTTGTGGTCTGTGTGCTGCAGGTTCTCATCACGGGCCCGGCGGACACACCGTACGCTAACGGCTGCTTTGAGTTTGACGTGTACTTCCCCCAGGACTACCCCAATTCCCCGCCCCTGGTCAACCTGGAGACCACTGGTGGACACAGCGTGCGCTTTAACCCAAACCTCTACAATGACGGAAAGGTGAGTCCCATATACTTACTCAGGGTTAAGGGGTTGGTGAGGAGTTGGGTCAACTGCCTAGCTTTTAATCAAAAGGGTAAATATTGGGTCTGTGTACTGTACATTTTAGTGTAACATTTTCCAATCCCTTCATATTTTGGCTTTCCACAAAAAGAAAATTGTTGAATTTGAGTCTATAACAGCACCAGTCTGCCCAGAGTGATCCCTCTGTGGTACCATCAACCTGTTAACTCTCATAGCTTGGAGTGGAGGAGAGAGAGGAGGCTTGACTTGAGTAGCCTTTCCTCAAGACTAGTTTATTTCTGGTGTCTCTTCCCCTGGTGAAAAGCAGTAAAGGTGCTGGAGCCTGCCACATCTGCTCCTCCTCATTAGGAAGGCTTTGACGGGGAACATCTATTTTCATAATGGAAGGAGACAGCTGCTATAAGAATTACTGTGGGCTTTCTACAGCAGAGATTCCACTGGTGGGGAGGCCAGGGAAAATGGCCTCAGCTCTCCCTCTCCTCAACAATGGAGGGAGGGAGGTTTACCTGACACGGATCATTCTGTTAACTTTAGTTGTTGATCTGTTCTGTCTTCTCCAGGTGTGTTTAAGTATCCTCAACACCTGGCACGGGAGACCGGAGGAGAAATGGAACCCTCAGACCTCTAGCTTTTTACAGGTGAGACAGAAATCCACTGGACTATACCGCCACCACCCTTTCATGGGTCAGTTATTTATTTATTTTTGCTGTCAAAACCAGCGCCAATCTCATACGTCATTGGGGATGGTTGATCATCAGCCTGTCTCTATTTTACCACAGGGGGTGTGTCAATAGGTAGCTGTTTTGACAGATGCCATTAAGGATCCTCAGTACTATAAACCCGTTAATATGGTTTATGTTGTGTGTTGAAAGATTTGGACACTGATAATCGCCTAACTTGGAATGCAGTGGCTGTACAGTAGCATGCTATACATGACGTCAGAACTCAAGGTCTCTGCTTCACAGCGCAGTATTGGTTTAGACCCCTCAAACTCAACTCTGGACCTCAAAGCCAGTTCCACTGCGTTTTTTCATTTCCCCCCTCTAATCAGGGACTGATTTGGACCTGGGACACCAGGTGGGTGTAATTAATTATCAGGTAGAGCAGAACCATCAGGCTCTGGATCTCGTAGGGTAAAAATTCCCCTGGTTTAGACTGACAGCGGTTGTGAACTTGAGCAACGTGCAAGACAAGAAGTTGCCCCCATCCCTCCCACTAATTGGGCAACTTTTGCCATTTGAAAAATGAGACATTGAGGATTATAATAAATACGGCTTTGATGTCGTACAAGCAAGCCAAACACTTGAATCCAAATGTGCGCTTCAAATTTCCATATCATAAAGCTCATGTAATATAGTGTCAGTGTTTATGATCACAATGCTTGATGAACATTTACAAGATGGCATGCTGTCATAGCCTGGGTTTTTCTGAACAGAATGAGCCTATGTTTGTCGTATGGTGAAGAAATTTGTCGGAGAACACGCATCTGAATGCACTCGTGACTGTTCTATGCGTACCAAAATTGTAAGATTGTATTTTGTAACTTATACTGAACAAAAATATAAACGCAACATGTAAAGTAGTGTTGGTCCCATGTTTTCATGAGCTGAAATATTCCATACGCACAAAGATTGTTGCTCAAATTTTGTGCACAAATTTGTTTACATCCCTGTTAGTGAGCATTTGTCCTTTGCCAAGATAATCCATTCACCTGACAGGTGTGGCATATCAAGAAGCTGATTAAACAGCACGCTCATCACACATTTGCGCCCTGTGCTGGGGACAATAAAAGGCCATCCTAAAATGTGCAGTTTTGTCACACAACACAATGCCACAGATGTCTCAAGTTTTGAGGGACTACGCTTTTGGCATGCTGACTGCAGGAATGTCCGCCAGAGCTGTTGCCAGAGAATGTAATGTTAATTTCACTACCATAACGTCGTTTTCGAAAATGTGTCAGTATGTCCAACCGCAGACCGTGTGTAACCACGCCAGCCAAGGACCTCCACATCCGGCTTCTTCACCTACGGGATCGTCTGAGACTAACCACCCATACAGCTGTGGGTTTGCACAACCAAAGAATTTCTGTACAAACTGTCAAAAAACTCTCAAGGAAAATCATCTGCTTGCTCGCCATCCTCACCAGGGTCTTGACCTGACTGCAGTTCGGCGTCGTAACCTACTTCAATGGGCAAATGCTCACCTTCGATGGCCACTGACACGCTGGAGAAGTGTGCTTTTCCCGTTTCAACTGTACCGGGCAGACAGCGTGTATGACGTCATGTGGGGCAATGTTGTGCCATTCGTCCGCTGCCATCACCTCATGTTTCAGCATAATGCATAGCGCCATGTCGCAAGGATCTGTACACAATTCCTGGAAGCTGAAAATGTCCCAGTTCTTCCATGGCCTGCATACTTACCAGACATGTCACCCATTGATCATGTTTGGGATGCTCTGGATCGAAGTGTACGACAGCGTGTTCCAGTTCTCGCCAGTATTGTTTATGCATTTTTGAAATGCGTAAACAACAGGAATTGATGGCGGGATGCAGGGTTGTGTTACAAACAAAACAACTACAACATGAATATTCTGATGTTACTGAATGTGTCCAGAGTTGTTTTTTGTTTTTTTCGTTAGCAACAAATGCTGCAAAAAGTACAGTAAATGTAAAATGCACATAAAATCAAACAGTGTAATGTTTGGATTCAGTCTTGTCAGATTATATTTAGTTTCACCTTTTATTATAAATATTTCCCCATAATTTTCAAAAGGTTCCCTTTTAATTTCTACCATGGTTCTGCATATACTTTTCATTTTTCTATTTAGCCCTATCCAGATAGGCCAATCCCACGAGTCTAAAGGGTTAGAATTACAAGGCAATCCCCTCTCGACACCCACCCCTTTGAGATGGGCTGTTTAGGGGTATTAACACCAGCTTTGTCATTGACAGCCAGTCTCAACTCTGTTTGTGTTGTACTCGTAGAGGCCTTGATGCAAATCTCAAATAGCTCCCTATTTAGTGCACTACTTTTGACCTGAGTAGTGCACTATATATGAAACGGGGTCACATGCTAGTCTTAAGTAGTACACTATACTGTATATTGAATATGGTATCGGTCGAGCCATATCCCTGGTGTCTGTAGGCATTGTGGCCAGAGGTTTGTCCTTGCGAGTCCATCCATCAAACATGTCATCCACTGTGCATACGGGAGAGTCATTTTTTGGTATGTATTGATTCAGGAACAAGTCAAAGAGTCCTTGGAAATGGCTCCCTTTTTTTATTCTCTCATTTGCAGCATTGGAGAGTTTGAATCTAGATAGAGACGTCTCCATTGATTATTATTGTAGTTAGTGTCTGCCAGATCGATAATGGAATTAGGAGGCTGAATGGGGGAGTGGTGGAATCAAGTCAAAATCAGCCGACCCTGATATCTAGATCCGGTGAGCAGGTTGGGGAGGGCACAGGTGGGGGAGTTCAGAGAGTCGAAAGGAAAAGGTCGCCAGGGTCAGAGTTGGTAGACGTTGGCCCTTGGCACTCATCCAGTATCTATGTCTTCATCCTCACTAATGGTTGAGGTAAGGATTGAGGTAATCATCATCTATTGTTAGGCTGACATCTACTTGACCGTCAAGGCCAAATGGTTGGAGCACCTTTTGTGTTGTCCAGCTTGGGCTGGCAGACGGGAAGGCAGCCGCCCAGACAGAGTGGCTCTGTGGGTAATATATACTGGGCAGAGTGATGGAGAGAGCCGTTTACCCAGTCTCCTTGAGACGACCCGGGGCATTAATTGAATCGTTACAAAGATATATTGAAGGATATCTTTTTTTTACAGAGTGAAAAATTATGCTTTTGTCTTGACGCTCTCTTAAATACCTTTCAAACATTTTCCCGTCAACTTTAGTATCCCGCCAAGTATTTTCCACCTTTTCTTTATATCTGAATTGCATTGTCCCGCCACCCACCACCTGCCAACCCCTCTTTTACGCTACTGCTACTCTCTGTTCATCATATATGGATAGTCACTTTAACCATGTCTACATGTACATACTACCTCAATCAGCCCGACTAACCGGTGCCTGTATGTAGCCTCGCTACTGTTATTTTTCTATGTCTTTTAACTGTTGTTTTTATTTCTTTACTTACCTATTGTTCACCTAATACCTTTTTTGCACTATTGGTTAGAGCCTGTAAGTAAGCATTTCACTGTAAGGTCTACTACACCTGTTGTATTCAGCGCACGTGACAAACTTTGATTTGATTTGGGTTTCTTTAAGCTGTTTTCTAATGTGCTCTTTCGCCAGGACACTGTTCATTCAGAGGAGCTAGACAACTACACAGCTAACAATCACTTCAAACTGAAGCTGGAAAGACAGCAAACTAGCTGCATTTCATTTGATTTGAAAGATGTTTCCGGTATCAAAGCTTAAGCTTTTATTTCCCGCAGACTGACGTAGTCAGTGGCTGATTAATTAGGGCTGATTTCAAGTTTTCATAACAATCGGTTATCTGCATTTTTGGGTGCCGATTACATTGCAATCCACGGGGAAACTGCATGGCAGGCTGACCACCGTTTACGCGAGTGCAGCGTCAAAAGGACCTAGTAGGTTGCAAGGAGCCACGGTAAGTTGCTAGCTAGCATTTACATTTATCTTATAAAAAACAATCAATCTTCACATAATCAGTACACATGGTTGATGATATTACTAGGTTAACTAGCTTGTCCTGCGTTGCATATAATCAACGTGGTGCCTGTTAATTTATCATCGAATCACAGCCTACTTCAACTTCGCCAAACAGGTGATGATTTAACAAAAGCGAATTGCCGAAAAAAGCACAATCTTTGCACAAATGTACCTAACCATAAACATCAATGCCTGTCTTAAAATCAATACACAGAAGTATATTTTTTTAAACCTGCATATTTAGTTAAAAGAGATTCATGTTAGCAGGCAATATTAACTAGGGAAATTGTCACTTCTCTTGCATTCAGTGCAAGCAGAGTCAGGGTATATGCAACACTTTGGGCCACCTGGCTCGTTGTGAAGTAATTTACCAGAATTTTACATAATTATGACATAACATTGAAGGTTGTGCAATGTAACAGAAATATTTTGACTTAGGGTTGCCACCCGTTCGATAAAATACGGAACAGTTCTGTATTTCACTGAAAGAATAAACGTTTTGTTTTTCGAAATGATAGTTTCCGGATTTGACCATATTAATGACCTAAGGCTCGTATTTCTGTGTGTTATTATGTTATTAAGTCTATGATTTTATATTTGATAGAGCAGTCTGACTGAGCGGTGGTGGGCAGCAGCAGGCTCGTAAGCATTCATTCAAACAGCACTTTCCTGCGTTTGCCAGCAGCTCTTAGCAATGCTTGAAGCACAGCGCTGTTTATGACTTCAAGCCTATCAACTCCCGAGATTAGGCTGGCAATACTAAAGTGCCTATAAGAACAGCCAATAGTCAAAGGTCTATGAAATACAAATGGTATAGAGGGAAATAGTCAACACGTCATAATTCCTATAGTAACTACAACCTAAAACTTTTGAACTGGGAATATTGAACCACCAGCTTTCATATGTTCTGAGCAAGGAACTTAAACGTTAGCTTTTTTACATGGTACATATTGCACTTTTACTTTCTTCTCCAACATTGGTTTTGTAGTATTTAAACCAAATTGAACATGCTTCATTATTTATTTGAGACTAAATAGATTTAATGTATTATATTAAGTTGAAATAAGTGTTCATTCAGTATTGTTGTAATTGTCATTATTTTATATATATATATATATAAATCGTCAGATTAATCAGTATCGGCTTTTTTTGGTCCTCCAATAATCGGTATCGGCGTTGAAAAATCATAAAATCATCGGTTGACCTCTAATTCAGACCCCTTGACTTATTCAACATTTTGTTGTTACAGCCTGACTTCAAAATGGGGGTAGAAGCTGTTCAGGGTCCTGTTGGTTCCAGACTTGGTACATTGGTACCGCTTGCCGAATGAGGCATCAAGTTGTTGCTAACTAAGACTCCCAGTCATCCAATTGTTATAATACATTTGAAGCCATATCCTACCAGCACTGTGGTCAATTTCAGACAAGTGTGGGGACTCGTCATGATAAATCAATGAATGTCTGATTTTTCTTTTAAACTGAGTCTCCATTTGGATATTGGTTAGAATACAATTAGGCTGTGGAAATATTAGCTGAGGTGAGTGCTGCTCATGAGCATCTTGTCTAGTTGGCATGTTGATTAATGCTGATCAGAACATTGTGCCAGCATGTTATGTAGCTTAACAAATGGATGATTTTGTTCTTCAGTCGCTTAGTAGCCTAGGCCTACAGTCTTAATTAATCAATGTGATTTCCTTCTGTATATTTTGTTTTCTGGCTGGGCAAATAAGTAGAGGTGGTATAGCTCATCTATACATTTTTCTATCAGGTGTAGTTCTATTATTTTTGCTTGATCGTGTATAGGCAACTCCAAAAGCCCGCAGAGGTTGTGAAATATGAACACGAGACTCGCATGCTTTTGAAAATATACATTGCTATTATTTTATCGGTATCATGATGAAAATACTCTCAATGTAAGACCCTACGCCTGCTCCCTAACAAAGCAGAGTGGGGATAGGAAAGCGATGAAACATGAATCAAAAAATAATGGTCTTGCCTTGGGCTCAGTTTCAAAATATTGCTTTTATGACAACGGTTCCACAGGTTGCCATGTTGTAAGTTGTGTGGGGAAAATATTATTTGTATTTGTTATTTCTTAGCCTACTATAAAATGTGTTGTCTGTTTATTTCACAAAATAACTAGGCCTATTGATTTCATGTGCATGGTGCAGACATGTCGCCTATAGGCTGCATAGACCAGTAACATAATTCAACTCAAATATGCCATTCTATTCATTTGAAAATGCATTTTTGTATTTTATCTTATGTTTCTTAGGACCTGCCTATTACAAATTAATAATGGATGTCTTTGTGATGCTCTACAGTCAATGGATTTAATAAAATAGACGTCCAGACACATTAGCCCACATCTAGTCCCACTCCAAAACGTGCTGTTGTGCACGGGAGATAAAGAAGGCTCATCCCGGCAAGGATGTGGTAAAGGGACTGAATGAATTGGGTTCTAAAAAACATTGCCTGATTTCTTTTACAGGCAACGTACCGTGAAGGCTGTCTGTAAAGTGTCCCCCGGGCTTTTTGCCGTGATGCTCATTGTAGGCTCTGCAAGGTTCTCACCTCTCCCACTGCTTCTGTCTCCTCTTTATCTTGTATCTCTTGCTCCCCCTTCGGCTCTCTCCAAACCCTCTTCAGTAACCTCCCAACAAGTTCTGGCTGTATGTGTATTTCCTAATGATCAAATACATTCCATTATACTCTCTCTTTCTCGCTCTCTTTTTCTCTCAATTTCAATTATTTCTCTCGCTCTGTCCCTCTCGCTCTCTCCTCCAGGTGCTGGTATCAGTGCAGTCTCTGATCCTGGTGTCAGAGCCCTACTTCAACGAGCCGGGCTACGAGCGTTCACGCGGAACCCCCAGCGGCACACAGAGCTCCCGCGAGTACGACGGAAACATCCGGCAGGCCTCCGTCAAGTGGGCCATGCTGGAGCAGATGCGCAATGCCTCGCCTTGCTTCAAAGAGGTGAGCCCCCCCCCGCCCTGCTATCAGGCTATCCTGCAGTACCTCACCCTTTCAAACATAGTTAGGATACCCTGCATGCTCTTTGAAAGAGGTAAGAGTATTACATAACCCGGAGCCTTCCTCCTGTTACTGTTAACCCTCACCTTTCCTGACACCTCAACCAGACCCACATCAGTGTTTAATAATGCCTCTCAATTCTATTGTAGTAGCATTCTCTGTCATGGATTTCCATAACACTCACTATACTCCTTTATTACTGTAGCTACCAGCCTCTGCTTAATAAAAACGGTCTGATACAGGCCCAAAGTCCTTCACTGTCCTTTATTACAACAGTGGCAGATAATAAATTCAATTTTGATTAATTCCAAGGTAGATAATATCGGCCCCGTATTTGATTTCCTCCTGTCCTTGACACCGGCTGCGCAGGCTGATAGCGCAGTAGATGCAGTCAGTCACCAACTCGGCCTAGAGAGGGAGAGGTGGAGCGAGGGAGAGGATGGGGGAGGGGAAGATGAAGAGGGTATGGGTAGAGGGAAAGAAAGTGAAGCAGAGGGAGATGTGGAGGGTGGTAGAAGAGGTGTTTCTCATGATTTCCTCCAGGCAGGGGAGGCGTGTGTCAGCACCACATACGTGGCCCCTGTGTGGGTGCTGCTGTCTGATGGAGGGAACTTAAGGCACCACAGCCAGATAAACACTGCTCTAGTTAGGCTTCTAACATGTGCTGTGTCTAATCACTCACACTGCGAGCAGATAGAACTCAGCACCCGACATTCCACTCACTCTCTTGTTCCTCTTCTTCTCCTCTCTGTCACATTGTATCTCATTGGCGCTTCATGACACAGCAAGAAATAACTTCTTATTAATGGCATTGTCATTGGCTTTGCTTTGTCGTTCGCCCCTGTGTGCATGTGCACACACACAGCCAACATCGATTTAAAATATTGGATTCTGGGAATGTAGACCTGGATGAGAACACAGAATGAAATTAAGATCCCAGTTGCTTGCTGCTCTGCCAAGCATCTTGGCTTTGCCAAAACAATAATGTATTTTCCGGTCGCTCTCTACCTGCAATCAGAAGAGAGGACAGGATGTCTGTCTGTGGGCCTCAACCTGAGCCTCTGGACCAATGTTTTCCTTTAGACAGACATTATTTAGCAGGCCGTCAGACATGGTGATTAGCCCTGTGAGCAGACCAGACTGGGGAGACAGAGTAGGGATGTGGACCTTTGGAGAGCACTGCCATGTCCTCTATCTCTCATTTGTATAGCGAGACAGGGAGGAAGGCCAGTTGACACTAAAACTGCTGGGCTTTGAGGGACCCCCCCTTCAAGTCATTTTGCCTGCAACATTCTAACAGTGTAATTAATACATTTCATATATGCTATTGCAAAAATTATCATTTGGTTGTGTTAATGACGATCTAAGGTAACATTTAGAATACTCGCCTCCCGAGTGGTGCGGAGGTGCTAGCTGTGCCACTAGAGATCCTGGTTCGAGTCCAGGCACTGTCGCAGCCGGACGCGACCGGGAGACCCATGGGGCGGCGCACAATTGTCCCAGCGTCGTCCCGTTTAGTGGAGGGTTTGGCCGGCAGTGATGTTCTTGTCCCATCGCGCACTAGCGACTCCTGTGGCAATGCCGCCAGGTGCACGGTGTTTCCGCCAACATATTGGTTTGGATGGCTTCTGGGTTAAGCGGCATTGTGTCAAGAAGCAGTGGGGCTGGGTTGTGTTTCGTGGGACGCACGGTTCTCGACCTTCGGCCTCTCCCGAGTCCGTACGCAATCCCGTGACATTTCTCCAAAGAAAAGTATGAATGAACGCTTCCAGCTCATCAAGACAGATCCCAGACAGTGACTCCTTACTCTGTGTGCACCTTAGCCACCGTATAGTCCCTGAAAGGTGTAGCATGTCCATACAGTGTATTTAGGCCCCTTCACTTTTCCCACATTTTGTTATGTTACAGCCTTATTCTAAAATGGAATAAATAGTTTATTTCCTTATCAATTTACACACTGAGCAAAAACAGTATTCAGACCCTTTACTCAGCACTTTGTTAAAGCACCTTTGTCAGTGATTGCTGCCATTCTTCTCTGCAGATCCTCTCAAGCTCTGTCAGGCTGGATGGGAGCGTTGCTGCGTTGTCTTGGCTGTGTGCTTAGGGTCGTTGTTCTGTTGGAAGGTGAACCTTCACCCCAGTCTGAGGTCCTGAGCGCTCTGAAGCAGGTTTTCATCAAGGATCTCGCTGTACTTTGTTCTGTTCATCTTTCCCTCGATCCTGACTAGTCTCCCAGTCCCTGCCGCTGAAAAACATCCCCACAGCATGATGCTTCCACCACCATGCTTCACCGTAGGGATGGTGCCAGATTTACTCCAGACGTGACGCTTGGCATTCAGGCCAAAGAATCTTGTTTCTCATGGTCTGAGAGTTCTTTAGACATGGTCTGGTGCCTTTTGCCAAACTCCAAGCGGGCTGTCGTACCTTTTACTGAGGAGTGGCTTCTGTCTTGCCACTCTACCATAAAAACCGATTGGTGAAATGCTGCAGAAATGGTTGTCCTTCTGGAAGGTTCTCCCATCTCCACAGAGGAACTCTGGAGCTCTGTCAGTGACCATCGGGTTCTTGGTCCCCACTCTGACCAAGGTTGCTCAGTTTGGCTGGGCGGCCAGCTCTAGGAAGAGTCTTGGTGGTTCCAAACTTCTTCCATTTAAGAATGATGGAGGCCTCTGTGTTCTTGGGGACACATGTATTTTTAATACATTTGCAAACATGTCAGCATAGCTGTTTTCGCTTTGTCATTATGGGATATTGTGTGTAGATTGAGGAAAGAAATGTAATCACTTTTAGAATAAGGTTGTAACCTAACAAAATGTGGGAAAAGCAAGGTCTGAATACTTTCTGAATGCACTGGAAACAACGAAAGCTAGTGAGTGCATTGCTGATGTTGTTTGCTTGAGAATTAAAGGCTGCTCTCTGTTGACATTTTGTGTTGATAATTGGCATGTATCATTGTCATCGGCTTGTTCTATCTAAACGGTGTTATCCCATCCTCTCTCCTGTCTCACGTTTAATTTAGTGGTGGCGTGGGCACCTGCACAGTGTGCACCGTTCTGGCTTTTTTGCACTTAGGCCTAGGAGGTGTAGATTATACAGGCCGAGGCTCAGAATCAGAAGAATAATCAGATGTCATGAATCATTTCTTCCCCGCCGTCTGTCGTTTTCATTCCGATCTTGTAGTAACTCTAACACAGCATGTGCTTCCATTCGTCTTGGTCTTCTTGCCATTGTAAATTACACACACTCTCACTATCTACTCTAAGTAGGCCAGAGTAGACTGATAAAACTGCTTGGATTTGGTGGACTGATATAGGGTACATAACATTTTGAGATTACAATTTGAATATACCAATTCAATAGAATGGCCCGTCCTGTTCTTCATTCACAATTGGTGATTAAATAATTATGCATCGTTCGCTTCCCCTCGTTCATCTTCTCCCCCTTCATATTTTACTTCATTTATTTCATCTGTTCTATGTGTGAAATTAGTTTAGGTTCAGTTTCGAGGCAATTATCAGGGTGATTTAACAACTGAGCACGGCACATTCCACTGTCAGGAGAAGGCGCGGAGCAGGCCCTACTATCTGGAAAAGGAGGGTCAACGGGGGAAATCATTCAAAAAAATTACACAACTGGCTATAATTCCAGTTCGGTTTGTCATATTGAGATTCTAACAACGGCAGTGTGTTGTATAGACTTATTTAGGAAAAGTCAAGGACGGAGGGGGGCATGACTTTAAAAATGGCAGAGTAATATTTTGTATTTATTCATGAGCAGTCAAAATGACTGCTTTAACGGTTCTAGTGATAATGCCTGAGAAGCCGGTGTTCGTCTTGGAGCGTCAAACCGTGCTAATATATCCTCCAAACACCGGCTTCGAGAGCATTGACTTTTATGTAATGTGTTACCAACATGTTCAAATAATGATTGACCTTTTTTCATAAAACATTTTATTTTGATGAATTTATTAATAATATTTCCTCCTTCCACTGAATAGTCCCGATACAAATCTAGGGTTGCTACCCAAGCTGGCTGGCCGTTCACTCTGTCAGTTAGGTTGCCAGAGACGCGACCCAGTCGAAGTATTTTTGTTCCATATCTATGGACGCTACTCAGTCGTTCGTTCTAAATGTATCCCTTGCTTGCAAGCTAGGCAAGTACAGTTAAGTTAGTCACGTCAAACAGTGCTGGCAGAATAACAGCAAAATAGCTGCTGCTACTCTCTGTTTATCATATATGCGTAGTCACTTTAACTATACATTCATGTACATACTACCTCAATTGGGCCGACCAACCAGTGCTCCCGCACATCGGCTAACCGGGCTATCTGCATTGTGTCCCGCCACCCGCCAAACCCCTCTTTTACGCTACTGCTACTCTCTGTTCATCATATATGGATAGTCACTTTAACCATATCTACATGTACATACTACCTCAATCAGCCTGACTAACCGGTGTCTGTATGTAGCCTCGCTACTGTTATAGCCTCGCTACTGTATATAGCCTGTCTTTTTACTGTTGTTTTATTTATTTACTTTTACACCTTTTTTTGCACTATTGGTTAGAGCCTGTAAGTAAGCATTTCACTGTAAGGTCTACTACACCTGTTGTATTCAGCGCACGTGACAAACTTTGATTTGATTTGGGTTTCTTTAAGCTGTTTTCTAATGTGCTCTTTCGCCAGGACACTGTTCATTCAGAGGAGCTAGACAACTACACAGCTAACAATCACTTCAAACTGAAGCTGGAAAGACAGCAAACTAGCTGCATTTCATTTCGTTTTACCTGTTTTTCTTTTGACATGAATTTGTATTTATCCATAAAAATTGTGCTGATTCCTGATTTCGTCTGGCTGAGAAGAAATGTCTATCTTATCCTGACAAGTTCATCCTCAATGGGACAGTGGAGGTCAAATTTCAGTATTGAAACGATGTTGTAAATGTCGGAGAGACATACAGCAAGGTTTATACAAATCTCTGCTGTTGAAAACCATATGTGACCCGTTTCAGGTAACTAGGCGTATGTCGCGCATCACTACTTCACATGAGAGCCATTTGAACATAAACTTTGTTTTTTAATCAAAACATTTTTTTTGTCAGAAATGGCTTCTGGAACATGTGAACTTTCATGTGCCTTAATCACAAACTTGAATGCCATCTGTAAATATGGATAAAATTGTTAAATTACAAGCCTAGTTGGTTTAGCCACAGAAAAAGGGAGCAACTTTCCCGCTAGCCATGTCTGTCGGCACATATGCCGCTGACAGGCATGGCAGCTCTGCTTCTAGCTCCTTAGCAACTTTGCAGGATTTTGCCCTGGCCAATATACATAGACCTGGAATCATTGGTCACTAATAATGGAACACTATTCGCTTTAATAATGTTTACATACTGCTTTACTCATTTCATATGTATATACTGTATTCTATTCTACTGTATTTTAGTCAATGCCACTCCTAATATTTATATATTTCTTAATTCCATTTTTTTACTTTTTCGATTTGTGTGTATTGTTGTGATATGTTAGATTTTGCTGCGCTGTTGGAGCTAGAAACACAAGCATTTCGCTACACCCGCAATAACATCTGCTAAATATGTGACCAATCACATTTAAATAGATTTTTTTTAATTGATTTGATTGGCTGAGATAATGAGTGGGCTGGACTTGCCGAGAGATGATTTTGGATTGGTCTGCCATGTAGAACGCTTCTGTCTATAACATGAGCTGGTCAGTATGTGTACGTAATCCTTTCTAACGTGGCTTTTTTGAAAGATATCAGCTAGTGGAACTGCATAAGTCGTGCTCTTCACTTTCTGGAGGACAGAGTTTTGAAATCAGTGGAATTAGAGTATGATAACTAAGGAGATGGGGAAATTCGGGTGTTTGATTGCAAATATGCAGATGGAGTCTAAAAGAGAACACACAAGGTAGCTAGCTACATGTCTAAAAAGACTCCACTATACAAGTAACCATTTCAATAGAATGTTCATGATGTCACTGCGATAGACGTAGCTGGTAAATTCGCTGACGAATTTACGAACGCTAACCACCCGTTGAATATGGCCAGTGTCAGTAAACGTTGGCAAAAAGCGTAATTAGATTGTTCCCAGCAACACAGTTAGTCATCAACGCTCTGAATAACATAAAAACAGCCTAACCAGTCCTGCTAGGGCGAGTAAAATGGTCAGTGAGAGCTGTTCTCTCATTTGTGTCTGGAAGTAGCTAGCAAGCTAGCAAATGTTAGCCAGTTAGCTTGGGTGCTTGACTGCCGTTTTTAGGTCAGAACGCTCGGATCAACCTTACTCCTCAGCCAGAGCGTCCAGTGTGTGTGCTCTGAACACTCCGTATTTACGAATGGACAATCTGAAAACGCTCTTGAGTTTACGAACGCACAGTGCGCACTCTGAGCACACTCTGGCTTTCCAGATAAGATTTATGAACACACCCGTAGTATAAACCAGATTTTAGTCTTGAAATATTATTTTTTTTGTACATGGCCTCGCGTGTGAATCCTTAAAGCGATGCTGAATGGGTGTAGACAAAGAGCTCTCCAGTAGGAACCAAAACGAGCCATTTTCTCAAAAGTGAGGTTACAAGTTTATCAACATTCAAAGCAGAATTACTTTCCCATTGTTCCTCAACTGTAGTGTATGATATACCATTTTGTAGCTCTGAGTCTCTACTTTTATCCAATGTAAAAATCACAATTTCGAATTTTGCTACATAAAACTGAATTGAGCCAGTCGGTAACAAATGCTAGTTTTAAAGAAAGGGGATATAATGTCTAGATGCTTTTTTACAGTGATGATTAAGTTCATAAATTGCCTGGTTGGGCTGAAGAGACCGTGGATTGCGCAGTGAGATGGATCAGTAAATGGGCATTTCACTGTCATAGCCTTAGCCGGTGGTAACTTGTGGAATAGACACCGACTGGAATGCGGTTTTAACCAATCAGCATCCAGGATTAGACCCACTCGTTGTATAAACAAAAATATTATGGAGGCTCGTACGGGATCTTTTTGGCCCCATGTGACCCCATCTCATAGATATAGAACCGTACCTGGAGAAGTCTTCCCCCGAAAAAGATGTAGATTCTCAACAGGATTACCTGGAGAAATGCATCAAACTAGGGGAAGACATTGGCATAGATTGCCTATTGCACAAACAGAAGAATCAGATGTACTGTGTAGTTCATCAAAGACAAATGGTCTCCAATCTGTTGAGGTAGAGGTACTGTTGAAGTACATTGTGTGTGTAAGTGAGTTCAAGACACACACCCAAACTGTCACGTCAGCTGCTCCCAGTAATATTCCATGCTATGTGGTAGAAGCGTGGCAGTGTCATTTTCGGGTCCCAGGGTGAAAATCGTCAGCTTTTGCATGGCAGCAGTCTCTGTAATAAAACCACAGGGATCTGACGTCAGAGCGGCTCAATGTGAAATGGGCCATTGGAGCAGGGAGCTGGAGAAAACGGCAGGTCTCTGCAATAATGCCTTACTGCCCTCCTGAAATTCAATTAAGCTCGTGAGACACTCCTACAATATCCTGCGCTGCCCTTTTCCCATCTGAGCCCATGGCAGAGACACAGAACAAAATACCTGCTGCAAACAGAATAGCTGCGGCACACACATACACACATACAGTAGTAATTGCCTCCGTTTTGATGATGCTGCGAGCTCAGCGCTGTCTCTTTCCGCTCATGTAAACAGTGAAAGCTGTGACACTGTAGACATATTTATTTTTGGTGCCGGGGTATTGTGTGTGAGAATCCAAAATTTCTATGCCCTATTTATAGTCTGAGATGGAGAATAAAAAGCAACCTTGAATAATGCAGCGGGAGATTGTCAGGTGGAATTAGGAACAGCAGGTTGGCCGTTGAAAAATAGATCCTATTTTGTATGTGAGAGAGCGAGCCGGGGGGGGGGTCCCATGCGCGCAGCCTGCTCAAGTGTGAATAGGCCATTAGGGGAGGCTTTGCTGTGGCTGACATCTCAAACCCACCACTCCAAAGCGCTTTCCCTCAGGAGCTTAGCGAGACGGACACCACTGTCCTCTCTTCATAGGTCGGTCCACACAAGAATGGAGCTCATTATCAAAGGGCTTTCCCATAGAAATATAATTCTATATCTATGGGGTATTCACTGTTGTGACGATGGGGGAAGTTATGGGGTCCTTTATGAGACCAGCATGTTGTCTTGACCTCTGCCAGCCCTGACCGGGTCTACTGTATACAGTGTGGTAGAATCACAATCCAAGGACCTCCCAAAGCAGATGGAACTAAGCTACCTTACGTGTTCATTTATCATGTAAACAAGAGGAGGATGCATCAGTGGAGGGACCGCACACACAGTCCTGCTTGCACACTCTGTTAAGGAAAAAAGTAATTGTGTTCAGCACACTCCATTACAGTGCATTATTTCTGGGTTTTAGCGAGACACCTCTGCCCAGTGGGCCCTATCGAGGCTGGGGCGTTAACTCCTCTCTGTGTGACCCGCTAACCCAGCACAGCTTGGTTCAGAATACCGCAGGCTGCTGTATAGTCTGGCTGGAGGTTAGATAGGGCTCCTGTGCTGGGTTTCGTGACAGAGAGAGGGAGAGAAAGCCAAGAGTGGAGGAGTGATGTGCCACAGCCGCCAGGATTTCCATGGCTATGCTGGCAAGGAAATTGATCATTCCCCTAACCTCACATCTCCCCTTCCTTCCCATGGCCCAATTCCGTGGCAGCGACTGCTTGCCTCTGCAGAGTGTCAGTCAAAAGTGACGATGGGGGCTTTAGAATGTCACTGTTTAGTCACCGGGATCTGAGTAGGACCTCGTCTTAGGCAACATGCGGCGAGGGATTCTGCAGGAGTGCTACTGTTGAGCATCTCCTCGTCTCTGTCAGGAGAGGATGACGTGTTGTGCGGGCGACGATTTGAGAATGCTGACATTAACAGACACAAACACACCACTCGACGCTGGGGCAGTGGTGTTGAAGTCAGCGTGAATAAAGCTGGGCTGTTTTTCCTGTCCCAGAGGCCGACCGTCCAGAGGCCATGCCATCTGCCCGGTTGGGGAAGGAGGCCCTCGTTTCTCTCTCTTCCTGCCCCCTTTGCCCACACCATTCTCCCACCCCGGCCTCAGTCCCAGCTGTAGTCACACACTCCCTCCCCCACTGATGCCAAGGCACGTGACTGCAGCTCCAAACTGATTTACCCCTCCAGAGATTTCTGTTGTCCATCTCTACTCCGTTTGAACAGTGGCAGTATTTACGGTGCTGTAGCGTAGTAGACCTGAGCTGCCAGAGTCAGCAGAGGAGCAGACCAGGGGCTTAGCATGCAGCAGTCAGGCACGCTGTGTCAGAGGAGCAGACCAGGGGCTTAGCATGCAGCAGGCAGGCACGCTGTGTCAGAGGAGCAGACCAGGGGCTTAGCATGCAGCAGGCAGGCACGCTGTGTCAGAGGAGCAGACCAGGGGCTTAGCATGCAGCAGGCAGGCACGCTGTGTCAGAGGAGCAGACCAGGGGCTTAGCATGCAGCAGGCAGGCACGCTGTGTCAGAGGAGCAGACCAGGGGCTTAGCGTGCCTGCCTGCTGCATGCTGTGTCAGAGGAGCCTCAGGATGAAAAAATTAATTAATTCTCACCTTTGACCCCTTCGTGCGTGGAGCAAGCAGAAAAACATGGAGACACACGTCTGCCCTCTGGCGTAATGAGTGGACGGCAGCATTACCTAAAAGGTCACTTAGTTCATCTGTAAATAGAGTACACAATCAGCAGACCATGCCAGTGTGTGCATGTATGCGCATTTGTTTGTTTGTATTGTGTGTATCTCACATGGATTGGTTGGTGTTTTTGTGTGTTCAGTATTTGTTCGGCGTACCGGTTACAGGTAATTTGTCAAGACACCCTACTCTGATGGGTACATGTGTTCCATGTTCAGTGACTCTTGGATATGGACACAACGCTTCCATCCATGTGACCAATGTGTGTACTGAAATGCCAAAAGTCACATGTGCAGTGCCCTTACAATACGAAACGCCCCTGGGGATTTAGTCCTTTTTGAATTTGTAAGCATTTCTAAATGGCTATGTTAAATGGAGGTCTACCACATAATGTCAGGCCTAGATCTGCCTCTGGGCTTATGCTTGTAGTATGAGCCTTGTGCACACGTCACCACTGCAGCTCGATATCTGGAAATCTGGGGGAAGTTGCGTAATGCCAGGAGAAAGGTTATAGTTTTTATTTCTATTTGTTTTTCTGTTTTTATTTTAAGTTAAATTTTGTTTCAGTTAGTTTTAAGACCTGATTTGCTAGTTATATTTAGTTCTTGTGTTGCACAGAAAGCATGCGTGAGGCTAGGAGACATTTGTGTTGTATTGTTTTTTAGGATGTCACTTTTTGCAACCTGGGGACAGTAATACATAAGGTGATGTTTCAGGTCATAGGTTAGGTTTAAATTATAAAGTCAATATCAATGTGACTTGAATTTTAATGGATTATCGCCGAGACTGGTGCAAAAAATATGGTGGAAGGAAACTCTCTCCCCCATGTTTACAACAATCCAATGCTTTTTAACTTTAGTAGTACATGTACCTAGAATCACGTTATCTACCTAGACAATCTTTTCCCTGTTAGCGAGTGGTGTCAGAAGCCCCCAACCCAATCAAAAACATGTATACAGTGCCTGTCAAAAGTTTGGACCCCTACTCATTCAAGGGTTTTTCTTAATTTTTTACTATTTTCTACATTGTAGAATAATAGTGAAGACATCAAACTATGAAATAACATGTAGTACTAACCAAAAAAGAGTTAAACAAATCAAAATATATTTTAGATTTTAGATTCTTCAAAGTAGCCACTTTTTGCCTTTTTGCACACTCTTGGCATTCTCTCAACCAGCTTCATGAGGAATGCTTTTCAACAGACTTAAAAGAGTTCCCACACTTGTTGGCTGCTTTTCCTTCACTCTGCAGTCCAACTCATCCCAAACCATCTCAATTGGGTTGAGGTTGGGTGATTGTGGAGGCCAGGTCATCTGATGCAGCACTCCATCACTCTCCTTCTTGGTCAAATAACCCTTACACAGCCTGGGGGTGTGTTGGGTCATTGTCCTGTTGAAAAACAAATGATAGTCCCACTAAGCACAAACCAGATGGGATGGCGTATCGCTGCAGAATGCTGTGGTAGCCATGCTGGTTAAGTGTGCCTTGAATTCTAAATAAATCACACAGTGTCACCAACAAAGCATCCCCACACTATCACACCTCCTCCATGCTTCACGGTGGGAACCACACATCCGTTCACCTACTCTGCTTCTCACAAAGACACAGCGTAGGTAACCAAAAATCTCAAATTTGGACTCATCAGAACAAAGAACAGATTTCCACCGGTCTAATGTCCATTGCTCGTGTTTCTTGGCTCAAGCAAGTCTCTTCTTATTATTGGTGTCCTTTAGTAGTGGTTTCTTTGCAGCAATTTGACCATGAAAGCCTGATTTCATGCAGTCTCCTCTGAACAGTTGATGTTGAGATGTGTCTGTTACTTGAACTCTGAAGCATTTATTTGGTCTACAATCTGAGGTGCAGTTAACTCTAATGAACTTAACTCTGGGTCTTCCATTCCTGTGGCTGTCCTCATGAAAGCCAATTTCATCATATCGCTTAATTGGTTTTGCGACTGCACTTGAAGAAACTTTTAAAGTTCTTGACATTTTCAGAACTGACTGACTTTCATGTCTTAAAGTAATGATGGACTGTCATTTCTCTTTGCTTTTTTGAGCTGTTCTTGCTATAATATGGACTTGGTATTTTACCAAATAGGGCTAACTTCTGTATACCACCACTACCTTGTCACAACACAACTGTTTGGCTCAAACTCATTAAGAAGGAAAGAAATTCCACAAATTAACAAGGCACATCTGTTAATTGAAATGCATTCCAGGTGACTACCTTATGAACCTGGTTGAGAGAATGCGCAAAGGGTGGCTACTTTGAAGAATCTGAAATATAAAATATATTTTGATTTAACACTTTTGGTTACTACATGATTCCATGTGTTATTTTATAGTTTGTCTTCACTATTATTCTACAATGTAGAACATAGTCAAAGTAAAGAAAAACCCTGGAATGAGTAGGTGTGTTATAACTTTTGACTGGTATTGTATATATAATTTATTTTTGGTTGGGGACTGCGGGGGTGCGTCCTTCGCCACTGCTGTTAGGCCTAGCTTGTGCATCCCTATCTATTTGAAACATCTGCATTTACCCACCAGATTCAGTAGCTTTAAAAACCCTTATTTCATGATGGTTTTTATTTTATTTTTGTTTGTTTTGATGACAAGGATAGTTTTAGTTTTTGTGACGGGTTTGTTAATTTTATTTCAGTTTACTAAATCGTTTTTTCATGATTAGCTTTCATTTTAGTTTGCTATAATAACCTTGGCCGGGAGTAGGAGCACTTTGTTTGTAAATGGCTGCGAGGGAGGTGACCGTACCTACCGATCACTCTCCCACGTTTACCCACCATTGTGACCTTGAAGGATTCACGGCAATCATCTGGGGTGCATCGGATAAATAATTCGAAGTAAATCAAGCAGGAGAGGAGAGCGCAGCCCCAGCCCCATTCTCCAGATTGATCCTGGTAAATAATAAACCAGCGGCCATGACAACTAATCCCCCAACAATAGTTGTGAAACGGAAAGTGAAGAGCAGTAGCATCCAGATTTGTCTGCCACAGAGACTCATGCTGGGATGAGGGATGGAGGGGTCGGGGGGTTGGTATTGAGGAGTGGTGTGTGTAGATTGACATCACTGACACATCACTCATCGCAGCATGTGTTGGGTAAGGGGTGGCTGGATGGAGCACAGAGCAAGGCTTGCTGTGACATCAGAGAGACCTGGTGATAAACACTCCCAGACCCACAGTGTGGAGTGTGAGAGACTTGACTGAGAAAGCAGGTTGCCAGCCAATCCTGCTCCATTCAAATAGAGAGCTGCCTCTCAATAATTAAGACTATCTAGATCGCCACACAGTTCAATACTAGGCTACATCTCATCTAATCTATCTAATCTTGGTCTCAGTGAAGAGCCAATTCTGCCCCTCTGTCTTTTTTCTGATTTGTTGGTTCATTTCTTTAGCGGGTGTAACAAATAGTCATGTCAGTCATGCTTTGTTTTGACAGGATTGATTTACCCATGTTTCTGGATCTGCTCGATCCTATAGTCATTGTATTGTGTTCCGTGCCTACCAGCAATCATCCTGCTATTTGATTATACTCATTTAATCAGATTAATCTCTGGTAAACTCTAGCAATCCACATAGGCTGAAGACAGAGGTTGGTTCTTGGTTGTTAGGCATCTCAAGCACACACACACACACACAGTGTATTGATATTGGAGATCTGATAGCCCCTGGGTTTTTCCATTGCTAATGCTTTTTGCTTATGAATAATTTGATGTTCCTACTTGTACCCAGCCTCTCAGGCTCTGTGCAGACCTGGAGAACTCAGTCAAGGGTAACGTTGCAGAGCACTCCTCCAAACTTTTTCAGTGGAGAGATGGTGCTTATATTTATTAAGTTAACGCTGCACTTCAGATCAGCCTGCCTGCCCAGATCCAACTCCCTTCCCAGTCAGTGAAATAAGACCAGTCCTCATGCTGCTCCCTGTTGCAGAGGGAAACTTTCAGAAGTTTCGGTGTGTTGCCTGTTCAGAAATATGCCCAACAAAGAAATGGTATTAGTTTCAGTGTCATTGCACTCACCCTTTGTCATTTACAGTGTGAACCATGGGGTATTTCAAGGGATTTTATTTCCAAAGCTGGCTGGCTCTCACTTCACCATTGCATAATCTGGGCCATTGGACAGCGGTTTAGTAATGTTACATTAGGATTATATTGAAGGCAGAACAAAGGGCAAATTTGATTGAATTATCCGTGCATTATACTCATTGTCCTCCAATGTGTCATGGAAGTAACATTTACATTTCCCAGCATATTTTATGCATTCCATAGCCTATAACTATAACATGCGTACAGGAAAAACTCCTGGCCCTACTAAATGGCTGTAAACCAGAAATGAGTTTCAATAATGTTACTGCTGGTAAATGTGCTGCATGTTTTTTCTGAGACTCATGGCTGTTCTAATCCACAGGTGATCCACAAACACTTCTACCTGAAGCGGGTAGAGGTCATGGCGCAGTGTGAGGAGTGGATCGCAGACATCCAGCAGTACAGCAGTGACAAGAGAGTGGGCCGCACCATGTCCCATCACGCTGCTGCATTGAAGGTAAACAAATGCACTCTTCAGCTACAGGAGAACCTTGCACCATATCAGAATGTTGTCCTTCACCACAGAAGGTAACACCTCATCCCCCTTTCACTTACGTTTACACACACAAGCACACACAGTTCTGGTTTGTGTTAATGAGGTCTGAATTGGTCCCTCAGGGCGACATCCCTGATGTTTATGCATGGTGGACAGGCTTGATTCATGCCACAGCTGGCTTCCCCCTCTGACCGTCGTGAGGTGGCCCGAGCAGATAAGGGGCCGACGTCCTACTTCACTCAGCGCTCACTGGCAGCAAGGCTCCCTTCTTCCGGCTGTTAATAGCCACAATTAATACCCAGTGTAAATAATCTCCCAGACACCCTGATAAAGAGTAAAGGACCACAGCAAGCTGCTCACATTGCTGTGGCAGCACCCAGTGCTGTTTTTAAAGCAGGGCCACAGAGTTCTTTGTAGTCCCAATATCTTCAGGGCTTTTTTTCTCTTGCTCCAGCAAATAGGTTCAGATTCTGAAATGATGGGTTGATCTTTAGTGCACGTTCTTG
Organism: Salvelinus alpinus; assembly: GCF_045679555.1. Classification (NCBI taxonomy): domain Eukaryota; kingdom Metazoa; phylum Chordata; class Actinopteri; order Salmoniformes; family Salmonidae; genus Salvelinus; species Salvelinus alpinus. The sequence goes on from NC_092117.1 coordinate 14,392,338, forward strand.
ATTCCTTTCTCCTGGTATTTTTTTTTAAGGTGATGTGTGAGAAGTGGTCCCTTTTTTCATGACTTAAGTGGTATCCAAGATACTCTGCTTTGGCAGTGAAAGGGCAACTGGAATGGATTAATGTGAGCTCCATGTGTATTTTAGACAACTTAAATGGTGGGTTTGAAGTTTGTATTGGTTTGGAAGAGCATTTAGTTCACAGGCTTTGTCATTATTGTTGGGAAGAGTATACATCTGTTTCCTCATCAGAGCCCATGTTTGTACTTTCCTCCTCACAGCATATAGTAGCTCTGAACTGAGCCCTATGTGATAACTCTGTCCTCTTTCCCCATCCAGAGGCACACGGCCCAGCTACGAGAGGAACTGCTGAAGCTGCCCTGCCCTGAGGGCCTGGAGCCTGACGGGGAGGAGTTCTCAGACAAGAGTGCCGCCCTCGTGGTCAAGGAGCTGCCCAATCAGGATGCGGAGAAGCCGAGTGGCAGCCAAGACGGCACCTGCAGTGAGGGCCCGCTATGAGTCCCGCCCCTCCTTGCTCCCCTCCACCCTAAGCTGCGGCCACTCCTCCTCACAACTATTACTATTGTTATTAAATAGACTTTGACGGCTTCGAAGCACAAGCCACCATTTTGTCAATATTTGTATGTAAGAATCTAATTATGTAATGGCTGAATAAAGAGGACAAAAAAACTAGATGAGAATGAAACAGCTTACAAACCAACAAAAATAAGACAAAACTCCGAACTATGCTATGCCCTTAAGGAAACAGTCGACAAACAAATTACCTTTTTATTTTTACCTGTAAAACAGTGTAAACTCTTTGTGCTTTTTTTTTTTCAATTGTGAAATAACCACTGATTGGTATGTTATTAAATTTGTTTATGTATACATAATGACAGAGGAAATCACTGAATATATAAGGGAACTAGCCTACCATTTAGAGAATAATGTTTACTGAATGTTCATTTCAATTGTTTGGACTGTTAGTGCAAGGACAGTTGTAACCAGGAATATATTGGTCGTTCTTTAAGTATACTATTTAAAAGAAAACATACACTTTCCTGAATTTGAGAAATCTTCTGGTTGCCCATTGACATCGCTTTTTTGATTTCTACAGGATCCTGTAAACTTCAATAAAGGCTGAAATATACATTCTTAATTGCAATGATTACTTGTTACCCTTTTTACAGGCTGTTCAAAAACGCTATGAGCAAGTTTTTTTTGCCTCTAATTCTCAATGCAAGTTTAATAAATGCAACCTGTTTTACTTTTCCCGGATATATACATTGATCTGATTTTGTAGATAAGAGTCTGAGTATGTAAGATGTTTGGGATATGTACCGGTATGTGAAGGCTTCTGAATGTGTGACTTTGTGCGTTTTCAACAATCCCACTAAGATACAAAACTGCTATGTGCCTTTTATCAACATTGACATCATACCGAATACTTTGAAAAAGCTAATTCACTGATTATTTGACATTTCTACACATTGATCGTTCCGCTCTGTCTGAAAAAGGTTGATTCCGGTGAAAGAAAAAGCACTTAATATTTTACTCACTCCCGGTTCAGTCACATACTCCTTTTGGTAGGACATTAAATGGAGCTTGAAAATGTGGATTGATTGTGCAAATGCTTCTTTCTGCGTTGTTGAACACAACTTGGACTTGAACCTCTTAAGGAAAACATGGTACCAATCCACATGGGAGCATAAGCTGCTACTGTAAAGTGACTTGGAAGGCCCAGTGCTTATTTTCAGTGCAGGGAAATGGGCCATCTATATGGGTGAAATATTAAACTGAAGTATTTAGATGTTTTTTTTTTGTCTTTGCTGGTGCAGTTTGTCGCCATCCGCAGCTAACTGTCAGTCCTCTGTTCTCCTATCCTCCTTACCATAAGAGAAGCTTATATCGGCTTGTGCATTTCACTGTCGTGGAACGAAATTACCAAAGTCAACATCCAGCTTGATTCAGTGTGAATTGGCTGGCTGTATGTTGCCTTAGGTGTCTCCTAAGCAAATATACACAGAGTGGACATAACATTAAGAACAATGTCCTAGTATGTAGTTGCTCCTCCCCCTTTGTCCTCAGAACAGCCTCAATTAATTGGGGCATGGACTCTACAATGTGTCGAAAGCATTCCACAGGGATGCTGGCCCATGACTCCAATGCTTCCCACAGTTGTGTGAAGTTGGCTGGTTGTCCTGAGGGTAGTGGACCATTCTTGATACTCACAGGAAATGTGAAAAGCTCAGCAGCGTTGCAGTTCTTGAGACACACCGGTGCGCCTTGCACCTACTACCGTACTCAAAGGCACTTAAATATTTTGTCTTGCCCATTCACCCTCTGAATGGCACACATACACAATGTCTTAATTGTCTCCAGGCTTAAAAATCCTTTATTAAACGGTCTCATCCACTTCATCTACAATGATTGTAGTAGATTTAACAAGTGACATCAAAAAGGGATCACCTGGTAAGTGTCATGGAAAGAGGTGTTCGTAATGTTTTAGAAACTTGGTGAGTATATATCAGTGTATCTTCACAGTTCTATATGAAGACTAAGCAACATTGAGCCTCTTAAACCTTTTCCTGTTATCCCTTTCCCAAAAAGTTCTGCCTTTGGGAATGCCTTTTGTTGCTCTTGTACAGCAAGCTTGGATAAACAGGGATTATGGTGTAGAATAAAGGAGAACAGCACAGTGGATGCACTTCTGTGATTTATCCCTACCACTATACATTATTCATCTTATGCTTTAAAACTCAGTGAAATAGGAGAAATAGCTACTGGAAAATGCATGGAGTGTAAAGCTCTGCATGCAGAATCAGCAATGGAATGCAATAAGCCTACGGGCTACACAGAGTACACGCAGCAGTGTTTGAACCAATTGTTGGGAATCTGAACCCAAATCACACCAATACTAGACAGGTGAACAGAGTTTGATGCGGTTCGTTTTTCAATCAGATTTTTGATCACATGAACCCTGTATTGCAATATATTACCCTTTCACCAATGTTTTGATTGTATACTGAACAAAAATATAAATGCAACAATTACAACAATTTTACTGAGCTACAGTTCATGTAAGGAAATCTGGAAATTGAGGCCTTAATACATCCTAATTGGTGCATTGGGAATGTATTCAGACCTCTTGACTTTTTCCACATTTTGTTACGTTACAGCCTTATGCTAAAATTGATTACAACGTTTTTTTACCTCATCAATCTACACACAATACACCACAATGACAAAGAAAATCAGGTTGAAATACACATTTACATAAGTATTCAAACCCTTTACTCAGTACTTTGTTGAAGCACCTTTTGCAGCGATTACAGCCTTGAGTCTTGGGTATGACGCTACAAGCTTGGCACACCTGTATTTGGGGAGTCAGGTTGGATGGGGAGTGTCGCTGCACAGCTATTTTCAGGTCTCTCAAGAGATGTTAGATTGGGTTCAAGTCCAGGTTCTGGCTGGGCCACTCAAAGACATTCAGAGACTTGTCCCGAAGCCACTCCTGTGTTGTCTTAGCTGTATACTTAGGGTCGTTGTCCTGTTGGAAGGTGAAGATTCATCCCCGTCTGAGTGCTCTGGAGCAGGTTTTCATCAAGGATCTCTCTGTACTTTGCTCCGTTTGTACTTTGTACTTTGCCTTGATCCTGACTAGTCTCCCAGTCCCTTCTGCTGAAAAACATCCCCACAGCATGATGCTGCCACCATGTTTCACCGTAGTGATGGTGCCAGGTTTCCTCCAGACGTGACTCTTGGCATTCATGCCAAAGAGTTCAATCTTGGTTTCATCAGACCAGAGAATATTGGCAAACTCCAAGCTGTCTATCATGTGCCTTTTACTGAGGAATGGCTTCCATCTGACCATCATAAAGGCCTGATTGGTGGAGTGCTGCAGAAATGGTTGTCCTTCTGGAAGGTTCTCCCATCTCCACAGAGGAACTCTGGAGCTCTGTCAGAGTGACCATCAGGTTCTTGGTCACCTTCCTGACCAAGGTCCTTCTCCCCCAACTGCTCTGTTTGGCCGGGCGGCCAGCTCTAAGAGTCTTGGTGGTTCCAAACTTCTTCCATTTAAGAATGATGGAGACCACTGTGTTCTTGGGGACTTTCTATGCTGCAGAATTCTTTGGAACCCTTTCCCAGATCTTTGCCTCGACACAATCCTGTCTCTTTGCTAAAATGTCTAAAAACATGTTTTCGCTTTGTCATCAAGGGGTATTGTGTGTAGATTGATGAACATTTTTTATTTAATCAATTTTAGAATAAGTATGTAAAGGAACAAAATGTGGAAAAAGTCAAGAGGTCTGAATACTTTCCTAATGCACTGTATATTCAGAGCCATATCCCTGTAATGCTTAGAGAAGATCTAATGTCAAGCGTGATTGGAGTGCTGTGGTTGCAGGTTCACCTGCCTCATCTAAAGCCTATTATTTTGGGGTGTTGCTATAGGCCACCAAGTGCTAACAGTCAGTATCTAGAAAATATGTGTGAAATGCTTGATAATATATGTGATGTAAACAGACGTCTACTTTCTTGGGGACCTAAATATTGACTGGTTTTAATCAAGCTGTCCGCTCAAGAGGAAGCTTCTCACTGTAACCAGTGCCTGTAATCTGGTTCAGGTTATTAATCTATTTTCCAGGGTGTTTACAAATACTACAGGAACAAGATCATCCACATGTATTAATCACATTTTTACTAATACTGTAGAACTTTGTTCTAAAGCTGTATCTGTACCCATTGGATGCAGTGATCACAATATAATGGCTATATTCAGGAAAGACAAAGTTACAAGAGCTGTGCCTAAAATAGTGTATAAGAGATCATATAAAATATTTTGCTGTGATTCTTATGTGGATATTTGTTGGTCTGATGTGATTAATAAGGAGCATCCGACACTGCACATGATGAATTTAGGAAATTGCTTCTTCCAATTATTGACAAATATTCACCTGTTAAGAAACTGACTGTTAGAACTGTTAAGGCTCCATGGATTGATAAGGAATTTAAAAACTGGATGTTTGAAAGAGAGTGAGTGGCTAATAAGTCTGGCTGCACATCTGACTTATGTGACTAAACACAACAAAATTAAAACTGTATTATGAAGCAACGATATAAAGAATGGAGTACTTTATATTAAATAATGAGCAGAAATACAAATTCAACTCCATCTTTCAATGAATCAGATGGCTTATTCATGACAAAACCATTTGATGTTGCCAATTATTTGAATGATTGCCCACTTTGCCAATGATGTAAACTTAGGCAGGAAATGTCAACAACGTACAGTGAGCGTATTCATGCATTAAAAAAACAAATCATTAAAGAAAAGCATAAGTTAGAATTTTGTAAAGTTAGTGTGGGAGAGGTAGAAACATTGTTATCGATCAATAATGACAAACCTGGCATTGCAACTTAGATGGAAAGCTACTGAAGATGGTAGCTGACTCTATGCTCTCTCCTATCTGTCATATCTTCAATCTGAGTCTAGAGGAAGGTGTTTGTCCTCAGGCCTGGAGGGAAGCCAAAGTCATTCCGCTACCCAAGAGTGGTATCAGCTTGTTGCCAACTCTTAGCAACCTGTTGTAAAAAATAGTTTGACCAAATACAATGCTATTTCTCTGTAAACAAATTGACAGACTTTCAGCATGCTTACAGAGACATGTACTGCACTGACATAAATGACTGATGATTGGTTGAAAGAAATTGATAAAACACTACATCACAAAAAGTATGTGGACACCTGCTCGTCAAACATCTCATTCCAAAATCATGGGCATTAATATGGTGTTGGCCACCCCTTTGCTGCTATAACAACCTCCACTCTTCTGGGAAGGCTTTCCACTAGATGTTGGAACATTGTTTCAGGGACTTGCTTCCAATTAGCCACAAGAGCATTAGTGAAGTCGGGCACTGATGTTGGCCGATTAGGCCTGGCTCGCAGTCGCCAGTCAAGTTCTTCCACACTGATTTCGATTAACCATTTCTGTATGGACCTCGCTTTGTGCATGGGGGCATTGTCATGCTAAAAAAAGAAAGGGCCTTCCCCAAACTGTTGCCACAAAATTGGAAGTACCGAATAATCTAGAATGTCATTGTATGCAGTATCATTAAGATTTCCATTCACTGGAAGTAAGGGGCCTAGCCCGAACCATGAAAAACAGCCCCATACCATTATTTCTCCTCCACCAAACTTTACAGGTGCATTCGGGCAGGTAGCGTTCTCCTGGCATCCATCAAACCCAGATTAGTCCATCGGACTGCCAGATGGTTAAGCGTAATTCATCACTCCAGAGAACGCTTTTCCACTGCGCTATAATCCAGTGGCTGCGAGCTTTACAACACTCCAGCCCACGCTTGGCATTGAACATTGGTGATCTTAGGCTTATGTGCGGCTGCTCGGCCATAGAAACCCTTTTCATGAAGCTCCTGATGATGTTGCTTCCAGAGGCAGTTTGGAACTCGGTAGAGTGTTGCAACCGAGGACAGACAGATTTTTATGCGCCATGCGTATCGCACTCGGAGGTCCCGTTCTGTGAGCTTGTGTGGCCTACCACTTCGTGGCTGAGCCGTTGTTGCTCCTAGACGTTTCCACTTCACAATAACAGCACTGACAGTTGACCGGGGCAGCTCTAGCAGGGCATCCTATGACGGGGCCACGTTGAAAGTCACTGAGCTCTTCTGTTGTAAGGCCATTCTACTGTCAATGTTTGTCTATGGAGATTGCATGGCTGTGTGCTCGATTTTATACACCTCTCAGCAACGGGTGTGGCTGAAATAGCCGAATCCACTAATTGGAAGGGTTGTCCACATACATAGTGTAAGAAGATTGTGGGAGCTGTGCTGTTAGATTTCAGTGCAGCCTTTGATTACCTGTTGTTGAGAAAACGTATGTTTTATGGATGTTCAACCTTATTGTGGATTCATAGCTATCTATCTAATATAACTCAGAGGGTTTTCTTTCATAGAAGCCTCTGTAAAGTCAAACATGTAGGGTGTGGTATACCGCAGGCCCTCTTCCCTTGTCTATTTTTTATTTGTTTTATTCTTTTGTCCTCTTCGGAGGACACACATCTTTTTTTCTTAGCTTTTCTGCTACATATACATTTGACATATATATTTTCTATTTTCACCAATGACCTGTAACTGGCATTAAATAAAGCCTGTGTGTCCTTGTATGCTGACAATTCAACCATATACGTGTCAGCAACCACAGCAAATGTAGTCACTGCAACCCTTAACAAGGAGTTGCAGTCAGTTTTGGAATGGGTGGCCAGTAATAAACTGGTTCTGAACCTCTCTAAAACTAAGAGCATTGTATTTGGTACAAATCATTCCCTAAGCTCTAGACCTCAGCTGAATCAGGTAATGAATGGTGTGGCTTTTGAACAAATTGAGGAGACTAAATTACTTGGTATTACCTTAGATTGCAAACTGTCATGGTCAAAACATATAGATTCAATGGTTGTAAAGATGGGTAGAAGTCTGTGCATAATAAAGGGATGCTATGCTTTTTTGACACCACACACCAGAAAGCAAGTCCTGCAGGCTCTAGTTTGTCTTATTTTGATTATTGTTTAGTCATGTAGTCAAGTGCAGCAGCTGGTCCAGAACAGAGCGGCACATCTTGCTCTTCATTGTAATCAGAGTGCTAATATAAATACTATACCTTTGCCTTTGATTAATGGAAAAGGAAACTCTCTCTCCTTTTCAAACAAGCATTGCAGAGCTGGTTACAATGTCAATTTCATCCCCCAGAAAAGATAGAACAAATATAACAGATATTATGGTTGAACTGAAATGTGCTGGTTGATAAAAGACCTGTATTTATGGAAAATATGTTTGAACATTTTATTTTGTTTTTAAATTATATTGTAAATAGGAATGGTACAGTTATGTCTTTCATGAAGCTATCGGAATTGTATGGGAAGGTCTGCTCAATCCAAGAATACAACCAACTGATTATAGCATTACCCCAAAAATGGAGGAGGCGGGTGGCAGCGGGAGGAGGTAGGGAACTGGTCTGTCTGCCCAATATAAAGGATCGAAACTGTCAGAGGAACTAAAAATATGATAAATAGGAAAGTATAACAGTTTCATTTGAGGACCAAGATGTTGACAGCTGTGCAATACAGATTGTAAAATAGCTAGGAAGAGATTTTTGATGTACCGATTCCATGGCACAGGGTTTATGTGTTGATATATAAAATTATGCAAGATTCAAGACTTTGTGCTTTTCAGCTAAAATTATTGTACAGCATTCTTGCCACCAAATAAATGTAGAATATTTGGGGCATACAATCATTGCAGCTCTGCAGATTTTGTTGTAAGGATACAGAATCAATAGACCATTTGTTCTGGTATTGCCCTCAGGTTCAGGAATGTCTGAAAAAACACAACATTAATCTAAAATTTAACCTTAGAAATAACATTGTTGAGAGATCTGGTTAGTCGATTGCTAATATACTAATACTCTTACTGAAAGTATTTATTTTCAACTCACAATATGTGGATTCTATTCGATTAGATAGATTCAAATTGTATGTTAAACATCACAGTATAGTTGAAAGATATAGAGTATGACGCGTAGAAATCCGAAGAGGGTGGCCAGCATTGATAGGTGGGATGGGCTGTGGGAACTGAGGGTTGAGATATGGAACTGGAGACGAGTGGGAGTGGAGTTGTTGGGCGGGGGACAGAATGACAGTCAAATATAAAAATACAAAAAATAAATTCTAAATAAAACAACAACAAAAAAGCCTGTTTGATTGATACTGAGGGGAAACGCAGTTACATCCAATGCCTGTTTGCCTGAGGCTGATGCTGCGCAGGTGCTTGTACACGAGTACACATGCATACACACACAATCGCATTCAAACATACACGTGTGCACACACACATACACACATGTAAATAGTGCAACACATGCACTTAAACGCATTCAGTCGGCCCTGCTGTTTAGATTTCTATTGTCATTGATGTCTTTTTTTTGCATTGTTTTCTGTTTTCAATTTTTTTTCTCTTTTGTTCATTTTGGTTGAGGGACAGCTCTCTGGGAACTGTGGGGGGGATCTTGGATGGTTGAGGGGCAGCTCTCTGGGAACTGTGGGGGGGATCTTGGATGGTTGAGGGGCAGCTCTCTGGGAACTGTGGGGGGGATCTTGGATGGTTGAGGGGCAGCTCTCTGGGAACTGTGGGGGGGATCTTGGATGGTTGAGGGGCAGCTCTCTGGGAACTGTGGGGGGGATCTTGGATGGTTGAGGGGCAGCTCTCTGGGAACTATGGGGGGGATCTTGGATGGTTGAGGGGCAGCTCTCTGGGAACTGTGGGGGGGATCTTGGATGGTTGAGGGGCAGCTCTCTGGGAACTATGGGGGGGATCTTGGATGGTTGAGGGGCAGCTCTCTGGGAACTGTGGGGGGGATCTTGGATGGTTGAGGGGCAGCTCTCTGGGAACTGTGGGGGGGATCTTGGATGGTTGAGGGGCAGCTCTCTGGGAACTATGGGGGGGGGATCTTGGATGGTTGAGGGGCAGCTCTCTGGGAACTATGGGGGGGATCTTGGATGGTTGAGGGGCAGCTCTCTGGGAACTATGGGGGGGGGATCTTGGATGGTTGAGGGGCAGCTCTCTGGGAACTGTGGGGGGGATCTTGGATGGTTGAGGGGCAGCTCTCTGGGAACTATGGGGGGGGATCTTGGATGGTTGGTGGCCTGGCGGTTGGGAGCTTGGGCCGGTGGCCGATAGGTCGCTGGTTCGGGTCCCCGATTTGACTTGATGAGAAAATGAAAATGCTTGAAAATGACCAGTGGGCGGGCGAATGGCGCCTTATAAGGACGAGAGGGGCTCGCCTCATTTGCCAGATGTGTGATTGGTTCTTCGAGGCCGTCAGTGATCCGCTAAGCGAATCCCGATGTGAGACTCATATTATAATAGAATCGGGGTTATGCAAGTAAGGAGAGAGCAGCTTCACAGCTTTTTTAGGTGGGGGTGGTGTGGGTTGGTTATCAGTTAGCTAGCAAGGTTGATGGCCAAGGTTATCTGCCAGTGTGCACAGACTTGCTTTCAACAAAAGGTATTCTGTTCTGAAAGAGCCCAGCTCAGTCCTTTCCTGCAGGACTGACTGAGGTAATGTTTCATGGACTCTCCAAGAGCAGAAGGCCAATCCGCAATAGGCTTCCAAACAGACATAATTCAGACTGCAACAATGAAAGTCAACATCTCCCTATAATCATCTCCCCAAGCACGAACACACCCTCCTTTGTATACTTTTATAGAGCAGTAAAAAACAAACATAGTGGTGTCTGGGGATTTTTTTTAATGATTTCTCCTCACACACTCCTTTGGTAATCAATGTGAGAACGGTGTGTGTGTGTGTGTGTGTTGGAGCAATGGTTTGGCAGCCCAAACTTCAAACAGCATCTGCGCACTGCAGGTGTCACTGCTTGTCTTTAACAGAAAATATTTCGTTTTTTTGAAACATAGTCTTGAAAAATAGCTTTCATCAGTTGAATAGTAGCGTTTCCTTGACAGGTATGTAAATTGGAAGCAGGTCTCTGGAAAGGTAAATCAGACTGTAAAAGCATCTATTCACCGTGGTCTCTCTTCCGTACTTCAAACCCACTCCAACGAGCCCTTTGAAGGGCCTTCACTTTGCCTGTGAACAATTCCATAATGTGCCCAAACACTCGTCTCTTGAATGTCATGCACGAAGAGGAGGAAGGGGAGGATGGGGAAAGGGGGGGGGGGGCAAGTGCTGGAGAAAACAAACCTTAGACTAGATCCTCCCGTGCACTGAGAAAAACAGCCGAGAGCTCTATCAATGCGCCATGCTGCTGCTGGGGCTCTGAATCATTTAGATGTTGTTTTTGGCTCATGTCAAACAGTGGGCTTACTCACTGACTCTATCTCCAGGAGCAGTGTACGGTACAAGACGCTCACTGTAGTAAACCACTGACAGCGGAGAAAAGGTCAGCCAGGATAATTTTCATTAGGATTCAATGTGCTCAGCACGACTTAAAGGCTTTGCATGGTCAATCTGACTATCTGCATCAGCCGTACAGCATTTACTGCGATATGGCCTCTGTGGAAGTGAGGGCATTCAATACTTCTTGCACTTCGAGGAGCAGAGCAGAGCTGTTGTGAAGGAAGTTAGTTATCAAGGAAGTGAGTTTGTGTTTACACAGGACCTCCTGCCCCCACCTACCGTCAACCAATCATGTCAATCCGGAACTATACGGAGCCCTCCGTATTGTTACAAAAATTGGTAGGCACACGGCATCGCCATACGGAGCTCGATTTGGCCTCTGCAACCCCCCAGAGGCTCCACAATTGCGTCACACCCTTCATACGGAGCCTCCAGACATCATTCCCGGATCAAGCATAAATCCGCTATTACTGTCGCACTCAAGGAAATATTTTGTGCGAGGAGCTCTGACACATAAAGGCTGTGACTGTAGTAGTGCTTTCATGATCATTTATCATTAGTGACCTTGTGTTGCAGGGTCATGTTCTTCACTACATCACTACTGTTCTCATCCCATGAAAGATCAAACAATAATGTAGGGTAATTAACCTATGTCAAGTAGAATCCCTGCTCTTACTCCCATTCGAGGCACAGTACTCCACGTTTTGGTGGGGATAGGCAGTGCCTCACCTGCATGCTTCCAGTCAATTCCTGTAACTCATATGCCCTTGACCTGAACCTTTCCTACTGCACGCACACATAGACACAGACACTAACTCCCTCTGGGAGTCACTTAGCATGATCAAGATAAATCACCCATCTGATTTTAATAAGGAGGAGACGCTTCTAATTCCCCCTAGGACCCTACAGAAAGATGACAGATTGCCCGAAAGGTATTAAGTCAAAGGCTCAACACGTCATCACACAACACAACCCATATGGTCACCTGAGTAGTTGTCATGTTATATATGTGTTGTCACGCCCTGACCTTAGTATTCTTTGTTTTCTTTATTATTGTTGGTTAGGTCAGGGTGTGACAAGGGTGATATATGTTTTTTGGCCTGTCTAGGGTTTTTGTATGTTTATGGGGTTGTTACTAGTCTAGGTGTTTTGTATGTCTATGGTTGCCTAGATTGGTTCTCAATTAGAGGCAGCTGTTTATCGTTGTCTCTGATTGGGAACCATATTTAGGCAGCCATATTCCTTGAGTATTTCGTGGGTGATTGTCTATGGTTAGTTGCCTGTGTCAGCACTATTATTATATAGCTTCACGTTCGTTTTGTTGTTTTTGTATAGTTCGTTCTGTGTTCTTTCTTCAGTAGAGAAGATGTATTCAAATCACGCTGCGCTTTGGTCTCATCGCTATATCGAACGTGACATGTGTATTTTATTACCTTTTGTCATCCAACCATTCAATCTTGAAACAAAACAGATAAAGAGATGCCAGTTCCAGCCAAATATGGCTACTGGAGTATGGGCGAGTGTGTGTGTTGAAAGGAGTGGGTGCATGGAAAGCAAATCTGGTAATTGGGCAGATTTGTCGTCACTCAAGACCGTTTTGCATGGCTGATTGGGCATGCTGACCTGAGGTGCTTCCTATCACGGTCGAGTCACCGGCGGTAGATAATGTCGCCATATTTGTCCCTCCCATGATTTTATTACAAGTAGGATAGCAGCCTATACCACAAGTAACTAATATTGATAACCATCTACATGTCACCTTGATACATACATAGAGTCTACTACTCAATGGGGAGGGCAAGAATGGCAACAAAACCGGGACACAGCGCCCTTCGGTCCACTTCCGCTTGCCAAGCACTGTTCGGTAACAGCATGGGAAGTAGCTACCTAATAGCCAAAATCAGGGTGACAGTTACTGTAAGCACATGCATACAATGCATAAGGAAACAGTACACCCATCATCAATACAATCTAAGCTAGATGCCCTCAATCTCAAACAAATTATCAATGAACCTACCAGGTATAACCCCAAATCTGTAAACACGGGCACCCTCATAGATATCATCCTGACCAACCTGCCCTCTAAATTCACCTCTGCTGTCTTCAACCAGGATCTCAGCGATCACTTCCTCATTGCCTGCGTCCGTAATGGGTCTGCGGTCAAACGACCACCCCTCATCACTGTCAAACACTCCCTAAAACACATCAGCATGCGGGCTTTTCTAATCAACCTGGCATTCTAGATTATCACTGACCATTTCGAATCCCACCATACCTTCTCCGCAATGCAATCTGGTTTCCGAGCTGGTCATGGGTGCACCTCAGCCACGCTCAAGGTCCTAAATAATATCATAACCGCCATCGATAAAAGACAATACTGTGCAGCCGTATTCATCGACCTGGCCAAGGCTTTCGACTCTGTCAATCACCACATTCTCATCGGCAGACTCAACAGCCTTGGTTTCTCAAATGTCGGCCTCGCCTGGTTCACCAACTACTTCTCTGATAGAGTTCAGTGTGTCAAATCGGAGGGCCTGTGGTCCGGACCTCTGGCAGTCTCTATGGGGCTGCCACAGGGTTCAATTCTCAGGCCGACTCTTTTCTCTGTATACATCAATGATGTCGCTCTTGCTGCTGGTGATTCTCTGATCCACCTCTACGCAGACGACACCATTCTGTATACCTCTGGCCCTTCTCTGGACACTGTGTTAACAAACCTCCAGACTAGCTTCAATGCCATACAACTCTCCTTCCGTGACCTCCAACTGCTCTTAAATGCAAGTAAAACTAAATGCATGCTCTTCAACCGATTGCTGCCCGCACCTGCCCGCCCGTTCAGCATCACTACTCTGGACGGTTCTGACTTAGAATATGTGGACAACTACAAATACCTAGGTGTCTGGTTAGACTGTAAACTCTCCTTCCAGACTCAAATTATGCATCTCCAATCCAAAGTTAAATCTAGAATCGGCTTCCTATTTCGCAACAAAGCATCCTTCACTCGTGCTGCCAAACATACACTCGTAAAACTGACTATCCTACTGATCCTTGGCTTCGGCAATGTCATTTATAAAATAGCCTCCAACACTCTACTCAGCAAATTGGATGCAGTCTATCACAGTGCCATCCGTTTTGTCACCAAAGCCCCATATACTACCCACCACTGCGACCTGTATGCCCTCGTTGGCTGGCCCTAGCTTCATATTTGTCGCCAAACCTACTGGCTCCAGGTCATCTATAAGTCTTTGCTAGGTAAAGCCCCGCCTTATCTCAGCTCACTGGTCACCATAGCAGCACCCACCCGTAGCACGCGCTCCAGCAAGTATATTTCACTGATCACCCCCAAAGCCTATTCCTCGTTTGGCCGCCTTTCCTTCCAGTTCTCTGCTGTCACTGACTGGAACGAATTGCAAAAATCACTGAAGCTGGAGACTCATATCTCCCTCTCTAACTTTAAGCATCAGCTGTCAGAGCAGCTCACAGATCACTGCACCTGTACACAGCCCATCTGTAAATAGCGCATCCAACTACCTCATCCCCATATTGTGTTTTTTTTTTCAAGTTTTAAGTTGAGGGAGCAGTATTTATGAAATTTGGCAATGACGACAAAATCTAGCATAATTCAGCTCGCCAGCTAGTTTAGCAAGGGAAAACCGGGGAGAACAAACTCGGGACAGGATATAGCTGGGCGAACATGCACACTAGGCTAATTCCTGATATCAGGTGCTGGCGGTGAAAAGTTTGATTAAACAATTCAGAGACAAACAAATTCATCAGATGAAAAATATTTAAGGAGAACTAATCAATATACAATCCTGAAATTGACAGTAACTGTCAATAATAAAACAAAACTTGTTTGACCGGGGTAGGCCGTCATTGTAAATAAGAATTTGTTCTTAACTGACTTGCCTAATTAAATAAAGGTTAAATAAAATAAAAATGTCCACATGCCCACTACTTACCTTTTGACACACCCACTCGCCCATACTCTGGTTGCCATATTGGGCCGCAGCTACCCCCTTCTCATTTCATTAAGGACCGTTCCTTCCATACATTTTATAATTTTTGGTTTGACCTGTGATTATCTGGTCTCTGCACTACTAAATAAAATTTAAATAAAAAAGATTACATTTCACAAACACAGTCAAATCACATAGTCATTGGTGCCGCAGCCCGTCTGGTGTTCAACTTTCCCAAGTTCTCTCACGTCACCCCGCTCCTCCGCTCTCTCCACTGGCTTCCAGTTGAAGCTCGCATCCGCTACAAGACCATGGTGCTTGCCTACGGAGCTGTGAGGGGAACGGCACCTCCGTACCTTCAGGCTCTGATCAGGCCCTACACCCAAACAAGGGCACTGCGTTCATCCACCTCTGGCCTGCTCGCCTCCCTACCTCTGAGGAAGTACAGTTCCCGCTCAGCCCAGTCAAAACTGTTCGCTGCTCTGGCACCCCAATGGTGGAACAAACTCCCTCACGACGCCAGGTCAGCGGAGTCAATCACCACCTTCCGGAGACACCTGAAACCCCACCTCTTTAAGGAATACCTAGGATAGGATAAAGTAATCCTTCTAACCCCCCCCCCCTTAAAAGAGTTAGATGCACTATTGTAAAGTGGTTGTTCCACTGGATATCATAAGGTGAATGCACCAATTTGTAAGTCGCTCTGGATAAGAGCGTCTGCTAAATGACTTAAATGTAAATGTAAAAATTGGTGTACAAATTGATTGCGCAATGTGTTTCAGAAATGTTGAATTTGTAAAATGTCTTATGTTCTTCCATCATTTCAGACATGAAAAAAAACATGGTCCCTGACCAAAGCAAAACATCATACTATGGAGGCCAAAACGTTTTTGTTTTTACATGTCAAGGTACTATAATATTTTTTTTTTTCGATAAGTAATTCAACATTTCAAGATACTAACTCCAAATGTTGCGATATTGGACCATACTTATAGTATACGGTATGTTTTTTTCATTTGTAACATTGTGTGATGATTTCAGAGGTGGCACCACAGGTCCCAGAGTGGTGGTTGTGGAGGGGACCTGGGTCGGGTCTCGGGTGGACCCTGTACTATAGTATATAATCACTATTGTGTTGATTGATTAAACTTCAAAAATGTTCAACTTCATATTCATCATCTCCAGCACCACCCCAACATCAACATCAACATATGTGAAAATGGAGTGTTTCTATATTTGTAGTAAAAAATATAGAGGAAGATAAGTGTTTCCAAGGACATCATCGATGTGCATCTTGTGATTTTGATCAATTGTGAGGAGGCATTGCCTAAAAATTGCCTACTGATTGGTTGATAATGTCATTGGAAACAGCTATCTTCATTTTTATACGTTGAAAAATGTTGAAGTTTCCCTTTAATTCCAGTCACTTATTTTGAATTGTTATGGTCTAGATAGCGTAGCCACCCGAAGCTGAATATAAACCAATTTTAGGGTCTAAATATACTGAACAAAAATATAAACGCAACATGTAAAGTGTTGGTCCCATGTTTCATGAGCTGAAATGAAAGATCCCAGAAATGTTCCATATGCACAATTTTGTTTATATCCCTGTTAGTGAGTATTTCTCCTTTGCCAAGATAATATATCCACCTGACAGATGTGGCATATGAAGAAGCTGATTAAACTGTATTTTTTTATTTTACCTTTATTTAACCAGGTAGGCAAGTTGAGAACAAGTTCTCATTTACAACTGCGATCTGGCCAAAATAAAGCAAAGCAGTTCGACACATATAACAACACAGAGTTACACATGGAGTAAAACAAACATACAGTCAATAATACAGTAGAAAAATAAGTCTATATACAATGTGAGCATATGAGGTGAGATAAGGTAGGTAAAGGCAATAAATAGGCCATGGTGGCGAAGTAAATACAATATAGCAATTAAAACACTGGAATGGTAGATATGACAGTAGATGAGTGTGCAAAGTAGAAATACTGGGGTGCAAAGGAGAAAAATAAATAAATAAATAAATACAGTAGGGGAAGAGGTAGTTGTTTGAGCTATTTATAGATGGGCTATGTACAGGTGCAGTGATCTGTGAGCTGCTCTGACAGCTGGTGCTTAAAGCTATTGAGGGGGATAAGTGTTTCCAGTTTCAGAGATGTTTGTAGTTCGTTCCAGTCAATGGCAGCAGAGAACTGGAAGGAGAGGCGGCCAAAGGAGGAATTGGCTTTGGGGGTGACAAGTGAGATATACCTGCTGGAACGCGTGCTACAGGTGGGTGCTGCTATGGTGACCAGCGAGCTGAGATAAGGCGGGACTTTACCTAGCAGGGTCTTGTAGATGACCTGGAGCCAGTGGGTTTGGCGACGAATATGAAGCGAGGGCCAGCCAACGAAAGCGTACAGGTCGCAGTGGTGGGTAGTATATGGGGCTTTGGTGACAAAACAGATGGCACTGTGATAGACTGCATCCAATTTGTTGAGTAGGGTGTTGGAGGCTATTTTGTAAATGACATCGCCGAAGTCGAGGATCGGTAAGATGGTCAGTTTGACGAGTGTATGTTTGGCAGCATGGGTGAAGGATGTTTTTTTGCGAAATAGGACGCCAATTCTAGATTTAACTTTGGATTGGAGATGTTTTATGTGAGTCTGGAAGGAGAGTTTACAGTCTAACCAGACACCTAGGTATTTGTAGTTGTCCACATATTCTAAGTCAGAACTGTCCAGAGTAGTGATGCTGGACGGGCGGGCAGGTGCAGGCAGCGATCGGTTGAAGAGCATGCATTTAGTTTTACTTGTATTTAAGAGCAGTTGGAGGCCATGGAAGGAGAGTTGTATGGCATTGAAGCTCGTCTGGAGAGTTGTTAACACAGTGTCCAGAGAAGGGCCAGAAGTATACAGAATGGTGTCGTCTGCGTAGAGGTGGATCAGAGACTCACCAGCAGCAAGAGCGACATCATTGATGTATACAGAGAAGAGAGTCGGCCCAATAATTGAACCCTGTGGCACCACCATAGAGACTGCCAGAGGCCCGGACAACAGGCCCTCAGATTTGACACACTCAACTGTCGGAGAAGTAGTTGGTGAACCAGGCGAGGCAATCATTTGAGAAACCAAGGCTGTTGAGTCTGCCGATGAGGATGTGGTGATTGACAGAGTCGAAAGCCTTGGCCAGGTCAATGAATACGGCTGCACAGTATTGTTTCTTATCGATGGCGGTTAAGATATCGTTTAGGACCTTGAGCGTGGCTGAGGTGCACCCATGACCAGCTCTGAAACCAGATTGCATAGCAGAGAAGGTACGGTGGGACTCGAAATGGTCGGTGATCTGTTTGTTAACTTGGCTTTCGAAGACCTTAGAAAGGCAGGGTAGGATAGATATAGGTCTGTAGCAGTTTGGGTCAAGAGTGTCTCCCCCTTTTAAAACTTCTTCTGGCTGCAGGGGCAGTATTGAGTAGCTCTGATAAAAGGTGCCCATTTCAAACGGCCTCGTACTCAGTTCTTGCTCGTACAATATGCATATTATTATTACTATTGGATAGAAAACACTCTCTAGTTTCTAAAACCGTTTGAAATATTTCTCTGAGTGAAACAGAACTCATTCTGCAGCCCACTTCCTGACAGGAAGTGAGTTTCTGAAATCCGAGGTCTCTGTTCAATGGCTTGCCTATAAATGGGCATGATACGTATTGGTATACATACACGTCATACACCTTCCCCTAGATGTCAAGAGGAAGTGAGAGAAGAAATGAATGGATTATCTTGCTCTGAAGTGGAATAAATCCTCTTGGAATGACTGGTCCGCCATTTCCTGTATTTTCGAAAGCGCGAAGTTGAACCTGGAATCGCCTTCTGGAAAGCCGTCGTTATAGGCGAATACTATCTCCGGCTTTGATTTTATTTGATACATGTTAAAATATCATCGTAAAGTATGTTTTTTCAATATAGTTTTATTAGATTATTGAAATTTATTCGGGACGTTAGGCGTGTTGCGTTGTTTGACTTTGTTCACGAAGGAGAGCTTCGCTCCACTTGGCCAGTGTGCTTGCTAATTCAAGAGGGAAAGAAGTCGTTCTTAATCCAAACAACGACTGTTCTGGACAAAGGACCCCTTGTACAACATTCTGATGGAAGACCACCAAAAGTAGGACCCATTTTGGGATGCTATTTCATATATCTGTCGAACTGTGCTATCGGTACCGTTTGCCTTGAATCAATGCTGTTGTGTGTTAGCTATTGTAGTAAGCTAATATAACGCTATATTGTGTTTTCGCTGTAAAACACTTAAAAAATTGGAAATATTGTCTGTATTCACAAGATCTTTGTCTTTCATTTGCTATACACCATATATTTTTCAGAAAAGTTTTATGATGAGTATTTAGGTATTTGACGTTGGTGTCTGTAATTACTCTGGTTGCTTCGGTGCTATTTCTGACGGTAGCATCAATGTAAAACTGATTTATACCTCAAATATGCACATTTTCGAACAACACATAGATTTATTGTGTAACATGTTATAGGACTGTCATCTGATGAAGTTGTTTCTTGGTTAGTTTGGTTGGATCTTGGTTAGTTAGGTTGGCTTTGTGCATGCTACCTGTGCTGTGAAAAATGTCTGTCCTTTTTTGTTTTTGGTGGTGAGCTAACATAAATATACGTGGTGTTTTCGCTGTAAAACATTTTAAAAATCGGATATGTTGGCTGGATTCACAAGATGTTTATCTTTCAAATGCTGTATTGGACTTGTTAATGTGTGAAAGTTAAATATTAAAAAAAATATATATTTTGAATTACGCGCCCTGCACTTGAGCTGGATGTTGTCATAGGTGTACCGGTGTCGGGCTTGCAGCCTGAAGAAGTTTTAAGAGGGGGATGACCGCAGCTGCTTTCCAATCTTTGGGAATCTCAGACGACACGAAAGAGAGGTTGAACAGGCTAGTAATAGGGGTTGCAACAATTTTGGCAGATAATTTTAGAAAGAAAGGGTCCAGATTGTCTAGCCCGGCTAGACATTTGTGGGGGTCCAGATTTTGCAGCTCTTTCAGAACATCAGCTGACTGGATTTGGGAGAAGGAGAAATGGGGAAGGCTTTGACGAGTTGCTGTGGGGGGTGCAGTGCTGTTGACCGGGGTAGGGGTAGC
This sequence comes from Salvelinus alpinus, assembly GCF_045679555.1. Classification (NCBI taxonomy): domain Eukaryota; kingdom Metazoa; phylum Chordata; class Actinopteri; order Salmoniformes; family Salmonidae; genus Salvelinus; species Salvelinus alpinus. The sequence continues at coordinate 14,412,371 of NC_092117.1, forward strand.
CAGGTGGAAAGCATGGCCAGCTGTAGAAAAATGCTTATTGAAATTCTCAATTATAGTGGATTTATCAGTGGTGACAGAGTTTCCTATCCTCAGTGCAGTGGGCAGCTGGGAGGAACTTTTTTAAGTTTGTGTTGCAGGAAGCAAATTTCTGCTTAAAAAAGCTAGCCTTGGCTTTTCTAACTGCCTGTGTATATTGGTTTCTAACTTCCCTGAAAAGTTGCATTTCACGGGGGCTGTTCGATGCTAATGCAGAACGCCACAGGATGTTTTTGTGTTGGTTAAGGGCAGTCAGGTCTGGAGAGAACCAAGGGCTGTATCTGTTCCTGGTTCTAAATTTCTTGAATGGGGCATGCTTATTTAAGATGGTGAGGAAGGCATTTTTAAAGAATAACCAGGCATCCTCTACTGACGGGATGAGGTCAATATCCTTCCAGGATACCTGGGCCAGGTCGATTAGAAAGGCCTGCTCGCTGAAGTGTTTCAGGGAGCGTTTGATAGTGATGAGTGGAGGTCGTTTGACCGCTGACCCATTACGGATGCAGGCAATGAGGCAGTGATCGCTGAGATCTTGGTTGAAAACAGCAGAGGTGAATTTAGAGGGCAGGTTGGTTAGGATAATATCTATGAGGGTGCCTGTGTTTACGGCTTTGGGGTTGTACCTGGTAGGTTCATTGATCATTTGTGTGAGATTGAGGGCATCAAGCTTAGATTGTAGGATGGCCGGGGTGTTAAACATGTCACAGTTTAGGTCACCTAGCAGCACGAGCTCTGAAAATAGATGGGGGGCAATCAGTTCACATATGGTATCCAGAACACAGCTGGGGGCAGAGGGGGGTCTATAGCAGGCGGCAACGGTGAGAGACTTGTTTTTAGAGAGGTGGATTTTTTTTAAGTAGAAGTTAAATTGTTTGGGCACAGACCTGGATAGTAGGACAGAACTCTGCAGGTTATCTCTGCAGTAGATTGCAACACCGCCCCCTTTGGCCGTTCTATCTTGTCTGAAAATGTTGTAGTTAGGGATTGAGATTTCAGAGTTATTGGTGGTCTTCCTAAGCCAGGATTCAGACACGGCTAAGACATCCGGGTTGGCAGAGTGTGCTAAAGCAGTGAATAAAACAAACTTAGGGAGGAGGCTTCTAATGTTAACATGCATGAAACCAAGGCTTTTACGGTTACAGAAGTCATCAAAAGAGAGCACCTGGGGAATAGGAGTGGAGCTAGGCACTGCAGGGCCTGGATTAACCTCTACATCGCCAGAGGAACAGAGGAGCAGTAGGATAAGGGTACGGGTATGGCTAAAAGCCATGAGAATTGGACGTCTAGGACGTCCGGAACAGAGAGTAAAAGGAGCAGGTTTCTGGGGGCGATAAAATAGATTCAAGGTATAATGTACAGACAAAGTAATGGTAGGATGTGAATACAGTGGAGGTAAAACTAGGCATTGAGTGATGATGAAAGAGATATTGTCTCTAGAAACATCATTGAAACCAGGTGATGTCATCGCATGTGTGGGCGGGGGAACTGAAGGGTTGGATAATGAGCAGGGCTAGAGGCTCTACAGTGAAATAAGCCAATAAACACCAACCAGAACAGCAATGGACAAGGCATATTAACATTAAGGAGAGTCATGCTTAGCCAAGTGATAGTGAGTAGTGAGGTTGGTTGGGGTCACGGCGATTCAGACAGCTAGCAAGGGTAGCAAGCTAGCAGAAGATGGAGGTCTGTTTTTAGCCACCCCGTGCGTTTCCGTCGGTAGATTAGTGGGGTTTCGTGTGGTAGAGGGGACCAATCCAATTGTCAAAATAGTTATAGTTATAGTGGCCCAAGAAGATTGATCATTACACAGGTGCACCTTGTGCTGGGGGTCTATAAAAGGCCACTCTAAAATGTGCAGTTATGTCACACAACACAATGCCACAGATGCCTAATTAATTTATTTCAATTGACTGATTTCCTTATATGAACTGTAACTCGTTGAAATTGTTGCATGTTTCCTTAATATTTTTGTTCAGCTTATGCTATAAATACATTATGTTACTGCTTCGTTTCCCCTGGATAGAAGGGATCCAAGTGCATAGGCTTCTGTAGGCTTCCTGCAGCTGTGGGACAGTCACAGTTGATGTGACTGAAGATTAATTGTGCACGACTTGACAAATCATTAGGCAAATCAGTCTAAAACAACAGTAATTTGTACCTCTTTTCAACACTTGTGTCAATGGTTTTTATTAAAACAACCAAAAGTGTTGGGGAAAAAGTCAGCTCGCCACACATTTGCTGGTGGCCCTGTGCCTTACTTATAAATGATGTGTATGCACAAAATATACCCCAAAACATATGTGCGACAGTTTTCACTCAAAAGTTGGCATTTATAAAAACTGAACTTGAGATGAGGATCTGCTTATCCTCCCACAAACTTCAGACCATGTGTATGCACAGTTTCTCGTGTTTGAAGTATTGCACTGCAAGAAGGCAAAAGTAGCCTAGTAGCCTTGTGCAAATGGGGAATATACAATGACTTATATACAAAAAAAGCTAAATATAAGCACAAGATGCAATCATTTACTGTTAGTGAGAAGAACAAAAATATTTTCTTTATCTTTGCAGTGTAAAATAATTATAAATATATTTCCCATTATTTATTTCATTTCCATGATCATTGTAGAATAAATTCCTCACCTTTACGCATTTTTATTATTTTGCATTTTTTATGATTATATAGATAATACAGACAGAAGAGGTAGAGGACAAAACACCACGGATCCCCTAACAGATCAATCACACGCAAACCCCCCATTCTCCAACAGAGCCCCAAAACCAGACTAAAAGCAGGCATGATATAGAATTAGAGTAATATAATCAAATAGCAAAAAAAACTAAAAAAAGAGTTATACAAATTCTAATTTGGGTTGGTTTACGGAGTTGTGAAATTGACTGGGTCTTCTACAAAGGATAGGAAAGCTTGCCAGATATTATCAAATGTAATTGCAGATCCCCTAATGGAGTAGCGTATTTTCTCTAGCTTGAGATCTTGCATGACTTCCTTTATCCAATGGTTAAAAGTAGGAGGAAACCAATCCTTCCACTTAAATAGTATAAGACGTCTAGCTAGAAGAGTAGTACATGCCAGTATGTTGCCCATAGAACTGTTTAGATGGGCCTCCTGTGGTGCAACTCTGAATAATGAAATAAAGGCAGAAGGTTTTATAGTATCTTAGAAAACGTCTCAAAAATTGACATCCAGAAATCTGTCAATTTCGGGCATGTCCAAAACATGTGCAATAAAGTAGCAGGAGCCTGCTTACATGTGTCACAAGTGGAATCTATTTCTGTTCTAATCTTGGATCATTTTGCCTTTGACCAATGCAGCCAGTTAACTCTTTTAAATTGAATTACAGTATGTCTTAGACATTTAGATTAAGAATGTATTCTCTGAAGCATACTCTGCCAAATTTGATCTGAAAGTTGTTCACCTAAATCCCCTTCCATTGATGCTTAAGAGAGTTTAGGGATTCCAGATTGTGCGAGTTTAATAACCTATAGACCAACCTTATGCCCCCTTTGATATAAGGGTTCATTTTAAAAACAGAATCTAGAAGGGAGGTAGGTGGGCGTGATGGGAAGTGACTAGAGTATGAAGATACAAAACTACGCAGTTGTAGGTACAGTTGAAGTCGGAAGTTTACAAACACTTAGGTTGGAGTCATTAAAACTAGTTTTTCAACCACTCCACAAATTTCTTTTAACAAACTATAGTTTTGGCAAGTCGGTTAGGACATCTACTTTGTGCATGACACAAGTAATTTTTCCAACAATTGTTTACAGACAGATTATTTCACATACAGTATAATTCACTGTGTCACAATTCCAGTGGGTCAGAAGTTTACATATACTAAGTTGACTGCCTTTAAACAGCTTGGAAAATTCCAGAAAATGATGTCATGGCTTTAGAAGCTTCTGATAGGCTAATTGACATCACTTGAGTCAATTGGAGGTGTACCCGTGGATGTATTTCCAGGCCTACCTTAAAACTCAGTGCCTCTTGGCTTGACATCATGGGAAAATCAAAAGAAATCAGCCAAGCCCTCAGAAAAATAATTGTAGACCTCCACAAGTCTAGTTCATCCTTGGGAGCAATTTCCAAATGCCTGAAGGTACCACATTCATCTGTACAAACAATAGTACGCAAATATAAACACCATGAGACCACGCAGCCGTCATTCCGCTCAGGAAGGAGATGCGTTCTGTCTCCTAGAGATGAACGTACTTTGGTGCGAAAAGTGCAAAACAATCCCAGAACAACTGCAAAGGACCTTGTGAAGATGCTGGAGGAAACAGGTACAAAAGTAACTACGGTATAGTAAAAGTTACCACAGTAAAACGAGTCCTATATCGGCATAACCCGAAAGGAAGAAGCCACTGCTCCAAAACCGCCATAAAAAAGCCAGACAATAGTTTGCAACTGCACATGGGGACAAAGATCGTACTATTTGGAGAAATGTCCTCTGGTCTGAGGAGACAAAAATAGAACTGTTTGGCCATAATGACCATCGTTATGTTTGGAGGAAAAAGGGGGAGGCTTGCAAGCTGAAGAACACCATCCCAACCGTGAAGCACGGGGGTGGCAGGATCATGTTGTCGGGGTGCCTTGCTGCAGCAGGGACTGGTGCACTTCACAAAATACATGGCATCATGAGGCAGGACAATTATGTGGATATATTGAAGCAACATCTCAAGACATCAGTCAGGAAGTTAAAGCTTGGTTGCAAATGTGTCTTCCAAATGGACAATGACCCCAAGCATACTTCCAAAGTTGTGGCAAAATGGCTTAAGGACAACAAAGTCAAGATATTGGAGTGGCAGTCACAAAGCCCTGACCTCAGTCCTATTGAAAATTTGTGGGCAGAACTGAAAAAACGTGTGCGAGCAAGGAGGCCTACAAACCTGATTCAGGTACACCAGCTCTGTCAGGAGGAATGGGACAAAATTCACCCAATTTATTGTGGGAAGCTTGTGGAAGGCTACCCGAAACGTTTGACCCAAGTTAAACAATTTAAAGCCAATGCTACCAAATACTAATTGAGTGTATGTAAACTTCTGACACACTGTGAATGCGATGAAAGAAATAAAATCTGAAATAAATCATTCTCTCTACTATTATTCTGACATTTCACATTCTTAAAATAAAGTGGTGATCCTAACTGACCTAAAACAGGGAATTTTCACTAGGACTAAATGTCAGGAATTGTGAAAACTGAGTTTAAATGTATTTGGCTAAGGTGTATCTAAACTTCCGACTTCAACTGTACCTAAAAAATGGGATCTAGGAATATTTAACTTTTGTACTAACTGTTCAAAAGATACAAAATCCATATCAATGTCATTCAGTTGAGGAGAACCCTTTTCCAGACCAGATATGAAAAGCGCTGTCTCATGATGATGATGAGAATGTTTGGTTCTTTAATAACAGGCAGAAATTGAAAATTCACTGAGAGCAAACGATTTTGGAGTTTTGGGGTTTATAGTGTATTTAGAAACAGGCTCAGTTAATGCAAGTTTTGAGCAGAGTAAGGCAGCTAAAGACGTGGGGCCACAGGATTAAATCTCCAAGGTCAACCATTTCGGACCTGCAACATCAGGGATTTCTGTCATCCAATATAGAATTATTGTTATATTAGCTGCCCAGTAATAATATTGAAAGTTCTCTGCAATATGCTTTTACGTATCTGAGGTTTTTTCTTGTTCCAGATAAAAGCAGATATCAGTTTATCTATGGAGATGAAAAAATATATTTTTTCAGAAAGATAGGAATACATTGAAATTAATATAAAAACTTAGGTAATACATTCCTTTTAACAGTGTTAATTATTTCGCCCAAAGAAAGAGAAAGTCAATCCCAGCGTTCAAGATCCTGTTTCAGGCAGAGTGTCAAGGGAGGGAAATTGGCTTTAGAATTCCACCAAGAAACTGTGGTTGCAGTGAGCTAAGGAAACACTGGCGATTTGGAAAAACGTTGTCTGGTCTGATGAATACCGGTTCTTGACGTTTCACGCTGATGGGATGACTAGGGTATGGAGAAACCTACGAGTACATGCATCTTTGAAATCGTGTGTAACCCAAATTAGTATTTCAATTTCTGTGTACTCACTCTGAAGTGTACATGACTAAAATAAGTTTGCACGGCAGAATGATTAATAAGGCATCAATTACATTTTTTGTAGATTAACCTTATACCCGGATATTTGACCAAATATCTTTAGTAGAACCTGGATCTCTGGAAGACCAGTTAAATTGTCAGACATATATAATAGCATGTCATCTGTATAGAGTGAGACTTCATGCTCTTAGCCCCCTCTTCGCATATCTTTGATAGTGGTGTTATTACGTTTTGCTATGTCTAAAGACTTGATTGCGATGGCAAACAGCTGGGGACAGAGGAGAACCCTGTCTTGTCCCACGTTGAAGTTGGAGATGGGATTAAAGGTTATTATTTGTGCGCACTGCAGCCATAGGGGAGGAGTAAAGGACTTTGATCCAGGATATAAATTGGGACAAAATCCAAATTGTTTGAGAGTATAAAAAAGATAATGCCACTTCACCTGATCAAACGCCTTCTCAGCATCAAGTGATAACAATATCTCTGGAGTGTCAGATGAAGACGTCTATGTTGAAAAAATTAATTAGATTTTTTATAAAACCAGTTTGATCTGTAGAGATAATGGAGGGAAGCACTGACTCAAACCCGCGGGCAAGAATCTTACATCGCAATTTTATAAAGAAATTGGTAAAGAGTTTGAGGAGAATGAATCCTCAAATATGTAAATCAAGAGAGGAGAAAGTTGATCTGAGAATTTTCTCTCGAATTTCCTCGAAAATTTGTTGGGCCCACACTGCATAGATTTAATTGCCAACACAATCTATTCTACAGAAAACTGTTCTTCCAATTCAGCAGCTATATCTGGTTCAACTGTACGAATATCTAAGTTCTCAAAGAAGGTGTCAAATAAGGTAGCATTACCAGCGGATTCCGAAGAGTATAATTTTTAGTAAAAGTTATGAAAGCATGAATTGATCTCTAAATGACCGATACATTTGTTACACGGCTCGTCATTTATCTCAGGTATGGTTTGATTTGCGGTTCTCTGACGCAGCCGGTGTGCTAACATTTTCCCTGATTTCTCTCCATGTTCATCATTTTGGTATCGAGATTTACTAATAAGCTTTTCAGCTTGTCCAGTTGAAAGAATATCAAACTATGTCTGAAGTGTCAAACATTGTTTTAGTAGGTCTGTGGATGAAGTGTGAATATGCCATATCCAAATCCAAGATTTTATTTGGAAGTTCCCCAAGGCGTTGAATATTGCACTTCCTTAATTTTTCGCTGTACTAAATAATTTTGCCCCTTAAATAAGCCTTCATTGATTCCCATAATGTTGTAGAAGACATTCTAGGGGTTTGATTAAGTTCAAGAAATAGCTAAATTTGAAATTATATAAAAGCAACAAAGGTTTCTTCTGATAGCATTAGTGAGTTAAGCCGCCAAGGGCAATAGAAATTCCTAACATTTTCTGACTGTGATGGTTTCATACTCGCGAAATAGCCTATAAGCCTCCTACAAGTTAGTATAGGCTACCGTTCATTCCATCTCTGATTTAATTGGACCCACTTCACAGTAGTAAATATATAAGTTACCACGGTATTTAAAGTATTTTGTTCTATGCGATCCGAAGCGCAGTTTAACGGCAGAACAGACGGTTTACCTTTTCCATTTACGTTTGTAGGCTACATCTGAATACTGTAATGTCAAATTTTTTCGAGTAGCCTAGACAATATTTAATATATAAACATAATACATATATCATAACCATTGCACCTTTTCTGGTCATGATGAGTTCATATTCCCAAAGTACCCATAAAAAAATGACCATGGACATCTATAATTTAATTGGACCTATTAGATAGGATCTTATAATTTCAAGTTTTTTCTCTATGCGTCTGAAAAGGAGCACAGTTTATAACCTACCGTATAATTTAACAGTTGAACAGACAGTTGATATTTTGCATTGAAGTGTGTAGGATACCACTGTAAGTAGGCCCAGTGGTGTAAAGTACTTAAGTAAAAATACTTTAAAGTACAACTTATATAGTTTTTTTGGGGTATCTGTATCTTACTTTACTATTAATATTTGTGACAACTTTTACTTTTACTCCACTACATTCCTAAAGAAAATAATGTACTAGTTACATTTTGAATGCTTTGCAGGACAGGAACATTGTCTAATTCACGCACGTATCAAGAGAATATCCCTGGTCATCCCTACTGCCTCTGATCTGGTAGACTCACAAAACGCAAATGCTTGTTTGTAAATTATGTCTTGAGTGTTGAACTGTGCCCCTAGCTATCCGTAATTTTAAAAAACTGGTCTGGTTTGCTTAATATAAGGAATTTTAAATGATTTATACTTTTACTTTTGATACTTAAGTACATTTAAAACCAAATACTTTTGGACTTTTACTCAAGTAGTATTTTACTGGGTGACTTTCACTTTTACTTGAGTCATTTTCTTTTAAGGTATCTTTACTTTTACTCAAGTAGGAAAATTGGGTACTTTTTACACCACTGAGTAGACCTACTGTAGTTTTAATTTTTTTCAGAGTAGACAATGTTCAGAATTCTTGGGCAGTGCAACGTCTTTAGGTTCGGGAGAAAGTAAATGCAAAACATTATTGAATTCAAACGATCTGTTTACAGGTCCACAACAATTTGCGATAGTTTTTGTGTTTCAGAAATGGTCAAATAATACTGCATAATAAAACATTCTGCCAACACCTTCAAAGACATTTGATCAAGTTTGCAATTGCTATTTCCTTTAGATATATTGTCTTGGACCTAATTCCAATACTTCCAAAATAGGCTATACAGCAAATAAGGGCGTTATTGTTATCATGAAAGGTGAATGATGGGTGTTTTTCAGGCAGAGTTATAATGCTAGATCCAGTGGTGATTTTACATGTAAATCTTGATGGGGCAAACTCCCCAATTTTTTTTGGGGGGGGGGATGCATGCCAGCAAAGCCACTACACAACACAAAACAATACAGCAGAGTCCCAACAGCAGAGTCCCAGTGTCACGCCCTGGCCTTAGTTATCTTTGTTTTTCTTTATTATTTTAGTTAGGTCAGGGTGTGACATGGGGGATGTTTGTGTGTTTTTGTCTCGTCTAGGGTGTTTGTATTGTCTAGGGCACAGGTGTCAAACTCATTCCACGGAGGGCCGAGTGTCTGCGGGTTTTCGCTCCTCCCTTGTACTTGATTGATGAATTAAGGTCATTAATTAGTAAGGAACTCCCCACACCTGGTTGTCTAAGGCTTCATTGAAAGGGAAAAACCCAAATCCTGCAGACATCAGGCCCTGCATGGAATGAGTTTGACACCCCTGGTCTAGGGAGTGTTTGTAGAGTTCATGGGGTTGTGTTCAGTGTAGGTGTTTATGTAAGTCTATGGTTGCCTAGATTGGTTCTCAATTAGAGACAGCTGTCTATCGTTGTCTCTGATTGGGAGCCATATTTAGGCAGCCATAGTCATTAGGTAGGTTGTGGGTAATTGTCTATGTGTAAGTTGCCAGTGTCTGCACTTATTTGTTTTGTATAGCTTCACGGTCGTCGTTTTGTTAGTTTGTAAAAGTGTTTGTTTCGTCTTCATTAAAAAGGAAGATGTATTGTTATTACGCTGCGCCTTGGTCCTCCTCTCTTTCTCATAACGACGATCGTGACACCCAGCAGCAGTCCCAACACCTTACCACTGCTACACCTGGCTATCATCGTACCCTGATAGCGGACCCACATTCGTTTAAGCAAAACAGTTCATTCAGCTTCATGTACTGCCTTTGAAAAAAACATAGCTGATATGACTGACTTGCTTAAACAAATGTGGTTTCTACTGACAATTGAGATGTACAAACTATGGCAAAGGGGACGGCGAGCGGATAAGAGGCAATCCGTAATTTTGATTAAGACATTAATGAGCGAGCTAGGACGGACGTAGTCAATATAACTATTTGTTCAGTATTTTTTAAATGTACAGCGACAGAATTCAGAACATGGGCCGTTCTTGCAGTATTCTCCCTGTACACCAAGTCAGAACCGTATAATAAATAAAGGGGGCATATAATGAAAGCTCTTACAATATTCAATGATTACACTTCTCTAAAACAGGATATAGGCTACATGTGCACCACCAAGTCAGAACAGTAGGCTAAATTATGAGGGGAAAATTGACCAAATTATTAGGTTGAGGCACATAGGCCACTAACAGCTTACTACACAACATACACTTAGTATTACTTTCTTAGCAACAGTATACATATCTCCCTGGAATATTAGCTAATTTATACAGCAGCATACAAGACATTTTTGGACTCACCTTGTTGTGCTGTGCTCACTTGAACAGGAAGGTGGTGTGGCGGTCCTTCTTGGCCAAAATTTTTATCAAACTTTGTCATCAAAGTCTGGCATTCTTTGGATTTATGGTGCTTTCAAGACAACTGGGAACTCTGGAAAAAAAACTAAGTTCAATCATGACGTCAGTGATCTTCAGGTCGGATCTCTAGAAAGAGGCCAGAGTTCCCGACTTGCAATTCCGAGTTGGATGACTGTTCAAACGTATTATCCCAGTCGGAGCTAGTTTTTTCCAAGTTCCCAGTTGTCTTGACCTCACTGAAGTCTGAGATTTCCCAGTTCCAGTGAGTTTCCAGTTGTTTTGAGCGCGGCAGAAGTCATGCTGGATTGACAGCATGGCCAATGTTGAATGTTTATCCTTTTAAGCTTGGAAAAGAGACCCTTAAACCCAGACTTGGACCACACACCCACTCCACTGAATAGCAGGCTAGTGATTGCTTTGCGATGCTTGCAGTTAGCCACTGATTCCTTCCAAACCACTCATTGTTGAATTTGCGTAACATTTATTCCCAATGGCTGATGAGCACCGATACGTTTTATCTATAATTTATCTTCATATGACAAGGATTGAAAAGGATTTGCCAGTAGATTGTCGACTTGATTCATGATGATGATTGCTAGCCTGCTAGCTAAGATTTTGAAAGTAAACTCAGCAAAAAAAGAAACGTCCTCACACTGTCAACTGCGTTTATTTTCAGCAAACTTAACATGTGTAAATATTTGTATGAACATAACAAGATTCAACAACTGAGACATAAACTGAACAAGTTCCACAGACATGTGACTAACAGAAATTGAATAATGTGTCCCTGAACAAAGGGGGGTCAAAATCAAAAGTAACAGTCAGTATCTGGTGTGGCCACCAGCTGCATTAAGAACTGTTGGGTTTGTGCCCATAGGCGACGTTGTTGCCAGTGATGTCTGGTGAGGACCTGCCTTACAACAGGCCTACAAGCCCTCAGTCCAGCCTCTTGTGTGTTCCTTGTGTAACTCTGGCAGTTGTTGTTGCCATCCTGTACCTGTCCCGCAGGTGTGATGTTCGGATGTACCGATCCTGTGCAGGTGTTACACGTGGTCTGCCATTGCGAGGACGATCAACTGTCCGTCCTGTCTCCCTGTAGCGCTGTCTTAGGTGTCTCACAGTATGGACATTGCAATTTATTGCCCTGGCCACATCTGCAGTCCTCATGCCTCCTTGCAGCATGCCTAAGGCACGTTTACGCAGATGAGCGGGGACTCTGGGCATCTTTCTTTTGGTGTTTTTCAGAGTCAGTAGAAAGGCCTCTTTAGTGTCCTAAGTTTGCATAACTGTGACCTCAATTACATACCGTCTGTAACCTGTTAGTGTCTTAACGACCGTTCCACAGGTGCATGTTCATTCATTGTTTATGGTTCATTGAACAAGCATGGGAAACCGTGTTTAAACCCTAAACAATGAAGATCTGTGAAGTTATTTGGATTTTTACAAATTATCTTTGAAAGACAGGGTCCTGAAACAGGGACGTTTCTTTTTTTGTTGAGTTTATGATGTTGACATGACCAGTCCAATCAAAGCTACTGTAGATATAACGAGATTTGACGTAATTGTATCTGTTGCCAATGACCTTGAGCCTTCTTGGATATTTAAAACATTTTTTATTAATGTTTTCTCCCCAATTTTGTGGTATCCAATTGGTAGTAGTTCCAGTATTGTCCCATCGCTGCAAATCCCGTACGGACTCGGGAGAGGCAAAGGTCAAGAGCTGTTGTGCCTTCGAAACACAACCCAGCCAAGCCGCACTGCTTCTTGATACAATGCCGCTTAACCCGGAAGCCAACCGCACCAATGTTATCGGAGGAAACACCATACACCTGGCGACCGTGTCAGAGTGTACTGCGCACGGCCCGCCACAGGAGTCGCTAGTGCATGATGGGACAACAACAGCCCTGCCGGCCAAACCCTCCCCTAACCCGGATGACGCTGGGCCAATTGTGCGCCGCCCCATGGGTCTCGCGGTCGCGGCCAGCTGCAACAGAGCCTGGACTCGAACCCAGGATCTCAAGTGGCACTTTTAATGTTACTCTATGGCAGCACCTAAGGGGCTTGAATTTTCGAGCTCTACCTGTAGATTTTGTGGTGAAGTCGTGTCCCCATTAGTGACAGAACACTGAGCCAATCACGGCGCAACTGGAAAACATCACCAACCCCTATGCTCCGTATTTTCCGCTGGCTGCCCAACCACCACAAAAAAGCACTGAGCTGGGCTGAAACGCCTGCGTTTTAGAGCTGCCTTACTCAATAAAGCAAAAAAGATGCGGCTTTATTCATTAAAACATGTTTTTGACATTGTTTGCGAACTGATATGTGAAATGCAATAATGCCAAAATAACATGCAAAACAGGTGTGGCTCAAAACAGGTGGGGCTAGTTCACAAGCGCAGTTTCCACAGGTCTGATTTATAACGGGAAACATGATTATGTATGGCGTGTGCCAAGTTTACAAATCTCAATATTTCTGTGAGTGCGCAGTCTTTGCAGAAATAGAGCATGCAGATATTTAGTGTAAAATGTACACAATGGTTATAAGGCCCCTGCTGTGCTGATCGCTGCAAGTGTATAATGGAAATCGCTACATAATGCTACACATAAAAAAAAAAGTATCAACATATTCGGAAACGGGCTTCCATATTCTCCTGATTAGGTTTCCCATGATGCAATGCGTATCTGTCATGGCTGCTCACTGTTGCTTTTCACTGCACATGGGTTGAAATTAACAAATGTATACAATTACATTGAAATAGGCTACATTACAGCAGTAAGGATATATATTGACAATTACGCCGATCTTGGTTGGAAACAGTATTGACGTCTTTGTACGACTGTTACAAATCACATTTTGAGATGGTGCGGGAAGCTGAGATTCCCGTTCTCCGAGGTTTTCTGAAACCAAGCGAGGCAACGGAATGGAAGCAGAATGTTTTCAGCTCTGCAGGTGAGATTAAAAATCAATTATGCGAAAATCAGTATTATTATCACACTTTACATTTATTTTGGTGTAGATTTAGATATTTTTGGTGAGAAATGTAGCTACAATTAAACGTTGGCTAGCTTGGTGGTGGCTAATGTTACGTTCAGCTAACTACCGCAAAAATGTGTGGAGACATATGGCACGCAGTAATAGCCACTGTCCGTCGGTTTGTCATTTGATTTGACTAATGTGTAATGTTTAACCAAGGTTCAATATTAAGGCTACGTGATGATTAATTAAAGCTAGATTAATTGAACTAGCCAGTTCGCTCAATACAGGTTTGAATGATAGCTAGTTAGCTACTGTACCATGCACACTAACTGTCAACTTATGGGAGCAAGCCTAGCTAGCTAGAACACCCAGCTAGTAGCGCACTACTAACTACAAAGGCTAGACCGACAGGAATTTAGTCATTTTAGGCACATGTATATCTAATTGACTGGGTATTGATCTCATACTCGAACTTTTAAACTTTGAATATAACCTTACATATAGTTAGTTAACTAGCTGGTACCTATGTCACCAATATACAGGTATCAACTTAGCGAGCTATAGTAGCTATGTACCGATTCGTGCCACATCCCACCAGGAGCGTATTCATTACGCCTATTATTTTGCAAAACGTTTCGTAAACAAACGAAACGGGGAGGAACATACCTGAAAACGTTAGTTTGGACAGATTATTTACATTCCAGCCCTCGGCCACGCATCCCCCCGTGAGGATGGAAATGTACATATATACGGTAGGTGGGTGTTTAGCTAGTTCAACTAACCCGTAGCTTTGATCTCCGTAATGTGTTAGTTCTCGCTACACTAGAGGCAGCAATAGTGAGTTAATTGCTGCCACGATCTTTCGCTGAACACTCTGTCAACTTACTGCATTGAGGCTGTGGCAACGCACGTTTGACAGCACAGTGGGGCGAAGCATCCCATCCCCCATGAAAGAACGTACGACTCTATGGACAATCACCATGCACGGTCGCTATTTTCTATATGCTCGGCTATTTTCTTGGCATGTATGCTCATCTTTGCTAAATCCGAGGTCACTGGCTTTGAACAATAATCAGCCATGTCATCATATGTTTCTCGCCCATCATCCAGTCACTGATGGCACAGTACCGTGAGCTGTATCAAGTGATGTAGCTGTGTCATGGTTGTCTGGGCTGGTTTTATGTGCTGTTGTCAGAATAGACATGACTTGATATATTTTTGTCTCTATTTGGATTTAGCCTTTTGAGACATCACTCACCAACAAAAAGCACACAGTTTCTGACATCAGATTGTATTGAAATAATGTATTGTAAATATGATGTTGGCCTGCTTTTCACTACACTGCACAAGTAAAAAAAAAAAAAAATCCAGTAAGTCTACACTCATGACATAGAAATAATTGTTGACTGAACAAAAATATAAACGCAACCTGAAGCAATTTCAAAGATTTTACTTAGTTACAGTTGTATAAGGAAATCAGTCAATTTAAATACATTCATTAGGCCCAAATCTATGGATTCCACATGACTGGGAATACAGATATGCATCTGTTAGTCACAGATACTTTTGGTCATGTAGTGTATGTGGACACCTGCTCGTTAAACATCTCATTCCAAAATCATGGGCATTAATATGGAGTTGGTACCCCTTTTGTTTCGATAACAGCCTCCACTCTTCTGGGTAGGCTTTCCACTGGATGTTGGAACATTGCTGCGGGGACTTGCTTCCGTTCAGCCACGAGCATTAGTGAGGTCGGGCACTGTTTGGCGATTAGGCCTGGCTCGCAGTCGCGGTCCAATTCATCCCAAAGGTGTTAGATGGGGTTGAGGTCAGGGCTCTGTGCAGGCCAGTCAAGTTCTTCCACACTGATCTCAATAAACCATTTCTGTATGGACCTTGCTTTGTGCACGGGGGCATTGTCATGCTGAAACAGGAAAGGGCCTTCCCCAAACTGTTTCCACAAAGTTGGAAGCACAGAGTCGTCTAGAATGCCGTTGTGTGCTGTAGCGTTAAGATTCCGCTTAACTGGAACTAAGGAGCCTGAACCATGAAAAACAGCCCCAGACCATTATTCTTCCTTCACCAAACTTTACAGTTGGCAATATGCCTTGGGGCAGGTAGCGTTCTCCTGGCATCCGCCAAAGCCAGATTTGTCTTTCAGATTGCCAGATGGTGAAGCGTGATTTATATTTCAGAGAACGCGTTTCCACTGCTCAAGTGTCCAATGGCGGCAAGCTTTATACCACTGCAGCCGACGCTTGGCATTGCACATGGTGATCTTATGCTTGTGTTCGATTGCTCGGCCATGGAAACCCACTTCATGAAGCCCCCTACGAACAGTTGTTGTGCTGACGTTGCTTCTAGAGACAGTTTGGAACTCTGTAGTGAGTGTTACAATTGAGGACAGATTTGTACGTGTTTAAGCACTCGGCGGTCCTGTTCTGTGAGCTTGTGTGGCCTACCACTTTGTGGCTGAGCCTTTGTTGCTCCTAGACGTTCCACTCACATTAATAGCACTTACAGTTGACCGGCAATACTCAGAAATTTGACGAACTGACTTGTTGGCAAGGTTGCATCCTATCACGGTGCCATGTTGAAAGTGACTGAGCTGTTCAGTAAGGCTATTTCTACTGCCAATGTTTGTCTATGGAGATTGCATGGCTGTGTGCTCGATTTTATACACCTGTCAGCAACGTGTGTGGATGAAATAGCCGAAGCCACTTATCTGAAGAGGTGTCCACATACTTTTGTATCTGTAGTGTACCATAACCTCACCGCCACCACGGGGCACTCTGTTCACAACGTTGACATCAGCAAACCGCTCGCTCACACGACGCCAGACACGCTGTCTGCCATCTGCCCGGTACAGTTGGAACCAGGATTCATCTGTGAAGAGCACACTTCTCTAGCATGCCCCCTGAAGTAGGTTACAACGCCTAACTGCACGCAGGTCAAGACCCTGGTGAAGATGACGAGCACGCAGATGTGCTTCCCTGAGATGTTTTCTGACAGTTTGTGCAAACCCACAGTTTCATCAGCTGTCTGGGGTGGCTGGTATTCCACACCTTGATACGCTACACCTGTCATGTGGATGGATCATCTTGGCAAAGTACAAATGGTCACTAACATGGATCTAAGCAAACATTTAAGAGAAATATGCTTTTTGTGTGTATGGAACATTTCTGTTACCTTTTATTTCAGCTCATGGGACCAACACTTTATATATTGCATTTATATTTTTGTTCAGTGTAGCTAGTCCTTGCCCTGTGTGTTCTTGTAGGAGATATGAGTCTGTTGCACTCTCTATTCTGAAATGTATGCTAATGTATTATATGTTTGCTTGAATATTGAGAGGCCTTGGGCAGTTCAGAATCATATTTCTCCCATATTGAATTGCCTTACATTGACTGCTGAATTACTGACTAATTTGAGGTCGTTGTTTTCCATAATTTCAGTTTCTTGACAGTTCTGAAATGTATTTGAGTAGCTGAAATGTTATGAACAGTGGTTGAGAGGTCATACCCTGGGCTGTAATTTGACCTCTTATCTCCCTTTCTCCTTCTCTCACCCTTCCTCACTCCCTCTCTAGGCTCTGCAGCCTCTGGGTTTCATTAGAGTTGTAGTGAGGTGAAATATCTCAACACCTCACAGGCCAGCCGTGCAGTGATTGCCTATTAACTTTTACTTGGTACTCATCCCGGATCCGGGAGCACCCTCATCAGTAAAAAAGCTGACTAGCATAGCCTAGCATAGCGCCACAAGTAAATACTAGCATCTAAATATCATGAAATCACAAGTCCAAGACACCAGATGAAAGATACACATCTTGTGAATCCAGCCATCATTTCTGATTTTTTAAATGTTTTACAGGGAAGACACAATGTATTTCTATTAGCTAACCACGATAGCAAAAGACCCAACTTTCTTTTCTCCACCATTTTTTTACTGCATAGGTAGCTATCACAAATTCGACCAAATAAAGATATAAATAGTCACTAACCAAGAAACAACTTCATCAGATGACAGTCTGATAACATATTTATTGTATAGCATATGTTTTGTTCGAATAATGTGCATATTTCAGGTATAAATCATAGTTTTACATTGCAGCCACCATCACAAAATCTCACCAAAGCAGCTAGAATAACTACAGAGACCAACGTGAATTACCTAAATACTCATCATAAAACATTTATGAAAAATACACAGCGTACAGCAAATGAAAGACCAACATCTTGTGAATCCAGCCAATATTTCAGATTTTTTAAGTGTTTTACAGCGAAAACACAATATAGCATTATATTAGCTTACTACAATAGCCAACCACACAGCAGCATTGATTCATGCACGTTAGCGATAGCGAATAAACCAGCAAAAGATATGACATTTTTCACTAACCTTCTCAAAACTTCATCAGATGACAGTCCTATAACATCATATTACACAATACATATATGGTTTGTTCGAAAATGTGCATATTTAGCGGCACAAATCGTGGTTATACATTGAGAATAGTAGCCAAACTGCAAACAAAATGTCGGGAGAAATCTTGGGAGAGGCACCTAATCTAATCATAAACTTGACTAAAAAATACAGGTTGGACAGCAAATGAAAGATACATTAGTTCTTAATGCAACCGCTGTGTTCGATTTTTAAAATTAACGTTACTACGACATACAGCGTGCGTTAAAGAGAGACCGCACCGAAATTAATGGCGGAATAATAGTTTAACATTTTTCAACAGAACAACGAATTAACATCATAAATAGTTCTTACTATTTGATGAGCTTCCATCAGAATCTTGTGCAAGTTGTCCTTTGTCCAGAATAATCGTTGCTCGGTTGTAGATTGTCGTCTTCAACTTTGGAATGAGCAGCAAACATTAGCCATGTGGTGAAAACGTGTCCAACTCACCATAACGCAGCACAAACAAAATACCGAAAATCGCAATATACTGATATAAACTGATATAACTCGGTTTAAATTAACTACATTATGATGTTTTTAACACCGATATCGAATAAAATCAGAGCTGGATAAATCTAACTCCTATAATGAGAGCTTTTCAGAATGCAATCCTGAGGTCTGTCTCGCGTCATGACGAACGTTGAAAAGATTGCACCCCCGGTTCCAAGAGCTTTTGTACGGCCTCAGATCTACCTAGACACTCCATTCCAATTCTCACTGCTTACTGACATCTAGGGGAAGGCGTATGCAGTGCATGTCGACCCATAAATTAATAAACTGACCCTGGAACAGAGTGCCCGATTTCAGATTTCTCACTTCCTGACAGGAAGTTTGCTGCAAAATGAGTTCTGTTTTACTCACAGATATAATTCAAACGGTTTTAGAAACTAGAGAGTGTTTTCTATCCAATAGTAATAATAATATGCATATTGTACGAGCAAGAATTGAGTACGAGGCAGTTTAATTTGGGAACGAATTTTTACAAAGTCGAAATGGCGCCCCCCTATTGAGAAAAGGTTGCCCACCAGCAATTGTATTAGCAAGAGGAAATCAATGGGAACTGTGCTAGCTACTAGCAATACCCATATTGATGTATGCACATCACCTTCACATCATGCTTTGATGTCAATGACAGTCATTCTTAAGCTGTTGAATGTTATTCACAAAATAGATTATTGTTTTAGTATTTGGTGCATGTCAGGTTGTCATTGAATATCAGTCTCGAAACACATGAATGACATTCAACAATAAAATTGACAGTTTTCATTACAGAAGGTTCTTGGATCTGTCCTAATTTGTTAGTGGAATCAGGGTATTACCATATGATTTCAATCACTTTTTGACACACCCCTTTTGATTCGAATGAAACCTTTTATACATATTTGCCCATGGTAGAAGTGGTCAGAAAGTGAGGTGCTCAAAGTTGACCCATTTTGCACACCCAACCCTTCCATGAGATGTCCATGACTCCATCAATGGAAAAGAGAAATGGTTGAGTTTGATATCATTTTAGAAGTTACAAACAGGGTTGTCAAACTATTTCATTATTTCTTGAAAGAAAGGTAACAAAAAATATGAAGTAGATGCAGAAAGTAAATGGCATAGTGGGTAAATTTCTGCAACAACTAAGATGGGTGAAGCACGAGGCTCAACTTCTCTGCTGTTTTGGTGCCCTGGCTACCAGCATGAAGGGAACCTAGGCACATGTGAAGAAACTGTGTGAGAGCAAAGTTTTGCATCTCGCCTATCTCAATATCTGCGGTACTTGTGCCAATGGCATTTAGCGGAGTCTACCTTTAACGTCAATTATCTAAAAACCAATCAACTCCGATTTTGGAAATGTTCACATTGTAGCTTAGACTCCATTTTACATAATCTGAATTGCTTGTGTTGTGCCTGTCAACGGTTGAGACACAGCATACACTTGAATACAGGGTGGGTGTCAATTCAATCATATAAATATTATTTTTGGAACGGACCTATACTTTCATTATCTATATTTATATGAATGCGATAGGTTTCCTATGGAAGATATAAAGTTTAATTTCAAAGAATGGTTATTCCCACTCAAGTCAACGTTCTCTAATGCGTGGACCTTCAACCATCTTTTTAGTACCAGTTGAAATGTCAACTTTATTCCCATTTTAGTACATTTATCAGCCAAAACATGACCTCCACCCTGCATTGAAGAGTGTTCTGTCATATATCATCTTAGCATTTTTTATTTATTTTTTATGTTGACTCCAATGCTTCCCACAGTTGTGTCAAGTTGGCTGAATGTCATTTGGGTGGTGGACCATTCTTGGTACACATGGGAAACTGTTGAGCTTGAAAAGCCCACTTCCATATTTTGTCTTGCCCCATTCACCGTCTGAATGGCACACATACACAATCCATGTCTCAAGGCTTAAAATATATTCTTTAACTTTGTCTCCTCCCTTTTGAAGTGGATTTAACAGGTGACATCAATAAGGGATCATCGCATTCACCTAGTCAGTCTGTCATGGAATGAGCAGGTGTTCTTAATGTTTTGTTTACTCAGTATATAAACTCAGCAAAAAAAGAAACATCTCTTTTTCAGGACCGTGTCTTTCAAAGATAATTTGTAAAAATCCAAGTAACTTCACAGATCTTCATTGTAAAGGGTTAAAAATAAAATTAAAAAAAGTTATTATTATAATTTTTTTACCCCCTTTTCTCCCCAATTTTTCGTGGTATCCAATCGCTAGTAATTACTATCTTGTCTCATCGCTACAACTCCCGTACGGGAGAGACGAAGGTCGAAAGCCATGCGTCCTCCGAAGCACAACCCAACCAAGCCGCACTTCTTCTTAAAACAGCGCGCCTCCAACCCGGAAGCCAGCCTGTGTCGGAGGAAACACCGTGCACCTGGCCCCCTCGGTTAGTGCGCACTGCGCCCGGCCCGCAACAGGAGTCGCTGGAGTGCGATGAGACAAGGATATCCCTACCGGCCAAACCCTCCCTAACCCGGACGACGCTAGGCCAATTGTGCGTCGCCCCACGGACCTCCCGGTCGCGGCTGGCTGCGACAGAGCCTGGGCGCGAACCCAGAGACTCTGGTGGCGCAGCTAGCGCTGCAATGCAGTGCCCTAGACCACTGCGCCACCCGGGAGGCCCCCTATTGTAAAGGGTTTTACCACTGTTTCCCATGCGTGTTCAATGAACCATAAACAATTAATGAACATGCACCTGTGGAACGGTCGTTAAGACGCTAACAGCTTACAGACGGTATGTAATTAAGGTCACATTTATGAAAACTACTGACTCTGAAAAACACAAAGAAAGATGCCCAGAGTCCCTGCTCATCTGCATGAACGTGCCTTAGGCATGCTGCAAGGAGGCATGAGGACTGCAGATGTGACTAGGGCAATAAATTGCAATGTCCATACTGTGAGACGCCTAAGACAGCGCTACAGGGAGACAGGACGGACAGCTGATCGTCCTCGCAGTGGCAGACCACGTGTAACAACACCTGCACAGGATCGGTACATCCGAACATCACACCTGTTGGACAGGTACAGGATGGCAACAACTACTGCACGAGTTAAACCAGGAACGCACAATCCCTCCATCAGTGCTCAGACTGTGCGCATCAGGCTGAAAGAGGCTGGACTGAGGGCTTGTAGGCCTGTTGTAAGGCAGGTCCTCACCAGACATCACCGGCAACAATGTCGCCTTTGGGAACCAACCCACCGTCGCTGGATCAGACGGGACTTGTAAAAAGTGCTCTTCACTGATGAGTCGCAGATTTGTCTCACCAAGGGTGATGGTCGGATTTGCGTTTATCATAGAAGGAATGAGCGCTACACCGAGGCCTGTACTCTGGAGCGGGATCGATTTGGAGGTGGAGGGTCCGTCATGGTCTGTGGCGGTGTGTCATAGCATCATCGGACTGAGCTTGTTGTCATTGCAGGGAATCTCAACGCTGTGCGTTACAGGGAAGACATCCTCCTCCCTCATGTAGTACCCTTCCTGCAGGCTCATCCTGACATGACCCTCCAGCTTGACAATGCCACCAGCCATACTGCTCGTTCTGTGCGTGTTTTCCTGCAAGACAGGAATGTCAGTGTTCAGCCATGGCCAGCGACGAGCCCGGATCTCAATCCCATTGAGCACGTCTGGGACCTGTTGGATCGGAGGGTGAGGGCTAGGTCCTTTCCCCCCAGAAATGTCTGGGAACTTGCAGGTGCCTTGGTGGAAGAGTGGGGTAACATCTCAGAGCAAGAACTGTCAAATCTGGTGCAGTCCATGAGGAGGAGATGCGCTGCAGTACTTAATGCAGCTGGTGGCCACACCAGATACTGACTTACGATTTTTACCCCCCTTTGTTCAGGGAGACACTATTCAATTTCTGTTAGTCACATGTCTGTGGAACTTGTTCAGTTTGTCTCAGTTGTTGAACCTTGTTTTGTTCATACAAATATTTACACATGTTAAGTTTGCTGAAAATAAACGCAAATGACAGTGAGATGACGCTTCTTTTTTTGCTGAGTTTACTTTCAAAATCTTAGCTAGCAGGCTAGCAGTCATCATGAATCATGTCGACAATCTACTGGCAAATCCTTTTCAATCCTTGTCATATGAAGATAAATTATAGATAAAACGTTTTCTGATTTTATGAACTTGAAAAAATCAGTTTAGGCGTTTTTGATAATCGCGTTAAAGCTTAAATGACCATTGTTATTATTTTTCATTAATTAATTTTATAATAACTATGTTTTTTAAGCTTCGAAATGATATCAAACCAAACTGTTTTTCGTTTTCAGGGATGATGACATGGATGTCTCATGGTAGGGTGGGGTATGCAGAATGGGTCAACTTTGAGCACCTCTATCTCTTGAATTTTTTGGCATTCAGGTCCAAAATGTTACTTTCTACCTTGGGCAAAACATGAATGGATGGATTAATTCAAATCAATATGGGTGCCCTTAGCTTTATCATTGGAAGCGTTGGTGTGCTGTGGCTGTCCCAATCTATTTTCTCCTAAAGTGTGCACTTGTTCACTTCCCTTCATGGATTTGAAACGACATTACTGGTTTATGGAATCTCTTAGCCCATGCCTGCACCAATCCAATGCTTTTACATTTGTGGGTACTAGAGATTGTTGGGACGCACGCTGTGTGTGTTTGCCAGTTTGCGGGGCTGTTTTAGTTAGGTTTGCCAGTCTTCTGCTATTGTACACCCAGCCTCTCCTTCCCGTTGCTCTCTCTCAGTCCTCACTCATTCCCATCAGTGAAGCGCAATGCAATCAATGCTAATGAGCCCAGCCAGCCTCCCTGCTCATAAAGAACTAATGAAAGCTGTATAGACGCTGAAGCCAAGCACACAACCAATGCATAAAATGCAATTACTCCAGGCTGAGACCTTGGCCTCATATCTAGACTGTTCTCTTTATAATGTAATATTTTGTTCCTCTTCCTCCCCCTTCAGCAATGTCCCTCCAACAGCTATAAGTCTGCATGCACACATCAAATGATCTCCTGCAGGGCATTGTTCAATATTCTCATTTTGCTAATGGGAATATGGAGTTGGATTAACAATATGACAAATGAGAGTAGGTGTGTTGTGGGGGTAAGAGGCCCTTGGAGTGAGGTACAGCGTATGGTCCAGTGGCATGCTTGATTTTCTCCATTCCTGGATGGTAATGGTTCTAGGACAACAATAACGAGATGGTTGGCTCTAATACTTTGACTCGAAACAAGTAGCCTTTGAGGTAATTTGAATTGGATGTAGAGGTATCTGAGGGATAATGATCCACCTATTTCAAACAATGAGGCTGCACCTTAGTGCCTTTCAAGCTAATGGGTGTTCCACAGAGATATGAGACTACGCCATGCAGTCAAAGGAAAAACGGTTTAGACGATAGCAAAATTGTGAATAGTGTCAGAATAACTAAATACTTTGGCTATGTTTAACAATCATATTTTGAGCCACCCATTATTACAGATACACACAAGACACATCTCTGATGCCATTGCCATTGTCTTGTGTTACCTCTATCTCACTGCTTCTTCTTGTTTGCTTTCCAGAGGCGGGTCCCCTGCTGCAGTCCCTGTTCGATGGAGACTTTGAGGCGGTGCTGCTGAGTCCTCAGGTCCTGGACCTGCTCGGTGGTGGAGACGGCAGCGATAGAGAGTCCATTGATGCCTACCTGGAGAGACGGGTCCTGGCCTACCTCAACGACAGCACACAGGAGGACAAGGCTGACCGGTAAGAAACAATAACTGAGTAGGGATCTCATGCTGACACGTTCAATGTTAATCAATTCATTGAATAAAGTGTTTTTAGTGCTGGGCTGGAACAAAAGCCTGCATAGCTCTCCAGGATCAAAGTTGGTGGACACTGCATTAAACAATGCTAAACAAGATTTAATATACTTTCATATAAGCCGACAGATTGCCTTTTTAAGTGTACAGCACTATGAATGAATAAACTTATCTTATTGTAATAGAGACGTTAACTTTTCTAATGATAACCTTATTGTCTAAACTCCTCAAATTGCACGCAGAGCGGACACTACTTAAACGGGAGTATCAATGAATATTAATTTTGGTAAATTAATGCTCAGTTTGTTGTGCGTGGCATTGTGGTACCACTGGCAGCATTTTAGCCAAAGACTGTTACACTAGCTGTGTAGTCGTGTTTTATAAATGTGCAATAAGCATAAAACACAATTCTGTAAGGAAAAGCAACTCGTTCTCATTCTGAGAAAAAAGGTATACCACTTGATTTCAACATCTGAACGAAGTGGGCATGCTGTTCAAACAGTTCGGAGACGGACCGAACGGTGTGTGTACAACAATTCAACTGTTCTACCTTGTTAGCTAGCATATAGATCCATGTTGGCTAAACTTATAAAGATTATCTGTTTACTCACTAGAATGTGGGCTTGTGGTTAAAAGAGTTTGAGACCTGTGTTAATTTTCTATAATGCCTGCTACAAGAAGTTAGTCATTATTAGTGAATGTGCGTTATGTATGGTTCTGGTTAAAATTGTAACAAAGTGCATTTTCATATTTTTTTGTGGGTCTTACGGTTTTGGAAGGCTTTTATTAGCCTAGGTATAATTTCACAAGCCCTGATTTCATTAGATTATTGCTGACTGTTTGAAATTCAGTGTATTTTACCTTTAATTGCACAACAAAGCTTATTTCGAGAACATAACAAAAAAAGTCATGATATATATATATATATATATATATAGTATGAATCACCCATAAATCATATTTTTTGTGATGATTTTTAGGCCATATCGCCCAGCCCTAGTACACAGTGACTTTTATTGAGGGGAGTGATAGGAGAATTACCAGGCACGGGCTGTTCCCTCGCTGAATGGAGCTCAATGAAGCTTCCTGCTCCATGAATTATTAATTTTTAATAAGAACAGCTTAACATCTCCTCCTGTCCCGTGGGAGAATGGGTATTTCAGCGGGTGTTGCTACTCTATCCCCCTCCTGTATTGGATAATTTATTTCGGTCTCTTTCCATTTTCTGCTACAGCGTTAGTCAGCTAGGTGTGTTGGAGTGGCCTGTACTGTGTGTATGCATAGCTTTAATTGATGGGAAGCAGTTCCTTTTTGCCCTGAGTCTGTGCCTGGACAGCCCAGACGCCCTATTGAATGAGTCCTGCTGCGAGGACTGGAGCAGCCCGCTGTATCCACTTCGGGAAGGCTGCCGGCCTGATTCGCAGTGTGGAGATTAAATGACCGTATCTTCAGTTTTTCTTTCTCCCCCTTCGTCTCTGTACTGAGCTTGTGGTCGCTCTTTTTGGAAGCCTCGTTTTAATGCTTCTCTACCTCTGAACTCCCTTTCATTTAGTTCTCTAGCCTTTCTGTTGCTCCTCCTTCTTTGTTTTGTTCCCTGTTTTCGTTTTTCTCTAGTGTCTAATAGTTCTGTGCCTTCCCTCTGGTCTCCCTCATTGTTCTTTCTCTCTGTCCCCCAGACTCTGTTCTCTCAACCCCCCCCAAACCCCCCCCCCCCCCCCAATCTCGCTCCTATTCATTGTGACATTGCTTTCTGTTTCCTTTCTTCTCTTTCTCAGGGAGAATGCCTTGCTGGCTCTGGCGGTGGCCTGCTTGCACCTCTTTGCCCAGAGTAACTGGACGGGTCCACCTGTCGCCATCCATGTCCCTGACCTGCTTCCTCCGGCCCTGCTCACCTCCCTCACTGAGGTACAGTAACAGCAGGGTTTTTGTTTTATGAAAATGTGGCGCCGGACAATGTGACTGGGAAAATGTTAATTTACTGCCCACTTCATAAATTTACCGGACTCATAGGCATTGGATGCTTAAGAAGTCATGCTTTCTGGTTAATTATTGTATTTATTTTTGTATAGACAGGAGTAATTATATAATTTTTGTCCAGTAGCCAAAGGCACAATCCTATTAGCAACCCATTCTAGTTGTCTTTCTAAGTTTCTAAGAGTGATTTTAATCTGTCACATGGAACCACGGTGTGCTGTTCAGAATGGTATTGTCGCGCCTCCCGAGTGGCGCGTTGGTCTAAGGCACTGCATCGCAGTGCTAGTTGTGCCACTAGAGATCCTGGTTCGAGACCAGCCGGCCTCGACCGCAAGACCCATGGGGCGGTGCACAATTGGCCCAGCGTCGTCCGGGTTAGGGGAGGGTTTAGCCGGCTGGGATGTCCTTGTCCCATCACGCTCTAGCGACTCCTGTGGCGGGCCGGGAGCATGCACACTGACACGGTCGCCGGGTGTAGTGTTGCCTCCGACAAATTGGTGTGACTGGCTTCCGGGTAAAGCGGGCATTGTGTCCAGAAGCAGTGCAGGTTGGTTGGGTTTTGTTTCGGAGGACGCACGGCTCCCGACCTTCGCCTCTCACGAGTCCGTACGGAAGCTGCAGCGATGAGATAAGACTAACTACCAATTGGATACCATGAAATTGGGAGAACAAGGGTAATAAAAAAAAAGACTAAAAAAAGTGATTACAAATATTACAAAAATAATGCATTTGGTCAAATGTTAAATTAAGTTTCATTGGCGATTACATGAGTTGCATGTTCAGTTAAGATGCATTAACATAATCTTAATGTGATTTGTGGGGGAACACCTTAATGGGTTATCAGGATCTGCCCCTTTTTTCAATTTTCCCCTAAAATGACTGACCCAAATCTAACTGCCTGTAACTCAGGCCCTGAAGCAAGGATATGCATATTCTTAGTACCATTTGAAAGGAAACAGTGAAGTTTGTGGTAATGTGAAAGGAATGTAGGAGAGTATAACACAATAGATCTGGTAAAAGATAATACAAATAAAAAACCAATTGTTCTTTTGTAATTTTTCTGTTGTTGTACCATCTTTGAAATGTAAGAGAAAGGCCATAATGTATTGTTCCAGCCCAGGTGCAATTTAGAGTTTGGCCACTAGATGGCATCAGTGTATGTGCAAAACATTGCTTTTCTGTATAACATTTTGTATCAAGACTGCCCAAATGTGCCTACTTTGTTTATTAATAACTTTAATAAACAAAGTAGGTATTCTTTCTTGCACATGGGTGTTGTAATAGCTACTGTAAATTGGACAGTGCTGTTAGATTAACAAGAATTTAAGCTTTCTGCAAATATCAGATATGTCTATGTCCTGGAAAATGTTCTTGTTACTTACAACCTCATGCCAATCATATTAGCCTACGTTAGCTCAACTGTCCCGTGGACACCGATCCCGAAGAAGTAAAAACATTTTTTGTTGTTGCTGTGGATCAGGCTTGGGTGGTATCCAGATTGTCATACACGACATGACCAAAAGTATTTGGACACCTGCGACGATATAGGCGAGTCTCCAGAATGGCTCAGCTGTCTCCTGCCAATTCTTGCACATTCATTGTGTGAATAGTTTGCCCTTTTATTTTTTGCGATTCCCTATTACAATTGTCACCAGTAGTAAATGCACTGTTAATACTCGTCATTTGTTTTCATTCAGTTCTCTTAATGCATGTGTTAATTACACTCATTTGCCGTACTCATTCTCGGAGTGGAAACAATTTTTGCTGAGTTCACAACCTCCTACACTTGTAAGAAGCAAATTTTGGTTTATTTCATAACCATAATTTACGAGATTGTCAAAAAAACAAAATATTTAAGTTTTTTTTCTCCATTGTCTTTTGTTTGGAGTGCTCCATGTTAGCAATGAGCATGTGTCTGGCTCTGTCCTGATAATGTTGAGGGAGCGCGCGCACCTGAGCGCGCGCACCTGAGCACGCATTGAAGTACCTTGACTGCTGCGCAGAAATGTAGGAAAGTTTTTTTTTGACATCCATTACGAATGATAATATATTAAAACTATAGTTCCTCACAGTAAGCTATTCAATTTTTTAAAATCCAACAATCTCCCCCTCGATAATCAATAATCCACGGTGTGAAAGATCAATGGAAGTTTTAGGGCTACTGCTGCATTGGCCTATAGGCTGAGTTCCATGCACTCATTTCATTAGCCGCCAAACTATAATCTTCCCCAGGTCTTTCTAAAATAATTGCTTTTACATTTCCATGGTTGAATTTTGCCTATAGTCTACTTTGAGACGCCTCATAATATGAAATCAAACATTCAGGTTTCAAACAATTATATTTTCAAAATGCATACTACCTCCAGCTCACATTGTAAAATGATGGGTGACGTGCTGATAGCCTGTTGCCTGCACTTAATTGGTGAGCTTCCATCACCAGTTGAGTAATAAAAATAGTAGCTCTTTATAATGCACCAAAACTGTTTCACACGCGATTGCTTTTAGAATTGTTGCGTAATGAATGGGCTTATGAAAGCACGTTTTACACCAGCAGCAACCAGCTGAGGAGATGCAGGAGAAATCCCGCTCATGTGCACATGTTTACCTTTATTGAACTAGGCAAGTCAGTTAAGAACAAATTCTTATTTTCAATGACGGCCTAGGAACAGTGGGTTATAACTGCCTTGTTCAGGGGCAGAACGACAGATTTGTACCTTGTCAGCTCGGAGATTCGAACTTGCTACCTTTCGGTTACTAGTCCAACGCTCTAACCACTAGGCTCCTCTGCCGCCCCATGTGGCGGGTGACCGTTGTGTTGTTGTGATCGTTGTGTTGGATAAATAAGATGCATGATGACTAAAGAAAATACACACAGGCCAATTTAATTACACTAAATTATGAAAATGAACAGACTGATGAGCATGACGGTAAATTGTATTTACATTGACTGGTATTTCCATCAATGAATAAAAAGCATTATTTTGCAATGGGATTTTTTTTCTTCCGGTCATTTTGGTCGCACGTTTTATCTGCTTTTATTTTTATCAGCCCTTGCCTACTAACAGACACCCTGAGTAACAGTTACTCCATCTCCTTTTCTCTACTTAAACTACACGCACACTGCTTTTTAAAATGTATCCACAGCCACCCTCCCTCCCAAGGTCTGACCTAGAGGAGCTCGACCTTTAGGCTGTTCTGAGAAGACTTTTCCAGCCCATCAACTGTTTTAGAAGCCAATTTGATTTTGGATGCAGGAATTGTGTGTGTGTATGTGGCAGCACTGACTCTGACATGGTTTGATGAATGGTGAGGACAGATTACCCCTTGTACCCTTTGCTCTGGGTAATGAGGATGTATAGAGTGAGTCTGCGGAGGAAGGATGAAGTAGTGTTGTACGGTATAACAGAACCATGGTAATATCACAGTACCAAAACGTCATGATACTTATGATACCGACATTTTAGAGTACCGTAGTGCCATTTCATATGATACTATCACATTTTTCGTCCCTACCAATCTAAAGAACCAGTTGGCGCCTGTTCTGAAATGTTTCTAATGTCAGTTTTATTTATAAATTCAGTTAAATTTAAGCAACAGCAACTAATAGTCTTGTATGCGTCAGTTCAATAATGTCACTTTCATGCACATCTCACATGTGGTAGCTGTAATCAGCCAGCAGGCAGCCGCATGTCCTTCCAGCCATCCCTCACCTGCTTCTGTCTGCTCTTCCTACGCCTCTATTCATCAATCCGTTTTTTAAATAGAATTTAGCCGTGATGGCGAGTGGGGATGCAGACCATGGTGAGTCTACTGTTACATTTGAGACATTGAAGCAGAGCGAGCAAAGATAATACATTGTATCATTTCAATGCTTGGTATAACCAAGTGCACAGGCCAGTCTGTGTCGGCTTTGCAATTGCAAGTTCGCTGTCATGCAGCCTCTGAGTAATAGAGGAAAAATGGAGCATGCTTTTATTTTTATTTCACCTTTATTTAACGAGGTAGGCCAGTTCAGAACAAGTTCTCATTTACAACTGCGACCTGGCCAAGATAAAGCAAAGCAGTGCGACAAAACAAGAGTTACACACAGGATAAACAAACGTACAGTCAATAACACAATAGGAAAAATCTGTGTGTGCAAATGTAGAAGTAGGAAGGTACGGCAATAAATAGGCCATGGAGGTGAAATAATTACAATTTAGCATTAACACTGGAGTGATAGATGTGCAGATGATGATGTGCAAGTAGAGATACTGGGGTGCAAAAGAGCAAGAGGATAAGTAACAATATGGGGATGAGGTAGTTGGGTGTGCTATTTACAGATTGGGTGTGTACAGTGATCAGTAAGCTGCTCTGACAGCTGATGCTTAAAGTTAGAGAGGGAGATATGAGTCTCCAGCTTCAGTGATTTTTGCAATTCGTTCCAGTCATTGGCAGCAGAGAACTGGAAGGAAAGGAGGCCAAATGAAGTGTTGGCTTTGGGGATGAACGGTGAAATATACCTGCTGGAGCGCGTGCTACAGGTGGTTGCTGCTATGCTGACCAGTGAGCTACGGCGGGGCTTTACCTAGCATAGACAGATGACCTGGAGCCAGTGGGTTTGGCGACAAATATGTAGTGAGTGCCAGCCAATGAGAGCCAGCCAATGAGAGCCTACAGATCACAGTGGTGGGTAGTATATGTGGCTTTGGTGACAAAACGGATGACACTGTGATAGACTGCATCCAATTTGCTGAGTAGGGTGTTGGAGGCTATTTTGTAAATGACATTGCCGAAGTCAAGGATCGGTAGGATAGTCAGTTTTACGAGGGTATGTTTGGTAGCATGAGTGAAGGAGGTTTTGTTGCGAAATAGGAAGCCAATTCTAGATTTAATTTTGGATTGGAGATGCTTAATATGGGTCTGGAAGGAGAGTTTACAGTCTAACCAGACACCTAGGTATTTGTAGTTGTCCACATATTCTAAATCAGAACCGTCCAGAGTAGTGATGCCCGACGGGCAGGCGGGTGCGGGCTGCGATCGGTTGAAGAGCATGCATTTAGTTTTACTAGCGTTTAAGAGCAGTTGGAGGCCACGGAAGGGGAGTTGTATGGCATTGAAGCTCGTCTGGAGGTTAGTTAACACAGTGTTCAAAGAAGGGCCGGAGGTATACAGAATGGTGTCGTCTGCGTAGAGGTGGATCAGAGAATCACCAGCAGCAAGAGCGACATCATTGATACATACGGAGAAAAGAGTCGGCCTGAGAATTGAACCCTGTGGCACCCTCATAGACTGCCAGAGGTCCGGACTACAGGCCCTCCGATTTGACACACTGAACTCTGTCTGAGAAGTAGTTGGTGAACCAGGCGAGGCCGTCATTTGAGAAGCCAAGGCTATTGAGTCTGCCGATAAGAATGCGGTGATTGACAGAGTCGAAAGCCTTGGCTAGGTCGATGAATACGGCTGCACAGTTTTGTCTTTTATCGATGGCGGTTATGATATTGTTTAGGACCTTGAGCGTGGCTGAGGTGCACCCATGACCAGCTCTGAAACCAGATTGCATAGCGGAGAAGGTATGATGGGATTCGAAATGGTCGGTGATCTGTTTGTTAACTTGGCTTTCGAATACTTTAGAAAGGCAGGGTAGGATAGATGTTGGTCTGTAACAGTTTGGGACTAGAGTGTCTCCCCCTTTGAAGAGGGGGATGACCGCGGCAGCTTTCCAATCTTTAGGGATCTCAGACGATATGAAAGAGATGTTGAACAGGAACCAATATACACAGGCAGTTAGGAAAGCAAAGGCTAGCCTTTTCAAACAGAAATTTGCATCCTGTAGCACAAACTTCAAAAAGTTCTGGGACACTGTAAAGTCCATGGAGAATAAGAGAACCTCCTCCCAGCTGCCCACTGCACTGAGGCTTGGAAACACTGTCACCACTGATAAATCTACAATAATCGAGAATTTCAATAAGCATTTCTGGGGGCACCAGTTAAGCCAGGTGAGGTCTCTGCATGTGTGTGGGGTGGGACAATAGAGCTATCTAAGGCATGTTGAGCAGGACTGAGGGCTCTACAGTGAAATAAAACAGTAAGAACTAGCCAAGACAGCAGTAGAGAAGGCATATTGACATTAGAGAGATGCATAAAGCATTCACAGGTGTTGATCAGGAGAGTTACGACAACAATGGGTGAATGGCGATGAATGGGCAGAGCGGGCAGTTAGCTTTACAGCACAGAGAGCATGCACATTTTATATAATTTCAGAAACCGTGTCACGGGCCGTTTTTAAACTAAGCCTGGGTTGTTAATTATTAGTTTGATAACAAACAATGTTGTTCAGTCATGTTACCTACCTAGCTAACAACATTGAAATGACAGTAGGTCTTGTCAAATTTGATTGGCCCAGGAAGAAATGAAATGGGTCTGCTACTCAGGAGATGTGCTTCAAATGTAGGATTTACGTAGGCGTAATGTAAGCCTAAACTATATCAAAAATCTATCTTTCTGGTTAGTCGTACATTCTGTTTGGGAGCAGTATGTGTTTGTGGGAGAGATAGTGGTGTGTATTTTTATGAGAGGGAGATAGTGTGTGACGGAGGGAGAGTGTCTGTTAACTGAAGAGTAAACAAGAATTCATGCTGTTTTCCCCTTACTGCCACAATGACATGCAGATCATTATTCATGTATATTCCTCCCTTTCCTCTAGCCAAATCACAGGTAGTCCTTTGCAAATATGAGCAAATAAGCCGTTCTATGCAATTTTATTATACAGTGAACAGTTTGAACTTAATTGAATATGTGTTGCATTGAGTAGAAGTGTGATTATCAGTGACAGGTTTTTTGCTAAGCACATGCACATAACTTTTAGAAAGCTGCAACAAGCGTCCAGGTGTTTGTCGCATGCTTCGAATACAACGGGTGTAGACTTTACTGTGAAATGCTTGCTTACGAGCCCTTCCCAGCGATGCAGAGTTTTTGAGAAAAAAAAAGAAAGAAAAAAAATATGACCCACCACCTGGATTCCTATGTAGCAAAATTTGAAATAGTTTTTTACTTTGGATAAAAGTAGAGACTCAGAGCTAGAAAATTGTATATCATACACTACAGTTGAGGAACAATGAGAAAGTAATTCTGCTTTGAAAGTTGATAAACTTGTAACCATACTTTTGAGAAAATAGACCTTGAATGCTTTGGTACACCCACTGGAGAGCTCTTCTTTGTCTACACCCATTCAGCATAGTTCACACCCTCTTAAGACTTAGCCCCGCCCATTTCTTTCAGGATCACTTGAGGCCATGTGCTAAACCGAGTGAATAAGGTAGTGTAGTAAACAACCATAGATTAAGACTTAAAGTAGTGAAAGTAGTAGTAAAAATGCACTTTTTGTCTAGTCCTCTGCCTATTTCCTAATCTGATTTTGGTGCAGGTCATGTTCTTCACATTATCATCTCTAGTAAACACACACTATATCAAATAAAATCAACGTTTATTTGTCACATGCAGAAGGTGTAAACGGTACATTGAAATGGTTACTTGCATAGTGGAGTCTTTATTTTGTTTAGACATGTAAACAATGAACCATAATCTCAACTCTAATGCCGTGTTCAAAACAACTGGGAACTCGGAAAAATAGATTTGAAATGGTCATCCAACTCGGAATTCCAACTCAGCAACCCGGGCCTCCTCCTAGAGCTCCGTCTTTCAGACCTGAAGATCAGACATCATGATTTGATCTCCTATTTTTCAGAGTTCCCAGTTGTTTTGAATGCGGCATTACTACTATGCACCATGCGTGAATCTGCAGGTAACGAAAGCTAACCAACTACTGTCAATGTTGGATAGCTAGCTAACATTAGGCTGGAACTAGCAATGAAAAAGACTTTCTGACAAAATTAGAAACGCATATCTGAAAATGTAGCAAGACTCTTAAAAATATATATGGATGACAATTTCTCCCTCTGTCATGGATGCCATGGTAGCTCTTATTTTTCAAGATGTAATCCGGAGACAGGTGTTTTATACAACAGCCTTCGCCACATTTGGCAATCATCTCTCTGCTTCCACCGGGCATTCCACCGATTTCAAAACTCGGTCAACTTCTGTGACAACACTGGTGGTCTCCGTTTCTTCCCCATCACTGTCATCAGAAGATTAATGCCTGGTTCAATAAATGTTTTTACATAATTCAGGCATTTCCTCATCGTCTGATTCATTTTCAGTATCAGAGAGAGTCAGCATGACAAGGTCGTCCTCCAGAAAATAGTCAATCACAACTTTTTCACACTGATCTTTGTCTAATAGCTCCTGTTGATTTCAGGGCAGAAACGTTGAGTGGAAGCAACAACTCAGTTCATGAATTCTTTAAAAAAACAAGCTGCTGTAGAAAGTTCTATCTGCAGATATTGAGCAGCTCATGTTATAGACCGAAGCATGCTACATGGCAGACCAATCAGAACTCATCTCTCGGCATGTCCAGCCCATCCATTATCTCAGCCAATCATGGATACCTGTAAATTTAACTCATTTGTATTTACAAATGGCATACAAGTTTGTTATTAAGGCACATGAAAGTTCACATGTTCCAGAAGACATTCCTGCCAAAAAACGTATATTGATAATAAAAATAAAGTTCAAATGCCTCCTGTGAAGTAGTGACGTGCGACACACGCCTAGCCTATTGAAACAGGTTACAAATGGTAACACGAGGAATAAAATACACAAATGCAGTTATATACAGGGAGTACCAGATCAATTTGCAGGGGTACAAGGTACGTATGTACATGAAGGCTGGGTAAAGTGGCTAGGTATCTGGATAAGTAGTAGTAGACTGAAATTTGTCTTCCGCATTTAACCCAACCCCTCTGAATCGGAGAGGTGCCGGGGTCTGCCTTGATCGACATCCACTTCATCTGTGCCCGGGGAGCAGTTGTTGGGGGTTAACTACCTTGCTCAAGAAACAGTGTGAAAGTGTGTGTTTGTGAGAGTTTAGTGTGTGTATATACTGTGTAGTATACATGCCACTGAATTTTTCCCCCCCT
The DNA here is from genome assembly GCF_045679555.1 of Salvelinus alpinus. Classification (NCBI taxonomy): domain Eukaryota; kingdom Metazoa; phylum Chordata; class Actinopteri; order Salmoniformes; family Salmonidae; genus Salvelinus; species Salvelinus alpinus. Next base: position 14,447,567 of record NC_092117.1, read on the forward strand.
GTGGTATCGCAATACTACTCAGTGTCATGATACTTGGACTGGTATTGTATCGTTTGAAAAATGTTAACGTGACAACTGTAGGAGGAATGTGAGGGGGACAGGACCCAATTATGTGGGGGTGAGGAGACGCGATTGGTCGACTTAATCCCTCATTACACCAGAGACCGTCATTCTGCTGTTGAATACTTTTCCAGGCTGTGATTCATCTACCTTGTCGTTTAGAGGACCCTTGTAAATGGTGCTCCTCCATTTATGCATTGTGATCAACTCAATAAGTGCATGCCATCACTAATGTGCCACTGCATTTTGGGGAAAAAAGGTATAAAGTTGCACTTATTGAGTTAATAAAAGTGTTTGTTCAAAGTAGTGGACTGGAGACACAGGCAAGAATCAAGACGTTTCTCTGGGTAAATCGCTCTTCCCCTCATACCCACTGTGACAGAGCCTGGGGACAGGCCACTGCCATGGACCAGAGCTAAGAAGGTCTCCGGGTACGGAGGCTCAGTGAGGCAGACAGAGTCAACGGTTCAAACTTAGGCTTTATTACATAATTTACCTACAGAAATGCTTACAGATATGGAACTTAACCTTTTGTTACTGAAGTTATACCTTTTCTTAAACTGTCTTTTAGACCCAACCGGTCAACTGTTGGGTCTGATTGTCCAGCCAATCACACACTCGATTGACTAATGCCCCTCAGCTGGGCTCCATCAACCTACCAAGTGGGAATGTGCCGGGAGGAGCCGGAAAGGCGCAGGAAGGATGCGGAAAGAGGGTTAGAGATCTGTTGTCGTCTCGGGCATCACTTCAGGGGACAGAGCAGCAAAGCGACAACTGATCATGGATCTTTTCCTCAGCCGTATACCAGTCTAACTCCTCTCTGTGTCCTCTCTCTCCCTCCCAGCCTGGGGCCCTGACCTCAGCCCTGCTCAGCAGTCTTCTCCTGGATGGAGAGTCGGTGTACTGCCTGGTGGGGAATCCCTTCCTCCTGCTGCTGGCCAGGGTCCTGCTGGTCAACTGCTCTGCCAAGCTGGATAGCCTCCAGGTAAGAGAACATAGCGGAGATATCACTTTGTCACTGGACATTAGCTGAGCTGTGATTGTGAAATGACACTCGTCACGTCCACATTGTCTCTCCCCAACACAGAAAAAGTAGTTGAGCGACAAAGGCAATACAGCGAAGATTCTGGTCAGGGAGACGGATGTGTACTTGACTCCTTCAGATGTGCTGTGCTTGATTTGTGTTTCTCGCTCTAAGCCTCTGGAACTGGGAGAATCATTGGATGTGGGTGCAGAAACCTATTCCCACATTTCCATTCCCTGTCCACATTTCCATTCCCTGTCCACACACAGTAATGGTTTGGATTTTCACTCCTTTGACAGCACACCAATACATCTCTAGATGTATTTATTTACCCCTACCCCCTCCTCTGTGCTGAAACTTTGGAATCCTGGTGTTACAGGGAGATTAGTTCACCAGTTATTATTCTTGGAGGAATAGAACAATGGGGTGGGTAGTGAATCATGCTTTCTATTTGGGAGCTCCTAACAGGCTGACTACACCGCTCGCGTCACGTGCGCGAGCGTTGCAAAATAGATGTAGAAATCTGTTATTCAATTATTGCGCCAACGAGCGTCTGCGTTGCCAAGGGCTAAAATAGAACTCCTTTCTTTTTCTGACGCAGATCGCTCTGCAAGTCCTGCCTCTCCCATCTCCTCATTGGTTTATAGAAGCAGGTACCCACGTGCCATCTCCTCATTAGTTATACCACGTGGGTGACTGAAAGACGAACGAGGTCAGTGGCGGTAATGCACCTAATTTATGAAAGTTGCCAATCGCAATATAAAGTCAAGAGAAGAAAAAGCTTGGAAAGAGGAGAAATGACTAGAAACGATTCGGTTGACCGTTTTATGGATTAATTGGCGGAGTAGAGGACCTTGTGCATTTCAGGTAAAATACCAAGTCACTGTTTATATCCCAGAACAAATTAGCTAGCAACAGCAAGCTAGCTAAATAGGACAAATTAGCTTGCAAGCTAACTATCTAAATTGCCATAAATGTTTAATGCTTTTCGATCTGTCCCCAAATTAATATAATTGGTTCAGAGTTTGTTTTGATATTTTAACCTGCATGTCGTGATCGCGTTTGGTGTGGGGGGGACAAAATAAATTTATGCACGATGGCCCACGCGCAGCCAGTTTGGGTTCCGTGTAAGGCATGTAACTTACACACTTCCCTTCAGCAGGTTAGTCACCTGTAAATATTTTACAGCCATAATGGCTAAATAGTAGTTATTTAACTCCATATTGGTTGCCTTTTTGAGTTTCAGAAGCTCTCCAACACATCCTAAGAGCAAAAGAAGGCTGTTTTAGAGTGTTAAATTTGCCTACATATTGTAACATGCTGAAAGAATGTTTGGTTTGATAAGAAATATTCTAACTACAAGATCCATTCTAGAGATCATACTATTAGTTTGTGACGCACACACACACACACGTACACTTACCCTTGGAGTTCAGCGGCTGTCTAACTCAAAGGCGCGCTGTCCATTGCCCCCTTCACCTCTCCATCCCCCTGTACCTTCTTATTATCACCCAGCTTCTCCACCTCTCCCATCCCAGTCATAAAGAGAGGAGAAGATGGGGCTGTGACGTTCATCTGCGTATCACCCTCTGATGAGACGGCAGTGTGTGTGCCCGTGTGTGTCATGAGAATATTGATTCAGGGAGGCAGACGATTAACGCACCATAAGGCGACACGGTCGGGATAGCCGGCCTCGTGCAACGCAAATGAGAAAGATGTCCTCCCTGAAACGCAAATGGGCTTTTACATGGTTCACTACCTTTGGCCATGCAAGAGAGAAGGGATAGGGGAGAGAAACATGTACATGGCTTGGAGCTGTTATTTTCCCTGCCACTTTGCGTTTTGGTCAGAGATGATAAAAGAGGTAGTTTGCTATTTTTTGGGCTGTTTCAGCATCACTTAACTATAGCATTCTTTTGATATGTGTGTTAGTATGTAGGGTCAAAGTTGGTTGTCGTATGTGTTCAGTTGGTTCAGGCACTAGAACTGTAGTTATTTACTTGTATTATTTAGTTACTATTATTTACTATAGTTATTTCGTTACGTGTGACCTTTATGTATTGGGCCGTTGGTACAAAAGCGCTCACACTCTCCCATGCTCTTTCATTTACCTGTTGTTCCGCTTACCTTCTCCCACACACACTCACTAACCTGTTTCTGTTTTCTATGTTCCGCGTGTGTGCAGCTGCTGCCTTGGTGGACCCTGCGCTACGTGAGCCTACACCAGCAGGTCTTGGAGGAGCGCTCTCCTCAGCTCCTCAGCCTGGCCCAAAGCAGCATAGAGAAAGGTCAGAGGTCAAAACTTGTTCATGCACCTTCTGGATGTTTGCCTTGATTGTCATAATTCAATGACGATGATATAAGATCCTATAAGCACTTATGTGCATCACTGTACCACCATGGGGGGCTATGCTACCCATTACTTTGACCATAGAAGGCATGAAGCAAACGTTTTTGTGGGTTAGAAAGAAATGGGGATGAATCACATGTTGAAATGTGTTTCATTAGAATTGAAGTATTGAGCGAATGTAATACTTTTCTCGAGACCGAAAGGAAATGATAAGAATAAGCCAACTACTTTAATGTTTGTGCATGGCAACTAATAGTATCCAAAAGAGCCAACATTATTTCCACACAGAATGTTTGTGTTGCACTTGACTGCTTGAAAACAAATGTATTTAATATATACAGAGAGTATACAAAACATTACGAACACCTGCTCTTTCCATGACAGACTGACCAGGTGAATCCGGAACTAAATATTAAGGTGTTCCTTTTGTTTGGTATACTCAGTGTATATACTTGTGCATATTTGCAATCCAGTGTCATATGGCCTTAACCTAGGCTAATTTAAAATGCTAGGTGAAAGGTATATTTATCTCACTTTGGCCATCACCTTTGTGTATGTGTGTGGGCAGAGTGTGGCAGGGGATGAGCTCACTGTCTCTGTTGTTGTCAGATTTGAAGTGGGCGTCGCTCCTCTGAATAGGAGTCTTATTTCATTGCGGCTATTTTGTGCTGGGTGGGTGAGGACGGCCAGGTTAATTTTCCTCCAAAAGGATTTACACGGAACCCAAACCGGCTGCGTGCGTGCGTCATCGTGCGTACATTTATCTTCCCCCCCACACCAAACGCGATCACAACACGCAGGTTAAAATATCAAAACATACTCTGAACCAATTATATTAATTTGGGGACAGGTCGAAAGCATTAAACATGCATGGCAATTTAGCTAGTTAGCTTGCACTTGCTAGCTAATTTGTCCTATTTAGCTAGCTTGCTGTTGCTAGCTAATTTGTCCTGGGATATAAACATTGAGTTGTTATTTTACCTGAAATGCACAAGGTCCTCTACTCCACCAATTAATCCACACATAAAACGGTCAACCGAACCGGTTCTAGTCAGTTCTCCTCCTTACAGGTTATTTCTTCTCTTGACTTTATATTGCGATTGGCAAACATTCATAATTTAGGTGCATTACTGCCACTGACGGCGTTCGTCTTTGTCACCCACGTGGGTATAACCAATGAGGAGATGGCACGTGGGTACCTGCTTCTATAAACCAATGAGGAGATGGGAGAGGCAGGACTTGCAGAGCGATCTGCGTCAGAAATAGAAAGGAGTTCTATTTTAGCCCTTGGCAACGCAGACGCTCCTAAAAATATCCCCCTCAGATAAAACTCAGATGACGTATAGCAAGCTGTTACCGTGACCAATCTGGGTTAGATTGACGCAGTGCTATAATTAGGGATGCCCCCCCCCCCTAAAAAAAAATCTTAGTCTAAATGTTAAAAGGTGTATTTGTCCGTATATAGACAAACCCTATGTGTTTATATAAAATGAACTATACAGTGTATTCATACCCCCTGACTTTTCCCACAATTTGTTACATTACAGCCTTATTCTAAATGGATTAAGTAACACAAATGTCCTCATCAATCTACACACATTACCCCATAATGACAAAGCGAATTAAGGTTTGTAGACATTTTTTCACATTTATTAAAAAAACAAACAGATTTACCATTTTTACCTACGTATTCAGACCCTTTCTGATGAGACTTTAAATTATTTCCATTGATAATCATTCTAAAACTTGATTGGAGTCCACCTGTGGCAAATTCAATTGATTGGCCATGATTTGGAAAGGCACACACCTGTCTATAAGGTCCCACAGTTGACAGTGCATGTCAGAGCAAAAACCAAGCCGTGAGTTCGAAGGAACTGTCCGTAGAGCTCCGAGACAGGATTGTGTCGAGGCACAGATCTAGGCAAGGGTACCAAAAAATGTCTGCAGCATTGAAGGTCCCCAAGAATACAGTGGCCTCCATCATTCTTAAATGGAATAAGTTTAGAACCATCAAGACTCTAGGAAGAGCTGGCAGCCAAGCCGATCTGAGCAATCGGGGGAGAAGGGCCTTCGTCAGGGAGATGACCAGGAATCTGATGGTCACTGATAGCGCCAGAGTTCCTCTGTGGAGATGGAAGAACCTTCCTGAAGGACAACCATCTCCGCAGCACTTCGCCAATCAGGCCTTTATGGTAGAGTGGCCACTCCACAGTAAAAGGCACATGACAGCCCAGGTTGGAGTTTGCCAAAAGGCACCTAAAGGACTCAGACCATGAGAAATGTGTTTGTCTGGTCAGATGAAACCAAGATTGAACTCTGGCCTGAATGCCAAGCGTCACGTCTGGAGGAAACCTGGCACCATCCCTACTGTGAAGCATGGTGATGACAGCATCATGCTGTGGGGATGTTTTTCAGTGGCAGGGACTGGGAGACTAGTCAGGATCGAGGGAAAGATGAACTGAGCAAAGTACAGAGAGCTTCTAAATGAAAACCTGCTCCAGAGCGCTCAGGACCTCAGACTGGGGCGAAGATTCACCTTCCAACAGGACAACGACCCTAAGCACACAGCCAAGACAACACAGGAGTGATTTCGGGACAAGTCTCTGAATGGCCGGCCCAGCCAGAACCCGGACTTGAACCCTATCAAACATCTCTGGAGAAACCTGAAAATATCTGTGCAGCGACGCTCCCCATCCAACCTGACAGCGCTTGAGAGGATTTGCAGAGAAGAATGGGAGAAACTCCCCAAGCACAGGTGTGCCAAGCTTGTAGCGTCATACCTAATGATACCCAAGGAGACTCGAGGCTGTAATCGCTACCAAAGGTGCTACAAAAAAAGTACTGAGTAAAGGGTCTGAATACTTACGTAAATGTGATATTTCAGTTTTTTAAATTTATAATACGTTTTCAAAAATTTCTACACCAGTTTTTCTTTGTCATTATGGGGTGTTGTGTGTAGATTGATGGGGGGGAAAAACTATTTAATCCATTTTAAAATAAGGCTTTAACGTAACAAAATGTGGAAAAAGTCAAGTGGTCTGAATACTTTCCGAATGTTGTATGTAGGGTAATGAGCTTGTCTAATGCTTTAAGCTCACTTTTTAATTAAAATAATTAAGCCACACAAGTGACTCGAGGGAGCCAGAGATCAAGATAACCAGAAAAAAAACATGTTTTCCAACCCTCACCCTTGCTGCTGGCCTTCTTAAATTCTACCTTTAAGCTCCTGAAGTTGACCGTAATAGGCTACACCATTTCTACCGATCTGTATGATTTTCATATGCACATTTTTGTGGAACAGTTTCATATAAATTATTTAAAGTCTTTATCTCAATCATTATCATGTGGTTAATAGAAAATCTAAAATTAGCTTCTTGTCATTACCAACTATTTGTATTGTATTTTTATTGAACCTTTATTTAACTAGGCAAGCCAGTTAAGAACAAATCTTATTTTACTATGACAGCCTACCCCAGCCAAACCCTCCTCTAACCCGGACGACGCTGGACCAATTCTGCGCCTGTGAGCTCCAGACAGACACCGCTGTAGACTATTTGCACAAATTATAATAAGTAATCAGGTAGGCCTATTATTACTCTCCCTGTGAGTGGTAATCAAAAGAGAGCTGGAAAGATTTTTCAAATGAGATACCTTGAGGAACTATTGTCATTCTCAATGGATGTTATAACAGACTTTGTTTGCTTGCTGTTTGAGGTGAAGAAAAAATTACTTTGAGAAGCTCATTAGTGGTGGTGAGTTAAGACAATCAGAAATGCAATCAGTTTTCCAAATTGGCACATTTTATAGGCCGTTTGCGCGCAGGCCAGGTAGCCTAGGTCTACTTCTATGCGTAATCCGGTGCGCGTCCTTACTCAACTTTGACTGCAGCGCTACAAACGAGACAATTCATGAATTGACAAATCAAATGGATTGAAATAAACCAGAACGCATTCCTTACAAACGTAGCATAGGTTGTTCGGTCCTCAAACATCGTGGCCGCTCTGACAATGAGAACAGTAAAAGACTGTAATAATAATATATTGAATACATTAACAGAAATGACCCTAACCAAACGAACATTGTAGATTAGAATGGTGCATTTACTACTGGTGTGCCTTCTCCGCGGCCTCCGCAATGGATTAGTCCACTGAGACAGGCGTGATTTAGACAGTTGTCTTGTGTGCATAAAAAAATTATAGATATAATATACAGTATCAGTCAAAAGTTAGGACACCTACTCATTCAAGGGTTTTTCTTTATTTTTACTATTTTATACATTGTAGAATAATAACTATACATATAACATATATGTATAGTTATATAACATAACTATGAAATAACACACTTGGAATCATGTAGTAACCGAAAAAGTGTTTAACAAATGTAAATTTACAGGTGTGCCTTGTCGAAAGTTAATTTGTGGAATTTCTTTCATTTATGCCAATGAGTTGTTGTGACAGGGTAGGGTTGGTATACAGAAGATAGCCCTATTTAATAAAAGACCAAGTCCATATTATGGCAGGAACAGCACAAATAAGCAAAGCGAAATGACAGTCCATTACTTTAAGACATGGTCAGTCAATCCGGAACATTTTAAGAACTTTGGAAGTTTCTTCAAGTGCAGTCGCAAAAACCATCAAGCGCTATGATGAAACTGGCTTTCATGAGGACCGCTACAGGAAAGGAAGACCGAGAGTTACCTCTGCTCCAGAGGAAAAGTTCATGAGTTACCAGCCTCAGAAATTGCAGCCCAAATAAATGCTTCAGAGTTCAATTTCTGCGAAGAAACAACTGCTAAAGGACACCAATAATAAGAGACTTGCTTGGGCCAAGAAACACGAGCAATGGACATTAGACCGGTGGAAATTTGACCTTTGATCTGATGAGTCCACATTTGAGATTTTTGGGTCCGACAGACGTGTCTTTGTGAGACGCAGAGTAGGTGAATGTATGATATCCGCATGTGTGGTTCCCACCGTGAAGTTTGGAGGAGGTGTGATGGTGTGGGGGTGCCTTGCTAGTGACACTGTCTGTGATATTTTTTACATTTAAGGCACACTTAACCAGCATGGCTACCACAGCATTCTGCAGCGATACGCCAGTTCCACTAAGCACAAACCAGATGGGATATAATTTGTTTTTCAACAGGACAATGACCCAACACACCTCCAGGATGTGTAAGGGCTATTTGACAAGAAGGAGAGTGATGGAGTGCTGCATCAGATGACCTGGCCTCCACAATAACCTGACTTTAACCCAATTGAGATGGTTTGGACCACAGAGTGAAGGAAAAGCAGCCAACAAGTGCTCAGCATATGTGGGAACTCCTTCAAGACTGTTGGAAAAGCATTCCAGTTGAGGCTGGTTGAGAGAATGCCAAAAGTGCGCAAAGCTGTCATCAAGGCAAAGGGTGGCTACTTTGCAGAATCTAAAATATTAATTGTTTTTATGTTTTACCCATTTTTGGTTACTACATAATTCCGTATGTGTTATTTCATGGTTTTGATGTTTTCAGTATTTACAATGTAGAAAATGTTAAAAATAAAGAGAAACCCTTGAATGAGTAGGTGTCCAAACTTTTTACTGGTACTGCATATATTTTTGCGGCTTCTCTACGAAAGAATCTTGGTCGACAAACAATCGACCATTTGACTAAATGGGGTCAGCCCTAGTTATAATGCAATGCATGTAACGCTTTGCTTGAGTAGCAATTTTTATTGAAAGATTATGTAGTTATGATATGACCAAATACCTGCATCATTATCATGATATTGATGGCTTACTTTACCTTGAGACATCCTAGAGAACGTGACAGGTTTGCGAAGCATGCCTGCTTTAGAAGGCCATGTCGACAGCCAGCAAGTCCATGGTGGAGACAGTCATAGTGAGATCTGTCAGTTCGATCCATAATGTTGGAGTTTTTCATTGGTTGAGGGTGTGGGAGCACCCACCGTTGATGCCGAGCTGAGACATTTGATTTTTCTACGGTCTCTGCCATTCTGTTATTTCCCTCATCAGCATGGGGGAAATAAGCGCTGTTTCAACAGAAAAGAGCACGTTAGCTCCATTTTTGATCCAGAACCCTAATATGAGCAATTTATTAATTCTCTCCCCGTCTATCACTGCTCTTAATCACTTTAGGGAGATTTGGAGTGTGGCTGGCTGGGCCACAGAAATATAATAGCATTTCAAAGCAGCAGGGCTCATGTCAGCATTGACACATCCTCTGCGCTTCATATCCCTCTTAAAGATGACATCCCTTCCTCGAACTGACAGCCGACAAAGCACTAACCTTTTTGTTCTCCCCCACTGGAAGCCAGTTCAGTTTGGAATCAGAAAGAAACCGTTTGACTGGGAAATTTGCCAACCAAGGCCGTAACAGGGAGGCTGCTGGTGTTTTTCCTTTTTTAGACAGTTCTGCAATGTGATGCCTTCATTGGCTCTTGAACAAAGATCGTTTAGTGTGTCTGAGTTTTCAGACTGTTGGTGGTGAAATTGCCGCTAGATTGTCCCTGGCTCCCGCTCTGCTGTGTCTGGCACATTGGGTTTGTAATTGCACTTTGAATTGCAGTGTAGGAACAGGTAGTCTATTAATCGTTCAAGAGGCAGGGAACCATACAAACATAAAATTATTAAACCCAGAATTAGTAATCTGATTTGGGAAGGAATTGAGAGCTCTTTGAGAGAGGATTAAAATATACTCTACTGAATAGACCTTTTGGAGTCTTGACTTCAGAGAACACTGCACAAGCTAACCAATCAATTGTCCCCGTCATTTGTGAGAGCTAGTCATCTATTGATTGATGTTACCTCAGGAAGGGCACCAAAAGCATTTGACTTGATACCATGGGTGTAATCAGTACTCCGAACAGTTGCAAAACAGTCCGGTTTTGCAATGAAAACTGGTGTTTCTATTGGACAGGTTCAGCAAATGGGGGGACCTACCTGAATCTGTCCAATAAACTCTTAATTTTTCATTGCTAAACAGAATGAGTAATGATTACACCCATGAACGTGAGGGGTAAGTGTGAAGTTAATGTGCTCCACTTATCTATTTTCAAGAGTTCACTTAAAGGAAAGATTGACCTATTTTGAATGTTATATCGTTTTTGTTAATCCCTGAGCGATGTTCTATTCCCAGGCTAATGTAATGTGTATCTGAGCTATTGCCGATCAAGCAGGCTGATATACAACCGGTATGATGAGTTTAGCATCATATGCAAAATGGGTGAATCTATCCTTTAAAACCTCTTAAGGACCTGCCCTTTCAATTTTCGCCTAATGACATACCCAAATCTATATGCCTGTAGCTCAGTACTGAAAAGGATATGTATATTATTGGTACCATTTGAAAGGAAACACTGAAGTTTGTGGAAATGTGAAAGGAATGTAGGAGTATTTAACACAATAGAACTGGTAAAAGATAACACAAAGAAAAAGCCAACCGTTCTTTTGTATTTTTTTTGTACCGTCTTTGAAATGCAAGAGAGAGGCCATAATGTATTATTCCAGCCCAGGTGCAATTTAGATTTTGACCACTAGATGGCAGCAGTGTACGTGCAAAGTTTTAAACTGATTCAATGGACCATTGAATTTCTTTTCAAAATGTTGTATCAAGACTGCCCAAATGTGCCTAATTTGTTTATTAATAACTTTATGTTCAAAACTGTGCACTCTCCTCACACAATAGTATGGTATTCTTTCACTGTAAAACCCACTAAGTTGGACAGTGCAGTTAGATAACAAGAATTTAAGATTTCTGCCAATATCAGATATGTCTTGGTCCTAGGAAGTTCTCAAGCTAATTGCATTAGCCTACGTTAGCTCAACCGTCCCGTGGACGTGACACCGATCCCGAAGAATAAGTCCTAGTAATGGCTTTAGAAATAGCCTCTCTATTATTTCCAAAATGCAAATGTCAAATGTTCATTAAATTGACGAACTGATAATTTGTTCAATGCAGAAAACACACCTGTTCTTCATTTATCCTGATATAGTACACATTGGTCTATTCACATCAATTAAGTAATAGGCCTACTTGACCTTTGAAATGATAGTATTCCCTAAATGTAACTTAATAACGAATGATGTTGAAGGGCACAGGGTTATTTCATTATAGCCTATGTTTTGGAACTTGCCTATTTTGAGGACTTAGACTGACAATTTCTTTCAACTGGGAAGGTTATTTTATCTAGCTGCAGGGACCGAGGGCCTCTGTGTTGAGTGGAATCTGTGTGATTTGTTAAGTGTGGTTGGAGGTGCTGGGTTTTCCACCTGGGGCAACAGGGAGAGACATTCGTCTAGCTTTAAGGGGGCATCTGGGAAAGTGGTTCACCTAAGTTGGCCTGCTCTTGGGAGAGGCGGCGACAAGCCCCATCCTTAGTCCTGGAAAAGGAGCCATGGCATCTGTCCTCCCGCTCAACACTTAACTGGGCGGAGAGAGGGATAGGGAAAGATGGCGGGAAGAGTAGAAATGAAGAGGGGGGTAGACAAACAAGTTGAGGAATGCAAATGGAGCGACAAATGGAACATATTCAATCCCTGCTACAGATGGAACTCTGAGATGTCACGCCTCTGAATCACAGGCAGAGAGGCACATGCAGATATGCACTGCATGGTTATATCAGCATGATCCATTATTACCTTTCAACCTTGGTAGCTACATCGCTGTAAATCCAAGCCAGTTGTTGGCCGCATTCTACAGAGCTGGTTTGGGTTGAGGATAATACCTGTATCTACAGTATCCATATATGACTTCTGTGTTTCCCTCTGTATTAGGACCTGCATTTGCATGAAAACTCCTGTTTGACTACTGAGAAGCCTGACCGCCGCTGTATGACTCATACTGACAGGGACATGGAAGGGAGGGAGTGAGGTAATTGGGTAGGCGGAGGAGGGAAACATCAGCTGCGTTGAAGTCGCTCTCTCCCCCACCTGAAGGATGAAGTCAGTCAGCCTGCCTGTGGAACTCCAGTCTGGCTCTGATCTAATCAGAACCTAGGAGAGACGCCAGCAAGATGGATCAGCCCTGCCTCAGCCTGCCCCGAGGACTCTGTGTGGGCTGAGGCACCAGGGCATGCTAGTGGGAGTGGGGCATCTAAACATTGGTACTGGTGCCAGGCAGCCCGCCCCCTCAATGGCTATTGTGAGCAGTGCAGCGAAAGCCCTAATTTCCTCAACAATGGGAGGTAGCCCTAGAGAGCCTAGGGCAGTGGTATTGAGGAGAATGGTACTAGCATTTTTAGGTTGGCACACTGCAGCAATCCCCCACCTCTCCCGCATGGAGTTATGATAATGGTGGATGAGAAGAGGCACTGGTACTGAATATAGCACTGGCTCTTGTAGTGAGTAGCAGAGTATTGGGATACGCAGGCAGTGTGATACATCCTGTCAGTTTGACCGTCATAGAAGTCTGTTTTCCATGTCTGACACAAGACACTGTCCTAACGTCTTGTCTATATGCGCTCAATGTTCCGGCACAATCAAGGAAAGAAGGAAAACAGCAGATGAACACAGTGGCTGGGGTTGTGTGAAAAAACCTGCTGCGCTGACACCTTCAGTGCCCAGCCAGGTCTATGCATCAACACAGCTAGGGTTGAAATCTGCTCCAGTTTGAGAGGTCGCCAGGCGCCGCGGCCAACCTGTCACTGCTGCTGGGCCACTGCACCCAGGAGGGAGTTGCTGATGCCAGTCCTGCTGCCAAACACATTGCTTTAATGTTAGGGAAATGTTATGTTTGCCTGTGAGCAGCTCTGCTGAGGTTTTCACATAAGGGGATGTCAGATTCTGAAAGCAATCTATCACAATATTTGCTCTCACAAATGGAATTATGTACCGCCATATTGTGAATTATAGTAACATGGAAGAATTTTGGCTTTTCACCATACATTTTTATAAAAAATTGTTCACTGAGACGTTTGCTAATGGTCATAGTGCATCTTATAAATATCCAGGTCCTCTGTATTCTCCCAAGTGATGGTTGATTGAGCATGACTAAAAGACCTGACACCTAAAACATGTGACACAAACACAGGTGCTGGTTCTCCTGCGCTTTGTACCTACCGCTGTTGACAGATTGAGTGCCCAAAGCCCCCAATGTTGTGGTTGTGTGAACTGTGAAGAAATCACTTGGCTTGGTTGTGCTATTCCCTTTTGCCCTCTGTGGTGGGTATATTGACTGCTCTGTCCTTCACACTCACTTTCACTGCAGTGGTGGGCAACAAATCACTGGTGAAACACATGACATATTATCTATTGTTTATGTATAAAGGAGTATGTCGTTGATTAATTGGTTTAGCCAGGGTGCACAACAGAGTTTTCCCCTCTTACTACACCTGACATTTCAGTCATTTAGCAGACGCTCTTATCCAGAGGGACTTAGTTAGTGCATTCATCTTGAAATACCTTTGTGTATATATAGTGTAGCTATGTGGACACCTCTTCAAATGAGTGGATATGGATATTTCAGCCACACCCGTTGCAGACAGGTGTATAAAATCGAGCACACAGCCATGTAATCGCCATAGATAAACATTGGCAGTAGAATGACCCGTACTGAAGAGCTCAGTGACTTTCAACGTGGCACCGTCATAGGATGGCATCTTTCCAACAAGTCAGTACGTCAAATTTCTGCCCTGCTAGAGCTGCCCGGTCAACTGTAAGTGATGTTATTGTGAAATGGAAACGTCTAGGCACAACAATGGCTCAGCCGCGAAGTGGTAGGCCACAAGCTCACAGAATGGGATCTCTGAGTGCTGAAGAGTGTAGTGCGTAAAAATCATCTGTCCTCGGTTGCAACACTCACTACCGAGTTCCAAACTGCCTCTGGAAGCAACATCAGCACAAGAACTGTTCGTCGGGAGGTTCATGAAATGGGTTTCCATGGCCGAGCAGCTTGCCAAAAAGCCTAAGATCACCATGCGCAAGGCCTTCATCTGGCAGTCCGACGGACGATTCAGGGTTTGGCGGATGCCAGGTCTACGCTACCTGCCCGAATGCAGTGCCAACTTTGAAGTTTGGTGGAGGAGGAATAATAATCTGGGCCTGTTCATGGTTCGGGCTAGGCCCCTCAGTTCCAGTGAAGGGGAATCTTAACGCTACAGCATACAATGACATTCTAGATTATTCTGTGCTTCCAGCTTTGTGGCAACAGTTTGGGGAAGGACCTTTCCTATTTCAGCAATGCCCACGTGCACAATGGCCATGTGCACCATACAGAAATGGTTTGAATAACTCTGTGTGGAAGAACCTCAACCCCATCGAACACCTTTGGGATGAATTGGAACGCCGACCTTGAGCCTGACCTCACATATGCTCTTGTGGCTGAATGGAAGCAAGTCCCCGCTCCAATGTTCCGACATCTAGTGGAAAACCTTCCCAGAAGAGTGAAGGCTGATAGCAGCAAATAGGGGACCATCTCCATATTAATGCCCATGGTTTTGGAATGAGATGTTAAATGAGCAGGTGTCCACACACTTTTGGTCATGTAGTGTAGGTGAGACAACCACATATCACAGGCATAGTAAGTACACTTTTCCTCAAAGTAGTTATCAGCAAAGTCAAAGCTAGGAAGGGGGGGATAAATTCTGTTGGTAAGTGATTTTTTTCTTCTTATTTTTTCTCTCTCGGGGGTCTAGGTGAGGGGGATTATTTAAGATACTCTTTGAAGAGGTAGGGCTTTTTGGGCAGGGACTCTGCTGTCCTAGCTTCAGGGGAAAGCTGTTTCCACCAGTGTGGTGCCAGGACTGAGAAGAGCTTGAACTGGGCTGAGCGGGAGCTGCCCTCCCGTAGGGGTGCGAGGGCCAAGAGAACAGAGGTAGCAGAACGGAGTCCTCGGGTTGGGGTGTAGGGTTTGAGCATAGCCTGAAGGGAGGGGCAGTTCACATTGCTGCTCCATAGGTAAGCACCATGATCTTGTAGTGGATGCGTGCTTCGACTGGAAGTCAGGAGTGTGCGGAGGAACGGGGTGACATGGGAGAACATGGGAAGGTTGAAACCAGGCGGGCTGCAAGATGGCACAAGCGGGGAGCCCAGCCAACAGCTAGTTGCAGTAGTCCAGATGGGACATGGCGAGTGCCTGGATTAGGACCTTTGCCGCTTCCTGTGTGAGGTAGGGTCATGCTCTACGGATGTTGTGGAGCATGAACCTGCAGGATCGAGTCACTGCTTTGATGTTTGCAGAGAACAACAGTGTGTTGTCCAGGGTCACGCCAAGGTTCTTTGCACACTTGGAGGGCGACATTGTGGAGTTGTCAACTGTGACGGAGAGGTTTTTTAGCGGGTAGGCCTTCCACGAGAGGAAGAGCAGCGTGTTGTCGAGGTTGATCATGAGGTGGTGGACCAACGTATGAGATATGAGTTGAGTGTATCAAGGAGTCAAGCTTATTGAGTAACTCTCCAAGGGCACCTGGTGGGCGATAGATGACAACAATATTAAGCTTGAGCGTACAAGTGACATTGACGGCATGGAATTCAATGAGCAGATGGACAGGTGAGAGAATCTCCAGTTAGGAGAAATGAGTAGCCCTGTGCCACCACCGCGACGGCCTGATGCTCTTTGACTATGAGAGAAAACATAGTCAGATGAGGAAAGAGCAGCTGGAGTAGCAGTGTTCTCTGGGGTGATCCATGTCTCCATCAGGGCCAAAAGGTCAAGGGACTGAAGGGCAGCATATCAAATTTAAGAAATAGTGGGACTGAGACGGAAGGGAATCCCCCTTGAAACACCATTTTCTGTTTCACCTTCCCTTCGTTTCAGGGTGGTTTGAGCTCATTAAGTCCACTTGTTTGCCCATTGGTTTATCCTATTGTATAGACCTGCCACTAGGTCAGTAGTAGCAGACCACGGTTTAAGATTGTTCTGCTTAATTATAGTTGACCTCTGCTTTAAACGTGAGTTCACTTTTTTGTTGTTGTGGGGGGTTGTGTGTGTGTGTGTGTCGGGTGAGTATGAAGGGTGGCGTGGCTCTAGAGGCTATGAAACAAACAGCCAATCCAAATTCCGGAGGTGCAGCCAGTGAAAGACCACACAATCCCTTTTACTGCTCTGTGAGCTCTGAGGTGTGAAAGGCATGCAGATTGGAAAGGGGATTTTTACAATCCGTTTTCTTTCTCTCATACGCTTTGCTGTTGGTTTTGAGTTGACACTGAGGATCGGATACAATAATGTACATTATTTCAACACTGACTGTTATTGTGGTCTCTTTTTGGCCTCTTTCACCCTACAATAACATTTCGGGAGAATTAATAAATCAGTCAGTGTTTATTCTAACAATGCCCAAATAACAGACACCTAATAAAAGGATTAGCAGTAAACCCGTAAAGGTATATGCTCATTTGTCCTGTGTTGGCCCGTGCTAATGGTATGTGGTTGCTTGCGATGTCATGCAGCAAGGGTCGTGATCAGTAGGTATGAAATAGAAAACGTTTTGAGTGAAATGGGTGGGGAGGTACAGTATTACCTGATCCGAATATTGTGCTCTGTCAAGGATGTTTGTTTCAGAGCAGATCCCATGCTCCCTGGCAACCTAGCAATGCAAAGGGATTGGTCACGACACCTTTTCACACTGTTCGTTTTCTCCTATCCAAATTTGAAATTGGGTAAGGACTTACACCTTTTCTTTCATCCCCCTCTGTTCCTTTGTCATCGTCTTAACTACCGTCCGTCAAGGTGTAGCAGCTCTAACCCAACACGGCTGTTGTGGTGTTATTTTATCCTTACAAAAGTGCCCCCTCCCGTTGCACATGTCACAACAGCCCAGGAAGCTCATTTCCCGGTGTGAAATAGCTGCAGTGAAGGTGACACACAAGGCGCAGAGTAAATCTCTCTGGCATGGGCCCGGGCTGCCTCATAAATGTTGAATGGGGGAACGCGAGGGTACGTGGCGTCATGAATTATACACATTAGGAGCCAGGGATAATTTCCACACCGCGCACGGCCTTGAACGAGACTAAACTGATAGGACGAAGCCAAAACACCTTTTCTCTCCTCCGCTGTCCATTTGTCTCTTTTAATGTGTCTCCTCAAGGTCTCTCTCGCTCTGTGTTGCCGACCAATGGCCTCATGGTAATGGTCTGCAGGTGCACTGAGCTCTTATTGACCTCTGGATGGTCTTCAATGGAGTTTTAGGAGTAGATGAGATGTGCCGTCTTTTGGTGCTAAAATACGATGTGGGGTGGTAGGTTTTGAGAACTTGAAAGATGTGAAAAACTTATTTGTATTTATTTATTTTTACTCTCAACTGATAATAGCTTATTAAATCTATGCAAATGATTCTACGTTTAACTGAAATAGGTCATCTTCTCATCCTTTTACCTCATCTTCTTTGCAGTAATGAAGTATGAGTCTCTGTTCTCTGAGGGAACCCTCCGGAACCTGTCCATCCAGTTCCACCTGGAATGTGGCTACACGTCTCTGACCTACTATGAGTACAACCCAGCCAAGGAGCACTTTCAACGGGCCAAGGAACTCTCTGGCCTAGATATGAACATGATAGGTAGGTACAGTAGGCTTGGACCGGTCTCAACATACAGTAACAGCTTGACTGTTTTAGAAGGCCTACAGTTTTGGTCAGGGAAGTGTATGTGTAACATGGTAATTGGATGAGGTCTTCGCTTCATGCAGGTGCTCTGGGCAAACGGACTCGCTTCCAGCAGAACTTCCTTGCCCAGCTGATCCTGGATGTCAAGCGTAAGGAAGACATCCCAGCCCCTGAGCCAGACAGTGAGCTGACCCTCTCCCCCACCCCACTGGCCAGCCTGCCCAAGGTAAGCACTCTACACCTTTCACCTTCACCCTCGCTCACTTTGGGCGGCAAATCCAGTGTGATACTCAGTGTCAACAGCAGAGGGGGATCTCCACCCCTCAATAACTGATGTGATATTCTGTAGTGATGGAGGCCTTGGAAAATCAGGACGAAAGTGACTGCAGGGAGAATTCCCATTCTCTGTCTTTCCTCAGTGAGAAGTCGGTGGGGGGTGGGTTTATTGCATTCTAGAACGGCTGTTCGGCCTCATTTGTCAGGTCAGGCGTAGCCAGTGTCCATGCCGAGCTTGCCTTTGGCTTGGCGGAGAGGGAGGACAGGTTTTTTGTGGGCTATTTTCAGGAGACCCATTCCTCAAGCCACTCAAGTCAGATCCCTAGATACCTCTGTTTTGTTTTGAAACTTTTTAATATTATTTTATGGCATGTTACCAGCAACCACATTACTTTCCCTTCATTGGATAATGACCTTGCCCTCAGACTCACAGCACTGAGAATGTTCCAGTTACCATTAGTACTACCCTTAGGTTTCTACCATTTTACTGATTTATGCATATCCCATGGATGGGGTGTGCAGTACAGAACTGGGATATGTTGCGATTCCCTCCATTTTGTGGCTCACTGAACATGGGGTACAGTGCTATGATGTCACTGAATGAAGGATGACGACTAGAGGCCAACGATATAGGATTTTTGGGTCTCTTACTGATTTTTAGTTAGGCAAAAGTCAGTGATTTACAGATATATCTGCCGATTAGGGATGTTAATCGGTTAGCTGCCGAAAATACATTTGACCGTTTATGCTTATCGGTCTATAGGTTAATTTGCATAATTTGGTGGAATTAAATTGGCCAGTGTGTACAGAGCCTAGTTTGAGGAGCAGAATGGCCTACCACCTGTCAGACAGCGCGAGAGTGGCTACTCATGAAGCCTGTAGGTTACTGGAGTGAAATCTGCTTTTGTAAGCCTAGTCACTGAGCAAGAAATGAAAATTCTAAATGCAATCTTGTTACAAATGTTGGTTGCCACGATTAAAAAGGAGCTATTTTCCCCCAATCTCTACTCGTAAAGCACGCCTCCCATTCGCCACTCGGATGCGTAGGCTATAGCCTGCCTACGGTTGACTATCAGCGTGTCACCCACCACTTTGTAATGGTAGATTGAAGCGATATAATTGTTTGAAACCTGAACGTTTTACTTTACTTCAAATCATGAGGCATGTTTTACCTGGCTTCAAAAGTAGCCATGCGAAAATCCATCCGTAGGAACGTGGAGGCAATTATTTTATAAAGACTTCCTCATGCCATTGTTCCATTGGTTTTCATATCAACTATCTTTCATTGTCCATAGGCCAAAGTGACAATCCTAGTCATATTAGCAACCTATTATTGTAGCTGCTATTATATTCCCCCTCTAAGTTTCTAATGGAGATTTTCATCTGTCACATATGGAACTGCTCACATGAGGTGCTCTGTTTAGGACTGTTTTCCGCAAATTGCATTTTGGCAAATGTTTGAAAATTACTGGAGTTGCATGTTTAATAATAGGCTACGGTCTTTTGACTGTAAGACGATAGGCTTGCTATTGTTGCATGTTTCCATTAAGTTCTTAATGAAAAATGTCTGGTCCTTGTATGCATGCATGGTATCAGAGGAAGAAGCGAGATGTTTCACTCGGCAAAATCTGTACAATGCTTTACTATGGGCTTATTCAGGGCCTAAGCTTGTCGCCTGCCTTCTCGCCTTGGGACGACTCCCGTTGTTAGGGCGGAAACATAAGCATCTCGTCATTATATACAGACTTCTGATAGTATTTTCAGTTGGTCACGTAATTTTACTGTTTCAAATTATTATTATTTTTTTAACGTTTGTTGACCGGTTAATGACGGTCAGTTTTGTTGGCAGCAAAATTGACTGTAATTTCCATCCCCGCAGTCAATGTTTTTTTTATTTTTTTGAGGTGGAATGAATTATTTATTTTTTACACATTGTTTTCCGAAGATTAACAGATGCACTAAATTATGATTTCTTAACTAAATATGTAAAATTACATTATTTTATTTGTGATTATGTGATGACCACCAAAAAGTAATCATATCCTCTAAATACAAAACACTTGTTCAGTTTTCCATGTTAGGTACAACTTAAATATTTTTCTAGAAGAATGCATTAGGTTTTGTGCTGAAGCGCTACAAGAACACTAATACACAAGGACTGAATGAATTAAACTGTCTCAAAGTAAATCTGCAACTGCGCTGTTCAAGTTCAAACTATGCAGTGAAATGCAGTAACATGCCGTTTGTAATGTCAACACTAGATGTCAGCATCAGCATTTGTATTGAGTAGATTGCCTACAGTGCTTTACAACAATCAAATGTCATGTAAAGAAACACTTTATGGCAACCCCGCAATGAAAGATTGTTCCGGCAAATACACGCTAGCTGTTAATTACGAAAATGTTTTCTCATGAATGCAAACACATGGTCTGAATCATAGATCAGAGAAGTGTACTTCTCTGTATACATCAATGATGTCGCTCTTGCTGCTGGTGATTCTCTGATCCACCTCTACGCAGACGACACTATTCTGTATACTTCTGGCCCTTCTTTTGACACCGTGTTAACAACCCTCCAGGCGAGCTTCAATGCCGTACAACTCTCCTTCCGTGGCCTCCAATTGCTCTTAAATACAAGTAAAACTAAATGCATGCTCTTCAACCGATCGCTGCCTGCACCTGCCCGCCTGTCCAACATCACTACTCTGGACGGCTCTGACTTAGAATATGTGGACAACTACAAATACCTAGGTGTCTGGTTAGACTGTAAACTCTCCTTCCAGACTCACATCAAACATCTCCAATCCAAAGTTAAATCTAGAATTGGCTTCCTATTCCGCAACAAAGCATCCTTCACTCATGCTGCCAAACATACCCTTGTAAAACTGACCATCCTACCAATCCTCGACTTCGGTGATGTCATTTACAAAATAGCCTCCAAAACCCTACTCAATAAATTGGATGCAGTCTATCACAGTGCCATCCGTTTTGTCACCAAAGCCCCATATACTACCCACCACTGCGACCTGTACACTCTCGTTGGCTGGCCCTCGCTTCATACTCGTCGCCAAACCCACTGGTTCCAGGTCATCTACAAGACCCTGCTAGGTAAAGTCCCCCCTTATCTCAGCTCGCTGGTCACCATAGCAACACCTACCTGTAGCACGCGCTCCAGCAGGTTTATCTCTCTGGTCACCCCCAAAACCAATTCTTCCTTTGGCCGCCTCTCCTTCCAGTTCTCTGCTGCCAATGACTGGAACGAACTACAAAAATCTCTGAAACTGGAAACACTTATCTCCCTCACTAGCTTTAAGCACCAGCTGTCAGAGCAGCTCATAGATTACTGCACCTGTACATAGCCCATCTATAATTTAGCCCAAACAACTACCTCTTTACCTACTGTATTTATTTATTTATTTTGCTCCTTTGCACCCCATTATTTCTGTCTCTACTTTGCGCTTTCTTCCACTGCAAACCAACCATTCCAGTGTTTTTAGTTTTTATTTTACTTGCTGTGTTGTATTTACTTCGCCACCATGGCCTTTTTATATTTTTATTTATTTATACATATATTTGTTTGCCTTCACCTCCCTTATCTCACCTCACTTGCTCACATTGTATATAGACTTTTTTTTTTTTTTCACTGTATCATTGACTATATGTTTGTTTTACTCCATGTGTAACTATGTGTTGTTGTATGTGTCGAACTGCTTTGCTTTATCTTGGCCAGGTCGCAATTGTAAATGAGAACGTGTTCTCAATTTGCCTACCTGGTTAAATAAAGGTTAAATAAAAATAAATAAATACAAAGATCTACACCAACTGTCTGTCTTTTTGCAGATTGTGTATTTTGGGGAAAAAACAAATAAGCCCACTAACATAATAGGCCCAGACAGTAACGGTGTTATTTTTTTTATCAAGGATGAGTTCACGTTGGCTCCAGTCCAGTGTCGGCACATAAGAAACACAGTTTGCTTGCTAGCTAGGCTAACTACCTTACTGGCTAGACAAAGCCTAACTACATTGCTGGCTAGCCAGCTAATGTTAAGTAAGCATGTGATTAGTACAGGGCTGCTGGCTTGGTGAAGTGTACTTTATTATTTACTTATTGAAATACGCTGTCGCTGGCTGTGGCAAGCTACTCGGCGTCAAACCGCCATGCCTACCCTCTCACGTTGTGACTTACGGTCTGAATGATGTTCAATGAGCAGCTTGTTGAACAAATCAAAAAATTACTGCAAATGAGCAAACATATTTGTTTATTCTATGTACTGTATATAATAACAAATATTTCTGTGCAAGGCTAGTATCTGCTGATATCAGTCAACCTATTTATCGGTCGGGCTCTAGTGACGACAGGATGCTAGGTGATTGGCCAGCACGCCCGTGGAGTGGCTGTCGGTGCAGGAAAGAGCCACGTACCCAAAGGACCCGAGAGAGTGGAAACAAGCTGCACTATGCGCGCCTGTCAGCTCTGCATGAGTCAGACCCCAGACCCACTGACTCTCTGTCTCACACACACACACACTTACCCCTACCTGATACTCCATATCCACTCTGCTCACCACTGCAATGCACCTCAACCCCAGGCTTCATGATCTGAGGAGACTCCTCTCGCCACAGATTTGCTCAAGTTCTCTGTTCTAAATTAGATGAATTGTGAAGCTACATAGTATGGTTACACAGATATGTGATCCGGGTAGGCATTCTATTGCTATACTGTACATTTGAGATTTTAGTAATTTAGCAGACACTCTTATCCAGAGCAGTTTACAATTAGTGAGTTCATCTTAAGATACAGTACATGACCAAAAGTGTGTGGACACTTGCTCATCGAACATCTCATTCCAAAATCATGGGCATTAATATGGAGTTGTTCCCCCCTTTGCTGCTATAACAGCCTCCACTCTCCTGGGAAGGCTTTCCACTAGATGTTGGAACATTGCAATGGAATCCCCATTCAGCCACTAGCATTAGTGAGGCCTGGCTAGCAGTCGGCGGTCCAATTCATCACAAAAGTGTTCGATGGGGTTGAGGTCAGGGCTCTGTGCAGGCCAGTCAAGTTCTTCCTCGCCGATTTCGACAAACCATTTCTGTATGGACCTTGCTTTGTGCACGGGGGCATTGTCATACTGACAGGTAGCGTTCACCAGGCATCCGCCAAACTCAGATTCGTCCGTCGAGATGGTGAGTCCAATGGCGGCGAGGTATTTAAGATGCTCTTTAAATGTTTTTGGAAGATGGGCAGGGATTCTCCTGTCCTGACTTTAGGGTGAAGCTTGTTCCACCATTGGGATGCCAGGACAGAGGAGAGCTTTGACTGGGTTGTGCGTAGGGGAGGGAGAGCAAGAGACCAAAGTTGGTGGAACGGAGTGCTTTGGTTGAGATGTAGTGTTTGACAATAGCCTGAAGGTAAGGAGGGGCAGTAACCCCTTGCTGCTCGGTAGGCAAGCACCAGGGTCTTGAAGATGATGCAAGCTTCGACTAGAAGCCAGTGGAGTGTGCTGTACAGTCTAGGCTTCATCCTTGAATCCATACTCATTTTGAATGGGCCCCGAACTGCAGCGCGTGAAGTGCGTTTTTTTAAATTTTTATGAACGATATTGATTTTTGTTTTCAATTGATTTTTGCTGAGATGTACAGCATGGAGGTTATTACTTAGAATGTAGTGCTGATTGAATAACTATTGCCCTGTATTACCCTGACCTGAGCTATTTTTTACCATGAACCCTTTAACCTGTGCACAAGGATGAAGCATCTGAGCCCAGTAGATTGATTTGAAGATTAGAGAAAGCAGGCAGCTCTGTCATGGACATGGTGGTTTTATGATCCAGCAGCATCACGCGATGATCTGACACTCCTGTCCAGGGACGTTCTCCAAGCCAAGCATGTGGGCCAGTCACCTGCTGACACTTCAGGGGCTAAGCTTTCTTCTGCTGTCTATCTAATCCATCTGACTCTGTCATCATCTCAGCCCCGTCTCTCCCTGCTAGAACAATCAAATATCCAGTCAGTAGAGCCACACAGCAGTGGAGAGCAGAGGTGAGGCAGACAGCGCCCAGCTGTTTAACTCTCACCCTGGGCCCAAACCGTGTCACTCCCCCCATGATGAAGTGCCTATTAGAGGCCCATGGCGTAGTGGGTTCACACACACACACACACACACACACACACACACACACACACACACACACACACACACACTTATATATACACACTAAAAAGTATGGCAAGTGGAAAGGGCCTCCACAAGCACAAGGGGCCCCGTGGTGGGTGTTGGAGACCCTGGATTGGGCTTTACCCTACCCAACAATGTCAAGGGACAAAGGTGAAGGAGGGTGTTTGCTGAATGTCACACACACAGACACACTCAGAAACATGCAGACTTTCCAGATGGAATGAAGGGTGAGAGAAAGCAGAGGGGGCTGTTATTTTATTTTGTTTAGCCCCTCTGACCGGTCTGTATTCAACTTGTGATCCGTCTTGGTTTCCCCCGTATTTCATCCTATCTGCATTTTTCTATCCTGCTGGGGTTCTGCTTGTACCTATACTAAATCAGACTCCACCGGCCCCTCTGGTCCTGTTGCCAGTGGTGTGTGTGTGTAAGTTGGCGTGTGTCAAGTGTGTATGTCAAGAAGGCTGACCTACACTCTCAAGTGGAGGCTTCACTCATTGTCCTCTTGAATATCTACTGTCAAAATGACAAACAGTGGGCCACTTGTGTATGTAAACTTCTGACTTCAACTGTACATAGCGTTGTCCTACCAACGTATTTATCTGCATAACATCCTATCGCATGATTCTCTTCCCAACAGCCAAATTGGCAGAACACATTACTCTGCAGCAGATAAAAAAACATTAAACCCTTTGACAGGGCTCCAGACTAACATTTTCCCCAGTGCCACCAACTTTTTGAGTTGGTGTCACCAGCCCACGATTTGGTCGCACATTTCTTTCCTTCCCCACAGCATCACACAATATAATTGGTCATTCATCTTATGAAGTCATTCAGTGCTTTCGACAGTGTAATAGACTACTGAGATGGTGGGCTATTCAATAAATACGTTGTTTCATCTAACGTGTCCAAGCAGGCATTCATAATAAAGCAACCTAATCCAAAGACTCATGAATCTTAAAGCCGTGTCAAATATCTTTTGTCTTAATATATTTGCTTTTGAGCTCAATAATAGATAAATAAAATTAAACCCGGCTCGCCACAGGAGTCGCTAGAGGAGTAGGTGGAGCGCAGTGGGACAAGTACATTCCAGCTGGCCAAACCCTCCCCTAACCCGGATGACGCTGGGCCAACTGTGCGTCGCCTCATGGGTCTCCAGGTCGCGGCCGGCTTCGCAACAGCCTGGGATCATAACCGTAACGGGAATCCTACCGCTACAATATACAATGGCATTCTAGATGATTCTGTGCTTCCAACTTTGCGGCAACAGTTTGGGGAAGGCCCTTTCCTGTGTCAGCATGACAATGCCCCTGTGCACAAAGCGAGGTCCATATAGTAATGGTTTGTCGAGATCAGTGTGGGATCGCACAACATCAGTGCCCAACCTCACTAATGTCCTTGTGGCTGAATGAAGCAATTCCACGCAGCAATGTTCCAACATCTAGTGGAAAGCCTTCCCAGAAGAGTGGAGGCTGTTATAGCAGCAAAGGGGGGACCAACTCCATATTAATGCCTTCCCAGATGAGTGGAGGCTGTTATAGCAGCAAAGGGGGAACAACTCCATATTAATGCCCTTGATTTTGGAACAAGATTTGACGAGTAGGTGTCCACATTCTTTTGGTCATGCGCTGTATATTGTAATCAAAGTTATAATTTAAAGTGTTATAAGTAGTGGTCTGATAGGTTGTAGCAAACTACTTGCTAGCATTATCAATCTGTTATTAGACTACCTATATATTGGGATGATGCGCTTACAGATGTCTCTTGAGGTAATTTCCCATGGAAATGTTGCAATCGGTCTACACTAAGTAAAGTGGCTCCAAACATGTCCCTCTTTTCAACCGGGAGCTTTTACCACTGGGAGAGTACCCACTTCATGTTTCTTATTTGCATCAATGATTTGTTGCCGCCAAATTGCAAATAATACTGAAAAGATCTCAATCATTCAACTCTTATATTGTCGACTTACTAGTCAGATTTGAGTAATTTAGTCTCATTTTCCTCAAACCAAATGAAAAATATTTGTCTTTTTTTTTTTTTTTTTTGTCAGTTATTGTCTCTTCAATTGCCACTGAAAGAAGTGTTTGACTAATTTCTGTCAATATTTTGGTGATGAAATTAACACAGTACTGGACATTCCATACAATGACTGATCCTACGTCCTCCTGTCTGTGGTGGGGATCCTGCTTGCTCCCGGGCTCTGCTTCTCAGACCACTAATGCTCTCATTACAGGCTAAGGGGGGGGGGGGTAAATGGGCTCAATCAAGCCCCATTAGCCAGAGCTCACTGGCTGGCTGGAATGGAGAGACGGAGAGAAATAGCACCACACAACATAGGCAGCCGGGTGAGACCCCAGTAGCAATTGACCCCGTCTTCCTCTGAGATAAGACCTTCTCAATGGCATGAAAATGGTGGCATGAACATACAATACTCTTATACCATGAAATACTTACTTTCAATCTGAGATGAGGAATGCCAACCCTGTATATGAAATGTAAGAACCAATGACTGCGTGAGAGGTATGTGCATGGTACAAATACTCTGGATAATGTATTTAAGAAATACCAAGTGTACCCACCCAGTATTACTGTAATAGCTTGCACTAAGTGTAGACACAACCTTTCTGTGTACTTTGATCAATTGCCAAGTCTATGTTGTAATATGCAGACAAAGCACTTTGTCAGTCAAAAAAGGAATTAGGATTCATTCTTCAACAAAAGCAGGTTCTTGAATTGTGACGTGTTCTTTCTGTCCTATGGAACATTGCGTGTCATGCACCATTGAGGGTTTCAGTCAGAAATGCAGATAGTAGAGGCACTTGATGCAAAAAGACAATCTGGGATTAAGCTCCAGATTTGCCACAGATGGCTGGTTCTTTTATCAGCTGGTGAGGGAAAGCAGACGGGGGTAAAACGATTAGGAGAACATCACAGGGAAGGGGGGAATTACAATGGGGAAAGCAAATGGAACAACTATTTTGGTTTTGAACATTTAACTGTCTCTGTGATATCTGGAGTGGATGCAGGTGAATGCATGATAAAACCACTGAGTCAGTCAGCCATCCTGTAGATGGCTTACTTTGGTGGGCTGACCTTTGTTTTCCTAAGTGTGGGTCCGTGTGAGTGTAACCATGGGTGTGTATTCTGACCCAGACACCTGGCGGACAGGTGCAGCCTGTGACGCAGGGCATCGTTAGCTTCCTCTTTTCAAGGGCCACAGGGAACCAGGAACTCTGGACTTCCAAACCCTTCAAGATGGTGCCATTTTCCTGGGTGTTCCTGACAGTTAAACCCTACAGGGTGTTTATGCTGGCCAGATAATTTGGGTGGTGGGCTGTTGGACTTTTTCAGTGTTTGCCTTGTGTGTGCCTTGGACTTGTTTACAAGTCAAGAAATTGGCCAAAACACGCATCCCCTTTTGTTTACTGTGATTTCAGTTCACAGTAATCATGAGATCTGACATATTTTTTAGGGGTATGTTTGAGTGGTTGGGTGAGTGCATCCATGTGTTCACAAGCTGTGCATGGTAGCAGACTCTTTCTTTTGAAGCAAGACGTTTAGATTTTTCTCCTGGAACCAAATCTAAATGGGCCAGCCACATTCCAATTACATAAGACAAAAAAAGAGGAAAGTAGCCTAGAGATGCAGAGAGTTAAGGATGATAAAGAGGAGTCCGAGGGGGGAAAGTGTGAGAGGAGTGCTTTTTGACCTGAGGAAATAGCCATCACTCCCCTGGAAAAGTAATCTCTCAAAAAAAAGCCCTGCCTCAACTTTCACTCCCAACTCCATGAATCCATCACTTTTAGTCACTGACGGTGGAGAACCACTTAAAAGGACTGCCTTACCTTTCTATGGTTGCCTGCCTGCGGTCATGATATGCTATTATTTGAAGGATGTGCTAGTAACCCCTTGCTGAGCTGTCTGGTATGTGTTTGGCCCAACAGGACCATGACCTCAGTGATGACACTGTGTTGAACCAGATCAACCTTGCTGAGCCTGGACAGTACCAGATGCCGGACCTCAGCGGTGAGGAGCAGGCCGTAATCCTGGGAATCTGGTAAGACGAAACTCTATGAACTAGTTAAGTCAGTCACCTAAGCGATCTACACTTAGACTAGTAGTACTCAACGTAGTACTCAAAGTAGTAGTCAAGAAATAAGTAACACAAAATCATAACTATGATTTGTGTCTATGGGCATGACTCTTCTAGTCAATTTAGAGCAGGGCTGTCAAACATCCAGGCCGGATGGGGTTTGAGTAAAAAAAAAGGATATATTTTTAGCATATTTTTACAGCAAGGAAATATATTTTCAGTGCGGCCCTCCGGACCTCGTTGAAGACCAAATGCGGTGCCCAGGACAGCATTAGTTTGACAGCCCTGGTCTAGAGTATAGTATGTTTTTGAATATTGCATAGTCAAGTGGTCGATTAGTCTTATTAACTTATAATACACTATGCCACTGTAACGGATATGAGTCAGCATGGTTGCTGATGGTCACGTGATGATAGCCCTGCCTGCGAACTTAAAAACCGGTGTCTGCCCTCGGACCAAAAGGGAATTTCCTCTTGGTCTCACGATCTAAGACATTGGTTGCTCCTTTGGGAGACCCAGGTTCATACACTACCCATAATGCAATGCACCACCCACCCAGTTGGTTTTGATAGTATGCCTTGGATGGCTACACATCGTTGTAATTCTAGCTGAAGTATCTGGTTATAAAAAGTACTTTGTCATTCATCAAGGAACGAACACGACATCTACATGTAAACACATCACACTCCGGCCAGCTCAGTGAATATAACCCCAATGCTCAATAAAGGTTACTAACAGTCTCAATTGTCAATATCAAGGCTGTTCCATTGTGAGACTAGATGTCAAGGGCTAGGAGGCCATTTTGTGTGGAATACAGTTAACCTTATTGACACTACAAGGATCAAATGATGAACATACCTATTATCTACGTCACCAATAGCAATCAAGATGTCGGGCTAAAATAAGGATGGTTGTCGAACACAATCCTTCAACGGTGATACATAAGCAACCCCGTCATCCGTCCTCCTCATTGATATAGTGAAATATATTTAAGCTTAGTCAAGGAGAAGGGTTAGCCAAGGTTTTCCATTTATTAAACCAGACACTTAAACCAGACACTAACATGATCAGTAAAAAAGATGTGCCTCCCAAGTGGCAGGCGAGGGATAGGATGGGATGGAGAGGTCATGTGAAGGTCTACAGAGGAGGTAGTTTTGTTCTCTAGGGTGCGCTGGGAGGCCCGGTGATTGACGACAGTGGGCCGAACTTCTGTCCCCGTTTTCACTGCTCCACCGACTGGAAAGATGGTGTGTGTGTGTGCGTGTCTGGGGTCTGCTAGTTCTACCACTTTATTATAAACTGTTTTTAGTCTGCCTTCTTGCCCGTGTTAGATTCCTTTTTTTTTCTTAAAGTCTGGTTGTCGGGGCCCCAGCCAAAGGGCCTTTTTTACGAGTATAGTTTTTCAGTCTTTTTGGAATAGGCCTCTCCCTCTACAGGGGAGAGGCCTATTCCAAACAAATGTAATAAATTTTATTAAACTTTACCAGCAATGTTAAAATCTTTTTATAGATGCCTTTTTATAATTTAACTGGATTATGACAGCTCTTAACAGTATATCACTGTTACTATTGCTTCATTTCATTGCAGGTTTTCATGCTTTTTAGGTTGCTTTTTTTTTTGTTCCATTTAGGATCTGTTTTCCGAAGCCTCCATCTGATATGGTTGCTACAGAGTGATGTCCTTGCTCCTGGCGTTTTCTATGCTTTTCTCCCCCTCCTGAGAGGTGTCAAAATGAGGCGATGGTGAGGCCAGCAGACTCTCCTCCTCTGTCTGTCTCTTTCTTTGCTTAGGAGTGAGTCAGAGGGATTTCAGAGTTCAGGGAGTGCTCTCACTCTCCGCCTCTCCTCCAAGCTCACTGTGACAGATGCCAAGAGCATGAGCGGCACAGGAAGGGACAAAGAAGGGTATGGGTGGGGGGAGGTGGAGTGAGAGAAGGGTAAACCGGAGAAAGGGAAGAAGGGACAAGGAGGGGAAAGGGGGTAGGTAAAGTGAAGGGAGGAAGGGTAAGAAAATGAAATGAAGAGAGGGGACGAGATTATTGTAGAGTGAACACTGTGGTCCAACTTCATTAGCTCTCATTGTATATCTGTTGCGTGATAGGGGTGGCCCCTCCCCCCTGAGCATGGTGGGTGGTACACGTCCCCCCCTTCTGCTTTGTGTCCTCTTTTGGTACTCTGGTGCTTTGCCCCTCCTATCTGCTCCAGGGGTGAACCTCAGGGCTGTGTGCTGTATTAACCACACCTCTGCCTTGGGTTGGACAAAGGGGGAGTATCAGGTGTTACTCGTTACTCCTCTTCAGCACTTGGCCCTCATCAATGTTACAATTGTTTCTCCTCACAAATTCAATCTCTGTAAATTCCCTGTACGTCTCTAGAGACAGTCGTATCAAAGAGCACTACTTCCTTCTGCAGTTTGTCCCTTCATTTCCCTCCCTTCAATGGGCTAGGATCTAGAGGAGACTCCTGGCACATAGGAGCTCAATGACCCTATAGTGCAGAGTAAGTCTACATGTTGTGGGAACACAACCAACCCAGCTACATGTCATCCTCTGGGGCCACATTTTGATGTCGCTCTTTAATTGGGCATGTGTGAGAAGGCTGGTTAAAAAGTCTTCATCTCGCCTCGCGCCTGTTAAGTGACTAAATTGTAGGCGTGGAATAATTAGCCAACATAATTCCGCTGGGCTGCGATATAAATGGATTGACTGATCGTTGAAAATGGATTAACCGCTGGTCTCAGGAGGGGGATTGGTGTGGGTCATGTGAGGGGGTAGCACACCAGCTTCCCGCTTATCTGTAACGCAATAATAGACCCGAAAACCCCTGTCGCCATGGTTAATAATTACTTAAACTCCCTGGAATTCTGTGCCATGCAGTTTTGGGGTAAGAGAAACCATCCTTTGTGATTTGAATAGCTGACATGTTATCTTTTTGAGTTTTCCCCTTTAGTCTGCTGAATGTCCAAGGATGCTTCCCACAACTCCCTTTTCTCTGTGGTCCAGTGACCATGCAGAACTGCTGAGAGGTTTTCAAAGCAGTTTTTAACACTTCACCTACAGTACCTGCATAACACTCAATGTGTATCCTGCTACTCTTCAACCCTCCAAATGACCCTAACCACATCACTTTGTTGTCAAGAGGGATTTGTGTGCATGTTTAGGGTGTAGCCGTGGAAAGGAGAGGCGAATTAGCCACAAAACAATGGTGTGCGAAATTAGTCTTGGCTGGAGTGGGTCGAAATGTGGGTCGAAATGTGTCAAAGTCAATTCTGCACGGTAGCATTTAGGCTTGTTTGCAGCTGCGTGCGCACACACACTGACACATCCTCACACCCTCTTTAACGGCATCTGGTCAAACATCCCAGAGGGGAAAATAGCAGAGTGTAAAGGTGATTGTTTTAGTTGAGGAACCATTATAGCCAGATTGAATGTCTGGCCTGTAATCTTTGACTGGGTTCAATGTGGAATATCAATGTTTTGGTGAACAGGTCATCTTTTTCATGGGGTGAAAAAGCAAGAGAGAAAGTTGGTAAAATCATTGTAACCCTACTCCAATATATAAGCTTAATATAGCACACCGATGCCGTGTTTGTATCAAATTACTTTCCTCCCGATACTTTTTTGAGTTTTGTTGCCATTCCTCTGACTTGATAGGTTGCAAAGGATAAAAGGTCATATCTATGCACCAAGTCAAACGGCACAGATTCAATACTATTAACGTGTGCATTCATCACACACAGTTACACACACACCAGTGTATACACAAGCTCGCACTCACATACTTGACACTGTACTTGTGTAGAGTTTTGGGAGTCCACCACTTCCAGCCCTGTGCTCCTGCTCTCCCCTACCATTCCTAGGCGTAGTGTATCAGCGAGTTCACGCCGTTCGACTGAGCTTTGGGAATGTGACCCAGTCTGGATTATCCCTTCTCTTCCCTGGACTTGGGTTACTGCCATTCCTGGGGGCCTGGCAACTCCCAGTCACACCCCCTACAACCACCTGCCGGTAAAAAAAACGAAGGAACTAGATGTCAATGGCGCTGGCTGGTATTGGTTTCTCTACATACTGTATGACATTACACAGAATGACTGCACTAGCCTGGCCAAAACCCACTGTTGCCTTTCTCCATCCACCTCCTACCCATAATGGACCTGTGGACTACATGCCTGGTGCCAGAAAACAATTACGGATGATAATGCTGTCATCAAATCCGTGTTTGTAGATCCCCCGTTAGTCAGAATCTTTCCTGTTTGCAATTATTCAATGACTGTTCTAAAAGGTTTTAAGAAGAATGTCCGTTAAAGATCTGTCCTTCATAACTGGGGAGTAAATGTACCTTTTTTAATAAACAAACTCTAATCATAGAACTTGGCGCTGCACCATTACATTTTCAGAAATTGTAAGTGTAATCATAAAAGTTCAGTCAACCAAAGGACTAAATAGGTGAAATTGCTTGATTTCTTTGGTTAAATCGAATAATGTGGAAGAGGAAACCATAACAGCTGTTCAAAAGGAATGAAATATGTAAATATTTTTTGCTGGTTTGGTGTGGTACGTGATTTATCATGTCAAAAATTCCTCTAAGTGGCCGTATTCATTTAGTACTACTGAAGGGTTCCAAGAGAACCCTGCGAACTCTGTGGCTTTTCCACAGGTCACTCCACACACACACACACACACACACACAGAGAGAGATGGACAGCTCTCACCTGGCAGACTATGCTCAACTATGTTA
Source organism: Salvelinus alpinus (assembly GCF_045679555.1). Lineage (NCBI taxonomy): Eukaryota > Metazoa > Chordata > Actinopteri > Salmoniformes > Salmonidae > Salvelinus > Salvelinus alpinus. Next base: position 14,480,820 of record NC_092117.1, read on the forward strand.
AAGTGGGAAAATAATAAACACAATTTGTAAAGGACTGCTGGTTATTATTGAATCTAATTTTCCTGAAATCAAAGTCCTCTTTGGTCTGGAAAACAGACTCCCCTAACACCCCCAACTTGACTGCTCCCCTCCTGCCAAAACCTGCTCTGGTTTTGTAGCTGGCCACAGAAGTTTCCATTCAGGCTTTGGTTTTCTACCTTTTACGGGTGCATCTCAGTAGTCTAAAATGGCTGCTTGACAAGTGAAAACTAATTCTTGGTAGCCATTCTCCACATTGCTTTTATTTAGTGTTTTCAGATCAGTAAAATGAAGGAGAGTAAACCACTCTCTGGCCCTCTGCCTTGTCTAGGTCAGTGTGTTGTGCCCATGGGAGTATTGTCCACCTGCCTAATGCTGATTGGCCAGGCAGGCACATGGCTGCGGGATTGCAAAACCACTCTGAATTGTTAATCAAAAAGAACAAACACAATTTATTCTGACACCAATCGCCCCTCAGACGGTGCAGTGATGTGCATGTAACTGCCAAAATAAAGGAAACACCAACAGTGTCATAGTTGGGCGTTGGATCCCCATGAGCCGCCAAAACAGCTTCAATGCGCCTTGGCATAAATTCTTGTGTCTGGAACTTTATTGGAGGGATGCAACACTATTCTTCCACTAGTAATTCCCTCATTTGGTGTTTTGTTGATGGTGGTGGAAACCGCTGTATCAGGCGCCGCTCCAGAATCTCCCATCAGTTTTCAATTGGGTTGAGATCTGGTGACACACACACACACACACACACACATCCTTTAAACCCCCATGCTCCTTTGAGATCTCTTCTTCCAGCCATGGTAGCCAAAATAATTGGCAACTGGGCATTTTTATACATGACCCTAAGCATAATTGGGTGTTAATTGCTTAATTAACTCAGGAACCACACCTGTATGGAAGCACCTGCTTTCAATATACTTTGTATTCCTTTATTTTGGCAGTTACCTGTAGATGAATGGTCTCATAGACTCGACAATGAAAGCCCTTTCTATCATAGCACAGGCAATTCTGTCTAATGGCCAATGCACTGATGGGTCGTCAACGAAATGAACAATAGCACTTGACTGTTAATAAATCAATAGATAGGGAAACAAATCACGTTGGAGCATCAATGTACGGGAGAACACTGCAATCAATAGGGGGGAAGGCGGAGACGGGCTTGTATCCGATTTATAACTTCATGTTCATTAGTGTGTCATGTCTCTGTCTTGCAGCACTGATTTCCAGAAAAACAACCCAATCCATAAGCTGACTGAAGAAGAGCTCCTGGCCTTCACCTCAGTAAGTCCTGTCTCACCATGTTTAGTTCTAGCACTTCCTCTGAAATGTTGTGAATGTCCTCAACTAAGAAACCTTGCTCCCGGTCTTCTAAATGGGATATTTTAGCTTTGAGCGGTCCACCACTTAAACCACAGCAAACGTTTCATTTTAAGTCCCTTACGTATTTGGTTCCGAGTGAGGGGGGGGCGCGAGAGTCACAGAATTATCGGAATCTAAAATATGTTGGAGGCTAGTGAGAGGAGGAGCATGCAGGCTTGTCTGTTATTGTCACCTTCTCTCCCTCTCTAATACGGGAGTCATGTCCCCTCATCTCACTATTTACTCTTAATTCATCCCTCCCCACAGCGGCCACTAGCCCCTTCCCCACCCCTCAGCGCTCTGCACATTCCCTGACAATCTCCAGCATTCTCTATATACGGTTTGTGTTATGGCAGACTGATGCCAAACAACCGTGATACTTCCCTCAACATTTACACCTTCAATGCATTGTACCAGCTCCTTGTACACTACCTATGCTCTTACGTGTACTCTAGCTTTCTCTTTTGCTCCCCAAGCCTTGTCCTCTCCCCAAGCCTTGTCTTCTCCCCCAGCCTTGTCTTCTCCCCCAGCCCAGTGTCTGAGAGGTATGTAGCTGCAGGTGTGTACTGCTTTGGCTCTCTGCTCTCATCTGTGTTACACCGCAGGGAGTTGTAAAGGAGAGGAACACAAGGGGCCGTGCCTTGGCTGCTTTTGTTGTCATGGCAAGGTAATGTTCCCCCTTTTTTGTCCACTGGCAAAGCAAATCACAGAAGTGTGTGTGTGTGTTTTTCTGTTTGGAATCAAAGGATGTGGCAGGCATCAAGGCCTCAAGTTGCTGCTTCAATCATATCGTTTCCACATGGAACTCATCAGACCTGCATTCTCCCTCTTTCTCTGTCCATCTGTTCTTCCTGCACTTTTACAGCAAAATAAAGATGTATATTTTCCTTAGAGTAATGATGCCATCAAAACAAAGAAGAAATCGTAGCATTAAACAAGTTGCGTCAATGACCTTGATGCAACTAGGGTTTGATTTGCTTGTCGACCTGCACTGTGTCCTGAAGTAACATTTGTGATTAGTCTTGCTATGCCTTCACTCTTTCGGCATACCCATAGTGCACCGTACCAAAAAAAACAGCTCGAGACCAAAATATATTTACGGTAAATGGCAGGTCAACATTCAAGTTCCTTCATTGCGATGTCCTAACACCCACCTTGCTGCAATGTTGTCCACTACATTCCACTGAATTGCTTTTTTGGACCCATTGCAATGCAAAAGCAATGTCTGCAGTGTAGTAGTGTTGTATTCACTGTAAGTAATACAGTATTATCCATTTCATTATTTTGTTTAGCAGACTAAGGGCTTTTGTAAAGTACTACCTACCATCTCCCTATATTTGATGCCGTTCATAATTCACGACACTTCGTGAATTACCTTCTCAAATGTATATGAATTACCTTCTCAAATGTACAGTGAGGGAAAAAAGTATTTGATCCCCTGCTGATTTTGTTCGTTTGCCCACTGACTTTGAAATGATCAGTCTGTAATTTTAATGGTAGGTTTATTTGAACAGTGAGAGACAGAATATCAACAAAAAAATCCAGAAAAACGCATGTCAAAAATTTTATAAATTGATTTGCATTTTAATGAGGGAAATAAGTATTTGACCCCTCTGCAAAACATGACTTAGTACTTGGTGGCAAAACCCTTGTTGGCAATCACAGAGGTCAGATGTTTCTTGTAGTTGGCCACCAGGTTTGCACACATCTCAGGAGGGATTTTGTCCCACTCCTCTTTGCAGATCTTCTTCAAGTCATTAAGGTTTCGAGGCTGACGTTTGGCAACTCGAACCTTCAGCTCCCTCCACAGATTTTCTATGGGATTAAGGTCTGGAGACTGGCTAGGCCACTCCAGGACCTTAATGTGCTTTTTCTTGAGCCACTCCTTTGTTGCCTTGGCCGTGTGTTTTGGGTCATTGTCATGCTGGAATACCCATCCACGACCCATTTTCAATACCCTGGCTGAGGGAAGGAGGTTTTCACCCAAGATTTGACGGTACATGGCCCCGTCCATCGTCCCTTTGATGCGGTGAAGTTGTCCTGTCCCCTTAGCAGAAAAACACCCCCAAAGCATAATGTTTCCACCTCCATGTTTGACGGTGGGGATGGTTTCTTTGGGTCATAGGCAGCATTCCTCCTCCTCCAAACACGACAAGTTAAGTTGATGCCAAAGAACTCCATTTTGGTCTCGTCTGACCACAACACGTTCACCCAGTTGTCCTCTGAATCATTCAGATGTTCATTGGCAAACTTCAGACGGGCATGTATATGTGCTTTCTTGAGCAGGGGGACCTTGCGGGCGCTGCAGGATTTCAGTCCTTCACGGCGTAGTGTGTTACCAATTGTTTTCTTGGTGACTATGGTCCCAGCTGCCTTGATATCATTGACAAGATCCTCCTGTGTAGTTCTGGGCTGATTCCTCACCATTCTCATGATCATTGCAACTCCACGAGGTGAGATCTTGCATGGAGCCCTAGGCCAAGGGAGATTGACAGTTATTTTGTGTTTCTTCCATTTGCGAATAATCGCACCAACTGTTGTCACCTTCTCACCAAGCTGCTTGGCAATGGTCTTGTAGCCCATTCCAGCCTTGTGTAGATCTACAATCTTGTCCCTGACATCCTTGGAGAGCTCTTTGGTCTTGGCCATGGTGGAGAGTTTGGAATCTGATTGATTGATTGCTTCTGTGGACAGGTGTCTTTTATACAGGTAAGAAACTGAGATTAGGAGCACTCCCTTTAAGAGTGTGCTCCTAATCTCAGCTCGTTACCTGTATGAAAGACACCTGGGAGCCAGAAATCTTTCTGATTGAGAGGGGGTCAAATACTTATTTCCCTCATTAAAATGCAAATCAATTTATAACATTTTTGACATGAGTTTTTCTGGATATTTTTGTTGTTATTCTGTCTCTCACTGTTCAAATAAACCTACCATTAAAATTATAGACTGATAATTTCTTTGTCAGTGGGCAAACGTACAAAATCAGCAGGGGATCAAATACTTTTTTCCCTCACTGTATATGGATGTGATTTATACCTATGGCTATGTATCTGTTTCTAAATCTCGATCTCCTTTTTACCTCTGTCAATTGACATGTACTATTTATTACATGCAGTAAGTCTACATGCAGGAGCTTCATCCTCTATCCCTTTTCTTAACGCTCTGACTGTGCAGTGGAACTGAGACTGATATCATTTACCTCTATATTATGGGATCATTTGCTCTGCTATTGTTTGCGCTTGTCTTTGGTTTAATTTCCCCAGCTTTCCTTCATTTATTTCTATTATTCCCTTTCCCTTCACCACAGCAACAGAAAGGCGTTTGCACTCATTAGAAGTCCTCCATTGCCTATTATCTGGGGAAAAAAGCACTGCTAACTCGGACCTGATTGAAGCATGATATCTCTATATCCTTGGGATGGGGAGAAGGGGCCCCAGTCTCTGGAGTTTGGCACTGAGCCTCTGCACTGAGGAGAATGTCTTAAACAAACAGGGGTTGATGCCATCTCTCAGCTTTACGTCTTGGAAGTGAATGGTATTATTACTGGAGCGGCTGCCAGAAGATACCTTATCCAGACTGAGGATGCAGCATCCCACCCACCGTCTGAACCCGTAACCTCCCTCTACCACCACTCCACTCTGCAGCCCCAGGCTCAGGTGGATGCATGGTTGTCCCATTGTGATGGGAAGCGATACTAATCCTGAAATTATCCCAAGCACTGCAGAGAACAGGGATGGGTGCGGTTTCTCACAGCTGTGGTTTTCCATTGCTGTAACTCTGGATGTTTTGCAGTTTTGGCATATGTTTCAAAGTCAAGTCAAACTCCTTTTTTCAACACCCATAAGCTTGTTCTGAGATGTTCCCCCACTTCAGAGACGTCATGTTCAGTAATCAGATAGCCTAGTTGGCCGGCCGAGCGAGTAGCCTTTGGAAGAGCTCTGTGAGGGTAGGGTCTATTCAGGGCAAAAACTGCTCTGGGCGGAAGAAACGTGACGGACAGGAAATTAAAAGCAAAATAAATAAAATAAAACAATTCTATTGAAGCTGACCCAGACGCTGGCATCGCCTGGGGCCAAAATCTATTTTTTGCCGTTAAAGCTCAGTCTCTGGGGAAAAAATCACTTTCTGAGATCTGTGAATTTAAACATTTGCTTCCTATGAATGTGCGCTGGCACATCTCAGCATTTGTATACTGGGCGACTCTTCTAGCCAGGCAGGGTAGAAAGGCAAGTCAAGTTCGGGGATTGTGTGTGTCCCAAAGCTCTGGTGCTACCATCACTAGCATGTTTACATTGGCCTGGCAAATATTAGAGCCTTCTCACTTTTCTGTACATTTTCTTCCCATGTATAAACCAGGTAAAAAGTAGTCGATCGCCGACTCCCTCTCTATACCAGTGGATTTAAACCTGTGGTCCGCGGGGGTACTACATGTGGTCCATTTACATTTACATTTAAGTCATTTAGCAGACGCTCTTATCCAGAGCGACTTACAAATTGGTGCATTCACCTTATGATATCCAGTGGAACAACCACTTTACAATAGTGCATCTAACTCTTTTAAGGGGGGGGGGGGGGTTAGAAGGATTACTTTATCCTATCCTAGGTATTCCTTAAAGAGGTGGGGTTTCAGGTGTCTCCGGAAGGTGGTGATTGACTCCGCTGACCTGGCGTCGTGAGGGAGTTTGTTCCACCATTGGGGTGCCAGAGCAGCGAACAGTTTTGACTGGGCTGAGCGGGAACTGTACTTCCTCAGAGGTAGGGAGGCGAGCAGGCCAGAGGTGGATGAACGCAGTGCCCTTGTTTGGGTGTAGGGCCTGATCAGAGCCTGAAGGTATGGAGGTGCCGTTCCCCTCACAGCTCCGTAGGCAAGCACCATGGTCTTGTAGCGGATGCGAGCTTCAACTGGAAGCTTTAAATGTGTCCACACATTAAAAAAACAACAAAAAAAACATTTCTTTCCCTCCTCCAGACACAAGTTGAGTATACACTGTGTATAAAACATTAAGAACACCTAATTAATATTGTTGCCCCCCCCCCCCCCCCTCCAGAACAGGCTCAATTTGTCAGGGCATGGACAGTGTCGAAAGTGTTCCACGAGGATGCTGGCTAATGTTGACATTAATGCGCCTGGCACCTACTACCATACCCCGTTCAAAGGCACTTCAATATTTTGTCTTGCCCATTCACCCTCTGAATGTCACGCATACACAAACCATGTCTCTATCGTATAAAGGCTTTTGGAGTGCCAATTTATCTTACCATTTCTACCGATCTGCGTGCGTGCCAGTTAGGATTTTCATATGCACAATTTCGTTGAACAGTTTAATTTATTTTATAATAGTCTTCGTATCTCAAAATCATTTTCATGAGATTAATACAAATTCTATCAAAATCTAAATTCATATTATACATATCTAAAAGTAACCTATTGCCATGACAAACTACTGTATGTAAAAATAGCCTACATAAAGACTACAAATATAAACATTGCAGCCTGCAGGTAGAAAATATCCTGATACAAAATAAATTACATTGGCTAAGCATCACCTCTCTGCAAGGAACTTGAAACATTGTATCAACTTGGTCCAGCCTGAATTGCACTATCAAACTTGCAACATTGTATAATTATTCTGTACCCTCAGTTTCCCGCTCTGGACACACACAGCTGTTGGCTATTTGCTCAAGGCATAAAAAGTAATCGTGTAGGCCTATTTTGACGTTTTCACAGGATCCCTTTTACGTTGAGTGGTTATCGAGGGAGAGAGCTGGAAAGATTTTTGAAATAGTCTACATTGGTTAGCCTACAATTTAGGGTGTGGATTATTTTGCTCTTCGCCCGCGGTCACGTTGTACAGCGCCATGTATTCCTAACGGAAACCCTGAGGGTTTCGGTTTGAATTTTTCTTGGAATAGAAACACCATAATATTAATCAAATTAATTAAGCTACATTTCTTACAATCAATCCCATATACTATGTTCTTACAAAAAAAGTTACATTCTCTCATACAACCAATATTAAAAACAGTCAAATGCTTCTCAAAGATGCCCTTTGGTGGTCAAACTTGCACTAACTAGCATTACTGGCAACAATGGCTGACACTTAAATAACGTGCTAAAGAATTTTGCGGCAGCCCGCAAGCTGTGTTGCAGTACGACATGACTTTTATAGGAAGAACCACTGAATTGTCATTCTCAATGGATGTGAAAACAGACGTTTGCTTGCTGTTTGAGGTGAAGAAAAAATTACTGTGAGAAGCTACACAGCTCATTAGTGGTGGTGAGTTACGACAATCAGAAATGCTATCAGATCCCATATGGGCACATTTTATAAGCCTACGTTTGCGCGCAGGCCAGGTAGCCTAGGTCTACTTCTATGTTTAATCAGGTGCGTGTCCTTACTCAGCATTGACTGGAGCGCTACAAACAGAAGACAATTCATAAATTGACAACTTGTAAATGGAATGAAATACACAAACTTGTTTCTCACAAGTGTAGCCTAGGTTGTGCGCTCTGCAAACAACGTGTCCACTCTGACAATGAGAACTGTAAAAGACTGTAATAATAATATATTGGAAGCCTTAACAGAAATTACGGTAACCAGACTAACATTGTAGATTTGAAATTATGGGAAGTAACGGTTAATGTACCACCGCAGGGTGTGCCATCCCTGCGGCCTCTGCAATGGATCAGTCCACTCAGACAGGCGTGAATCAAGACGTGCCATAATATATATATATTTTTAAACTGCTCGACTAAGAAATTCTCGGACGACAAACAGCCTATCAACCAAACAATTGACCAGTCGACTAAATGGGGTCAGCACTTTTACATTCACTGATAAAATGGAGTCTTAATTTGACCGCTAAGATATTTTGTTAAATTCTGCACCTCCACGAATGGTGGTCATAACTTTAGTTGGTTATTTGGTAGTTCCCGGAACGGAAATGGGTTGGGAACCGCTCGCTGCTCTAGACCTTTTCAAGGGCATTTGACATTTCTATCCAAATGTTCAACTTGGCCATCACAAAGTCGATGCTTGATCATAAATTACCAGCAAGAGCAACATGTTATATGTCAAGTCCTGGGGATGAAGTTTCAAAGCATTGGATGAAAACTCCTATATACCATCAATGAATCCAGGAAAGTAGGTTTGGTGGTGATCCACAAGTGCCCAACATAGACCATCCACTAAACGGCCATTCTGGACAAAAATCAATGGCTTTCTGTCACTCGACAGATGACAGAGATGACTGCCACTTTACTGTCTCATGTTTAAATTCATGGAATGTACTATTTTATGGGGAGGAGGGAGTCCAAAAATAACCTACCCATTGGTGCATGACGGGAGGTGAGATTCATAATTCACCAGGGACACCGCTTTTTTCTCTTCTGTCAGATTACCTTTTGGGGGAGCGCTGGAGGAAACCGTAAACGATAGCGCAGCTGATCTAGCACTTCTGCTGAAATTAAACCCCAGAGACATTTTCACAGTGCTGGTCGTTAAGTGCTCAAAAGACCGTTTTTAAAATGGTCAATTTGTAGGGGTCAGAGTTAAAATGTTTGCCAGTAAATGGAACTACTCATAGTTCCTCATGCTATATGATGAGGAAGTATTCTTAAGCTATGTGTATAGCTGGTTGAGTGGGGGTGCATTATGCCTGAAGAGGCTGAAGTTTTCCATTGCAGGTGTGGACAAAGCTCTGTTGGTTTTGCAGAATTGTCTGTCTATCATGAATTCTGCTCTGTGTACTCATCCGTATGATTACAATGCCTAACATACATTTGAATTTAAAGGTAAGTGCTTAGGATCTGCCTGTGTTGATATTGAATCCCAGCAATTTTAAACATAAAAAGCTGCAAGTGAGCAATAAACTGCACTATCCTATTAAGAAAATAAGAGTAGCACTGTCAGTTGCCTTGAGTTTTTTTGCAGTGGTGGAGAAAGTACCAAATTGTCATACTTGAGTAAAAGTAAAGGTACCATAATAGAAAATGACTGAAGTGAGTCACCCAGTAAAATATTACTTGAGTGAAACTCTAAAAGTATTTGGTTTTAAATATACTTGAGTATCAAAAGTAAAAGTATAAATAATTTCAAATTCCTTATATTAAGCAAACCAGAAGGACACACTACAACATCATTTACAAACAAAGCATTTGTGTTTAGTGAGTCTGCCAGATCAGAGGCTGTAGATGACCAGGGATGTTCTCTTGATAAGTGTGTGAATTGAACCATTTTCCTGTCCTGCTAAGCATTCAATATGTAACGAGTACTTTTGGCTGTCAGGGAAAATGTATTGAATAAAAAGTACATTATTTTCTTTTGGAATGTAGTGAAGTAAAAGTAGTCAAATATAAATGAAGTATCGGTACCTCCAAAAATTAAATCATTTTTTCAAGTATTTTTACTTAAGTACTTTACACCACTGGTTATTGGTAATTGAGAAATGTTTTGCAAAATGAATTTCAGTGTGTAAAATAGTTAGTCATTATGAGGTCTGTAGTTATGCCCTTGGAGGTCCCTAGACCATTATTTGATACCTCCCATTGCAATATTACCCAAAAGGTAATGATCCAACAGACCTCAGCCTGAGCACCACTCCCACCACTAGGGTGTCTGCTCAGCTCCAAATTTGATCACAGACACGCCACATCCCCTCCTATCTGAGAATAGAAAACTGTGAAGGTGTCCTGGTCTGCTACACTGTGCTGGTAATATTTTCGATGTTCTAGTCCATAGCCCGGCTGGCTTCAACTGATCCCAACGTTGGCTCGGTGCACCTGGACAGCCTTAATGTTTTTCCTCTAGTGTCAGCACTTATTGTCTCTTTCTGGCGACAAGGGCTTGAACTACCACCCATGAGTGTGTTGTCAAGCTGAGCTGTTTGTCAGCGATTCATTTCTTATAATTGTTGAGGTTTGGGACTGGCTCTGTGGACCCATGTTTTATTTTCCAGAACTGTTTGAACAATGATGGCTGGCCATGTCATGAGGTCTTGAATTGGGTTTTTTCCCTGTTCCGGATCTCCTTACGCCCCCCACTAGGGCTGATCTCGCTAACAAAGGCAGGCCAAGGGCAGTGTTTCCAACGGGCTCAGTTTTGTGATGCTTACATGAAATGTGAAACAGATGGATGTAGAAATAGACACGGTTTTATAGAATACAATGAACATATGGGCCAATTTGAGTATACTCTAAGGTCTACATAAACATAGTGTGTGTATATAGGTCATATTACAGCCTCCATAGGTGTTGATCAGTGACTGGTGGTTCTGGAGACCAGTCAACAAAGGACTCCGATATCAATTTCAGCCCAGCCTCAGAGGTCCTGTTGGGACACAGTGATATCCTTTTCAAATGATATGGTTGGAGCAAAATGGGTTTGTAGCAAAATCCATCATGCACTGATCATCCCTGACCTAGCCTCCGAGAAATAGACATGTTCTCCTAAATAAACTGTTGTCAGTAGTAACATTGTCTTTTCGGTGGAAGTCTTTCTTTTTTTCTGCTGAAGGAAATATTTGATCTGTCTCTCACGCCATCCTCCCACCCTTGGCCAGATGCGAGTCGATTGGGGAGGGTAGAGCAAAGTAGGAGAGAGAGGTGGAAGCACTAATTGATAGGTGGGAAAGTGAGTCAGGCGGTTGCGTCCGCCCTCTCGGGCTGAAGACATCTGTATTTGTTACACAGCCCTACAGTGACTTCTTTTGAAATGTTGAAAGCGTGAAGAGCCTGTGTCTATGGAGAAGTAATTACTTGTGCTAAAAGCCTAAAGCTGCATTTGTAAACCGCCTCAATAGGCCACAGCCATTGATTTTTGTTTTTGGTAAATGAAATGTCGAGGCCATGGTGATAATTAACATTTAATTGCTATTGGATTGTAAACATTTTTTCTAAAGTTTAATGACAGCCAAAGGCAGCATTTCAGCATGCCATGGCATTTCAAATGGTGAACTGTTTTTGGAACTGTCTTCAAGTTGTAAATGGAGGGAACACTCAGTAAGTGCTAAATGATTGCTCACACCTTTGTCACGCATAATGCCTATGGTACTTGGAAGAGCATGCTGGTTGGGTGGGTGGGTGTGCAGGTGGTAGGGGTTTATAATATATGTAATGTAACTGCGGGACTACAGTTCTGGTCAGTGACGAATGTGGTCGATAATGGTTATCTGGAGATCAGTGGATGTAACGTGATCTTTGTTTGTCGGGTTAGGAGTTGACTATGGAAGTGTTGAGGGACCAGAGATGATTTGAGGGAAAACACCTAACTTAGTATTTTTTCCCTCCCATTGGAGCATCCCTTCCTGACTGTGTGACTGACTTGATGGGCCACCCCACTGTCCAGACGATGAGAACGGATCTGTTTTATGCACTTGAGCATTTACAAACCAAATGATTGTTCCATTATGAGGGAACAATACAAGCTTGTTAGAAACTACACATGCTGTTGGGAAATTATGCTCTAGAAAGAAACCAAAGCTTGTCCTCCAGACATCAGAAGCAAATTAACAGCAAAACCAAAACAGTTGGTGCACCTCAAATGCCCTGAACTTTTTTTCTGTAGACGGTTATGATAACCTCTGTTTAAATGCTTTTAACTTTTGTTTACATGGAGTTAAACCAGGACAACTGCCATACTTTGATTTTATATACGCTCCTCTTGAATTTTTTTGGGGGAGAATGTGGCTGTCTAAAATATGTTCATTTTATGCAGTGAAATTAACAAAGAGCTGTGTCGATTTTATTTATTTGTATTTTTTTGGGGGGGGGGGGGGGGGGCATTGTTACATGATTCATTGGTAAAATGGTATTTTATTTGTGTTAAGTTCTCTCACCGTTAGCTTGGTGTTGATGTCCATCCAGCCTTTAGTTCATCTGAAACATTGGGCTGGCACCAGTAATCTCATTGTTGCTGGAATCCTCAGAGCGTCTGCTGGCTGTGTGAGCAGGCATCTTCCCAGCCTACATATGGATCCAGGAATCTGCAGGCTGGTTAGATGGTTGTCACATGTCTGGCCCTCACCATCGGCACTCTACTTATGTTAGCTTCCTGATGGTTGTCTGTTATCACCAAGCTATGGTTCATATGTCTGTGTTTGTGACCGGTAAACTAATCTTTAACAGGGTACAGTAACCAGAGTGCCAAGACTACCATAATTACATTTTACCCAGATTGTGGTTATCAAATTCTTAATTGCTTGTTCACAAAAATAAACATGTATGACATATCTACTGAACTAAAATATAAATGCAACATGCAACAATTTCAAAGATTTGACTGAATTACAGTTCATATTAGGAAATCATTCAATTGAAATAAATTCATTAGGCCCTAATCTATGGATTTCACATGACTGGGAATACAGATATGCATCTGTTGGTAACAGATACCTTTAAAAAAAAGTTAGGGGCGTGGATCAGAAAACCAGTCAGCATCTGGTTTCACAACCATTTGCCTCATGCAGCGCGACATCTCCTTTGCATAGAGTTGATCAGGCTGTTGATTGTGGCCTGTGGAATGTTGTCCCACTTCTCTTCAATGGCTGTGTGAAGTTGCTGGATATTAGCGGGAACTGAAATACGCTGTTGTACACTTAGATCCAGAGAATCCCAAACATGCTCAATTGGTGACATGTCTGCTGAGTATGCAGGCCACGGAAGAACTGGAACATTTTCAGCTTCCAGGAATTGTGTACAGATCCTTGCGACATGAGACCGAAACGTGCTGAAACATGAGGGGACGGCTGGCGGTGGGTGAATGGCACGACAATGGACCTCAGGATCTCGTCACGGTATCTCTGTTCATTCAAATTGCCATTAATAAAATGCAATTGTGTTCGTTGTCCGTAGCTTATGCCTGCCCATACCATAACCCCACCGCCACCATGGTGGAGTCTGTTCATACCGTTGACATCAGCAAACCACTCGCCCACACAACGCTATACTATCTGCCTGGTACAGTTGAAACCGGGATTCATCCGTAAAGAGCACACTTCTCCAGCGTGCCAGTGGCCATCGAAGGTGAGCATTTTCCCACTGAAGTCTGTTCCGATGCTGAACTGCAGTCAGGTCAAGACCCTACTTAAGACGAAGAGCACGCAGATGTGCTTTTGAGACAGTTTCTGACAGTTTGTGCAGAATTTGTCATTTGTGCATGTAGTCTGCGGTTGTAAGGACGGTTGGACATACTGCCAAATTCTCTAAAATGATTTGAGGCGGCTTATGGTAGAGAAGTGAACATTAAATTATCTGGTTCTGGTGGACATTACTGCAGTCAGCATGCCAATTGCATGCTCCCTGAACACTTGAAATATCTGTGGCGTTGTGACACAACTGCGCATTTTAGAGGTCTTTTATTGTCCCCAGCACAAGGTACATCTGTGTAATGATTGATCATGCTGTTTAATCAGCTTCTTAATATGCCACACCTGTCAGGAGGGTGGATTATTTTGGTAAAGGAGAAATGCTCACTAAAAGGGATTTAGACACATTTGTTCCCAAATTGAGAGAAATAAGCTTTTTGTGCATATAGAACATTTCTGGGATGTTTTAGTTCAGCTCATGAAACATGGGACCAACACTTTACATGTTGCATTTATATTTTTCTTCTGTATACATTGTGATATTGCAGACAGCTCAGTTAATACACCTCTCTATATTGAAGTATAGTTTACCTGAGGCTGAATGTGACTAGTCTGGACACGCAAGTCAGACGCTCACCTCTGTCACGGACCACTGATGTCTTTGCTCTGGCTCACGATCCAGGAATGAGCCGAAGAAATGTCTGCAATTTCAAGGGCCGGCTTAGGCTTCACTCTGGGGGAAAATCTCGGAAATCTATTTGGAAAGCCCAAGTCAGTCATAGAGAAACCAAGAACGGCCACAGAGGTTAATTTATTGCCTTGGAGTTGGTGGCTGTTCCACTGTAAATCTCCCCCGTCCGCTCCAGGCTGATGTCTTAACCAGAGCTGGCTTTTCATGTATATTCTGAAATGTATTTTATAGTTTTAAGTGGTTTTCAAAGTTTATTAGCAGATTAAGTTGTTGGTCTATGAAGCAAGTATATTTGCACATTAAATTTCTCAAACTTTGGTACTGTTTTCATCAAGAATTTGCATTGGGCTACTCAGTCTCGATATGCAGTAAATACAGTTAAGATGTAACTCGGTAGTCAACTGTTTTTCCTCTGACACTTTTGTCAAATCTGAACACTTTGATATGGCCACAAGATGTATCCGGGAGGTTACATTTCCTCTTCTTGCATGTCGCATTGATTCTGATCACCATACCCAGCACCTCAAATTATTCCTCCTCCCTCATCGCCGGCAAATAACTTAAGCAGAACAAAGCATGTCCCCCTTGGTTTGAGCCAGGCCGTCGTGAGGGTTGTGAGGCAATTGGAGTGCGACGGCTGCCTTGTCTCTCCGAATTAGAAACTCCAATTGTGTGGCGGTAGGCTGCTGCCCAACCCCAAACTTCCAGACTGAGACAGATACGTCCTCCAGTCAGCACAGCACTGAGGCCATCTCCACCTCTCTGATTTGTCCTCCATTAAACCTGCCCTACAAGTGCCCCACTCAACACACCCTTTTCTGTAAACTCATTGAACATAAATCAAAAATGGAAAGCTTTTATTGCTGCTGTCACTTCTAGGCACAGTTTTCTGGCACATTCATGGGACCACCAAATGTTTAGACAAATCAGAGACCTGCAATTTTAGCCTGACATTGTTGCTAGCCAGTGTCTTGTGATTGTGGAGATTCCAAGATTGCAGGCCTTTAAGCTGAGGTTTGAGCCAAATGTTTGTTAGGTCAAGCTTCACAAAATAGGATCGAGGGGATTTAAGCTATTTTTGTAGTTGGGTTCAAGACTGTCCGGATTAGATTGTCATGCCAGGGTATAATCATAGACTTTAATAGAGATGATCTGTTATTACACACATCTTTTATATTTTTCCTCATAGAACCACCTCTTTCCAGAACCTTTTTACAGTTTGCAGAATAGTAAGATTACCTGCCCCCTCTGAAATGATCTGCTGTTATTTACTTATTTAGGGTAGGGCTGAATATTTTACAAATGTTCCACCCCTGAGAATAAATCACTTTTCTCCCAGGTAACCCGAAAGTGTCATTCTAAATATGTCTGGATTTGATCGGCATGAAAATTCAAGTCTGATGCTACCTGAGCCTGATGAGCTGTACATTACAGACATTTTATGAGCCCAAGCCTAGAGAAGCCGAAATGATAGTGCCGTCATCCAATACATAGCCTAAATAAAGGTAAAATATATAAGCTACCGCACATTACGCACGACAGGAAACATACAAGCCCATAGATGGGTATCAAGCCTCAGTAGGCTCGCGATACATGGCCCCATCCATCCTCCCCTCAATACGGTGCAGTCGTCCTGTTCCCTTTGCCGAAAAGCATCCCCAAAGAATGATGTTTCCACCTCCATGCTTCACGGTTGGGTTGGTATTCTTGGGGTTGTACTCATCCTTCTTCTTCCTCCAAACACGGCGAGTGGAGTTTAGACCAAAAAGCTCTATTTTTGTCTCATCAGACCACATGACCTCCTCCCATTCCTCCTCTGGATCATCCAGATGATCATTGGCAAACTTCAGACGGGCCTGGACATGCGCTGGCTTGAGCAGGGGGACCTTGCGTGCGCTGCAGGATTTTAATCCATGACGGCGTAGTGTGTTACTAATGGTTTTCTTTGAGACTGTGGTCCCAGCTCTCTTCAGGTCATTGACCAGGTCCTGCCGTGTAGTTCTGGGCTGATCCCTCACCTTCCTCATGATCATTGATGCCCCACGAGGTGAGATCTTGCATGGAGCCCCAGACCGAGGGTGATTGACCTTCATCTTGAACTTATTCCATTTTCTAATAATTTCGCCAACAGTTGTTGCCTTATCACCAAGCTGCTTGCCTATTGTCATGTAGCCCATCCCAGCCTTGTGCAGGTCTACAATTGTACCCCTGATGTCCTTACACAGCTCTCTGGTCTTGGCCATTGTGGAGAGGTTGGAGTCTGTTTGAGTGTGTGGACAGGTGTCTTTTATACAGGTAACGAGTTCAAACAGGTGCAGTTAATACAGGTAATGAGTGGAGAACAGGAGGGCTTCTGAAAGAAAAACTAACAGGTCTGTGAGAGCCGGAATTCTTACTGGTTGGTAGGTGATCAAATACTTATGTCATGCAATAAAATGCTAATTAATTACTTAAAAACCATACAATGTGATTTTCTGGATTTTTGTTTTAGATTCCGTCTCTCACAGTTGAAGTGTACCTATAATAAAAATTAGACCTCTACATGCTTTGTAAGTAGGAAACACTGCCGATTTTGCAGGTTATCAAATACTTGTTCTCCCCACTGTGTGTGTATATATGTGTATATATATATATGTATATATATATCTTGAACTGAATTATCTATTTTGGATGCAGTTTGAATGGAATTGATGGAGTGAGAGCGACAGTGTCCTCAAGTATGCACTGATTTAAAGCAATGATATTCGAGGGATAGCTGTTTTTTTAAACTCTGCAGCTGCAAATATATACAGTTCCAGTCAAAGTTTGGACACCTACTCCATTAAAGGGTTTTTCTTTATTTTTACTATTTTCTACATTGTAGAATAATTAGTGAAGACATCAAAACTATGAAATAACACACATGGAATGATGTAGAAATCAAAAAGTGTTCAACAAATCAAAATATTTTAGGTTCTTCAAAGTAGCCACCCTTTGCCTTGATGACAGCTTTGCACACTCTTGGCATTCTCTCAACCAGCTTCATGAGGTAATCACCTGGAATGGTTTTCAATTAACAGGTGTGCCTTGTTAAAAGTTAATTTGTGGAATTTCTTTCCTTCTTAATGCGTTTGAGCCAATCAGTTGTGTTGTGACAAGGTATGGGTGGTATACAGAAGATAGCCCTCTTTGGAAAAAGACCATGTCAATATTATGGCAAGAACAGTTCAAATAAGCAAAGAGAAACGACAGTCCATCTTTACTTTAATACGTGAAGGTCAATCAATCTGGAACGTTTCAAGAACTTTGAATGTTTCTTCAAGTGCAATCACAAAAACCATCAAGCGCTATGATGAAACTGGCTCTCATGAGGACTGCCACAGGAAAGGAAGTTGCAAAGTTACCTCTGCTATAGAGGATAAATTCATTAGTTAACTGCACCTCAGATTGCAGCCCAAATAAATGCTTCACAGAATTCAAGTAACAGACATCTCAACATCAACTGTCCAGAGGAGACTGCGTGAATTAGGCCTTCATGGTCGAATTGCTACAAAGAAACCACTACTAAAGGACACCAATAAGAATATACTTGCTTGGGCCAAGTAACACAAGCAATGGACATTAGACTGGTGGAAATCTGTCCTTTTTGGTCTGATGAGTCCAAATTTGTGATATTAGGTTCCAACCACTGTGTCTTTGTGAGACGCAGAATAGGTGAACGGATGATCTCCACGTGTGGTTCCCACCGTGAAGCATGGAGGTGTGATGGTGTGGGTTGCTTTGCTGGTGACACTGTCGGTTATTTATTTAGATTTCAAGGCATTCTTAACCAGGATGGCTACCACAGCATTCTGCAGCGATACGGCATCCCATCTGGTTTGTGCTTAGTGGGACTCATTTGTTTTTCAACAGGACAATGACCCAAAACACACCTCCAGGCTGTGTAAGGGCTATGTGACCATAACGGAGAGTGAAAGGGTGCTGCATCAGATGACCTGGCCTCAACCAAATTGAGATGGTTTGGGATGAGTTGGTCCGCAGGGTGAAGGAAAAGCAGCTAACTAGTGCTCTTCATATGTGGGAACTCCTTCAAGACTGTCGGAAAAGCATTCTTCATGAAGCTGGTTGAGAGAGTGCCGTTTTGAAGAAACTAAAAGCTAAAATAAATATATTTAACATTTTTGGTTACTACATGATTCCATGTGTGTTATTTCATTAGTGTTGATGTCTTCACTATTATTCTACAATGTAGAAATTAGTAAAAATACAATAAAACTTGAATGAGCAGGTGTCATCTTTTGATTGGTACTGTATATTTTTTTCTTTACAATTAAAGGTGACCCCTGTAAGCCAGATGGCGGTGTTTAAATTAGATGCACATTCACTCCTTATTAGCCTACTGTAGCATAGTCTATGCTGCAGCAAAAGTATGCGTACCTGTCACAAGAAAAAAGTTAACATGATACGATGGTACATGCATTGTGGACTGCTCTCCATAGATGCGCTGTCTGTCCCCATCCCAAGCGTTGATTGATCATGCCGAGAGAAGGCCGTGGCGAAACCAGATTTTAAACATCTCATAATTCAACAGTTCCATTTCACATCATGCTGTTCATAGAAATGTATTGTAATTTACCAGTTTCTCGCTGTTATTTTTCCCGCGATAAGGGAGTGGGTTTTGGCGGTAAATCTTGCTGTTCAACCCTACTTGTATGGTCAATTGTTTTTTCCTTTAAAAAAAAAAAAATACAGAGCAACAGCAGTCCTTTCCCAATGTTCTCATGAAGTCACTGATGTATTGCAGCTTTATTTATTTGCCGATTTATATAAAGGATTATTAAAGTTGTAATGTAAGAAAAGCGAGAGCCGGAGAGACTGCTACGCTTTGCGGAATGCATGGGTTGTTGCTCTTGCTGCTGCTAGTGAAATTTGCTGATAGACGCGATGGCTATGAGTTAATGTAAATGTAATGGATTTGATTAATTCAGGGTAGCTCTGACATATGCCCGCTGCTCTGTGTTAGTACAACTGTTCTACTGTATGTCTGACCATTTAAGAGAGTGCTCGTCATTTCACATGGCTGACTTGTGGTGAGCATGCTGGCCCTGAATTACCCAAAAGTGCCGTGCATCACCAAGATGGATGGGTGCTCCTCATTGCTGATGGAAGAAGTGAGTTCTCCTCCCTTACAATGTAAAGTGCTTTGAGGTCCAGTGAAAGAGCTATCTATATATGCCATCCATCATTATTATTTTCATTATAGATTAGAAAGCATCTTGGTTACAGTATGTTTGAGACTGCTGAACAGCGTCAGGGATAGGATTGAGAAATTTCCCATGCTCATGTCTGGCTGTTCCCTAGACTTCTGAGTGTCAAAAGAGTTGGCATTAATGCTAGACTATTATTTCATAAGTCTTCAGGGCCAACACAAGTAGATGATTTTAGGGGAACATTCGGAATTCCCAGTCAATAGCCAAGAACTGAACTTTGCCTTTGATGTTTGTCTATACTCACAGCGGGTCAAGTTCACCAAGTTGGACGGGCTTTGAAGGTAAACATGAATGGGCTGTAGTTGGAGACTTGGAGCTATCTATATTTTTGGAGATGTAGCTATCTGGATTACTACTTTGTGTAACCTTTTTTAAATCTTACTAAATCCTTAAAAACAAATTAGTTGTGAGTAAGCTAACTCTGAATGCTCGTCCATTTCCACAGTGTAGACGGTAATATAATTGCTTGGTCACCTCGCCAAATATTCATTTTGGTTGAGCGTGTCACCTGTTTGATCTATTCTAAATATTTTCTAAACATTGAATACAAATTACAGCAGACATGAGAAGTAAATCAGATAAAGTTATGCTGCTAGTCTAAAACAGTGCTCTTTGCCAGTCGAAAGCAGTACTTAAAAATGTTTGAGATCTGTCTTGCAGCATGTGGAGGGGCATTTCCGCCAGGTGCACCGGTGACCATGGTCTGCTCATTTAAGAAGGGACACTCATTACTAATTTGGGGCAAAGAGTTTCTGCTCTAGTCCAGATCTTTTACGGTATTCTATATGTGCATGTCTGCATCGTATAGGTTGAGTGAATGTATCTAAACTCCCTTATTGTAGAATAGTTCACTTTGCTAAGTTTATAAAGTGCTTTCTATTAAGTGTTTCCTTTCACCTGGTCTCTGCCAGTGACTGGAGGGTATAAATGCTCTGGTGTAGAGCATCATGGGTGTCCAAAACTGCCGACTGTCTCTGCAGGAGTTAGTAAGGGTTCTGAGCCCTAGGGGCTAGTCAGGCTGATCTTCAGTCTTTATATTTCACATGTCTAGTCTATCATTTGCATTACTTTACTTTGAGCCTTGTCCAGCATCTTGTTGGATGAGTTTGACATTTTGTAAATACCTGCACCTACTCCAAGAGCCTGAAAACATAAACCATGCACTGGATCTTCTGCTTCCTGCATCGCTCACCAATGCCAGACAGCTCGATCCATCCGTGGCAAGTAGGAGGGCCTACCATCTACCCTTACATGTTGTTTTTATAGTGTCATTGCTCTCTGTTTGCTATTGGAGGCCATTGACATTACCCTATTAAAATGGTCCAAGATCTTTTCAACCATTTCTCAAAACGACTGCCTTCTTCCCCTAGACTGCATTACTGTCACACACCTATAAACCAGGGTCTGTTTGCGTCACCTACCTTACTGCTGCTGGGAGGCAAATGCAGTACCATGCATCCAGCTGCGGCGTTAGCACGCCGTCTGAAAAGGCTTTAATTAAGGTAATAACGCGACGCAGGCTGCTGAGCAAGTCCCCTCGGTTTAATGCTTTGGGTTCCTCTGCAGACTCCCCAATGGGCCTGGGTCTCTGGCCAGCTGCTCCACCATGATTGTCATCTTTTGGAGTTCGCAGACAGGTGATGTAGTGTGAGGCGGTTGTCCAAGCAAGCTCAGCCAATAATACGGATGGATCTTCATGCCAGCAGCATACCACCCTGCATACCACTGCTGGCTTGCTTCTGAAGCTAAGCAGGGTTGGTCCTGGTCAGTCCCTGGATGGGAGACCAGGTGCTGCTGGAAGTGGTGTTGGAGGGCCAGTAGGAGGCACTCTTTCCTCTGGTCTAAACAAAGATCCCAATGCCCCAGGGCAGTGATTGGGGACACTGCTCTGTGTAGGGTGCCGTCTTTCGGATGGGACGTTAAACGGGTGTCCTGACTCTCTGAGGTCATTAAAGATCCCATGGCACTTATCGTAAGAGTAGGGGTGTTAACCCCGGTGTCCTGGCTAAATTCCCAATCTGGCCCTCAACCATCACGGTCACCTAATAATCCCCAGTTTACAATTGGCTCATTCATCCCCCTCCTCTCCCCTGTAACTATTCCCCAGGTCGTTGCTGCAAATGAGAACGTGTTCTCAGTCAACTTACCTGGTAAAATAACGGTAAAATAAAAAATAAAATTTGAAACTGCACTGCCTTACCCTATAAATCCGTTTGCCATTACTCTTTAACTCAGGACCAATACACACACACACCTACACACCTGTATCTTTTGGTCAGTTGATTTGATGTACTATTTCGCATTTGTTGTTTGTGATGATATTCTAGAATGTTAATGAAGATTGATATTCATGTTTTTTTCAGGCTATTCCTGGACAACACTGACATGCGATTCATAGCCCATGTTGAGAAGACACTCCAAAGCCCATTGCTTGTTTGTGATGGGTTTAATAAAACATTCTGCATCCTCATCATTTGCTTTTAATTATCCAATGATTTATGGTTACTACCTTCTAGCGGAAGGACTGCATAACGATGACTATTCTCTGTTGTGCTAATGTCCCATTTGAATGCCATTGTGACTTGTTTACCATTTACAAATGCATTTTGGATCGTGATTACTGTTGTTCACCTTGTACACAACCTAGTTCATGGTGCTTTATTCCTGCATATTTATTTTTTGCTGCAACTTTATGATATAAATCAAATGCAGGCCCATTGCCCAACAAACATACTATTCAGAATAGTCTATTCTTTAAAATGACCCAGGTAAAACATTTTTATAGGCATAGCATTATTAGCATTTCAGGCAGTTAATCAGTTTTATAAACACTTTGTAGTTTCACAGGTGTTTCAGATACTGTCACCAAGATGTCATCTTGGTTGAAAAAATGAGTTGTTTGATCATGTGTGATAAGGTCATTGAGGCTTTATTACACTAGTGAAGCAGTGTTGGTGAGGCATATTGGCTGACCTCTCTCTCCCCCCTCCATATTACTGTACTGCTGACTGATGAGCTTAGATGATAGAGATCTCGCAAATATGGGAAGGTGGAAAAAGACTTCTTAGTGGCCACATTTCACCAGGCTAGCGCCATGATCCCAGTCACATAGCCGTGTCAATGCAGGTCACCTCCGTACTGGAGACCTCATGACCTTAGGTCTCGGTATTAGTCTTAAAGGGGCAGTGCAGTAAAAATATTGATTTGCTTGTTTTTGTTTTTTTCACACTACGGTCAAAATAACACTGAAATTGTGAAAATTCTGATAATGCTCTTTTAGTGTAAGAGCTCTCCTATCTGCCAATCAGATAGGATCAGACTGAGCATTTTAATAACAAAAGCAGGCTCTGGGAAATAAATGATCAAAAATATATATTTTTATTTTCATGAATTACACAGTGATGTATTAGACACAGTGACGACATCAAAAATACTGCATGGGGGCTATAAAGCCTTATCTGAGATGAGACAACTTTTCAATGGCGATTTAAGCTTGTATATCTGATCTTGGCTTGAACAAAAGGAAAGGCGAAAAAAACATTCTCTCCTGTCCATTGGCTTAGCTAGCTTGGTCCCTTCTAATTTTCTCAGCCTTTGTCAACCAACATAGTCAATGTTAGGGCTTCCTGGGTCACTTAAATTATATATGATTGAGTTATTTGATTATTGTTTGGCAATGTATTAAACTTACATACTTGGACTTTGTAATATTGCAGCTTGTACTGTACCAAAGAATACAACCCTGCATGTCTGTGATCTTAATCTCTATGGCAGCTTTGACACTGTTAGAAGCTTTAAAAAGGGCCAGTCGTATCCATTTCCTGTCTTGGTTTTAAGGGTGTTGTGTATAATATTTATGATGTTTTTGTCATGATCCCATTCCATATTAGTAATTCTGCAATGGTAGTGCTTCTTTTTGAGTTTGCCAGATATTTTGGGGGGCAACTGTTCTTTAGAGCCACACACACCCTCAGGTCAGTGTCAAAAGTGTTTTCCTGATGTCAGCAAACTAAGCCTGGGCGACATGGCCTAAAACTCATATCTCAAGTTATTTTTAACATATCGGCAATTCTCGATTTTTATGAACGTTTTCTCTAAGCTTTGTTGTACAATTTTAAAGGTAAAATCCACTGCATTTAAAACAGTCACCAATAGTCTAATGAACTGAGTTTGTGAAATGTTACCTAGGCTGAATATATGCCTTCCACAACCATAATCAAAATAGTTGTACCTGCTCCTTTTTTATATATATTTTTTGCATTCACTGAAATGGCTTTCAGGTCTGTCTATAAAAATGCAATTCTTTGTAACGCATGTAACCAGAGCCATGCATAATGCACATTCACTAATAATGCAGCAGGCATTATATTAATTTAACACGGGTCTTATAAACAATCTCTCAAGCAGAAGCCTACGTGCTAGTGAGTAGCCAGCTAATATTTATATTTCAAGTTTATCTAGGTATAATTTCACAAGCTCTGAATTCAGCTAACAAGGCAAAACAAATAATTATAAACACAACCTGTTCTCCGTTTCC
The DNA here is from genome assembly GCF_045679555.1 of Salvelinus alpinus. NCBI lineage: Eukaryota > Metazoa > Chordata > Actinopteri > Salmoniformes > Salmonidae > Salvelinus > Salvelinus alpinus. Next base: position 14,504,773 of record NC_092117.1, read on the forward strand.
AACTGTTTGAACAGAATTCTAGCCTGTCCACTTTGTTCAGATGTTTAAATCAAGTGGCATACCTTATTTCTCAGAATGAGAACGAGTTGCCAATTCCTTATATAATAGTTTTATGCTTATTGCACATTTATAAAAAGACTAAACGGCTAGTATAACAATCTTTATTTGACCAAAATGCTGCTAGAAATATATGGTACCGTAATGCGTGACAAACTGAGCATTCATTTTCCAGAATTAATGTTTATTGGTACATCCGTTTTAGTAGTGTCTGCTCTGCTCGAAATTTGAGTTGAAACATGAACAAGGTTTGAAAAGTTAACTTCTCTATTACACTAAAATGTCTCCATCTGTTTCGGTGTCTGATTCTGTTGGACCAAACCTCAAATGCAAATAGCGAGTTGAAACCGTTTGTCAGAGAGGAAGAAGTGATCTCTCATCTGTTGTGAGTGGTAGGGGGAGGGGCTTGGGAGAAAGAGGCAAAAGTGAGAGGTTTCACTTTCACCAAAATCTGTCCAAAATAAGCTCAATGTGTTTCTATGCGCTTATTTTAAACCTTGTCACCTGCCTTCCCGCCTCTGGGATAACCACTCCCATTGTTACATGCTGACTAGACCAGGCGTCCGCCATTTCGCAGTCTAGTCAGCATTTGGCGAACCACACCAGACGTGATCAGGACACACAGGTTGAAATATCAAAATGAACTGCTGTTGCTAGCTAATTTGTCATGGGATTTAAACATTGAGTTGTTATTTTACCTGAAATGCACAAGGTCCTCTACTCTGACAATTAATCCACACATAAGGGTAAACCGAGTTTGTTTCCAGTAATTTTTCCTTCAGTCTTCTTCTTTGGACTTCATATGGCGGTTGGCAACCAACTTTAAGGTTGGTTACCACCACCAACTGGACTGGAGTGTGGACTTCAGTTCATCTTTCAATCACCCACGTGGGTATATGCTCCTAAAAACCAATGAGTAGATGGGAGAGGTGGGACTTGCAGCGCGTCAAAAATAGAACGTGGACATTCGTTGACGCACGCGAGCAGTTTGGATGAAATGATTAAATACCATGTATGTGTACGCTTGTGCATGTAATGCGAGCGCTGTGGTCAGCATGTTAGGGTGGAGATATGAGCATTTCGTCATATTTAGATCTCTGGTGTAAATGGGAAGGTGCACAGCAGGAGCTAACGAGAATAGCTCAAATAGATATGAGAACAAGCGGACATAAACCCTCGTAAAAATACAGAACCTCGATTCTGCGATACAAGCATTTGGAATATCACGCAAAAACATACATTAGAATTATTCAAATTAATTAGGTATCACCCAGCCCTACAGAAACCCGTGGGAGTTATCATGTTAGGGGCCAGGGCTGGAAATAGGATTGTTAGATAAGTTAGTCAAACAACCCAGACAGTGTTTTTCTTATATCTACATAGATGTGGCAGCCTGACTTGTTACATGACGTAACTCAGTAAAGACTGTCTACAGTGAAATCATGGCTGGGACCTGGGGTAGGATCGGGTTTGCTGTGTTCTGCCAAATGCCGATCTCCAATCTGTCCTCTGCCGCCCACTGAGGGCTTCTGGGAAGGGTTTCGGGAAGTGGTTGAACTGGAAGTGTTGCCATAGTGACATGGATACGATGTGAGTGGAGGCGGGAACGATGTGGGAGGAGGGTGACTACATCTTAAATTGTTGTTTCTCTGGCCCCGTAGGAGGAAGTCACTTTGTGATAATCGTCTCGCAACTTGGCACGGAAGTTGAGGGGGAAAAGAGAGGAGAGGCTTCCCATGGGGGTTCTGTTCTAACTATCGTCGTTAAGGCATTCACTATACCCCTGTCTGTACACCACCATACTGATGGTGCTATTATTGTATTTCTTACCTTCTTTCCATACATCATACTGCTGTACTGTTCAACCCATGGGCTCTGGTGTTATGTCTAGTGGAAGGTGGGGTATCTTGCCTTGTTTTTCTATCCCAGGCCTCAGCAATAGTTTGCTTCTAATTTGGCTGATTTCGATCAGGTCTCATGTTCTGACATGGCGCAGAGGCCAGACACTGTATAGCCAGGGGAAAACACATGTTGACTCTGCTCAGAGGAAGTGAGCTTGTGAGAGACAAAATATCAATTTGCTTTGCGGCTAAATATGTCACACAATGTTCCTGTGTGGAACTTTACTGATCTGCTCCTTCCCTAATGGGTTATTATTATACTGAACAAAAATATAAACGCAACAATTTCAAAGATTTTTTACTGAGTTACAGTTCATGTAAGGAAGTCAGTAAATTGAAATAAATTCATTAGGTGCTAATCTTTGGATATCTCATGACTGGGAAAACAGATATGCATCCGGTAGTCACAGATACCTTAAAAAAAGACAGGGGCGTGGATCAGTAAACCAGTCAGTATCTGATTTCACCAACATTTGCCTCATGCAGCGCGACATCTCCTTCGCATAGAGTTGATTGTGGCCTGTGGAATGTTGTCCCACTCCTCTTCAATGGCTGTGCGAAGTTGCTGACTATTTGCGCAGACTGGAACACGCTGTCGTACACATTGATCCAGAGCATCCCACACATGCTCAATGGCTGACATGTCTGAGTATGCAGGCCATGGAAGAACTGTGACATTTTCAGCTTCCAGGAATTTTGTACAGATCCTTGCAGTATGGGGCCGTGCATTATCATGCTGAAACATGAGGTGATGGCGGTGGGTGACTGGCACGACAATGGGCATCAGGATCTCGTCACAGTATCTGTGTCCATTCAAATTGCCATTAATAAAATGCATTTGTGTTCGTTGTCCGTTGCTTATGCCTGCCCATACCATAACCCCACCATGGGGCATTCTGTTCAAAATGTTGACCACAGCAAACCGCTCGCCCACACGATGCCATGCACATGGTCTATGAGGCCGGTTGGACGAACTGCCAAATTTTCTAAAACACCGTAGGAGGTGGCTTACGGTAGAGAAATTAACATTGAATTCTCCTGCAAGAGGTCTGGTGGACATTCCTGCAATCAGAATGCCAATTGCACGCTCCTTTAAAACTTGAGACATCTGTGGCATTGTGTTGTGTGACAAAACTGGGCATTTTATTGTCCCCAGCACAAGGTGCGCCTGTGTAATGATCATGCTGTTTAATCAGCTTCTTGATATGCCACTCCTGTCAGATGGATGGATTATTTTGGCAAAGGAGAATGCTCACTAACAGGGATTTAAACAAATTTGTGCACCAAATTTGAGCGAAATAAGCTTTTTGTGCATATGAAACATTTCTGGGATCTTTTATTTCACATCACTTTACGTGTTGCGTTTTTGTAGAGTTGAGCACTGAATTTTGAATGTTCTCAAAATAGTTACCCTTGAAATAGCCAAGCAAAGACATAGGAATATATTGGAAAAGCAACAAACCCTTACCAGCTTTCTCTTTTATTATCTTTTCATCTCTAACTTGTGCTCCTCTTGGCATCCTTCCTAAACTCTTTGTCTTGAGTCTCACAAAGGTCCCAGCTAGGAGAGGGAGGACAGGACTCTAATAATATAGACATGTCAAAACTCCCCAGGAAGCAGAAATCAATGCCAAAACATATTTTTTTTGTTTTTTTGTTTTTTATTGAATTGGTCAATTTGTTCCCCATATGAGGTTTTGTTACCAGCGATTAGTATTCGATATTTCATATACACGACCTCCCTATAAACCAAACTACATTTATAGCGCTCTGAGAAGATGGTGTTCTCACCTCCTGCCTCACTGGTCCCTAAGAAGAGGGCCCCTTCCCTGAGGGACATGTGCAAACACTACCCTCTGAGGTTCCAGTGGGCTTCAATGTTCTGTATGGGATACACCCAAACTGTCTGCCAGCTCCCTTCCCATCCCTCCTCTACTGGGTAGAGGGGAACATTGGCTGGGCAAACATCACCCGGGACCTGCTCTCTAAATTTAAACACCACCTCCTGCTCGCCACTGGCGGTGACACATTCCTACTGCATGCGTCTCCTACACAGTGCAGTATGGAACCAAGTCCATCTGTTTTTAGGTCAAACATAATTTTATTTTTTTGTTGTCTTTGTTGGTATTTGGGTCTATTTACAATGTACAGTAGATGTTGACCTGTATTCAAAGTTATTACACAGTTAGCTATTCAGATACCGTTCAATACAGATTTCCTGTAGATGTTGTTACAGCCCAATCCAAATCTTTATTTAGTAACATACCGGTATAATGTGAAAGGTCAAGTAATGTTGAAATGCCCGCTCACCCACTGCCTCCCTGGTCTGTCCTTTGGTAGACAGACAACCTCAGTCCTGTGAGACAAGATGTACTGCCGCTGTAGCAGGAAGGGGTCGCCACTGACTCCACAGTAAGTAATGTGCTTCCTGCCCCAGACAGGAAGTGGGACTCACTTCGCACCAAACCTCCGTCCTTGCTCACACCAAACAGACTCCCGTGGACCAGAGGGGTATACTATGTACCGGGTTTGACGAGTTAGTGAGGTAACTTTGGTCAACTCAGGATAACCGGTCATACGAAAGTGACTCACCTTTTAGACAGGTCAATTTCTATGGCAACGAATCCTTCAGAATTAATAACTGTGCTAACTCCATTTATCCTGAATGAAGTGTCTAAGCCATGAGTTGAGGACCAATGAAATCTGATACCCACCCTCTTGCAAAGGTTGTTATACTTTATTTGAGCAAGACAATTGATGAAATATTTTATTAATCTTTTTTTTTGTGTAAAATTATATATTTAAAAAAAAATGCATATCATATGACACATTTGGTAATGACTGCATTTGCTTTCCAAAATGTACATTTTTCACGCGATTGTATTTAGAAATTTGAACCTGAATGGCAGTTCCCATTCAGTCAAGACTGGCAGCCATTGCTAGTGTAACCATGAGTTTAACAGTCAAATTGCCAGGGTAAGAGTTTCCAAAACCCTTCGATGGGTTCTATGTATATGGCCACAGCGCAACAAGCTGTTCAACAGATAGAAGGTGCAATAGGCGTGGGGAAAAAGGTGCTCGTGCATTGATAAGCACACCGAAGACGGCATTGAAAAGTAATACAATTAAAAAAGACGGCACTTCTAAAATTCAATTTCACACCATAGCCTGCAGAATTTGCAAGATAACCGTTCATTGATTTTGATTTAGGCACAAATAGAAATGTTGCACTGACTTGCCTGTGGATTGCTGTTTCAGCATTGTGTCAATAGAGTTTGGCACAGTTACAAGCCTGCTAGAGTTAGCGGCAGGCGGACAAGTAATATCCACCATCGTAGTACGGATGAAGCTTGACCTGGAATGTGAAGCTAACTGTAGCTGGCTAGCTTTATAAAACTCTGAGTAGTATCTAGCTTGCTTTGTGGTATACCACTCTGGTTGGAGTGAGAGGGCCTAATCAGGTTTACCTGCTCTAATCTGCTGGGTTTCCTGTACCTGCCTTTATTCCCATGGGAAGTCCTAGTGATGTTATAAGAGCGTCCTAATTTACTGGTTCTTATGCTTTGGTCAGAGATTACAGTAGATTACTGTTTTTGAGAAACAAACTATGTAAAAGGCTAATTTTAAAATTCCAGGAAGAATGTTGAAGATGTCAAACACATAGCTACATATTTCCAACTTTTTCATGTATTCCTATGTGTGTGCCATCACTATCTGAGAGACCGGACTATCCCTTTAATCTGAGATTGAGGTTCCTAAAAGTCCATGATGAAATGAAAGTGTCTTGAATCTCCATGTCCTTACTGGTCTTTCTTCCCTCTCCCTGCAGTGCATATTGTCTCAGCCCAAGTTCTGGGCGGTGGAGGTGACAGCACTGTGTCTAAGGACCAAGCTGGAGAAGGGCAGCTCTCGGCGGGTGGAGAGGGCCATGATGCAGACACAGGTAAGAGAGATGTGGGGTCACACAAGGTAGGGTTCAACGAGATACTCTATGCCACACTCATGGTGAACGTCACTATTGGAAGCTCACATCTCAAGTCTCAGGTACTGTACAGTCGTGGCTAAAAGTTTTGAGAATGACTCAAATATACATTTTCACAAAGTTTGCTGCTTCAGTGTCTTTAGATATTTTTTTTCAGATGTTACTATGGAATACTGAAGTATAATTACAAGCATTTCATAAGTGTCAAAGGCTTTTATTGACAATTACATGAAGTTGATGCAAAGAGTCAATATTTGCAGTGTTGACCCTTTTTCAAGACCTCTGCAATCCACCCTGGCATGCTGTCAATTAACTTCTGGGCCACATCCTGACTGATGGCAGCCCATTATTGCATAATCAATGCTTGGAGTTTGTCAGAATTTGTGGGTTTTTGTTTGTCCACCCGCCTCTTGAGGATTGACCACAAGTTCTCAATGGGATTAAGGTCTGGGGGGGTTTCCTGGCCATGGACCCAAAATATCTATGTTTTGTTCCCCGAGCCACTTAGTTGTCACTTTTGCCTTATGGCACGGTGCTCCATCATGCTGGAAAAGGCATTGTTCGTCACTAAACTGTTCCTGGATGGTTGGGAGAAGTTGCTCTCTGAGGATGTTGGTACCATTCTTTATTCATGGATGTGTTTTTAGGCACAATTGTGAGTGAGCCCACTCCCTTGGCTGAGAAGTAACCCCACACATGGATGGTCTCAGGATGCTTTACTGTTGGCATGACACAGGACTGATGGTAGCGCTCACCTCGTCTTCTCCGGACAAGCTTTTTTCCGGATGCACCAAACAATCGGAAAGGGGATTCATCAGAGAAAATGACTTTACCCCAGTCCTCAGCAGTCCAATCCCTGTACCTTTTGCAGAATATCAGTCTGTCACTGATGTTTTTCCTGGAGAGAAGTGGCTTCTTTGCTGCCCTTCTTGACACCAGGCCATCCTCCAAAAGTCTTCGCCTCACTGTGCTGTGCGTGCAGATGCACTCACACCTGCCTGCTGCCATTCCTGGGCAAGCTCTGTACTGGTGGTGCCCCGATCCCGCAGCTGAATCAACTTTAGGAGACGGTCCTGGCGCTTGCTGGACTTTCTTGGGCACCCTGAAGCCTTTTTCACAACAATTGAACCGCTCTCCTTGAAGTTCTTGATGATCCGATAAATGGTTGATTTAGGTGCAATCTTACTGGCAGCAATATCCTTGCCTGTGAAGCCCTTTTTGTGCAAGGCAATGATGACGGCACGTGTTTCCTTGCAGGTAACTATGATTGACAGAGGAAGAACAATGATTCCAAGCACCACCCCCTTTTGAAGCTTCCAGTCTGTTATTCGAACTCAATCAGCATGACAGAGTGATCTCCAGCCTTGTCCTCGTCAACACTCACACCTGTGTTAACGAGAGAATCACTGACATGATGTCAGCTGGTCCTTTTGTGGCAGGGCTGAAATACAGTGGAAATGTTTTTGGGGATTCAGTTCATTTGCATGGCAAAGAGGAACTTTGCAATTAATTGCAATTCATCTGATCACTCTCCATAACATTCTGGGGTATATGCAAATTGCAATCATACAAACTGAGGCAGCAGACTTTGAAAATTAATATTTGTGTCATTCTCAAAACTTTTGGCCATGACTGTACATAAATACACAGAATAAGGCTATATTATTGGTTAGGCCAGTAATGCTGGTCCTCTTGAAGTGAAGGCACTTGCACTTAGTGTTATACTAAGTGCAATGAATTTTGCTTACGGGCAAAATTCGATCAATTCCAAACCTGGATTTACATGATCTGCTACACATGTCTTGCTATATGTCACATCATTAGCACAACAGTCTGCAAGCAGAAATAAGCTGCATGCCCTCTGAAATCCACCCAGCCAAACTCTTTAAATCAGTATTTCCACAGTGAGCTATCTGTGAAAGCAGAGGGGACATGTGGATAACTTAGCGGAGGATAGACATACTCCCCCTGTGCAGGATGTTTGTCATGGGTGTCTCTGTGAAACCAGCCCCCCTCTTCCCCCTCACCGTCAAAGTAGAGAGGGACTGGCAACCTGGGAATCTACAGCCTCTGCTCCCTGTGATAACATAGTAAACTGAGCGAGAGCTTGCTTCTGTTGTGATGGTCTGTGTAGGAGGATGGGGTGAGGTTTAGACATACTATGGTACCATTCACAAGAACACAAGTCCTTTATGTTTCCACAGAGCTTTTCACAGCTGAAGTGCAGACAATCTCTCTCACACACATACTTATACTTGCCCATGCACAGAGGTATGATTTAGGAATAATTTATACTCGGGGTTGCTTCAAACTGTGCTGGGATGACATTATGGTGTGTGTACTCGTTGCTCTCTCCAGCCCCAGTGAGCTGTCAGTCGTAGACAGACGAGGTCAAAGTCATAAAGCAGGAGGTTGGGGCCTGGGACATGACGGTCTGACGTCGGGTATAGAACAGGACACTCTCTTAAAGAAGCCAGACACTGTACAGCTGCTCCATGGTTTTGTGACATAGAGCAAAGAGAAAAAGTCTGGTTTCAATCTCTCTAGCTTGCCCTCCTCAAATGTTTGCACACGGAGCTCTGCAGTCTTATCCCAAACCTGATTTGACAGACAGCGCCTGGAGGGGGGCCGAAATGGCTGAGGGGGTCCTTCAGGGGGAGCCGTGTGACAGGCAGGGTTGGTTCAAGTCATCTAGAGGGGTGGGGGAGGCTCATGGGGAGGACGGGAGCCACCCATCTGTCCATCACAGTGCGAGGAAGACATCAAGCACCAACTGATCCCACCGTCTGACACTAACCCCATCGCCACCCTGTCCCATTCCTCTGTGAGACAGACATGCTCAATCACCGTTTCCCCCAGAACGCCAAAGAGAACCGCATCAGAGCGAGGATTGACAGGCGGCTCACACTCACCGATGACTGAGAGTTGGAGGAATTGAGAAAAGAAAAAGCTTGCCCTCTGCTTAGTTTCAAATTCTTTCTCCCTCAAGTCAATGTGTTTTGACTTCTAATCTCCTTGGCTTCTGAAAGAAACAAAGGGGGAAAAGGGGAGGAAATATGTCATGTGTTGAGTTGTTTCATGTCATTTTTTGGGGGGGGTTGAGGCTGCTATTTTGATATGAGAGGTTCCTTGTTTACTAATTCCATTACAGACAGATTTGGGGGACATCATTGTTTTTTTACTTGGCTGCTAGATATTGTTCTCGTGAAGGTATAAATACTATCAAAGAGGCTTGTAGACAACAAGCACAGGTTCTTTACCAGGCTACCTTCTATTCTTATTATTCCAATCAACTTCTTCATTGTTATTATTAAGGCAATAGTGGTGTAAATAATAGGATATAAAACACCATCAGGTACTGTCATTTCCTTGGCATGCCATAATTAGGTGTTTTTGTTTTCAGAAAGGTCATTGGGTATAACGCAAACTGGGCTGCTGTTTCTGATTAAGGAAATCAATAGCTAAGCCAACACCAGTAGTGAGTAGTTTATGACATACTGTACAGTGCATTTGGAAACTATTCAGACCATTGACTTTTTCCACGTTTTGTTATGTTACAGCCTTATGCTTTAAATTGATTATATACAACATTTTCCTAATCAATCTACACTCAATACCCCATAATGGCAAAGTGAAAACAGGTTTTTAGAAATTTATTACAAATAGAAAACAGATACCTTATTTTCCTAAGTATTCAGACCCTTTGCTATGAGACTTGAAATTGAGCTCAGGTGCATCCTGTTTCCATTGATCATCCTTGAGATGTTTCTATGACTTGATTGGAGTCCACCTGTGGTCAATTCAATTGATTGGACATGATTTGGAAAGGCACACACCTGTCTATATAAAGTCCCACAGTTGACAGTGCATGTCAGAGCAAAAACCAAGCTATGAGATCGAAGGAATTGTCTGTAGAGCTCCGAGACAGGATTGTGTCGAGGCAAAGATCTGGGGAAAGGTACCAAAACATCTGCAGCATTGAAGGTCCCCAAGAACAGTGGCCTCCATCATTCTTAAATGGAAGAAGTTCAGAACCATCAAGACTCTTCCCAGAGCTGGCCGCTCGGCCAAACTGAGCAATCGGGGGAGAAGGGCCTTGGTCAGGAAGGTGACCAAGAACCCGATGGTCACTCTGACAGAGCTCCAGAGTTCCTCTGTGGAGATGGGAGAACCTTCCAGAAGGACAACTATCGCTGCAGCACTCCACCAATCAGTACTTTATGGTAGAGGGGGCAGACGGAAGCCACTCCTCAATAAAAGGCACATGACAGCCCCCTTGGAGCTTGCCAAAAGGCACCTGAAGGACTCTGATCTTGATGAAACCAAGATTGAACTCTGGCCTGAACGCCAAGCGTCACGTCTGGAGGAAATCTGGCACCATCCCTACTGTGAAGCATGGTGGTGGCAGTATCATGCTGTGGGGTTGTTTTTCAGCGGCAGTTGACTGGGAGACTAGTCAGGATCGAGGGAAAGATGAATGGCGCAAAGTACAGAGATCCTTGATGAAAAGCTGATCCAGAGCGCTCAGGACCTCAGATTGGGGCGAAGATTCACCTTCCAACAGGACATTGACCCTAAGCACACAGCCAAGACAACGCAGGAGTGGCTTTCGGGACAAGTCTCTGAGTTTCCTTGAGTGGCCCAGCCAGAGCCCGGAATTGAACACAATCGAACATCTCTGGAGAGACCTGAAAATAGCTGTACAGCGACACTGCTTATCCAACCTGACAGAGTTTGAGGAAATACAGGTGTGCCAAGCTTGTAGTGTCATACCCAAGAAGACTCGAGGCTGTAATCGCTGCCAAATGTGCTTCAAAGTACTGAGTAAAGGGTCTGAATACTTACATAAATGTGATATTTTATTTTTTATACATTTGAAAACATTTCAAAAGTTTTTCTTTGTCATTAGGGGGTATTGTGTGTAGATTGATGAGGGAAAAAACAATTTATTCAATTTTAGAATAAGACTGTAACGTGACAATGTGTGAAAAGTCAAGGGATCTGAATACTTTCCGAATGCACTGTATGTAGCTGGAGAACAATTCTAGCAATTGACCCTTCACTAAGCCCTGCCCCCCTTGATTACTGTTGCAACCTCGGACAACATTTTCCCGGGAAGCCTAATTCCCCATTCAACCACTTGCAAAATCCCTCACAGTGATCTCAAACTGTGTTTCTAATACACAATGAAATTAAACTAATCAGGAAACTATTGGGAATGTTGTGGTGGACTGTCATTACAATTGGTTCATCAAATTGTTTGTACTGAATTCAGAGACACTGAATGGCTCGATTCACTGTCAGTATGGATTCAAAGTTATAATAAGCACTTTTAGAGCTAACTAGTGCTCTCAAATCATATCCTGATGTCGACGGGAGATGGGAGTTGTATTCATTAAATTGCTAACTTAGCTAGCTAACATTTTGAGAAAAGTAATATGAAGTAGCTTTTTATTTATTTATTTTTAACCAGGAAAAGCCCATTGAGAACCAGAGTCTCTCTTTCAAGGGAGACCTGGCCAAGAAGGCAGCAACAATCAATACATTACAGAATTATAACATACTACAATACAACATTATCCAGCCTAAAAAAATGCATTTACACTCCTCCGTCTCCCATCAATATTTTAAATTCATTCAGTGGCGCTAACATATCTAGATGAAGCATGGATTGTAAGATTATTCCATGCGTCTGGTGCACAAGAAGAGAATGCAGTTTTGCCTAATACTGTGAATGTCCTGGGGACTTTAAGTAGCAACCACCTAGCAGACCGGGTATGGTAACTGCTGGTGGCGAAGGAGACCAGACTACAGCTTGCTAGCGTTAGCAACATTTGGTGGTCAATGAGCTAACCTAGCAAACAATGTAACAAAAGTATTGGCTCTGAATTTCAGAAATCACAGTAGCAAGTTCTCCTGGTACGCTGTTCAATTTAGCAATTCAAATAATTTATTGCCATAGCCATCACTGGGTTTCATGCAATTTAAACATGAGCTTGTCTGAGGTGTCAGACTCGACAACAGTTGCTATCCGCTGTGATTGGTTGCTCTAAATTCTGGGGCAGTGCTTAGCGAAGGGTCAATTGTCCTTAGTTAAACAGCTTACATTTTTGGAACTTAGCAGAAAATGTATGACACATACAGTTGAAGTCGGAAGTTTACATACACCTTAGCCAAATACATTTAACTCAGTTTTTCACAATTTCTGACATTTAATCCTAGTAAAAATTCCCTGTCTTAGGTCAGTTAGGATCACCACTTTATTTAAAAAATCTGAAATTATATATTTCAGCATTTCTTTCTTTCATCACATTCCCAGTGAGTCAGAAGTTTACATACACTCAATTAGTATTTGGTAGCATTGCCTTTAAATTGTTTAACTTGGGTGGAACGTTATGGGTAGCCTTCCACAAGCTTCTCACAATAAGTTGAGTGAATTTTGCCCTATTCCTCCTGACAGAGCTGGTGTAACTGAGTCAGGTTTGTAGGCCTCCTTGCTCGCACACGCTTTTTTAGTTCTGCCCAAAAATTATCTATGGGATTGAGGTCAGGGCTTTGTGATGGCCACTCCAATACCTTGACTTTGTTGTCCTTAAGCCATTTTGCCACAACTTTGGAAGTATGCTTGGGGTCATTGTCCATTTGCGACCAAGCTTTAACTTCCTGACTGATGTCTTGAGATGTTGCGTCAATATATCCACATCATTTTCCTGCCTCATGATGCCATCTATTTTGTGAAGTGCACCAGTCCCTCCTGCAGCAAAGCACCCCCACAACATGATGCTGCCACCCCCCGTGCTTCACGGTTGGGATGGTGTTCTTCGGCTTGCAAGCCTCCCCCTTTTTCCTACAAATATAACAATGGTCATTATGGCCAAACAGTTCTATTTTTGTTTCATCAGACAAGAGGAAATTTCTCCAAAAAGTACGATCTTTGTCACCAGGTGCAGTTGCAAATCGTGGTCTGGCTTTTTTATGGCGGTTTTGGAGCAGTGGCTTCTTCCTTGCTGAGTGGCCTTTCAGGTTATGTCGATATAGGACTCGTTTTACTGTGGATATAGATACTTTTGCACCCGTTTCCTCCAGCATCTTCACAGGTCCTTTTCTGTTCTGGGATTGATTTTGCTCTTTTTGCATCAAAGTACGTTCATCTGTAGGAGACAGAACGCGTCTCCTTCCTGAGCATTATGACGGCTGCGTTGTCCCATGGTGTTTATACTTGCATACTATTGTTTGTACAGATGAACGTGGTACCTTCAGGCATTTGGAAATTGCTCCCAAGGATGAACCAGACTTGTGGAGGTCTAAAACAAATTCTGGGGTCTTGGCTGATTTCTTTTGATTTTCCCATGATGTCAAGCAAAGAGGCACTGAGTTTGAAGGTAGGCCTTGCAATGCATCCACAGGTACACCTCCAATTGACTCATATTATATTATGTCAATTACCCTATCAGAAGCTTCTAAAGCCATTGCATAATTTTCTGGAATTTTTCAAGCTGTTTAAAGGCACAGTCAACTTAGTGTATGTAAACTTCTGACCCACTGGAATTGTGATACAGTGAATTATAAGAGAAATAATCTGTCTGTAAACAATTGTTGTAAAAATTACTTGTGTCATGCACAAAGTGGATGTCCTAAACGACTTGCCAAAACAATAGTTTGTTATTAAGATATTTGTGGAGTGGTTGAAAAACGAGTTTTAATGACTCCAACCTAAGTGTATGTAAACTTCCGACTTCAACTGTAAATGGCTCTCCAGATATGGTACGTTTTGTTCAATCCTAACATGGGTATCAAAAGTGTACTGGTCTTATTCTGATTGCAAACTTCATATTTCTGCAACCTGTCAGATGGGATGTTTTCCTTCCTTGTGCAGTTGTATAGAATCAATATTTTATGGTTTTCTCATTCAATATACTTTAACCATCTGCTATAATTGTGTTCACAGAGCAACTTGGAACTCAGTTCAGTGAATCGGGATGTTTTTACTCACCAATCTCCCCCACCTCCTCTCATCTTCTCTGAACTACTGTGGCTCTCTCTCTGTAGGGCCTCTGGTCTACCAGAGTTCATCAAATGCTAACCGCTGTTTGTGCTTTGAATATATACACTGGCCGTGGAGAAACACAATTTATTAGTCATCTGCAGTCTGCTTTCAAACAAACCTTGCTTGCCATTAAGGGAAACCGATTCCCCCAAAAATTCATTTTTTATTCTGTACAATTTAACAAGGATATTTAACATTCACTACGTCCCCACGCACAGCCTTTTATCAGCAATAAGTCAATTTGTTGGAGACACCTTTATGGTGGGAAAATATGCATATTGTTTTTATGCGCGTTTTAGAATATTTGCATGTCGCCAATTGGATGGAGTCCTAGCTGTTTTTTTTGCAACAGCCCTGTAAGTCACTTGGATGTGCAACCCTTTCAATCTTAGAAACTATTTGTGGGGAGGGTACAAAAGTCCTCAGGAATTTATAAAGGACAGAACCCAACTGCAGGCATTATCAAATTAGAGCACCATTAAGCAAGCAAAAATGGCATTTTATCAAGGTCTAGTTGGTTTTGTGCACTGTTTCACTTTAACAAAAGAGAGCATTTACATCTACCTGGAAGACTGAACGTTTGCACTCAAACACAAGCGTAAAGGCTGTTTGTTTTGGCATGAATAGACAGCCCTATTATATTCCTCATTCTGGTGAATTCTTACAGCTCTTGCACTTGCTGTGTGCCAGCTCCCACTCTGCAGGCTACCTGTTTTGACACACTGCATCACTCACAGATTTACTCCTAATGGTTTACTGGGCATTCTCATTCGTTGACAAGGTTTGTTTAGATGTTACCGATTTCCAGAGAGGAACTGCTGTTGCTTGTTGACAGGATTTAGATATTGGTAAAGACAACTTCCCCAACCAACCATTAAACTGACAGAGACAAAAGATGAACATTGATGACAATCATGTGGGCAGAGTAGAAATGGTCTTTGAGGGAGCGAGATCAGTATTCATCTGAAGCAGTCTGTTTGACATCAACACTTTATGACCGGGCATTGGATTTGTCTTTGAGTTTAAAATGTAAGGAAAGCTTTTTATCCCCCCCGCCTCCCTGATTGTGTTGGCGTCTGTCTATTTGTTAGTGTTTTTGCTTGTCTCGTTCTGCGTTTTGTCCGAGTATGTGTGTCTAGGTGTCTGTTTCTGTCTGGCCTTGTTACCAGAAAATGGAATCACTGTGACTCACTCTCTGTATTTTCTCCATCCCAAACTGTAAAATATGTCCTGTTACACTCTTACCCATTTTCCTCTTAATTTCCTATGCAATGAGGCCAATCACATCCGAGCTGCCAAACTCCATCCACTGTTTATAATTAACTTTATCCTGGGTGGTCGGGATCCAAATCTCATTACAGGAAACTGGGCCCTGTCCAAGTCCCACAGATAACACCACCCAACCCAGCCATAACGACAGGACTCAGTCCTAGTCTGGGATTTGCTGTTAGGTTGAGGTTTATGAGCCATGGTATTGGATCATTGTTGTTAGACATAACTGTGAGTCAAGCCCAATTTTAGGCACAGACAAATGTCTCCTCTCAGATAGCAAGCAGAATGTGAGTTGTTGCTCTGCATGACGGCCCGCTGATAAAATGAGACTGAGAATGAGACAATAACAATTGGATAGCATCCAGCAGTGGCTCATTTGCTGTGACTGTGAGAGTTGTTTCCTGTTTATACCTTGTCTTCCTGGATGCCCTCAACCAGTGTTCATTGAGTACCTAACAACCCGTACAACACAGATTGAGACAAAACACAGAACTCAACCAGATATCAGGGTTGGACACTGTCAATCAATGGGCTTTTAGACCTGTTGCACTCACATCTCAATCAGTACATTTTCAATTTGCTCGTGACTTGCCTTACCAGCTTTGCAGTTTAAATCTGTCATTTTGGGGGTTTAGTAATGAGGCTTTGCCTGGGTATGACTCTCTCGTTGATGCTGGATGTCTTTCCTCTCTTCCAGACTATAGTGGATTACTTTGAGGAGAAGAGCTGTCCTGTGACGGAGCGTCTGAAACTCTTCTACTGCTGCCAAGCTCCTCCCAGATGGGCTGTCCAGGTAACACCCCATCATTACCCCGTCACTGCTGATTGGGTTTCTGATTTATGAATTGGTTTCGCTCCACTGTGATTGTGAACTTCATTTTAAGGGCCGACTCACTGTAACTGAAGTACCACACAGAGCAATGTCTTCCATCAAAGCTTTGACTTATGACTTGACCCATTGGAAGTCATGGTCATGATTAAACAATTATTTACATCAGGGTTATATGAGTGAACACTAATTCAGGAGAAATGGATGGGACCCATCCACTTCGCCAACTCTCTTTGAACTCCCACACCTTTGACGGTAGTCCGAGACTTGAAGAAGGATGCAGCCCTTGCTTTGTGACTGTCCTCTCGACCTCCTGCACGAGGTCCACTACCGCGTTGTCCCCAGAGGAGTCTCATCTATCACCATATGTCTGGTTATATGTGATTTAGTGCGTTAGAGCCTTGATCTAATCTGGACACTTGGCATTCAGACAATATATCTGTCAGGCTGAAGCTCCCTGTTAGCGCCGTCTGCTTTCAAGCCAAAGGCCACCTAATGGTGCAGGATGGCCACTAAAACAGTACGTCTTTGTCCTCCAACTACCAGACAGTTGGTGCCCCTCAGGGTAGAAGCTGCATCAACCTGGTAGTCTTTATATGGTGTTACATGTAAGGCTTGTCTGTTTTTCTCGCTCTGTGTATATATTCCGGGAGATGAAGAGTGAGTGATTAGCCTTTTTGTTATTCTGTATTTGTAGCAAGCAGAAAGATGGCTTGTTGGCCATGGATGTGTTTATTTCTGTTGTTGTAGCACCTCTCTTGGCCCAGTCAGTTTCTCCTTCCTTGTATCAGGTAAGGTGTTTTGAACGGTGTAATTTGCTCACATTTTCCCTTCACATTTCTGTGAAGGGAGTAGTACACAGCGTTGTACGAGATCTTCAGTTTCTTGGCAATTTCTCTCATGGAATAGCCTTTATTTCTCAGAACAAGAATAGACTGAGAACATGAACAATGTCTACACTGTGTTTCTGATCAATTTGATGTTATTGTAATGGACAAAAAACAAGGACATTTTTAAGTGACCCCAAACTTTTGAACGGTAGTGTATATTTAAAGGCACAGGACTAGTCAACAGATGAGGGAGAAGAGTGGAGATGGTGAGATAGCTAGGGAGAAAGGGAGCGAGAGATTGTGGGGTTGTAAGAAAAGGAGGGAGGAAGAGATATGACAAAGAGGAGGTAGAGAGATTGAGAGGGAGGGCGTGTAAAATACAGGGAAAGAGAGAAATCAGTGGGGCAGGATACATCGCCCAGGCTTCATGTAATAATGGCAAACAGCAATAAAACTGGAATTGAAGGCACCCTATTGCCGCCTGGGGAATTGAAAGTGCAAGCAAGGCAGAGAATCGTGTGGGCTGTGGTGATGTGTTTTTCCTTAGCGAGAGGCGTGCCCGGCATGTAACGATGGCCGTGTCTGCGCACAGAGAAGCTGTGTGGGGAGAGGAGGGACAGGAAGATGGGTTGAGATATAGCACATATTTTAAGATTTGCTTACAGAATTAATAAATCCCCATATAATTCAACTGTGTCTTGTCTGTCTCAGCACTTCCTGCTTTCAGGGAGATTCTGAAACCACAATATCAGGAGTTTTCCTGGAAACGGGTAAAGAGGCACAAATGGCATGTGCGCTGCCGTGTGTCCTATTAGTCTAAAAGTCTGCCGTTTGCCATTGGTGTCACGTCCTGGCTCTCCATGTCTCCCTGGTCACGTGATTAGGGTGGTTCACGAGTGGAGTTGTGGGACGGATGTAAATTCTGATTTATGAGGTCGATCATCCCAGTGGGACGTGATATGTCACCCCTGAGACGGGATGGGGAGGCGATCACAGGAGAGGACGAGAGGTGATAAAACCCAGAAACCTAGGATTTAGTCTGTGACAAGACAGGCTGTGCTCCAGGTTCAGCTCCCACTCTTTAAGTGGACCGAGAGACAGGGTTTGGGTACAAGGTTAGGGCCTATGTTGCCTTGTGTGAAGATGACAAGATAATGGAAATAGATGTGAGGTCATAATAGTGGAGATGGAGAGATAAAAGGTGAAGACACTACCCTGGGTGAAGACACTACCCTGGGTGAAGACACTACCCTGGGTGAAGACACTACCCCGGGTGAAGACACTACCCCGGGTGAAGACACTACCCCGGGTGAAGACACTACCCCGGGTGAAGACACTACCCCGGGTGAAGACACTACCCCGCATATGACACCACAGCTTGGAATGAATAATGAATACAACTGGTGTGTGTCTGCGTGTGTAGTTAAGAACAGGCCTGTGGTAGTATTATTATTTTCACAATAATCAGGAAGATGGCTGCAGCTTAAATACTGCTAAACGGCAGTACATATTTGCACCCTTGAATACAGCAGCTAGGGAAGACCAACTCTCCCAAGCATCCAGTGACAAAAAACAAGACTTTTATTGTTCTGAATGTGATAGAGGCCATTACCTCCAGAAACAGAGCTGTGATGGTTCGTGGAGTGTATGCATATGCAGTGTTTCCCCCAGGATTTATTTCAGCGGTGGCAGAGCTAGGAGTGGGTTTTCCTGCAGGGGGCTGCGGATGGGGTCTTCCTGGGGCATACGTCAACATGATATATATATTTTTTACTGTTTAAATATGAAATTACTTATCCCATGTCTGAACCTCTCTCACATTTACAGAAGCAGCTCGCCAGCCTGCTGACAGACCTGGGCTGCACCAGCTCAGCCCTGCTAATCTACGAGAAACTGGAGCTGTGGGAGGACGCTGTCATCTGCCTGGAGAGGATGGGCCAGCATGGCAAGGTACAACACAGCCATTACAACCACCAGAAAAACTGTGACTGCCGTTCTCAGGGACAATGCAATACCCATTGCTTTACACAACAGACAAGGTTATTTTCGTACTTAACATGGGCACCACACAAACACACTCAGAGAGAAGCTCATCTTGCACCCACTGGAAGAACAGTGAATATCGCCACTATCACCCTATTGACTAGCTATCTCGCTGTACTCCCTCCACCTCTCCGTCTGTCTGTCTGTGGTGCGCACCTGTTTATGCACTCGTTTGTGTTCTCTGGCGTTCCAGCTGTCAGACACATTAGTCCCAGGGAGATCTGGCTCTGTTTCCCTGGTGTTGTTATTAACCTGTCTGCCCCCCAGGGCCCCCTGGGAAACACACTTCCAGATAGACAGAAATATGGCGTGTTTGGGTTGGATCACGCTCTCACAGAGCCCCCCCGTCCCTCAGTCAATGTCCTCTTGGTGGCGCTGATTGAATGTTCACTTTGGTCTCTTAATGGTGGAACACCAGGAGTTGGAAGTACAGGTCACAAGGGCAGCCAACAGCAACCAATGGCATTGGTTTTAGAGTCTGATTCCCACAGTGCGGCAGAGAATAAAGAATCAAAGATTTGGACGTATGGCAGCTGTTTGTTTTTGTTGGTCCTTCTTTTTGATAGCGGATCGTTTCCAATTTTTTTGGTGCGGAAAAGTCTCAATGTTTACACAGGTGTGTTTTTTTCTCGCCCGACCTACCAGTGATCTCAGTCAGAATTGACTGAGGTAATGAAGCAGAGAAAAAAGGAAGAGCCAGCGGTAAGGCAACCTGCTTTCTCGCTCTCTTGCACCTGTCAGACGATGTTCTGTCAAGTCCTAACAGAAGTGCCACACCAGGCCAAATGGAGAACCCTGTAACACCTTCCGCCATGTTGCTGTGGTTATGAAAGTCATTGATGAAACCGGTGCCAGATTTGCAGCAAACGCTCTGCGGACGTTCTCCCAAACTGTTACGCAATGGACATCTGGTTCATTCTTGGTCAGATTCTCGCAGAAGTATTTTCTCTCTCTCGATCACCACTTGTCCTTTCAGTCATTGACCTTTTTAAGTGACATCTCCACATGATTCACAGGGTTCTCATAAATTCGCTGTAGCATCACCACATCCATCTCTCTGGATCAACAGAGTTTGGCTGGGACAGATTGAGCAGAAATGAGTATTCCACAAGCACACACACCATACTCCCTCCAGGTGGGCAGGGCTGACCAACACACACACCATACTCCCTCCAGGTGGGCAGGGCTGACCCACACACACAAACCATACTCCCTCCAGGTGGGCAGGGCTGACCCACACACACACCATACTCCCTCCAGGTGGGCAGGGCTGACCCACACACACACCATACTCCCTCCAGGTGGGCAGGGCTGACCCACACACACCATACTCCCTCTAGGTGGGCAGGGCTGACCCACACACACCATACTCCCTCCAGGTGGGCAGGGCTGACCCACACACACCATACTCCCTCCAGGTGGGCAGGGCTGACCCACACACACCATACTCCCTTCAGGTGGACAGGGCTGACACACACACACACACCATACTCCCTCCAGGTGGGCAGGGCTGACACACACACACACACACCATACTCCCTCCAGGTGGGCAGGGCTGACACACACACACACACACACACACCATACTCCCTCCAGGTGGGCAGGGCTGACACACACACACACACCATACTCCCTCCAGGTGGGCAGGGCTGACACACACACAGTCCCAACCCTGAATGCGAGGCCTGCGGGCCTTTGTGCTCTGTTATTGACTTACAGCTTGTTTTGTCTTCCAATCTGATTACAGAGGTGCATTCTGGTCAATAAAGTAAGTCCTTCATTCTAAAACTATGCGCTTTGGCCAAAGCCAGCGGTCCATGTAACATGATAAAAAAATGCTAGGCAATCCATTTGTCTGGAGAAGACTGGTAGATTTCAGCCGGTCGTCTTTGTACTAAACGTGCTGTTCCTGTTCTCAGTGTCTGAATGCATGCTTAATGTGAATGAGCCATAACCGGCCGCAGCCTGAGAAAAAAACAGAAGCTAAAATGGACAAACGGGAAAGCGGAGAGGGGAACGGAGCTTCCGCCGTTTGATAGCTTCTGCAAGTCTTGAGCACATGATATAAGTTTATCCACTAGAGTTTTGAAGCTAATTGTCATATTACACCAGCTTCTGTGTAAACCTTTAAGCAAATAAACAAGACGAAATATTAAACAAAATTGTTATGGTATAACCCAGTCCAAAATATCCGCGTTTGAAATAAATGTATGCTATTGACAAATGTTTAATGCACCTCTGCACAAATGGGGCAGTAAATCACATATGAATATCCCGGTAGATGTAATTCAGCCGTAGAACCGAGTATATATTTTCGCATTCACAACATCTGAATGTTATGTATTTTTTATTTATTATTTTCATTTTTTTTATACATTTATCGATATGACATTACATCATTACATAACACTAATAACAAAAACATAACACCCAACAAGACAGCACCTTTCAACCATATGTCTGTGGTTGGAATATTAAACAGCAAGTAAATATAAATGAATAATAATATAAGAAAGTAATAATACATTATTATTATTTTTATTTTTTTATTTTTTTACACTATATAAAAAATTAAAAAAACATTACACATACATTTGTTCTAACTTATACCATAGCTTCGGGTCCCTTATATCATTCAAAAAGTGTTGCCATGTCATACTACATTTCCCTTTCCTCTCCTGTAATTTTGCTATCATTGATTCATAAGATGCCGTCTCCACCATGAGTTTGAGCCAATCTGTTGATTTCTGACTATCTGCGCTCTTCCAGTTACGTAGTATGAGTCTTGCCGCAGTAAGAAAACCCACTGAGGCAAGACCAAACTCTTCTTTGCAAATACCTGGTGGTAAAATAAATATATCCCTAAAAGAATAAGCACAGCTGTGGGGACTCTGGGATAGGCTGTCAGACCCATTCTTCAAGCTTTTTAAGAACCTCCTTCCGAAAAGGGAGCACCATGGGACATCCCCATATAGCATGCACAAAGGAACCTACTTCACCCATGCATTTCCAGCATAAGTTATTTAGCAATAAACCCATGTTATGGAGTCTAACTGGGGTCAGTAGTAATCCTATGTGTAAATTTACCCATTGTATCCCTGGTACACCACCCTAGATTGTAAATAATGTTTTTTCCATACATCCTACTCAGTCACAATTAAGATCCCTCTGCCAAATCGACCTTAAATTCTCACAATATCCATATAACACTGAAGCGGAGTGTGATATTCCTGGTAACATGAAGTATTGTTCTAACAAGTTTTCATCACTCTGGAGGTTAATACTCATAAGAGACCCCGTGCAGCTCCTTAGACCATGCCCAAACCGGATGTGCACGTGCGTGATTTTGTCCCCCCACACCAAACGCAATCACGACACGTAGGTTGAAATATCAAAACAAACTCTGAACCAATTATATTAATATGGGGACAGGTCGAAAGCATTAAACATGCATGGCAATTTAGCTAGCTAGCTTGCAGTTGCTTGCTAATTGGCTTATTTAGCTGGCAAGCTTGCTGTTGCTAGCTAATTTGTCCTGGGATATAAACGTTGAGTTGTTATTTTACCTGAAATTCACAAGGTCCTCTACTCCGACAATTAATCCACACATAAAACGGTCAACCGAATCGTTTCTAGTCATCTCTCCTCCTTCCAGGCTTTTTCTTCTTTGGACTTTAGATGCCAATAAACCATGTAACTTTCATAATAAGGTGAATTACCACAACCGACCGATCTCAGTTCATCTTTCAATCACCCACGTGGGTATAACCAATGACGAGATGGCACATGGGTATATGCTTCTAAAAGCCAATGACGAGATGGGAGAAGGGCAGGACTTGCATCACGTTTGGTGTCACAAATAGAAGCAACTTCTATTTTAGCGCCTGGCAACGCAGACGCTTGTTGGCGCGTGTGAGTAGTGTGGGTGCGATGATTGAATAACATGTATATGTACATTTATTTTGCAATGCTCGCCCACACGCCACGTCTGGTTTGAGTAGCGTGTTAGTTGTAAGTATTTCCAGAAATCGCCCATATCTGGTAAATTAAATTTCTCCTTCAGGTCCTGATAGGACATAAGCCCTCATTTCTCATATAGATCCCCTATTGCATGCATGCCGTGTCTTAGCCATACCTCCCAGATACGTTGTTTTCCTATGTAAACTGATGGGTTGTGACATATGGAAGACTCTTTCTTTTTATATACTTGGAAATTCCAAGCATCTTATGAATCTTAACCCAAACCTCTCGAATGTTGAAGGATTGGGTTAACCTCTTCAGTTGGTTGTCTCTGAATCATTTTTTGTGATATTGCCTCAATAGGCTTAAACGGGGCTGTGATAGACCTCTGTCTGAGTCCATCTCAAATGGGAATCGTAATTGCCCCAGTGTCTGGCCAATTTGGCTACTTCAAATGATATGTTGTATAGGTTACATTGGGTAATGCTAGTCCTCCTTTATCCCTTGTAGCATATAACTTGTTGACATTTATTCTGGTTTATTTCCCATCCCAAAGATAATCCTTAATCATTTGATTGTACTGCTTAAATAGTAAGGGGGAGATGGTCACAGGGAGTATCATGGACACATAATTCAACTGTGGCGCCACAAACATTTTAACAGTATTTATTTTATTTTCCCCCTTAAAGTAAGATTAAGCAACCTCCATTTATCAAGATGATTCTTTATTTTTTTGTAGTAGTGGCTACATTAATTTGCATGATTCTGTAGCTCGTTGCTCAGTTTTATACCCAGTTATTTAATCCCTGACGGCACCCATTTTAACTGAAATGAAGTAATTGCAGCAGAAGGACATCAATTGGATACAGGCATAGACTGACTTCTGCCAATTCATCTTATAACCAGATATCTGTGACAACATCTCAATTGTGTTCAAAACCAAAGGGATTGATGTGGCCGGTTCCCTAATAAGTAACAATATGTCTTCAGCATATATAAACAGCTTATGCTCTCTGGCACCTCCCATCACTCCTTTGATTCCTGAATCAGCTCTGATTGCTGCTGCCAAGGGCTCCAAAAATGGAGTAAAAAGGAGAGGTGAGAGAGGACTGCCCTGCTGGGTTCTCCTCGACAAATTAAAGAAGAGAGCATACCATTTGTGAGGACTGCTGTTCTTCAATTGGAGTATAATACCTTGACCCACTTGATAAATCTAAGGCCAAAGCCAAACTTTTCAAGGGTATACGTCAAAAAGCCGCACTCCAACCTATCGATTGCCTTCTCTGCATCGAGGGAAAGGGCTGCCACCTGAGTATCCTCTTTTTGACTCAGCCACATGAGGTGAAGCAAACGTCTAAGATTCTGTGGAGGTTCTACTTTTTACACATCCCACCTTATAATATGAGGTCAAACCTTCTCCAGCCTCATGTCTAGTACTTTGGAGAGCAGCTTACAATCAATTTCGATTAAACTGGGTCAGTGGGGGGGTCTATCCTTCTTGAGAATGAATGAAATGAGTGCCTTGTTAAGTGTCAGGTAGGTGCTCCAGTTCCAGAGCTTCTGCGTACACCTGTGTTAATATAGGAGCTAATACGTCAATATTCCTCTTATAATACTCAGCCGGGAAGCTGTCTAATCCTGGTGACTTTCCAGACTTCATTGAGGTGATGGCTGTTCTTATCTCAGATTATAGTATAGAAGTGTCCAAATCCTTTATTTGATCTGGGGACAACCCCGGAAGCTTTATTTTTGAAAAAAAGGCATTCAATTTAGCTGGGTGTAAGTTACATTCAGACTTGTATAGAGTCAAATAAAAGTCACAAAACACATTGTTATTATCTTTTGTACCAGTCAGTACCTCTCCACTTCCATTTTTAATAGCTGGTATTACAAAACTGGCATCTGTTTGTTTCAATTGTCTAGCCAATCATTTACCAGTTTTTTTCACCACTTTCAAACATATTCAGCCTTTTTGTTATAGATCTCATGTAATTGAAACTTCAGATTACAGACTTGTTTCAACAGTGACTTTTTCCATCTCTTTAATTTGAGAGGCTAGTTTTTCAACTCTTTCTTGATCTTCTCTTTTCTTTGTGCTATTATTTTGCCTTTAACATAAGCTTTAGAGGCCTCCCACACTGCTCAATTTATCAGTGGAACCAATGTTTGTTTGAAAAAAGATCTATTTGTGCGGATAGGTCAGTGGATAATGACTCCACCTTATCCAGCACAGTCTGTTCAGATTTAATGATAGCCACCATTACCATGTCTAGGTCGGGGGGAATCAGAGTCCGTGTCAGGTGAGCCCGAGGCTTCAGCAGAGGCCTGCTCTTTTGTGGCCCGCAGCCGTTGTTGTCTCGACATTTTACTATTAAAAGGCCGGCATTTTCCGGGAAAAAAGCCAGATTAGTAAATTGGGTTCGATTCTAAATTAAATGTTACAAAATGAACACGGTGTGGGAGGTGTTGGTCAAGTATTAATAGTAAATTGTTTGCCCTGGGTGGTTGGAGCACAGAGAAAATGCATCTTCACATTTTGTTACTCACCAGTGCCCCAGCCTCTTCCTTGTTGCTGTAAAAAGCCTAATTTTATCTTCCAGCTCCTTGGTCATATCGGGAAAGAATGATAGCTTGCAGCCCATGATAGCTTGCAGCCCTTCCAAGGCACCTCTCTCTTCTCCCAATACATTGACTTCGCAGAGGCCAGCACTCACTCTCTCCAGATCCCTGAGAAAGTGGATGATGATCGGTCTAGGCAGATGATTCTCGCAAGGTATTGGTACTAGGGAACGGTGGACTCGTCCAGATCCACCCCCAGGGCCTTCGAGATAATTTGTCTGATGCATTCCCACGGCTTGCCATTCTCCAGGCCCTCCTTGACCCCTAAAAGTCTTAAATTGAGGCACCTGTCTCGGTTAGCTGCGTCTTGCACGCTTCTGTGGAGATCCTCATACATTTAGGCTTTCTTCTCTGCTTTCTTAATCAGTTGGTCGTTGTCATCCTCCAGCGTTGATATCCGACCCTCTGCCTCATCTAGCCACTGTAATATGACCAATACATCTTCTTGCATATCCATCTGAGATTGTTTGACCTGAGAAACATCCGATTCAAGAATGGTGCTGACTCTACCCATTTCTTCCATGGCCTTCTGTAGGGATGATTGCAAGGCCGACAATGAGCTAGGTTCTATGTTCTGCCCTTTCAACGTCATGCTTGCTGAAGAAGTGCTAGCAACAGAGCTAGTCCTGTTAGCCATTGCTAATCTGAATTCAACGCAGACATTGCTGAGAAACTTCAATAAAACAACGAAAATAAACTTCCCCCTCAAGCAATTATACTAAATTGACTATTCTGTCAAACTTAGAAGAAATTGGGAGGGTTTTATCTGGAGGCTCCTTTCAGACAACCACCTTGCTTCGCAGAATCACGTGATTCCCATTGTTCAGTTTTTCAAAAATATTCCAAGCCTGATTGGATTCCCTTTGATGTGCAACTGCACTGTGGAAAATTACTCTCCCCTCACAAAAACGATTCATGGCTCCCACTGTAAGACAGGGCCCATTTACACAAGCAACAGATCTAGCCAAAGGGTGATTCCTCTCTAACCTTAAACAAGGGTTCAGAGAACTCCGTATTTGATTTTCCCAATGCAATAAGGGTGTCTCTCTACCTCTCTACCTCTCCTCCCGCTCTCACTCTGTCTTTATGGAGGAGCACACGGGTGGTTCTGAAGGGTGGCCATGCTCTGAGGTTATTCACAATCACCCTTTTCCATTTCCCCAGAAGGTCTACTGAAGTACTACTTTAGATTCAAGTCATTCTCCAGTGAGAAGCACATAGTCTCTGTCTTATTGCCTGGCAAGAGCATGTCAAGGGCAATATCATAAGAGAGTTTTCTAATCAGTTAATTCTTTGCCAGCAGTCGGCTGTAGGTGTGCCCTGTTGATCTTGTGAATATAAACTCCCTAACATGCATTTTTCATGGTAATAAATGTTTCCATTCTTTCAGGGAAACAGTTTTTCCTGGGTGTGCAGCACCCTTCCAAATAACTGAATGGCGGCAACTACAGTACATATAGCTGTAAAACTGACTTGTTTAAATATAAGTAAAAGATTTGTTGAAGGCCAGAACTTGTAAAGGATCAGGATCCAGCAGCAGCGATTGGTGTGTGTGGTCTGGAAAAGGCCATGGCAGCCCAGTTCTTTGTTTTGATCAGCAGCACTAGTGTGTGATGTGATGGCAATTTGTAACCCTGAAGAACGATTTTGATATTTGAAGGAAAATCCAATGGAAATGGTTTTATAATGGGCTGTTAATTGTTGGCTAGCTCCCTCCAGTAGAGGAAAAAGGCTTTAATTCTAATGTGGATGCACATGTCCTCTAAGATGAGTTTGTCCGACGTTATATTCTACTATAGTATGTGTGGTCAGGGTAAATACAAATATGTGACATATGAGTGGAAGACATTACCAGCGTAATCGGATAACATTATGATATTTATGATATTTATACTCTGTGATTAAATTATTGGAAAAGAAAAGCTGAGAGAAAGAGACGACTTACTGATAATATACAGTACCAGTCAAGTTTTGACACCTACTCATTCAAGGTTATTATTTTTATTTTATTTTTCATTTGAGTTACCAGCCTCAGAAATTGCTGCCCAAATAAATGCTTCACAGAATTCAAGTAACAGACACATCTCAACATCAACTGTTCAGAGGAGACTGTGTGAATCAGGCCTTCATGGTCAAATTGCTGCAAAGAAATCACTACAAAAGGACACAAATAAGAAGAAGATTTGCTTGGGACAAGAAACACAAGCAATGGACATTAGACCGGTGGAAATCTGTTCTTTGTTCTGATGAGTCCAAATGTGAGATTTTTGGTTACAAACGCTGTGTCTTTGTGAGACGCTTAGTAGGTGAATGGATGATCTCCGCATAAGTGGTTCCCACCATGAAGCATGGAGAAGGTGGTATGATGGTGTGGGTGGGCTTTGCTGGTGACACTGTGATTTATTTCAAATTCAAGGCACACTTAACCAGCATGGCTACCACAGCATTCTGCAGTGATATGCCATCCCATCTAGTTTGCGCTTAGTGGACTATCATTTGATTTTCAACAGGACAGTGACCCAACACACCTCCAGGCTGTGTAAGGGCTATTTGACCAAGGAGTGATGCAGTGCTGCATCAGATGACCTGGCCTCCGCAATCCCCCGACCTCAACCCAATTGAGATGGTTTAGGATGAGTTGGACTGCAGAGTGAAGGAAAAGCAGCCAACAAGTGCTCAGCATATGTGGGAACTCCTTCAAGACTGTTGGAAAAGCATTCCAGGTGAAGCTGGTTGAGAGAATGCCAAGAGTGTGCAAAGCTGTCATCAAGGCAAAGGGTGGGTACTTTGAAGAATCTCAAATATAAAATATATTTTGATTTGTTGAACACTTTTTTGGGTTACTACATGATTACATAGGTGTTATTTCATAGTTGTGATGTCTTCACTATTATTCTACAATGTAGAAAATAGTAAAATAAAGAAAGTCTTGAATGAGTAGGTGTGTCCAAGCTTTTGACTGGTACTGTATGTCGGTCTCCTGTAATTTTCTGTCATTGATAGTTACTGAACTCCCCTCACTGTTCTGTGGTACCATTCCCCTATTCTCAATCCAATCTGTTATTTGCGATATTGCAGAGGTCCATGCTTCTACTATTCAAGCTGATACGAAAAACATGTTTTGTTCAAACAAATATTTCACTTTGCCAGCCGTATTGTTTTTACGTTGTAATTCCATGTGTTGGAGTTGAGTTCGGGGTCTTGTGGTCTGATGAGTGGTGTGGTAGAGATGGCTATGGTTACAAGCTGCTCCATGGGGGCCCAGTGTGTGCCAGTGGACTTGGCCCAGATTCAGCCTTCAGAATGGGATCCAGTAAAAGAAACCAATGAAAACCCAGAAACCCTTGCGCCCAAAAACACTCAGGCTGTGGGTAGATTGGCACATGAACAAAGCAGCATCTTAAAGTGAGTGGAAACCTGATCATTATTCTTCAAATAAATCCGTTTTTACATTGTATTTGGTCAGTTGGCAGCTGAGGGGGAGACGAGCAAGTGGGGCAACAGTAGGAAGTGTGGCCGTTGGGATTGACCACTGGTCTGGCCATGGGGATTGAACCCTGGTTACCACTGGGGAGCAGTATGTGACTGGCCATGGGGATTGAACCCTGGTCTCTGCTGGGTAGCAGTATGTGACTGGCCATGGGGATTGAACCCTGGTCTCCATTGGGGAGCAGTATGTGACTGGCCATGGGGATTGAACCCTGGTCTCCATTGGGGAGCAGTATGTAACTGGCCATGGGGATTGAACCTTGGTCTCCATTGGGGAGCAGTATGTGACTGGCCATGGGGACTGGCCATGGGTCCCGTGTGGCTCAGTTGGTAGAGCATGGCGCTTGCAACGCCAGGGTTGTGGGTTCATTTCCCACGGGGGGACCAGGATGAATATGTATGAACTTTCCAATTTGTAAGTCGCTCTGGATAAGAGCGTCTGCTAAATGACTTAAAATGTAAAATGTAAAAAAAAATAATTGAACCCTGGTCTCCATTGGGGAGCAGTATGTGGCTGGCTATGGGGATTGAACCCTGGTCTCCATTGGGGAGCAGTATGTGACTGGCCATGGGGATTGAACCCTGGTCTCTGCTGGGGAGCAGTATGTGACTGGCCATGGGGATTGAACCCTGGTCTCCGCTGGGGAGCAGTATGTGACTGGCCATGGGGATTGAACCCTGGTCTCCGCTGGGGAGCAGTATGTGACTGGCCATGGGGATTGAACCCTGGTCTCCGCTGGGGAGCAGTATGTGACTGGCCATGAGGATTGAACCCTGGTCTCCACTGGGGAGCAGTATGTGACTGGCCATGAGCATTACCGTTAGACCACAGGCACTTCACAACCCGATCATTATTCTACACACAACTGTGTAGAAAGAGGGGATACAGTACTCAAATCAGCTCTTTTGAAAGGTTTAGTGTCTGTTGGCTTTTATTCTGGCCATGCTGGAGAACATCATGTAGTTGAGGCTACAGTAGAAGTAGCCCCAGTTTCAACATCTTGATTGAGCTTCCTTCCCCAGTGAGTGGATTGTGGCAGTCCCAGACCAAATCAAAGCCTGATTATTGTTAGCAGGGAATATTGAGTGTCTTGGCTCTGAGGGTTGTCAGGAACCAAGACATTTTGACTAACCACCACCACCTCTGTTGCCCTCTTTTCTCATCCGTTTTCTTCCCCTCATTACCAATTCTTCCTGTATTTTTGTGCTTCTCTCTCCCTCCCCCTTCCCTCTGTTTTTCTCCCTCCCTCCTCCCTCTCCCAGGCAGAGGAGATCCTGCGTAGGGAGTTGGAGAAGAAGGAGACCCCCAGTCTGTACTGCCTGCTGGGGGACGTGCTGCGGGACCAGCAGTACTACGACCAGGCCTGGGAGCTGTCGAACCATCGCAGCGCCCGCGCCATGCGCTCCAAGGCCCTGCTGCACCTCCGGGCCAAGGACTTCCAGCAGTGTGTGGAGTGCTTCGAGAAGTCACTCCGCATCAACACCATGCAGGTAAACTAACCTCTGAAATGGCTAGCTTTGGGTAGGATATTGAAAATAATAATGTCATCAGGGCTAGCAGGTAGAACTCACAGGGTAAAACTTAACTACCTGACCTGCAGGTAAGCTACCTACAAGTGATAGGATAGATTGTTGTATTTTTTATGAATAGATTAAATAATGTATTATCTTCATAGAGTAGTAGGTTAGCACTGAGCACAGTAGAACTGGAATGAATCTGCGCCTTTGCCCCCATTCACCCACCCACACACACTTTCCCATTTCCCCAAGGAAGTAGTGTTGGGACAGTTGTGTCTGGGACCTGTCCTGTTGGCTCCCAGCACACAGAGGGCAGCCAACTCACCCTGTAACCACTCCTCTGGATAGCAGAGTGGAGAGGGTGAAGAGGAGAAATAACGAGTCAGTTTCGCCCGGGGGAACAGAGGAAAGGGAAATAATTTCCTGTTTTCCTTCCCTCTTCTGCCCTTTGTCCATATTTAATTCAGCAGGTCAGCCAGCAATAGGATGTTTTAATTTAGCTTGTTCTGCCATAATGACCTTCACCCTCCGTTTTTCAAGGGGTTGTTGAACTATTGTCAAGGAGATATGAGGGCTCTTGTAAACGATCGCTCCAGCAGCTACATCTTTGGAGAATGAAGATAAACAGAATAGAAGGGTATATTCCTCCGTTTCCCACCTCCCTCTGATATGAGCCATGAGATGTTGTAGTGTGCTGTGGTGAGAGGGGAAAGACACAAGAAAGTGGGGGGAGAAAGGGAAATGGAGGGAGAAAGGGAAATGGAGGGGGGAGAGAATCCGGGGGACTGATGTCACAGCTGATTTTTACAGACGGTGGGCCTGCCTGTCAGTCACAGAGCGGTGGCAGGTGGGCTTTCCTCCAAATCAAACACAGGCACAGGAGGGCTGCAACATTAGCCAACATGGCATTTGCGTTTCTTTTTCCACATCCTTTTTTTCCACGTGTGTCCTGTGTGGCACCTCCCAGTCAGCATGGCAGGGATGGTTTGAAAGCAGGACTGAGAAAGTGTGGCAGGCTCAGCACATTGTTAGTTTATACCGTGGATCAAGGGGGTGAGTTAGCACTGAGATAATATAGAATTCTCACCATGAATACATGAGACTATAAATGATATTCCACTCAACATTTCACAGTTTAGTATTCCTGAACTCACTGCTCATGTTTGACTCTGTCTTGTTTCTACAGCTTGGGGTGTGGTTCTCCCTGGGCTGTGCCTACTTTGCCCTGGAGGGCTATGAGGGTGCTGCCAAGGCCTTCCAGAGGTGTGTGGGACTGGAGCCAGATGTAAGTGCATTACTACACCACCTTACAGTGTCAGGCATCATCGCACATAGGAGGGCAGAGTCAATCACATGAATGCACAGTGGGACCATCACAATACCATTCATCTCTCGTTTTGTCACTCCCTCTACTCCCCCCCCCTTCTCTTTTTCCATTACTCACAAATACACACATTCCCACACAAACACACACCCCCACACACAAACACACTTTGACAAACGGAAAACACTCCCTTCCCATAACCCGAGCTATAACACTCTTCAGCAGTCCTCCAGCAGTCTTTCCAATTCAACTTAATGACCCATACGGCACCCGTGTGCCCAGTGCATTGAGCGGGAATGTGCTCATGTA
Source organism: Salvelinus alpinus (assembly GCF_045679555.1). NCBI lineage: Eukaryota > Metazoa > Chordata > Actinopteri > Salmoniformes > Salmonidae > Salvelinus > Salvelinus alpinus. The sequence continues at coordinate 14,536,953 of NC_092117.1, forward strand.
GCACTCAGCAGAACATATTTAGGCTCGGGGGGAGTCAGTCTTCTGCCACAGCTTCTTAACAACCCTGTGCTTACTTGTGTGTAAGCTGTACATCTTCATTTTTCCTCCTTCAGAACGCAGAGGCGTGGAACAACCTCTCCACGGCCTACATCCGCCTGAGACAGAAGTGAGTACTGTATAGTCCCTCCATCTGGACCATTAACCTGTCAATGATTGAACAGAGTTAGGACTCTGGAAGATGTACAGTTCAGTCATAAGTATTTCAGTTGACAGGCTCAATGTTTGAATGTCTCCTTGTTTTGAATTTAGGGTCCCTCAGTCGAGAGCCTTCTCTCCACAGCTCACACACAATTGACTGGACTGAGATTAGCTTTAGGGTGAGGAATTATATTATTGAGCCAACTGGTTTTGGAGGCTCAGCGGGGCCTTGAGAAGACCCGTGTTTCTCACTCACTCACCCGCCCATCCATCCACCCACCACCCTTGTGCCGGCTGACACATACAGTAGGGCCACAACAAAGACAGAGGAATCGGACCTTAATGTTCTCTCTCAGCCCTGATATCCCTGAGGTTCTCCAGCCACTACCCCTACTGATCCAGGACCTGTCACTCTCACAGAGAGAGGGCCTCGCACTGCCAGCCAGGAGGCATCCATTCAGCCTGACAGTATTGATTTTTGGCTGGAGAGAGGTATCAAAGAGTAGCACTGATTTACACGCCAATGAAACAGATTGATGTTACAATGCCTTTTTCACCCCACTCCAACTCCTCTAGTCATTGGTTTGGTCACGTAACTGACCTCGATGCTTTTCAATTACTTTAAAAACTCACTAGGCAGTCGTGATGGGAAAGATAACATCTCAATGCCCTCCTGATTTTACCACAGGACCTAGGTAAACCCCAGCTGACCATGAGGCGGGCATCAGCCAGATTTGTTAGGCTCAAGTCAATTAGTACATTCCCACCACTGCAAGATGGGCATGTTCTCTTATTTCCCCTGAAAACCACAATCTCTTCCTGGCAGAACTCTGTCTGGGAACTAGGAAGCTCCATGGTTTCTTTATGGGGAAACTTTCCCCCTCAGCCCCTGATCAAATCAGCCCTGTGCTTTCAGGCCTGAAATTAAAAAGCGGGGAGACTTCTACCTGGTTAGCGCCGCTGCTAAATCAGCTGAAGTGGCTCTGTTAAAGAGCCTGTAGCCTGTGGTGTGTGTGAGTGTAGGTGGATCAGAGAGAGAGTATCAGGGCGGTTGTCACGGCGAACTGCTAACTTATGTAGCCTGCGTCTCACTGAGGTGTCAGACACAGGGGGCAGGCAGCCATGTCAGTCAGACTTGGCTATGGTCCACCTCTGGACAGCTGCTGAGGTTACAGAGATGCAGGCACCTCACCTGAAATAGTGACTCATTACTGAACTGTAGAAATGACTGGTAGGACCGACTCCTAACTTATGTAACTCAAATTTGCACGTTGACGTTAATGCATGTCTGTGTGCATCTCAATTTAGTATTCATCCCATAAGACTTTGTAAGCTGCCCCTGAAGAAATGGTGAGCACCAGCCATGTAAAAATACTTTCCATGGCACCACTAATTCCAGCGCCTGTCTGTCCCACTGTCTGTCAGGACGAAGGCTTTCCGCACCCTGCAGGAGGCTCTGAAGTGTAACTACGAACACTGGCAGATCTGGGAGAACTTCATTGCCGTTTGCACCGACGTGGGAGAGTTCGCAGAGGCCATCAAGGCCTACCATCGCCTTATGGACCTGAGGGACAAGTTCAAGGATGTGCAGGTAACGATAGTGCCCACAGGCACTGATCTAGGATCAATTTACCATATCCAAAAATCACAACCTTAGCCATTTAGGGGAAAATGCTAAACTGACCTTAGGTTAGTGTCAAGGGACAACTTCATCCTACTTGGTTTAGAAAAGAACAGCTTTTCCCTTGTTTCCAGGATTATTTCTAAAATGGGAATGTGCTGTGCTACAGTAATAACCCAGCTAACTTTCCACCCACACTGGTTCCTGTCACATAAGTTCCATGTCATAGCTTGTTCACATCTAGGAGCAGTACTTGTAAAGCAACCGAGGATTTGAATACGCCCGGCTCCATATGCCACCAGGAGCGTGCCTTTAATGGCACCATACGCCTCTCATCTGCTCGTTCCACGGCGCTGCCCCTCTAACAACCAGTCGTTAACAGCACCCACGTCTCCCGTAAGGAGAGGAGCCTGGGTAGGCTTTCTCAGCCGTGTGAGATTCAGGCTCCATATGTTCCAGGGCACAGAAGGGTCCACTCCACCTCCCCCTCTTGCCCTCTCTTAGCTCCATCACAGAACCCAGGGCCTTCCAGAGGGTGACCCCTTGGGAATGAGGAATATATACAAGAGGTTGCAGTCTGTTTGAGCAGAGCCCTCTGCCACCGCCACCTGCTACCACCTCTTTAATACTGAAACCACTTCGGTCAGAGAGCTCGCCTAAAGGAGACCTGAACATTCTGGACCTCTATGACAACACACCACTTGACCACCAGTCTATCATTTTGCTGCGACTCTTATCACGATTTCTAATGGAATGTCAGGTGTCGATATTGCAATGGGGTCCACAGACCTTTGAGGACCCTACTGACATTCTCTGAAGATGTCCCTGCAATATATCCACGGCAATAGTTATACCCTGCCTGCTAGGCTTATCAAGCACTTTCATTTGAAAAAATCTACATGAAAAATCTGTGAATCATCGCTGGCTAATTGGAAACCCACCAACGCTTACTAAATAGAAAATTAACTGTCGACTTTGAATAAACGAGTCCAAACATAGCTACTGAGCAAAACTGCAATATACTGTATAAGTCCTCAGCCCCGGAATACATACGCTCTGTCTTCAGAGCAAGTAACTTTAAAGAAGATGTTTCAGCACGGATGTAAAAGCTCTAAATAACAGAGCTTTAGGTGTCTGGAGGTTGGGTGCTCCTGGGGGTCCGGTCATAATCCCCAGCCCTCGCCTCGTCCCGCGCCACCACTGTAGCGCCACTTAACATGCACAGCCCTGGTTGGATCTGTTTCATTGCCTTTTCTAATTAGCTTGGCAAAGTCAGTGGGGGTTTGCTCAAAATGTGTTATTTCCTTTCCTTCCCTCCCTGTCTTTTTTGCTCTTCTCTCTCTCAATGGATTCATTTTTAGCTTGGCAAGATGCTAGCGCCTCATCAATTAGGATTGGAGATGTAAACGCACAAGTTGAAAAGGTCGCAACCAGCCACCCGCTGCTGTAAAATATATGTCCCCGTAATTGGGATGTGGATTCACAGTCTTTAACTCTGGTTCCCAACAGTCTTCTCTCTTTTTCTCCTTCTGCACTTTACTCTGTGTTGTGTGAGAAGGATTGGTCAGTTCCTTAGGCCCCATCTTATTTGGCCTTTGAACATCAAATTAAAAGATGTTCCCATCGGGTTTATGAGTCCTTACTGTGGTCGTCTGATATAACAGCCTGTCCCCACTCACCCAATGTGCATAGTTTGGTGGCACTATTTTGGTTGCTGACATTGAAGTCCCCATCCGTTTCTTCTACCTGCCCCCCCCCCCCCCCCTCCCTCATCCACCAAATGTATCCTTGATGTACCACTATTTCACTTAAAAGTGCTTGTATTTGAAGAGAGTATTTGCTATTAGTTGGCATGCCTGACTCGCGTCTTTGTATTGTATTTTGAATTGTGTGACAAGGCGACAGTTAACATCATACTTCCTTCATCAAATCTATTCCTGTAAGTGCTTGTTTTGTCATCAACTTACCTACCTTTCCTCTCCTTCACTTTTATTCCATATTGTTTGCTTCCTGAGACTGTGTTTAGTTTATACAGTACTGCATGGCTGAGGGGGAGAGAGTACTTTACAACTGTACTCCTTATGGGCCAGGATGCATTCCTCTTCTATGGAATGTAGAGAAGCAACTAGAGTGGAATTAGTGACTTATGAGGACCTCTGTCACATGCCCTCCATATTCTCCGTATCCAGTGGATCCTAGTGATGAATTGTGGGTTATGATGGACACACTCACTCACACATTCCTTTGAGACAGAAAATAATTATTTCCCCCGTGAAGAAAAGGTCTCATTGAAAATGGATCAAATCTCTCGTTACTCGGGATACATCAAACCTTTACTCCGTTTTCCATCCTGCTCTCTCTCCGTGGGAGGATATTACTTTTCCTCTTAATTTCACACTATAACCGGATACAGCAGGAATCTGGGAGAGTGATCCGTACAATTTCCCCTTTAACTTGAATCAAAAAGTCCCATTTAGGGATTTAATTTGTTACACATTTTCATCATCGACAGTCCGATCTGATGAATCCTGTCTGAGACCTTCTAGGCTGAAATTACCTTCAGACGCTGAGGTGCCCCAGTGGCAGAAGAGATCTATCAATCAACATTAACACTCATTTACCCAGCACCTCCCCTCCCCTGATTTCCCACAGACTTCCTCCAGCTACTGTACCAGTATAACAGATAACTGATAGGTTAGACCAACCCCTTCTCAGAGCCAGTAGGCAGAGGGCCTCTGCTATTACCCACACAACCCCCATCTCACATACACACTGAGATTATTATTATGAAATGTTTTATCCGGTATGAAGACAGAGTATCTTTCTTTGGACCACACACATACACCGACCGGCATCTTATCTGAGGGTCCAGAGAGGAGTGTGTGTGTAGCAAGATACTTGCTGCACCGGTATGGTATGCAGAATGACATTTGTTCCAGCACCTGAGAACGTTGACATTTTAAACACAGAGGTGGGGGAGTGGTACACTTAAACTGTGAAAACCAGGAGCACACTAAAGAGCATCTATAGACAAGTAGTTTGTTACATGCAAATGGTGAGAAGGGAAACAAATTTAAATCAGACCTCCCGTGGAACTGCACTTGGGGGACTATAAAAAAGGGTAAGGTAGAAAGAGCGATATAGTGAAAGAAGGAGAAGGGAGAGACACTCCCGGATTCCCTAGACGGCTGTTGTTTTAAGGGCTGAGACGACCGCCAGTTGGGAGGATTCATCCTCTCCTTACCTACTGTCCTACAGTAGACCACACACATTCTGGAACAGCCCTTACAGAAGTGCTCTCGTTTCAACAGATCTCATTTATGATCTTCTCTTACACAGAGAGTGCTACACAGAGATAATTCATTTGAAGAATGTTATCAAACCATTTTACTGGATTGTACTTTTAATGGCCTTTAGTCATTCAAGAACATTGCATGATTGCTAGGAGCTTGGCTATGCCATTATTCAGTTGGAAAGCCATCTGGAAGGTTTAGCCCCAGGTATAGATACAGAACAGTTGTCTGGGAAGCCTGGATATAAGGTGTTTGGTTGTCTGGTTTAGACCAGATTTATTGTAAAGGGGGCCTTTCCTCTCCCTCATGCCTGTTGAAGTTCACACCACTTACAGCTTTCAGATCTGCTTCCTCACAGATTCTCTTCCTCCTCCACCGACGAGGCACGCCACAGTCAACTGGAGACTAAACAATAATCTAGTCGAGAGCAGAGGCAGTGTGCCAGCCCGCCTGCAGCTGAACTTACAACCCATTAACTAAGAGCTGGGTCATTTGGTAACTCGGTGTCAAGACTCTCTGGGATGGAGTCTTTAAACAGCCTCTTTAGACATGCAATTTGGAAGTGATTTTCAAACACACAATCATCCTTCAAGAAATGCATTGGCTCTTCTGGTGATTCAGTCACTGTGAATGTGAAATCCCTCCCTGTAAGTGGTTGTATGGATATGTGCAGTAGGCTAGAGGTGTCATTCACCTTTGGCTACATTTTTACTGTGAACAATCAAAATTGGGATAAAGTAAAAAGCTTGGCTCAGCGAACACCTGGGTTTCAAGCTGTTCACTAACAGGCTTTCTGCTAGTGCCACGACTTCAAAGGGAGCTGACTTCTGGGAAACCAGGCCCCCCACCCTGGCACGCGCATGGTAGACATACAGTGATCCCTCGCCACTTCGCGGTTCACTTATCGCGGATTCGCTATTTCGCGGATTTTCATAATGCATTTTTTTTTTTTTTTTGGTGCATTGTGCTCTGCATTCTGATTCGCTAAAAACTCACTCCCGCTTCTTGTATCAAAACATGCTACGAATTGTGCTATCATTTTGTCGTCTCGTGCAGTTATGTGTACGTACATAAAACAGCTTGGCAAATTTACATTAAGTTGGCCAAATTATCTTGTAATTTCGAACATCTCCTAAACCCATAATGTCGACGAAACGGCCTACACGTGAGTCACTGTATTTGTATACATGTAATAGTTGCTAATTGTAAAAAAAAAAAAAAATTCTATTTCGCGGATTTCACTTATCGCGGGTCATTTTCGGAACGTAACCCCCGCGATAAACGAGGGATTACTGTACACACCAACTCAAAGACTAGCATGGGGAGACTCACACACTTACACACAGACGCGTGAGGAGATGCACACGTCTTGCAGTTTACACCCTCAGACTACCCACACACACCCCTCCAATCCAGGCCACACATACCCACCCACACACACCCCTCCAATCCAGGCCACACATACCCACACACACACCCCCCTCCAATCCAGGCCACACATACCCACCCACACACACCCCTCCAATCCAGGCCACACATACACACACACCCCTCCAATCCAGGCCACACATACACACACACCCCTCCAATCCAGGCAACACATACCCACACACACACACCCCTCCAATCCAGGCCACACATACCCACACACACACACACCCCTCCAATCCAGGCCACACATACCCACACACACACACACCCCTCCAATCCAGGCCACACATACCCACCCACACACACCCCTCCAATCCAGGCCACACATACCCACACACACACACCCCTCCAATCCAGGCCACACATACCCACACACACACACACCCCTCCAATCCAGGCCACACATACCCACACACACACACACCCCTCCAATCCAGGCCACACATACCCACACACACACACCCCTCCAATCCAGGCAACACATACCCTCACACACACACACCCCTCCAATCCAGGCCACACATACCCGCACACACACACACCCCTCCAATCCAGGCCACACATACCCTCACACACACACACCCCTCCAATCCAGGCCACACATACCCTCACACACACACACCCCTCCAATCCAGGCCACACATACCCGCACACACACACACCCCTCCAATCCAGGCCACACATACCCGCACACACACACACCCCTCCAATCCAGGCCACACATACCCCCACACACACACACCCCTCCAATCCAGGCCACACATACCCCCACACACACACACACCCCTCCAATCCAGGCCACACATACCCCCACACACACACACACCCCTCCAATCCAGGCCACACATACCCCCACACACACACACACCCCTCCAATCCAGGCCACACATACCCCCACACACACACACACCCCTCCAATCCAGGCCACACATACCCCCACACACACACACACACCCCTCCAATCCAGGCCACACATACCCCCACACACACACACACCCCTCCAATCCAGGCCACACATACCCCCACACACACACACACCCCTCCAATCCAGGCCACACATACCCCCACACACACACACACCCCTCCAATCCAGGCCACACATACCCCCACACACACACACACCCCTCCAATCCAGGCCACACATACCCACACACACACACACCCCTCCAATCCAGGCCACACATACCCACACACACACACTGCCATGGGGAGATACACACACACTCCCCACAGGCTACACAAACCCAGGGGAGACATCTCCAACCCTTAGCTCACACCTTTCACCATTCATCTGTCCCTCTCTCCTTTCCCCTGCCTTTACTCAGCTTGCTCAGAGTGTTGGTATTTGGAGCGGTGCATGAGGGCTTCACAAATAACATTCCCCTGGACAGACAGGATAAGGCCCGGGAACGCTGCTGCACTTCCTGGCTTTTAGTGGAGCACATGGACATACCTTTTGAGATTTTTCTCATTGATATCATCCTCTGTCTCCTGCTTGTTGCTTATGGAACATGTTAGTATATATAGCTATGACTATGACATGCCCGTGTGTGAGTGAGTGGTGTGTATTGCGTTGTAACTTGATTATTTGTTTTCAGCGTGCTGATGATACCGTTTTATTATTCATATGGGAAAGCATTTAGTTAAAGTAAACAAAGAGGGTGAGGTTATGTTTTGAAATCCAGCATTGCTCTGCCCTCTAGGCTATTTATTCAAGCGCTTTTAATTGTACTGCGTGATGATCGTGACTGTGCATACATTTCCATTTTTTGTTACAATAGAAAACAAGTCCCATGAATTCTTGGCAGTTTTATTCCACTCTATATTCCACTCTCAATGCCAAGCATATTGAATTTGAGCGGGGGGCAAATGCCACACATTCAGTTGGGTGCGAGGTGAAATTGAAACCAAGTGCGAAAAGCGTCAGTGTGAAATAGCCTCCTGCTCAGACGGCAATCACCAAACTAGAAACGGAGGATGACACAGCCACGCAACATTGAGGCAACCCAACTGGTTTATGTTGAGAGAGGACATATGTAATTGAAGCCAGTGTGGTCAGGTTCACACACCAAACCACAACCACCTGCTTTAAACAAGCAGGCGCTCCACTCTTTCCGACTCCTCCCACTTCAAACCAGAGGAGCGGTCCGTTCACATTCTGACTCTCCTGTGTTCCAGATTCTAGAGATCCTGGTGCGAGCGGTGGTGGAGGACATGACAGATAACCATGGCGACCAGGCGTCATCTCTGCGGGCCAAGGTCCAGGAGCTCCTGGGGCGCGTCACGTCTCGCCACAGCACTGACGCTGAGATCTGGCGTCACTACGCCCTGCTCTACGGAGACGGCCACAGCACCAGGCCTGAGGACAACGAGAAAGTAAGGCCCTCTAACATTCCTCTAACGTCCCCGTGACATTTGACTGTGCAAACGCCACACATGAAATATACTGTATGAGCTCGGAGGGGAGGTGAAAAAGTCATTATTGTAATGGACTTGGATCCTGTTAATAAGCTCTTTATAGGCTCATTGATAACTCATAGGCGATGGTAACTAATGGTGAGCAAGTTGCACGTGGCCACACAGTGATAGATGGGTCTGTGTATTCTTGTCATACGCAGTGGGCTGTTGATAAAACTGTTCCTTAATCATGTCCTAAGCGTGACTTGTGAGTTATGATCCTTAGTCCTGGTATGTTATTTGTCTTTCCACTGCCTCCCATAGGCCAGTCACGCCATAGCGATGATTTCTGTTAATTTTCTATTCATTAAATGTGTTTACTTAATGTGTTCATTATAACCCAAATGGATTGGTGTGGCCAACAGATTGGTAAGGATTTATGGCTTCGTGGGAAGTTAATATTTAGTTCAAAGTGGTAGCCCACAACATTCTGTGTGTTGGGGATAATTGTTTTTCATGGATTTTCTTGTGTGTGTGTGCGTATTTGTGTGTGTCAGGCTTTGCAGTTCCTGTCCAAGGCCCATCGCTGTGAGGTGCAGGTCAGCGGCTGGGAGAAAGACACTGGGACCTTCAAGGAGGTGATAAGGAGAGCCATAGATCTTGCCAACGGTAAGTGACGCACTTCCTGCCCCTACACGCACAGACCTTATCCCACATACCAACCACTGTGGCAGGTACAGTACCAGTCAAAAGTTTGGACACACCTACTCATTCAAGGGTTTTTCTTTATTTTTACTATTTCTGACATTGTAGAATAATAGTGAAGACATCAAAACTATGAAATAACACATATCAAATCATGTAGTAACCAAAACATATTTTATATTTGACTTTCTTCAAAGTAGCCACACTTTGCCTTGATGACAGCTTTGCACACTCTTGGCATTTTCTCCACTAGCTTCACCTGGAATGCTTGAAGGAGTTCCCACATGCTGAGAACTTGTTGGCTGCTTTTCCTTCACTCTGCGGTCTAACTCATCCCAAACCATCTCAATTGGGTTGAGGTCGGGTGATTGTGGAGGCCAGGTCATCTGATGCAGCACTGAATCACTCTCCTTGGTCAAATAGCTCTTACACCGCCTGGAGGTGTGTTGGGTCATTGTCCTGTTGAAAAAAATGTAATATAGCCCTTACACAGCCTGGAGGTGTCCTTTTAAGTAGTGGTTTATTTGCATCAATTCGACTATGAAGGCCTGATTCACACGTTCTCCTCGGAACAGTTGATATTGATGTGTCTGTTACTTGAACTCTGATGCATTTATTTGGGCTGCAATCTGAGGTGCAGTTAACTCATGAACCTATCCTCTGCAGCAGAAGTAACTCTGGGTCTTCCTTTCCTGTGGCGGTCCTCATAAAAGCCAGTTTCATCATAGCGCTTGATCGTTTTTGCGACTTTACTTGAAGAAACTTTCAAAGTTCTTGACATTTTCAGAATTGACTGACCTTCATGTCTTAAAGTAATGATGGACTGTCATTTCTCTTTGTTTATTTGAGCTGTTCTTGCCATAATATGGACATGGTCTTTTACCAAATAGTGCCATCTTCTGTATACCTCCCCTACCTTGTCACAACTGATTGGCTCAAACACATTAAGAAGGAAAGAAATTCCACAAATGAACTTTTAACAAGGCACACCTGTTAATTGAAATGCATTCCAGGTGGCTACTTTGAAGAATCTCAAATATATAAAATATATTTTGATTTGTTGAACACTTTTTTGGTTACTACATAATTCCATATGTGTTATTTTATAGTTTTGATGTCTTCACTATTATTCTACAATGTAGAAATTTGTAAAAATAAAGAAAAACCCTGGAATGAGTAGGTGTCCAAACTTTTGACTGGTACTGTAGATTTTTTTTAAATCAACCCGACACTCAGATTTTTTACCAGCCAAAGTATTTTTTGTGCCATAATGACACAACACACAAAAAAAAGATGAGCATGCTTGGTAATGTTTCTAAAACAATAAATGTAATACTAGTGCAAAGTAATGTGCTCGATTTAATTTGATATTCTGTGACCACAATCCCGTGTAGCTCAGTTGGTAGAGCATGGCATTTGCAAAGCCAGGGTTGTGGGTTTGATTCCCGCGGGGGAACGGTACGAAAAAAAGTATGTAAATGTATGCACTCGCTACTTACTGTAAGTCGCTCTGGATAAGAGTGTCTGCTAAATGACTAAAACATTTATATAAAAAAGTCTTCAGAGACTGCCTCTTTAAGGTTACCTTGGTAAAAGGGCCACTCCTATCTTCATGTGCCTGTGAGAATCTCAGTAGTAGAAGCCGACAAACTGAGATCTCCTTTTGCTAGCTGTGGAAGAAAACTCAAACATTGAAAAGCAACCTAGCTTCTGAACAAAATAATATAAATAGCCAAGAAACACGAGGACAAAGTCTCACTGAAATAGCTTTTAGAGAAAATTAGACCAATGCCTGAGCGCATTGCCTTTAAAAACAAATCTTTCAGCACATTACTCAGTGCTCACAGCCCCCTAGACAGGCGGTGTTGTTGCGCGAGGTGGGATAGCATTAGCGTTAGGATTCCGATTTGCTTTGAGCATTACCAGATATGAAACAAAACGGCAGAAATACTTTGAAAACAGCTACTACAGCATTTATTTAGCTATAAAATCACAACTAGCACTTGTGCTTACTTGACTTGACTATTTTTATGAAATGCTCACACTGTCGAGCCTTGAGTGAACCACCCGCAACGTGGCTGGTGAATTAGACATTCTTACCCGACAATGCCAAAATCTACCCACATTTGGCAGGTGTTTCATTTTAGGCCCTGTCACACACACACACACACGTTTCTTTGACACACCCGAGCCACACGTGACCGCCGCTTATTGGCGGAGACTTATGAACACTCCATCACGCTTAATGTCACGTCTCCTACAGGCCTTTGCGTCAGCCGCGTAGGGAGGAGACATGATGGATTGCAGACACGAGAAGAGTTAAAAAGACAAACAAGCCGCTTACCCCACTGCCCTCTGCAGACGCAATCCTGATCCAAACAATTGCTTTGCGTGTTAGTGTGGAGGGGGTTAGGGGATGGAGACAGCAGGCAAAGGAAGGAGAGTGTCCTATAGGAGAACTCCATTAAAGTTGTTAATCTCGAGAATCCCCAGGTTTTTCATTACAGCCGGATGCTGTGTTGAATTAAACATTAGAGGGAGTCAGGATAACACGGTAGGAATAGCAATGTGTAAGGACGCAGCCCTGCCTTCCCCAACACATCTCTGGGGTTGATGTTGTCGCTAGGGCTCATCTTCACTCAGGTCACACCTTTTCTCTCGCATGCGCGCGCGCACACACACACCGTACACACCTTACATACACTTAATTCCTCACACAGGCTGTGGTATGTATCCCAAAACACTCCCACATGCCTCCCCTGTCCTTCAGCCCTTCAGAAAAGACCCAGAGAGCTTTTGATCTTAGTCATTTATTAGAGAGACAGGCTTAGCAAATGGATCAGAACCCACCAAGCCCTTCTACCACAGCCTCACTCGCAACCAACCTCTATGATGGGCCTGGACACTGCATCCATAGAGCTCGGAAGAGAGGGATGAGAAAAAAGTAGAGTGATGAGAACAAGGAGGGTAGAGCAGAAGAGGTCCTCATCCATAAATCACTCCGTTTTGACCTTTCGTGCTGTCGCAGCTGAAGGGGACCATACAGGGAAAAGGTGTAGCACAGATAGAGAGGAGAAGAGACCGCCGCTTGTTTTCCCTTCCTCGTGCGAGAGAGAGATAAAAGGTGTTGTGTAAACACCAAGACAAAAGACTGCGATGCAGGGGAAATAGCCCATCAATATCATCACTGGTCTCAGGAACATAGCTTTGTTCAGGTATGTTTCTCAAAGCAGCACAGGATAACACCAGTTCTTCTGAACTTTAGTCATCACTTTGTGGGGGTCAGGAATGGTGTTTGTGTGGATGGTGTTTCATCCTGTTGAATGCAGATTCACTGTGAAGCGTTCCAGAGGACATGTTGGTTATCTTATCTCGGACAGTAATCACAGGAGTGATTAAAAAGACATTGGGGAAAAAGGTCTCGTCTTATTATTAATTTGCTAGCTGCCAGGCCACTCGCGGCGGGTTTGAGCGGTGAAGTGTCTTCAGCGTAATGAGATGAGGCCCACTGAAGTGTCACTGACTGCAGAAATCTCCCTGAGGGAGGTGGAGCGCCCATTAACCAGTCCCAGGAGAAATGACTCACACACATGTGCAGTATAACCCACAGTCGTGTGTCTATATGAGACCTGTTCGTCATGCATAGGTCCATGGTGCCACAGTGTCTCACCAGGGCAGGTAGGTCCATGGACCCCGACCCAGAAACCCCTCATCTCTCCTGACCCTTCCATGATGGGTGGTTGTCTCCTTCCAGCAGTCACTCATTTTAATAGACATAAATAAGGGTCTCTGTCTTTTAATCACAAATATGTATGTGCTAATAGGTATTTTCTGTCTCTATTTCTCACATTTCTGTGTTCACAGTGACCCTCAGCTGTAGTAAAAAGAAGAGTAACCCCCAGGAGGCAATGCAGATGTTGTCCTCCACTCGTCTCAGCCTGAGAAGCCTGGCCACCAAAGCCAAGGTACAGTACACTTGGTCTTCATGCCAGCACCCCACCACCACATACAGATGTATCGGACTGCTCACATCAATCCTGAACTACTTCACCGACCTCACGTTTTTTGCGATAACGTTTAACCAAATGTAGTAATTTAATTTCTTTACACTGATTTTCCTCAGCAACTGCATACAGATGTTGCTTCTGGGGAGATCCATGGCGACCTGATTGATCAAGTCAAAGAGCTGGAACAGCTTATCACGGAGCTGCAGGACCAGAGTGGCCAGCTGCGCAGCGAATCAGCATGAATGCCTCACTATAGACACACCTCTAAGGACCTCCTACAGTAAACTTGTCCCAGAGCAGACATGGCTCCTAGGGACACTGTCAGGTGACCTGCACCCCTCACCCTGGTCCTTACCAAGAGTACTTTAGACGCTTTTACAGGGAAGAAGAGATGCGACTAACTGTAAAGGACTGTGATACACTCGTATGTACTAAGTGTAATTTGGTATAATTCCCCCCTTGAGGCGTGTGGTGTAAAGCATGGTTAAGGAATGCTAGCTCAACCCCGCAGGTCATCAAAAAGACACCTTCTCTGCGGAAACTATAGAAATCAGGAAATGTATACATTCATAAATTGTACAAAGATGAAGCCTTATGATCATAGAACCAAGCTTGCCTTGTGAGAATGTATTAGTCATAACCCCCCCCCCCCCCCCAAAGCTGGACTCCCACAGGCGCAGTGAGAGCTCTGCAGATGAGAAATGTAAGAATGTGAAGTAGGACAGGAAAGTGTGGACCTTCATCACCGGGGAAGCACTCGGCCATGAAAGTATCACCTCGCCTCACTCACACAGGACAGACACCATGGAGGCAGCCCCCGCACAGTACAGCTATCTCATCATCATCATGCCTCGGGCCCCGGGGGCTACAGACAGATCCTACCATCTTCTCCTCATGGATTTTCTCCCAAATAAAAATGACCTTGACATTGCCTTTGTTTTATCATACTTGTTGTTTTATTGCTATCGTAGAAATGTTTTTCTTTACCTGTGCCTCTTTGTCATGGACTGTGTCTCTGCCTTGCATTGTAGGAAAGGCCTACAGTGTAGGTGACTTAGGGAGGAAATTACTTTTATACGAGTATATATGGACATGTGTTATAGACTGAGTACACCAAATATGAGGAACACCTTCCTAATATTGAGTTGTACTTCCACCTTTTGCCCTCAGAACAGCCTCAATTCGTCGGGGCATGGACTCTACAAGGTGTTGAAAGCATTCCACATGGATGCTGGCCCATGTTGACTCCAATGCTTCCCACAGATGTCCTTTAGGTGGTGGCCCATTCTTGATACACACAGGACATTTTTTAGCGTGAAAAACCCAGCAGCGTTACAATTCTTGATACAAACCAGTGCGCCTGGCACCTACTACCATACATCGTTCCAATGCACTTACATTTTTTGTCTTACCCATTTACCTTCTGAATGGCACAAATACACAATCCATGTCTCAATTGTTTCAAGGCTTAAAATTCCTTCTTTAACCTGTCTCCTCCCCTTCATCTACACTGATTTGAAATGGATTTATCAAGTGACGTCAATAAGAGATCATAGCTTTCACCTGGTCAGGCTATGTCATGGGAAGAGCAGGTGTACTTAATGTTTTGTATACTCCGTGTATGTCATAGCTGTAGTTCTTTCATGAAATTTGATTTGATGTTATTGACTCCCTGTCAAAATAAAGGTCATATGTTATAAAAATGGCACATTTATTTTTTCAATCTGGTGACAATCTATGGATTGGGAAGGAAGTGTGCATCACCCATAAGAATAATGTATCAATACATTCCATATATTCAACAGGTCTTGATTACACAATTTGTTTGCATACCAAACCACTCGATCATAACCAGATTTCTGTCCCAGAATGTCAGTCATTTAATACAAATGTGAAATAATGGTCATTATCATTTACTATCATATATCCAGCAGACACAGGGAGAATATAGTTATATCTGCCTACTAATTGTCAAACATAACACTGATTTGCTGCCATGACGTCATACATTTGGAGAGGCCTCCCTTTGAAGCAGGGAAACAGGGTGCTTGTTCAGCCTCCTGTTTCTTCTCAACATTCCGGATGTTTCTTAGTGACAACTTGACAACACCCTCATAAAGTACCAACTGCAGCTGAAATACGATGGTCAGGTCATTGCCTACGAGCAACACCAAAATGGCATCACGTTTCATGATATTCATTGTGGTATGAATGAATTAGGAATCAATCATCAGGATGTCCATGAGCAAGGACTCTATTACAAAATAAGATTTATCAGAACATTTATCAGAAGAGTAACATTCTGTATAGAAATGTGACCTGAAAGCTCATTGACTGAAATATTTTACATACAACTTGTGCATGTCTGTTGATCCCTCCCTTCCAACAGACTTGCTATGACTTAAATGTTTTCCAGGAGCATTTTGAGACTTCATTTCAGACTCTGACTCTGTTTGCTGGGCACATGTACAGTTATGGCACATGAGATTTACCTAGATTTAATCAGTGACTGGAGGATTGCATTTCTGCCCAGCTACATTACATGACCAAAAGTATGTGGACGCCTGCTCGTCGAACATCTCATTCCAAAATCATGGGCATTAATAGGGAGTTGGTCCTTCTGCTGCTATAACAGCCTCCACTCTTCTGGGAAGGCTTTCCACTAGATGTTGGAACATTGCTGCGGGAAATTGCTTTCATTCAGCCATGAGAATTAGAGAGGTCGAGCGCTGATGTTGGGCGATTAGGCCTGGCTCGCAGTCGGCGTTCCATTCATCCTAAAGGTGTTCGATGGGATTGAGGTCAGGGCTCAAGTTCTACACCGATCTCGACAAACGATCGAGGTTCTGTTTGGACCTCACTTTGTGCACGGGGGCATCGTCATACTGAAACAAGAAAGGGCCTTCTCCAAACTGTTGCCACAAAGTTGGAAGCACAGAATTGTCTAGAATGTCATTGTGTGCTGTAGCGTTAAGATTTCATTTCACTGGAGCTAAGGGGCCTAGCCCGAACCATGAAAAACAGCCCCAGACCATTCCTCCTCCACCAAGCTTTAAAGTTGGCACTATGCAATCGGGCAGGTAGTGTTCTCGTGGTATCCGCCACACCCAGATTAGTCCGTCAGACCTCCAGATGGTGAAGCGTGATTCAGCACTCCAGAGAACGAGTTTCCAATGCTCAAGAGTCCAATGGCGCCAAGCTTTACACCACTCCAGCCAAAGCTTGGCATTGTGCATGGGGATCTTAGGCTTGTGTGCGGCTGCTCGGCCATGGAAACCCAAAACGGAGTTTGTATGGCTGATTGCTCAATGTTATGCACCTGTCAGCAACGGGTGTGGCTGAAAATAGCCGAATCCACTCATTTGAAAGGGGTGTCAACTTACTTTTGTGTATATGTAGTGTATTTCATGAATGCATCATTGGTGATGACACGTGCTTCTCCCTGTCTTTCTCCACAGATCTGTCCCCTTCTCTGAGGATGCTGCTCCACAGACACTGGGTTCTGGTTACCATTACCTCGTGTGTGAAATTCAGAGCAACATTTCCCAAACCGCTCCTTTCCGCTCCCTCATTCTGGAGGGCTTTCTTTTTTTCATCTATGTATGACACCACTGTATCCAGTATCCCCCAGAAGAGGTTGGTAGCACCTTAATTGAGGAGGACGGGCTCGTGGTAATGGCTGGAGCGGAATAAGTTGAATGGTATTTGATGTTTGATGCCAATCCATTTGCTCTGTTACGGACATTATTATGAGCCGTCCTCCCCACAGCAGCCTTCTGTGGTATCCACCCACTTCAAACCTTGAGTGCCGGGACATAGAGGTTTTAAGACAATTAGATAGATATCCCTCACTCGAGAACCAACGTCATAAGACTTCGTGGTACTGTGTATGTTTTCCAAAGCGCACACAATGACTCAATGGGGCTCATTTTCATCTGGGTGTAGGCCCTTAAAACCACTCTGTGTGCTCCATAGTGCATGTCTTCAATGAACTCACTCCAGTACTGGAATATCCCCTGCAATCTTCAAAGAAATAATGAGGAAATGTTGAAGAATTTACACAGGGTTTGCTGGTAACCCTGCTGTGTAAGAGGACAGGAACTAGAGATAACCGTGGGAAATTAGAAGCCACCAGGAATGGCCCCAGCGCAACTGTTGACAAGTAACTCATGTGGGTTGTTGGATGAATAATGGTGCACACTTGGCTTTATAAATATTTGGCTATAGTTTATGACGCATGGTAGTTCCTTTATGATTTATGCAGGACTTTATGGGTCAGAAGTAACAATAAGATGGAGGACTATGACAGCATATAGCCTACATACATATATATATGTATGTTATTTATAAATATGAATTAAGAACTGTTACATGAATTAGTTGTACACATTACACTTGGCTTATTGGGTGTGTTATTTTATAAATGGACATTATTATAAGCATGTTGCTATACTCTTATCACTCATTAACTTGCTGTACAACCTGGGTTATGCCTGCTGTCACTTTGGGGAGCGCGCTCTTGCCGACAGCAAGTAGAAAGTACATGCGTCTTGAGGAATGGATTTCCTTTAGATCTTTGGGGACTAGGAATTTTTTACAGTCTATGCTAGGAGCCCTACGCACTCCCAACTTTTTTTTTTAGGGTTCAGCCTCACAAGTGTGTTCCAATAAACGTCCCACTGCTGACGTCATGTCTGCTGGAGATTGGCTGTTCAGTTCTGACACTAACTCCTTTACACAGTGAAACTTTTTAAAGAGTTTTCAATCTCATCTGCAGGGTAAAATATTGCACAGACATAGCCATAGCAGCCGTAACATCTGCTGTCCAGCTCCCCCCTACCCTGCACAGGGATAAAGGAGTGTTTTAGATCCATGATCACATTTTTACATTTATTATTTACTATTTTATTTTTCACTTTTTAAAGTTAAGCCTACGTTTTTAGTTATCGTTTTTAAATTCGGGTTGCAAGGCGAAGCATAGACGAATATGTTCAGGGATATAGAACTGTTTTACTTGCGTTAAAGTCAGAGGAGTTTTTATTTTCCAGATTCAGACTGCGCAGAAGAAACATCCGACCTTCAAGGAATTTGTTATAAAGTTTTCAGAAAGTATTCTGTCTTTACGCGGATACTGACTGGATATGGCTTGGATCAGATGGGACCTCTTGTTTTCTATAGGTTTATTCATGTCACCAGCATTTGTGTCCACGGATCAGAGTGGCTTTAGGAGATACTACGTGTTGCAGCCAGGTCCGAGCGGGACGGACAGAGTACATGTGAGTTCCATTTCTTCGCGCTCCAGCGCCACTGGACAGCCCCATGCCTACAATGTGGAGCTCACGGCCAGTTATGGTAGCCAGGTCCGAACCCGTAGGATGGGTAACCAAGCGAACCCGATCCCGCTTCGTCAGGATACACAGTTTACTCAGCAAGTCATTCGGCAGACCAGCCACAACGTTCACCAAAGTCACCAAATGAAAATTTCAGGGTAAGTTAACCAGTGGGTGTCTGAAAATAGTTCCTGTTACAGAAGAGTTCATCTGTCTGTCTATAGGCTACTTATCCTCTTGGATATCAAGCTGGTCTGGTATACAGATGTATTGCCTATGTTGGGTCAACGTACTACTACTGTAGTCATGCACCTGGTAAAGGAACTCGCTTTTAGTCTGGCCAATGTATTCACTATAATAATTCACATGAACATACAGTATGATGGTTGTTAAATAAATAGTCTGCAAGACCATCTTAAATGATACAGTGCATTTGTTTCTGGTAGCTTTTTGATATTTCTGACAAATCAAAACACGTGCAATAATGTAGGCTCCTTGTTTGAGACATTTAACCTAATTCATTTCAAGTTCGATGTATCACTTCTGAACTTTGTTTTTTTACCACTTTCAAGCTGATACGAAATAAGGAAATGTATTAACATCCACTCAAAAGAGACAGAAAGAAAAACAGCTAATTTAAAGTACTGTTCTTAAATAATAAAATATGCTCAAAGGAAACTAAGTAGTCAAGCGAAATGGCCCAGATCCTGTTGTATTCAGGAGCAAGACCAGAATTTGCAGGGCCCCAAGTCGCAGCACTCTCAGATGTATGATTAGTGGGGACATTCCCACAGTCTCAGCACCAGGCTAGGGACTCCCAGCTTCACCTCCAATAAAAGGAAACCCCTAAAAACAGATCTGGCCCAGTTTTACTTGTTCATCTCAGGCTGGGCGGCACAGGTGGGTCACTAGGCCAACCAGCAGGTGAGTTTTAGACAAAATGAGTTTGTCTTGTGTGTGTGACAATGCTCGATCTCTGTCTCTGGGTGTTGTTGCAGGGTGAATGTCTGTGGAGGGCAGTGCTGTCACGGATGGAGTAAGGCCTCTGGATCGCAGCGGTGCACCAAGCGTGAGTATCCACTACCACAGCCGAGCCGCTGCCGCAGGCGGGCCAAAAAGTTGCAGTGGTTCAAAATGTTCTTCCAAATTCTTGATGACAGTCTTGGATTCACTGTATATTGTACATGGCACCTCATAACTTCTTCCTTTGGAAAATGTACACAATCGTCTTTACTCCCGTTGTTCATCAAGATCTGTGCCAGAATACCAGCATCATACTGAATATATATATAATCCATCCAGTATACTTACGTCCACTACTCTACTTGGAAACTCACCCAAGCATACATACATACATACATACATACAGTGGGGAGAACAAGTATTTGATACACTGACAATTTTGCAGGTTTTCCTACTTACAAAGCATGTAGAGGTCTGTAATTTTTATCATAGGTACACTTCAACTGTGAGAGGCGGAATCTTAAACAAAAATCCAGAAAATCACATTGTATGATTTTTAAGTAATTAATTTGCATTTTATTGCATGACATAAGTATTTGATACATCCGAAAAGCAGAACTTAATATTTGGTACAGAAGCCTTTGTTTGCAATTACAGAGATCATACGTTTCCTGTAGTTCTTGACCAGGTTTGCACACACTGCAGCAGGGATTTTGGCCCACTCCTCCATACAGACCTTCTCCAGATCCTTCAGGTTTCGGGGCTGTCGCTGGGCAATACGGACTTTCAGCTCCCTCCAAAGATTTTCTATTGGGTTCAGGTCTGGAGACTGGCTAGGCCACTCCAGGACCTTGAGATACTTCTTACGGAGCCACTCCTTAGTTGCCCTGGCTGTGTGTTTCGGGTTGTTGTCATGCTGGAAGACCCAGCCACGACCCATCTTCAATGCTTTTACTGAGGGAAGGAGGTTGTTGGCCAAGATCTCGCGATACATGGCCCCATCCATCCTCCCCTCAATACGGTGCAGTCGTCCTGTCCCCTTTGCAGAAAAGCATCCCCAAAGAATGATGTTTCCACCTCCATGCTTCACGGTTGGGATGGTGTTCTTGGGGTTGTACTCATACTTCTTCTTCCTCCAAACACGGCGAGTGGAGTTAGACCAAAAAGCTCTATTTTTGTCTCATCAGACCACATGACCTTCTCCCATTCCTCCTCTGGATCATCCAGATGGTCATTGGCAAACTTCAGATAGGCCTGGACATGCACTGGCTTAAGCAGGGGGACCTTGCGTGCGCTGCAGGATTTTAATCCATGACGGCGTAGTGTGTTACTAATGGTTTTCTTTGAGACTGTGGTCCCAGCTCTCTTCAGGTCATTGACCAGGTCCTGCCGTGTAGTTCTGGGCTGATCCCTCACCTTCCTCATGATCATTGATGCCCCACGAGGTGAAATCTTGCATGGAGCCCCAGACCGAGGGTGATTGACCGTCATCTTGAACTTCTTCCATTTTCTAATAATTGCGCCAACAGTTGTTTCCTTCTCACCAAGCTGCTTGCCTATTGTCCTGTAGCCCATCCCAGCCTTGTGCAGGTCTACAATTTTATCCCTGATGTCCTTACACAGCTCTCTGGTCTTGGCCATTGTGGAGAGGTTGGAATCTGTTTGATTGTGTGTGGTAAGGTGTCTTTTATACAGGTAACGAGTTCAAACAGGTGCAGTTAATACAGGTAATGAGTGGAGAACAGGAGGGCTTCTTAAAGAAAAACTAACAGGTCTGTGGAGCCGGAATTCTTACTGGTTGGTAGGTGATCAAATACTTATGTCATGCAATAAAATGCAAATTAATTATTTAAAAATCATACAATATGATTTTCTGGATTTTTGTTTTAGATTCCGTCTCTCACAGTTGAAGTGTACCTATGATAAAAATTACAGACCTCTACATGCTTTGTAAGTAGGAAAACCTGCAAAATCGGCAGTGTATCAAATACTTGTTCTCCCCACTGTACATACATACATACATACATACATACATACATACATACATACATACATACATGTTTTGAAGGTGCCTTTAGATGATTAGCAGTGACAGATTGGAGAACAGCACCTTTCTATGCTACTCTCTATAAATAACTGGCATTGCTGACAGTGACTCTGCCCACCTGGGAACAAAGACAGGACCTACAGTGTGTTAGGGCCCGTGTTGCAGAGTCATGAGAACACTGTTATTGCATAGGAGTAGGCGCACAGGGTCGGCCCGAAAGAGAAACAGGTTTGGAGTGTTTTATACCTCTTGGCTCGGCCCCATCATCTGGATCTCTTTCCTATTCCACCGTGAGGCTTTGCCAGCTGGTTATATAAGAGACAGACGGTCTCTCAGCGCCGAGTCTGGTGGACCTCCTGGGGAAACCAGGGCTTACGTTTTAGTCTAGGACCCCTGATTCATATGTTTTATAGGCCCAGCGTGCCTGCACTACTCTGGTCTGCTCCCACTTAAGACTGCGCTCCACTTAGTAGACTGGCATGGTCTCCTTGGCATGGTCTGAGGCAGCAGAGGTTGGGTGGGGGAGTGGGTGCAGGCATGCAATCCACCGTGGGGGAATGCTACTGTTTACATGGGAATGGGAAACGCTGTGCAAGGTCTCTGGAAGAGAACCAATAGTGGACATTCCTACAGTACCCATGGCTTTAATTGGTCCTTTTGATGTCAGGATCAGAGTCCAGAATGCCCTACTGTAGCCAGATGCTGGAATCGGGGTGGACAGGATGGAGTAAGATGAAATGTTACAGGGACTTTCAACGACTGCTTTATTACAAATCTACGAAGATCTTTGTGCCACTAGATTTATTTTACTGTACAGTTGCTCTTTCTGGGAAAATGGCTTTATGTTCTTATTTTCCCAGCTTATCCTCAGGTCATCTGGTGTTCACCGCTCAGTTCTAGGATTTTTCACTGGCCGTGATATTCATATTTACAGTAGTATAGCACCAGGGAAGCACTGTGAGGAGAAGTTCCATTCATCTATAGCAATGAATTGCTTTAGACAACCCTAATAAATATGATGAATAATGCAACTATGATTGATGAATTAGTGTAACTGACCAATGCATATGCTTGGCTTTTCTTCCTTATTTTCATTGTGCTTGTTTTTTCCTACATGGAAAAATATTATAATAACTCACTCCTGGGCTATAGTCAGGCATATCTTTTATGGATCGCTCTCTATAGCTTTTGCTCAATTAGTTTTTCAGGATCAGCTCTTTTCTCTACCTACCTTGTCACTGAAGGTAGACTAGGTTGTAAATCCACCCCCTAAATGTTTAATGGGGTTTGATTTCCAGGACACCCCAGCCCCTCCACCCACTATCCTCGTCGAAAATGCTAACAAAAGGGTTCCTTAATAGATATTAATTTTGTTTGTTCTGGCAACGCCTTACACGTGGCCTGCTAGCATGCTGCATAAAGTGCTCTTTCAGGTTGGCAGTCACGCCAACAACCTCCCACCAAGGCAAGCCCAGTTTTTAATTTTGCAGGTAGCTAGTAGAAGCTGTAAAAATCTTACCATACATTACCACTAGGATATTTAATCCATGATATTTTTCATGCTAAGCCACCCACAATACGTACTCAAGAATGTATGTGCATTTAAGAGTGAGTGTAGCTCATTTTAAAACGTTCCTTAAACAATGACACAGAGAGCTGAAAACCTGGCCTATTTAATACCAAGCAAATCGACCAAGCGTGTTTAATCAGGAAGCTGTTATTGCCATTCTTTATTACATGACATCATGCTGTAACCATGACACTAATGTTGATAATATGTTATATATGTTTTGCACCTTAGATGAGATTGTTTATTTATTTGTTTGTCTTAATGGCATCCAGACAGTTTCAAGCATGTGATGCAGATGTTACAAACACCTCTCTGTCCTCTTAATGGACTGTAATCTAATAGAGATGATGAGCAAACATCCCAAGGATGTATTCAGTCTATTCCTGACGCAAAGAAGGTAGTCTAACGATATGTGATTATTGAATTGCAGAGCGGAATAGCACTCTGTTTTTTTCTGCTAGATTCAAGACTATCCGCAACAGAAAATAGCTTGTAGTATTAATAGGCCTTTGATATAATAACAAATGCCACTTAACATTCACTTTTATACAAAGTGACTGACAGTACAGTGAGTGCATTCATATGTGATCCCTGTGGGTATTCAATACACGACCTTGGCATTGCCAGCTCTTACCAACTCTGAGCTGTGTATTAACACTCGGGAGCAGTCATTTCCTGTACCTATTCTACCTACACTAACTGCAGAACTGTAGTGTTCCTCTTTAAAATTACAGCTGTCCTTAACAGCACACAATATGCCCTCATAACCATATTGCCGCAAGTTCAATTCAAGAGAATAGAAAGACAGGTGTGGAAATGAAAGATAAAGATTGTTAGACTTTTTTGTTGTCTGAGAGAGACCTGTGTTAGATGGTCTTCCAGATCCCTTTGTGGTTCAGGCATCAGCATCTCCATCAGGCTCAATCCCTGCGCTTCCACTGGAGTCTGGCGGGGCTATGTACAATGTGGAGCCGCATGGTAATCGAACGCTTTGAAAAGCTGCCCAGACCATTTCTCCCTTACCTGAGTGCAACCCAAAAGTAAGCAGACCGGGCCAGACAAAACAGAACATGAAAATATTTCACTTCTGCGTAGCTGCACGGCACAGCTGAGGAGCAGTCTTAATTTTTCATGAAGGATCGCTCAAGAAGAGGCTACTTGAAACTCCCCCAAAGTTAAGAGAATGTGACAGGTTCAACCATTTTATATATTTAAATGCCCAATGCAGCCGTTTTTATATAAATTGTTACCTTACTAACAGATTTCCATAAAAATGGGCAAAAGTAGCTTTTTAGCAACACGTTTTTTTCCTCAAGCAATAATTTTGCTAGGACTGTCTGGGAGTGGTCTTAGTGGGGAGGGAAAACTGAAAACGAACTGTTATTGGCAGAGAGGTTTGGAACACTTTTTGTTATTGGTCTATCAACCAATTTACCGCATGGTCACCATCCAAATCCAAAACTTCCGCCCATGCAGCCTGTTGATTAGAAGTTCCTGTGCAGATTGTATTTTCAACCAGCAACTATCAGGAAATAAAACATAAAATTCACACTTTTACAGTGTTAATTTAATCCGCTGTTGTACAATATGATGTAAAAAAACACATTTTTACTGCAATGGGACTTTAAGTTCTCTCATGCTTTGCCTTGCGTGTCCCTAAAATACAGCGGGGGATGTTGAAAGCAAATGATGCAGCCAGATACTGTAGTGATGTGGATGGGATGGACTAACAAAGGTGTTTTTGTGCTCTTGCTCCTCATCCTTAGTTGAGGGTAATTTAAAGATGCTGTAGCGCTCACAGGGCTAGTCCAATCTATAGGAGAAATAGAACTAGAGCCAGTTGGAAGAGGCAGAGAAACTCTTTTGAAAATGAACAAGGAAAAGCTAAAGACTTTACTGTAAAATGAATATTTAAAACGCTCCTGTAATCCAGGTAATCCCACCATTATATCTGATATTTAATGTTCTCAGAACAACTTGATGGAATATATTCTCCATCTGAATACTCGTACTTTGTGTCTTTGTCTCTGTTGCGTTACTGGGACTCCCCTTTGCAGACCTCATAACCAGGCTTTATTTTCCTGATTACTTGACGTTTCCTTTGTGGATTTCTTTGGTTACTCAGGGCCGTCAGGTATGTGTTTAGTCTCTGGGTCTCCTCTCTACGCATGCATACCATACATTTCTCTGCGATCGCAGCCGCCTGCCAACACCAGGCGAGCACGACTAGGACGTTTCTTTTGCCAAGCCAGAGAGCTAAAGGGAGGCAATGAAAAAGAGGGGGGAGGGGGAAGAAGAGCATAATAAATCAGGGAAATCAGTCCATTCTTAGACAATGGAAATGTGTGACGAGAGAGATGGAGGAAATAGAGCGGTGTTCATCTCAACCCAGCACCTGGTGATTTATGATTAGTCTGCTGATTGAGGGGAACGTCTGTGGCTGCTGTCATTGTACAGTGCCCATCCAGACGCCCTGGATCTGGAGCAGCAGTTAAGTGGGGTGAGGACCAAGTATGGGCACAGTACCATGGCAACAGGAATGTCTTAATCGACTTGGCTCTTCAATGTCTGACACTTGGCTGGAAGTTTACAATGCTGCTGCTTATTCAATGGACAGCAACAGAATTAAATGTGGTCTTGTGTTAACTCCAGCGATAAACACAATGATTAGCTCTAATTGATAGAAATGGCCATTGAGGCCCAGACTGCTTGAGTCAGCAATGTAGGGGCTCTGTCTCTGTCCTACATATTGTACAGGAGGTGGGCAGACAGACACCGTTTATATTGAGTAGAAAGAAGCATGAGTGAGGAAAAAGACATCAGACAAAAAGTAATATTTTCTTTCTTGTCAAACAGTATTCACACAACTGCAACACTATTTCAGACCCAATTGAACTGTGTGTGTGAGGAAAGAATCGGGTAATAAAAACCTTGGGATTGGTGTGGACAGGCTGTAGGATGGCTGGTTATTCAACTAATGGTACATCCCCTAACACCTGCACTAGAACATTATTTCCTGAGAGAGGGAGTATCCCCCCCCCCCAAACACAGACACATACATGTTTGTATTCCGTGACCTTTGCAGACTCCAGCAACGCTCCCTATGAGTCAGCCGAGTTGTAGTTTCATCAAAGTGTAATGTCACTTTGAATGATTTATTTCCCCTCCCCAGCTAACACTTAAGTCGGCATCACTTATACCGTGCCCTTGTCACAGAACAGCGTTCTGTGTAGCCCTACCTCTGCCTGAGAGGAACTATTCACAAACAGATGGCAGCCTTACTCAGGTCCCGCAAAGGTACATCGGTGAAAAAAGAAAACAATTTACCTTACTCGGAAATGAAAGCAAAAAAAGGCGCCCCAGAATGGAAAATGATAGTGTGGGCTATGTAGAAACCAAAACGTAACTCAGCAGGAGTGATGTCATCTTTGATGTAATCGCCCCCTGATGCTTGTTGCACAGCATGCGTTCATTAGGTCTCATGTCTCTGACTAGCTCAGTGGGGGGGAGAACCAGTGGTGAACCAGTTGTAGATGCCCATCGAGAGAGAGGGATTTTTTTTTTCAAGCCCTTGGGTGGTGCATGACTTGTAGTTTGCTCTCACTCTCATTGATCACTTTCACAAATCAAAAGGAGCTAATGAGGAGTGTGGTGGAGGAACACCCCCCTCAGGGACCCTGTGGGGCTCGGGAGAGAGAGACCCCTCACTTAGCCTTTTCCTCTCACACTTCACACACGTGTAGCCCACTGGAATTTTGGTTCAGCTGAAAGCAAGTGTGTGTGTGTGTGTGTGTGTGGTTGAAAAATGCTTTGTAATTGAAAAATGTCCTCCCCAGTCCTGTGCCTTTTAGAGAAAAGAGCCCAATGTAATTACAGGTGACCTGCAAGTATCCTGTATCTAATTCAAAGAAAACCCCAAATACATACACACACACAGACACACAGACACACAGACAGACACACAGACACACACACAGACAGACACACAGACACACACACAGACAGACAGACAGACAGACAGACAGACAGACAGACAGACAGACCCACCCACCCACCCACCCACCCACCCACCGACCGACCCACCCTCTCTCTGATGCCCCAAACCACCGCATGTCATTGCACCAGGGACTCCAGTCATTGATTGCAGGGCCTCTGCTTGAGTAAAGCACCA
This sequence comes from Salvelinus alpinus, assembly GCF_045679555.1. Lineage (NCBI taxonomy): Eukaryota > Metazoa > Chordata > Actinopteri > Salmoniformes > Salmonidae > Salvelinus > Salvelinus alpinus. The sequence goes on from NC_092117.1 coordinate 14,564,686, forward strand.
CCAAACTCTCAGCTTTGGGATGGGTGGGGATATATTCACTGTGTGGGGAACCATGGAGTTGGTATTTACATTGGCTGCTAATAATGACAGAGAGAAAGGCATGGGAACACTTTTCTCTGACTATGATTGTTAGGCATTCAGATTCTGTCTGTTTTTTATTCCTGTCCCTTTTTTATGCAGGACAGAAAGCTTATTATGAATGCTCAGTACTGTATTTGTTAACCAGGAAAAAAACATGTTTGGTAATGCATTAATTCATGATACTTTTTTCCTAATTTGTACATTACTTCTGGTTTGAGTAATGACTCTATGGCACCTAAATGAATCCCTCTGAGTTTCCTCAATAAATGTCTGAAAATACACTGAGTGTACAAAACATTAGCTCTTTCCATGACATAGACTGACCAGGTGGAAGCTATGATCCCGTATTGATGTCACTTTATCAGTGTAGATGAAGGGGAGGAGACAGGTTAGATAAGGATTTTTAAGCCTTGAGACATGGATTGTGTATGTGTGCCATTCAGAGGGTGAATGGGCAAGACAAAATATTTAAGTGCCTTTGAGTGGGGTATGGTAGTAGGTACCAGGCACACCGGTTTGAGTGTGTAAAGAACTGCAACGCTGCTGAGTTTTTCACGCTCAACAGTTTCCTGTGTATATTAAGGATGGTCCACCACCCAAAGGATATCCAGCCAACTTGTTACAACTGTGGGACGTATTGGAGTCAACATGGGCCAGCATCCCTGTGGAACACTTTCGACACTGTGTATGGTCCATGCCCTGACGGATTGAGACTTCTGAGGGCAAAAGAGGTTGCAAGTCAATATTAGGAAGGTGTTCCTAATGTTTTTTACACACAGTGTAGCTGCCAAAGTGCTCCCTGAGACAACGTCATAGAGGTGGCATTTAACATGGGATATGTCTGCTTCTGGAGTGTGCGCCCGTGTGAAAAGGTACACATTGTCGTCTTACTCTCTCTGTCTTTCTCTTTTCCCCCTATGTTTTGTGCTGCAGCCAACTGCCTGCCCCAGTGCCAGAATGGAGGAATGTGTCTGAGGCCCCAGCTCTGTGTCTGCAAGCCGGGCTTCAATGGCAAGGCATGTGAACAGAGGACCATGCCCACCTCCTCCATCCCAGCGCAGCCAGGGAACGGCCACACCAATGGACACACCAATGGCCGTAGCATAGTGCCCCAGAGGCCCATCCCCCAGCAGGGTTATGCCCCAGTCCCTGTCAGCAACATGGCTCAGATGACCCTGACCGTCAAGCAGTCCCCTCACCATGTCCGGCCCCAGCAGTGAGTATTCTCTCTTCAGCTGCAGCATGTGGTTGACAACCCCCACTGGTGTCCATTTATTGTATATATGAGAATGCTTGAAATGGTTTGGTTAAGCCATCACTCTCTTCCAATCTGTTTTTGTTTCACGCTCCTCACAGTTTATTAGTAGTGGAGTCGAAGTGGTGCATACTGTAAAACAAAGCTTGAGTTGGTCGGAGGGCTCATCTGTAAATAATCATACAGGCACTCTGCTGGTGCCCCACACGGTGTCAGAGAGGACAGCGAGGCCTCAGCCCATTCTCCATAGCAATTAGGGTCATGTGAAAACAACTTTTTCTCTGTGAGAGTTTTCACAGCGCTCTTAAGACTGGACTTCCTGCTACTGGTTTGATTGCGTTATTGTTGTTTATCAACTAAATATAGTTTCGTTATCACCATCCATTAGTGTGATGGGTTGAATCACTTAGAGCATTTTAATATACTGTATTTGAAACGGTGCTAACTCCTGCTGCTGTTGGTTTGTTTTGCCTGTCACTACAGTAGACTGTTGGAAAATGTGCAATCACATTGGACGTGGCGCAAGGCCCTCGTCTTGTCAAGAGTAATCAGAGTGAATGCAGACTTTGAGTCAATCTCTGTTTTCACTCGAATGTGGGGCAATGTGTTGATAGAAATCTCCAAAATTTCCTCACATCGGGTCCAAGAAATGTTGGCACTGGTTGTTTAGTTCTGATATTGATGAATGATATTTAAAATGTTAATGAATCCATTTTATGTGCTGTGTTCTACGTGCGTTCGCTGTAAAACGTCTGAGGTTTTATGCGTTTCTCAGGCGGTGTAATTGCTCCCAGATCTGTGTGCTCAAAAGCTGCTCTCAATTTCCACTGGGGCTTATTTCTCACAGAGAGCTATTCCCCCATCACTCATTAGAGAGAAGGAACATGTCATCTGATATGTTGAGGAAAAAAATCCTCTCAAGGTCAATCATTCATAATCAGATCAGTTAGCTATGCAGGGAAAGAGTAATAAAGGCTTAATTTTATACCATTAAAAAATGTATTTCTACTAAATGTGTCAAATTTCGGTGCAGTTTCAAGAGATTTCAGATAATACTCTGTATTTTTATTTAAACCGAGAGAGAGTGTCCTGTGTGATAAATGGACGACTGGACCAATGGCTGGTTTCAGTGAAGCCTCTGACCCTGTCTACAGATGACACATACCTTCTGATCCCATCAAAGAGAGGGTCGTCAGGACAGTGGAATGGGGCTCTTTTACTGAATGGATTTCATTGGTCAGATCCCCACAGTGATGTAACCCCTATGCTATGGCTAGTATAGGATCTTTGTACCACTGTTTTGTTTGTGTCTGGCGTGTCCGCATTGGTTGGCGGATTGCAAGAGATATCTATGGCACTTAGGGTGTGTAGTATCATGCGGTTGTTGGTTCAGTCAATTAGGCTAAGTATAAGAACCTGCTGTGCTGTGAAGCGTCTCGCCCCATATTTTATCTAAGTGGGGTTGAAGAGGTCTGGACTGGGCTCTGGTAGTACTGGAGTTGATGGTTTACAGGGAGAAGACGAGATTTAGAGCTCAGAAAATTGTGTGTGTGTATATATGCGTGGTGTTCATGCTTGTGTGTTGCCAGCGGCTGCAGGAGTAGAGAACCTGGTCCATTCCAGACAGGAGAACTTTGAGGAACACTACTGGTCATGCCTGAGGGGCCAAGACCTTCTGTGCAGTCAGAGGGAAATGACATGCCGTTTTTACTTCATTCACTCAGGGGAAGTAATAAGACAAAACGAGAAGAGTGAAGCAAAGGTGGGCAGCACAGATGGCTCTATAGACTCCTTTATTCCTAAAGCCGCTGGTTTTAATAAGTAAACGTGACACTGTATCCTATTCATGCCCACATTACAGTAGAACAGGAAGGTTTAAGGATATTCGCTGATATTCATACTGTAAACTGTGATGGCAATTAGGCTCTACATGTATATATCTGCTACTCTAATGGGACCTCTATGGTCAACACTGTTATTCAGTGGTACTGTATGGTGTGTCCATGGAGTGTGCTCTGTTTGAACTCCTGCCCCTGTGGTTCTCAGTTACCTAACCCTTTGACAGGCCTCGGAAAGCATGTCAAGTGCTGGATAGTCTGTGTGAGAATGACATGCCCTATGTTGGAGTGGGTCAAGTAATGACTTTCTCACTGTGTGTCTTTTTCTCCTCTGCCCCCCCCTTTCTCAGAGAAAACCCCTGCAGAGCCATGTGTCATCCGCCCACACCAGCTTTAAGTAACATTCCCCATTTCAAACATGAGTCAAGTCGTGTAATCATATCTGCCATTATTAATCATTTCCTAGTGGTCATACACTAACCCTTACACAAATTCCCCCCCTGTTACTCAGAGGCAACGCTTGTATTGATCTGTTGGAGGGGTTGGGGTGAGGACTGGGTGGATGAGGAATGAATGACCTCAGCACCTGTGGGGAGACTGACTGACTCAGAGGGAGAGGTTTGGACAGATGGCACACTCTTCCTCCTCCCTCTCTTCCTCTCGCTCTCTTGCAGTGTGAGCCACAGACTTGCTGTGAGTGTGTTGATGTTTCCAGGTCCTTTTTACAATGTATGTGTAACGCAGGAATTTCCTTGCGGTGCCAATATGTTCCTAGTTACACCCAGGAAGTTGGCTATTTCTCCTCTCTCTGGTTTTTCATTGTCAGAATGGAAAAGTGGAAACTGTATCCAAGCAGCAGTTGAGTAGAATCCCACTGGAACCAAATTAATCAAATGGGATGAGCTCCAAATTCCAAGTGTACAAGGTGCTGGGTCTTGTTATTGAGTCAATCAAGGAATCAGAGAATCAACTAACCGCAACAGAGCACTGACACATGTGGATATCCTTTTCTGTCTCTCTCTCTCCTTCGCCCTCTCTCTTTCTTTTGCTCTCTCTCTCATCTGACACAGTCAGATAGACTATGAGCACACTCTGTTGAAGTTCATTGGGTTCATTACGGTAGAGCGGAGTGTGCCGGTTCTCGTGGGGAGGACTTGGAATGGTAGCAGGGGCCGGTGGTGGAGTGTGTTAGTGTGGCCAGAGAATTTGAGTGCTGAAGGCCGAGACTGCACAGGTTCACCCCCTGTCAATGATCTGTTTATATAGAAATAAGCAAGATCTTCACTCTGATATTTCAGACTACCAGGCTCTTGTAACCATTCCTTGGATACAGTGAAAAGAAATCGTTTTTTAAAAATATTTAATTACACAGCCGTTGCCAGCACACCCAGTCTTGCCAGATATTTTGTTGAGACTGGAATAAGATCTTATGTTTATAACTTCTCCCTTTCCCTCTCTTCGTCTACCCTGACTTTTCAGCTCTTTCTTGCTGGCATATTTAAAGCTTAGCTGCAGTAGACACCATTGTATTTATTTGACAGAGTAACAACATTTCATGCATGCCGTCCATGGTAGAAATCCTTTAAATCTCAGCCTGAAGCCAGATTCTGATTGGACTGTTCCTTGCTACAAATTGTAAAGCCCCCTTACCCAAATAACCCCAAACATATTATTAGTGTTTGTTGTGTCTGCTCCAGTCACAACAAAGCATTGACCTCCCATTGACCTCACACAGCCCATGTGATAATCCTCTTCCTTTTGTCCCTGTTTTGTAAACCATCCTTGTACTACCCGTGTTTGTTTGATCTGACTATTAAAGCCCTTTGATGTCTACAGCCACCTGTTCAGAATAGAGCTAGCCTCGTAGATTAAGTCAAAGAGATGAGAAGAGCAACAAAGAGTGGATGAGGCTCCTGTGTCACTGAAATGTTAGCTATGCCCATGAGAGAAGACCGGTTTAAATTGCTATACTGTGTTATTGGAAATCTGCCCCCATTCTTCTCAGACCCATCTCCACCCCAGAGCTTCTAATGTAAGCACGTGACCAGCTGGTTTCTGTCTTCCAAGCAGCAGGCTATAGTGTCAGAGAACACATCTGTCCATTCTTTTTCTCTCTACCTCTGCTGCTGATGGTGGAATTGCAGTGGCTGGGAAGAATAGTCTACTGTGGGGCACTCTTACTACAACAGAGGGCTTCTGTTTCAGTGTTGTGGTTGGAGGACCACACTCATACCTTTGTGGCTGGTCAGAGCCTCCTGAGAGGGAGCCTCTTAAGAAGGTAGCTTTGCTGTGAGTCGGCGAGTATTTAGAGTCAGCAGAGCTGGGCAAGGGAGAGACCAGCCCAACCCTGACCTCTCACCTCTCGTCGTTGGGGAGGAGGTAAAGAGATACCCCCTTCTATTCTAGGAATGGGGAGTGATGAGAGTGGTAGGAGTTGAAGTATTTTCACCACTGACGCGCACACGCACTCACATACACATTTACTGTACATAGTATTCACTCACATACACACACATTCACAAGGCACTAACACATACACATCAAACATACTTTCTCTGTCACTCTCATACACAGACATGCACACGTATTCACATACGAAAACAGGATGGCTATTTAAGAAGCGATGCTGGAAAGAGGAGGCTATTTACAAGGCTATCACATTCTGTTTATTTATACTGTGCCAGAGGGCCTGTGGATGGGCTATGATATGAGCTGTGTGCAGAGTGACTGTTCCTCCTGTCTCTCACCTCACCCTGCGGCCCTCTCTCTGTTCCCACGCACTGTGGCCTGGCTAGGGCCCGGTGAGGCCTGGGGTCCCAGCACATGGACTGTCAATCAGACAGGAAGAGCATTGCCCTTTACTTTCAACCTTCAACCCCACATGAATCCTCCACTGAGCTCCCGGACGGAACATCAACAGAAACCTGCTCTCCCTGTGTCCTGGCCCATCCTAGAGGACTGGGCTTCCTCATACATGTCCTGGCTCTCATTAGACTACCAGTATAAATATTCACCCTCAAAGTTCACCCTCTTAGGCAGGGTGAACTTTGGCCTGGTTTCATTTTTTTATTATCATGGGTGGGACTCGGTTTTGACTAGGTGGTACACAGCTTCGACCGGAAGTGTCTTTTTCGTAGCAGGTTAGGAAAATTAGGTTAGGGTTAGCTAAAATTCTCTCCTAACCTGTTACGAAAATTCACTTCCGGCCATAGCTGTACTCCATTTAGTCACAACCATGGGATTCCCCCTCCAGTCCCAGTGGTATGCATTCCCAGTTCCATGTGAAATCGCCCTCTCATAGTCAGCCATTGGGTTGCGGTAGTGGAGTGCTTTCTCCTTCTCCCTAGCCATGGCTTCCTACTTTAAGAGGAAAGAGACTGACCATGTGACAGATTGTTCCCTCCTAGATTTCCCAGTGCATGATTGTTGGAAGCCTGGTAATCTCTCCTGGAGTTCCTTAAACAATGATTATTCTTGGAGAGGCCAGGCCTTCTCTCTGCCCTTTGAAATGTATCAGTCATGCCTTGTAAAGATGAAAATAGCCTCTCATTTAATTTCCCCTCAATTTCAAATGCAGATTAGCTGCTTGTGCCCTGCCAGGTTTCGGTAGTCAAGATTGACGTAAGAGATTATTAGGGGATTTTATAGTCGATTTAAATCTAGACCGAAATGCATTTTTATTTGCATTCCCCCATTTCAAAGAATTTTAAAGAAGTCATTGCTCCCTCAGATATCCACTTTTCCTGATATAAAGTGCTTTCTGGGTATTTTCTCAGTTTGTGTGGAGCCATTGACAATTTAAAAGCTATTTCAGATGACTTACGCAGTGGCAGGTTACTTTCATTTATCATTGAATTGATCTGTTTGTAAAGAGAGAAATTATCATTAGTCATTATTTTGTGCATTGTTAACACCGGATAATCCTCTAGATTCATTTGAACAATCTCTCTGCTATCTCTGAGTACGTTTCCATCCCTGCGATAAACTGCTTATCTTTAATAAAGTCTTACTGCATGATCAGAATTCAGAGCACATGCCCCATGTGACTGCAGGCAAGCTCTGGCAAATACACACTCAGTAGAAGGGCCCACTGTATATTACTGACCTATTTGGAAAGATAAATGATGTGAAATATGCCTCTAACCAGCCCTTGGGCAATCATATCCCGTTTGGAGTTTAAATATTAGACGGGAATTGCCAGTCATTTCCTAAGCTAGCAGCTGGCCAAACAGAGTATACATAGATCTATTCAGATTTACTTGTACTTTTACCTCCACACTTGCCAGAAGAGCCGGCTCAAATAGATTTACTGCCTATTTTCACCACACTTCAACGCAAAGCGATGTGAGGCCCATGCTGGCTAGAGGTCACAATGCATGCAACCTCAAAGTCTCACCGAAGGAAAAAAACTTGAGTCAGTAGAAAAGCTATTTGGATAGCCGCCTATGCCGTCTATTGCGTCTATGCTCCAAACCCCATTTTTGAATTTGACTGCTACAATGAATAATTCCCCCTGTGTGTCTGGGGCTGCTGAGCGATGTTGCAGTCCCTTTATTGTGGTATTTAATGAGGCGTTAAATTCAGACCTCACAGTGAGACATTTCACTGTAGCCCACTTTTTACCTGCTGGCACTGAGCCCAGAGGGATGGGGACTCTCAGTCATTTTATTTTTAAACTGCAGCAGCCCTCTGACGCACGCTTTGGCTGGAACAAAATCACTTAAAAACAATCCAGTCAAAAATGACTCCACCAGAGGTGTACGGACCGTCATTGTTGAACCGTCCTAATCTGGTCACTTTAATAATGGAACACTGGTAACAATGGCAATAATGTTAACTTACTGTTTTACTCATTTCATATGTATATACTGTATTCTAGTCAATACCATCCTATTCCACGATTGCTGTATGTATACTATTCTATCCTACGTATTCTACAGATACGTATAGTAAAAACGACATATTCTATTCACATACTGTCCATAATGTCTATACATCCCACCATATTTATATGGTGTATATATATATACATACATACATACTCACACTCACTCCGGACTCCAACATTGCTCATCCTAATATGTATATATTTCTTAATTCCATTCTTTTACTTTTAGATGTGTGTGTATTGTTACCTATTACCACACTGTTGGGGCTAGGAACACAAGCATTTTGCTACACCCGCAATAACATCTGCTAAATATGTGTATGCGACCAATAATATTTGATTTGATTTAATCAATTTGAGAGTTTACGGTTCACCTGTCTTGACTGACCGTGATTGGTTGTACCTCTGTTTGCCAACACGAGTCACCGGTTGACATGGTGGTGTCCTTATCTTACTCTCTGGGAAGCTGTCATTATGCAAACTGAAAGACATCCTCCAATGATTTTTTTTACTTTTACTGTTGAAAAGCGATATCCCAAGTATAAGCAGTAAAGTACATACACTAAAGGGTAAAAAATATTTTTTTTGCAACCTTTTTTTTTGTTTTTGTTGACACAACTGCAAACTTCAAGGAGTTAGTCTGATGGGAATCTGTGGCAACTTCCCTCCCCCTTGCTTGAGGGACAAAGAGGAGCAACAGAGAACAAAAGAGGAGGGCCACCCCCCTCACTTGCGTTATATAATGACTTGGACCACCTATTGAGATGTTAGGTAAATCAGGTGTTAAATGAGGTGAAGGGATGACTGAAGTGCCACTTAAAGCTCAATAGCAACTCAACAGACTGCAGTTGCCACTACATCGGGGGACAGACAGGGATAGGCAGGAGGGCTACCTCACTGGGGGTGCTGCTGCTTCAGTTTAGAGAATGTGTTCTAAACTTCTTTCGATGCCCTGACCTAATCATCCCTGAACATTAAATGAACAGTGTCCTACCTAATGTCACCTGTTAGCAGGCTATTGTTACTTGATGATGTTCACTTTCAAATTACAATTCCTTTCATGTACACACATTTTGCTGTATGCCAAGAGTCATAGGAATGTTCCTCTTGCAGGTATTTCTGGATCGAAGGGTGTCTGTCGGTGACAATGGCGTCTATTTTCACATTCTCTCCCTCCAGGAAATTCAGACTTCTGAACAGTCCTTCCTTCTCCATGTGTATGCTGTTGCCCACTTCATTGCTCTAGAGGAGAGATGGTTATGAAACTACTACAAAGCTGTATATCTACAGCTTTAGAATATAGATAATAAAATGATTATTTCACCTGAACAAGTCAGAGGCCCAGTACTTTGCCAGTTGTAAAGACCATTGATGTATAGCTTCCATATTTTGCACAGTGACCTATAGTGGTGATATGGTTCACTGAGTTTACTCTACAAGAGCAAATCATAAAGACCTTGTCATACAGTGCCTTCAGAAAGTATTCGATATCACTTGACTTATTCCACATTTTGTGTCACAGTCTAAATTCAAAAATGTATTAAATATTTTTTTCTAACTCATCTACCCATACCACATAATGTTGATGAGATTGACAAATTTATTGAAAATGAAATACAGAAATATCTCATGTATATACTGTAAGTATTCACACCCCTAAGTCAATACTTTGTAGAAACACCTTTGGCAGCAATTACAGCTGTGAGTCTTTCTGGGTAACTCTCTAAGAGCTTTCCACACCTGGATTTTGTAACATTTGTCAATTATTATTTTCAAAATTCATCAAACTTTGTCCAATTGATGGTTGATCATTGCTAAACAACCATTTTCAGGTCTTGCCATAGATTTTTAAGTAGATTTAAGTCAAAACTAGAACTCAGCCACTCAGGAACATTCACTGTCCTCTTGGAAAGCAACTCCAGTGTAGATTTGGCCCTGTGTTTTAGGTTATTGTCCTGCTGAAAGGTGAATTAATCTCCCAGTGTCTGGTGGAAAGCAGACTGAACCACGTTTTCCTCTAGGATTTTGCCTGTGCTAAGCTCCATTCCATTTCTTTTTTATCCGGAAAAACTCCCCAATCCTTAATGAATACAAGCATACCTATTACATGACACAGCCACCCCTATGCTTGAAAATATGGAGAGTGGTAATCAGTAATGTGTTGTATTGGATATGCCCCACATATAACAATTTGTATTCAGGACAAAAAGTGAATTGCTTTGCCACATTTTTTTAAGTATTACTTTAGTGCCTTGTTGCAAACAGGATGCATGTTTTGGAATATTTTTATTCTGTACAGGCTTCCTTCTTTTCAATCTGTTAGTTAGGTTTGTATTGTGGAGTAACTACAATATTGTAGATCCATCCTCAATTTTTCCTATCACAGCCATTACACTTTTAAAGTCACAATTGGCCTCATGGTGAAATCCCTGAGCAGTTTCCTTCCCCTCCGACAACTGAGTTAGGAAGGACGCCTGTGTCTTTGTAGTGACTGGGTGTATTGATACACCATCCAAAGTGTAATTAATAACTCAACGGGATATTACATTTCTGCTTTTTTCTTTTTACCAATCTACCAATATATGCCACCCTTTGCGAGGCATTAGAAAACCTCCCTGGTCTTTGTGGTTGAATCTGTGTTTGAAATTCACTGCTCGACTGAGGGACCTTACAGATAATTGTATGTGTGGGGTACAGAGAAGAGGTAGTCATGAAAAAAACATGTTAAACACTATTATTGCCCACAGAGTGAGTCCATGCAATTTATGTGACTTGTTAGGCACATTTTTACTCCTGAACTTATTTAGGCTTGCCATAACAAACGGGTTGAATACTTATTCACTCAAGACATTTCAGCTTTTCATTTTTTTATTCATTTGTTAAAATTTCAAAAAACGTAATTCCACTTTGATATTATGGGGTATTGTGTGTAGGCAAGTGACAAAACATCTAAATTTAATCCATTTTAAATTCAGGCTGTAACACAAGTAAATGTGGAAAAGGTCAAGGGGTGTGAATACTTTATGAATGCACAGTTTATAGTATTGTGGTACATGTGGTGTCTACCTGGTGTGTCAGCTCACATGTCCCCACCAAGTGTCATAGAAGCTTGCTTTGAAGCCAGCTGAATGAGGGCCCTCTAGTCAGTCTTCAACTACCAATAGATGATAAGATTTAGCAGTTCACTGAGATGGTCGTAGTGTGCAGATAGTCTTCACCTGCAGCGCTGAGAGGAACTGGAAAAAGGCAGGCCATCAGAAACCAATGAAATCTACATTACATAAACACCAAGTTGAATACTGGTAAGTGAGTAAATATATGCCTTATTGAATTTGACAAAGGATCCACCACTGAATGCTGTGGCTGCTGACATGCACAATGACTAAGGTGCCTACGGTGGGTTTATCAAGGCTACAGGTGGGGGAGCACACAGGTCAGGAACGGAATAACTGCAGGAGACCAGAGTTCATAGATGATGTACTTAGAAGCCAAGTGCAAAGGAAACAAAAGCAAATAACTACATGAAGCCAAAGATTTTTTATAAATGTTTTGTGTTAAAGCCTAGCAATTAGGTGCAGGTCTACTACACATGTGATCAGGCATCATGACACTACAGGTAAATGGGGTTAGTCAATCAATCAAGTTTATTTTATATAGCCCTTCGTACATCAGCTAATATCTCGAAGTGCTGTACAGAAACCCAGCCTAAAACCCCAAACAGCAAGCAATGCAGGTGTAGAAGCACGGTGGCTAGGAAAAACTCCCTAGAAAGGCCAAAACCTAGGAAGAAACCTAGAGAGGAACCAGGCTATGAGGGGTGGCCAGTCCTCTTCTGGCTGTGCCGGGTGGAGATTATAACAGAACATGGCCAAGATGTTCAAAATGTTCATAAATGACAAGCATGGTCAAATAATAATCAGGAATAAATGTCAGTTGGCTTTTCATAGCCGATCATTAAGAGTTGAAAACAGCAGGTCTGGGACAGGTAGGGGTTCCATAACCGCAGGCAGAACAGTTGAAACTGGAACAGCAGCAAGGCCAGGTGGACTGGGGACAGCAAGGAGTCATCATGCCCGGTAGTCCTGACGTATGGTCCTAGGGCTCAGGTCCTCCGAGAGAGAGAAAGAAAGAGAGAAGGAGAGAATTAGAGAGAGCCAAGATGTTCAAAATGTTCATAAATGACAAGCATGGTCAAATAATAATCAGGAATAAACGTCAGTTGGCTTTTCATAGCCGATCATTAAGAGTTGAAAACAGCAGGTCTGGGACAGGTAGGGGTTCCATAACCGCAGGCAGAACAGTTGAAACTGGAACAGCAGCAAGGCCAGGGGGACTGGGGACAGCAAGGAGTCATCATGCCCGGTAGTCCTGACGTATGGTCCTAGGGCTCAGGTCCTCCGAGAGAGAGAAAGAAAGAGAGAAGGAGAGAATTAGAGAGAGCATACTTAAATTCACACAGGACACTGGATAAGACAGGAGAAGTACTCCAGATTTAACCAACTGACCCTAGCCCCCCGACACAAACTACTGCAGCATAAATACTAGAGGCTGAGACAGGAGGGGTCAGGAGACACTGTGGCCCCATCCGATGATACCCCCGGCCAGGGCCAAACAGGAAGGATATAACCCCACCCACTTTGCCAAAGCACAGCCCCCGCACCACTAGAGGGATATCTTCAACCACCAACTTACAATCCTGAGACAAGGCCGAGTATAGCCCACAAAGATCTCCACCACAGCACAAATCAAGGGGGGGCGCCAACCCAGACAGGAAGATCACGTCAGTAACTCAACCCACTCAAGTGACGCACCCCTCCTAGGGACGGCATGAAAGAGCACCAGTAAGCCAGTGGCTCAGCCCCTGTAATAGGGTTAGAGGTAGAGAATCCCAGTGGAGAGAGGGGACCGGCCAGGCAGAGACAGCAAGGGCGCTTCGTTGCTCCAGAGCCTTTCCGTTCACCTTCACACTCCTGGGCCAGACTACACTCAATCATATGACCTACTGAAGAGATAAGTCTTCAGTAAAGACTTAAAGGTTGAGACCGAGTCTGCGTCTCTCACATGGGTAGGCAGACCATTCCATAAAAATTGAGATCTATAGGAGAAAGCCCTGCCTCCAGCTGTTTGCTTAGAAATTCTAGGGACAATTAGGAGGCCTGCGTCTTGTGACCGTAGCGTACGTGTAGGTATGTACGGCAGGACCAACTCGGAAAGATAGGTAGGAGCAAGCCCATGTAACGCTTTATAGGTTACATAATATGTAATATGTAATATGATCAAATTTCTTGGTTCTAGTCAGGATTCTAGCAGCCGTATTTAGCACTAACTGAAGTTTATTTAGTGCTTTATCCGGGTAGCCGGAAAGTAGAGCATTGCAGTAGTCTAACCTAGAAGTAACAAATGCATGGATTAATTTTTCTGTATCATTTTTGGACAGAAAATGTCTGATTTTTGCAATGTTACGTAGATGGAAAAAAGCTGTCCTTGAAACAGTCTTGATATGTTCGTCAAAAGAGAGATCAGGGTCAAGAGTAACGCCGAGGTCCTTCACAGTTTTATTTGAGACGACTTTACAACCATCAAGATTACTTGTCAGATTTAACAGAAGATCTCTTTGTTTCTTGGGACCTAGAACAATCATCTCTGTTTTGTCCGAGTTTAAAAGTAGAACGTTTTCAGCCATCCACTTCCTTATGTCTGAAACACAGGCTTCTAGCGAGGGCAATTTTGGGGCTTCACCATGTTTCATTGAAATGTACAGCTGTGTGTCATCCGCATAGCAGTGAAAGTTAACATTATGTTTTCGAATAACATCCCCAAGAGGTAAAATATATAGTGAAAACAATAGTGGTCCTAAAACGGAACCTTGAGGAACACCGAAATTTACAGTTGATTTGTCAGAGGACAAACCATTCACAGAGACAAACTGATATCTTTCCGACAGATAAGATCTAAACCAGGCCAGAACTTGTCCGTGTAGACCAATTTGGGTTTCCAGTCTCTCCAAAAGAATGTGGTGATCGATGGTGTCAAAGGCAGCACTAAGGTCTAGTAGCACGAGGACAGATGCAGAGCCTCGGTCTGACGCCATTAAAAGGTAATTTACCACCTTCACAAGTGCAGTCTCAGTGCTATGATGGGGTCTAAAACCAGACTGAAGCATTTCGTATACATTGTTTGTCTTCAGGAAGGCAGTGAGTTGCTGCGCAACAGCTTTTTCAATTTTTTTTGAGAGGAATGGAAGATTCGATATAGGCCGATAGTTTTTTATATTTTCCGGGTCAAGGTTTGGCTTTTTCAAGAGAGGCTTTATTACTGCCACTTTTAGTGAGTTTGGTACACATCCGGTGGATAGAGAGACGTTTATTATGTTCAACATAGGAGGGCCAAGCACATGAAGCAGCTCTTTCAGTAGTTTAGTTGGAATAGGATCCAGTATGCAGCTTGAAGGTTTAGAGGCCATGATTATTTTCATCATTGTGTCAAGAGATATAGTACTAAAACACTTAAGTGTCTCTCCCGATCCCAGGCCCTGGCAGAGCTGTGCAGATCCAGGACAGCTAAGCCCTGGAGGAATACGCAGATTTAAAGAGGAGTCCGTAATTTGCTTTCTAATGATCATGATCTTTTCCTCAAAGAAGTTCATGAATTTATTACTGCTGAAGTGAAAGCCATCCTCTCTTGGGGAATGCTGCTTTTTAGTTAGCTTTGCAACAGTATCAAAAAGAGGTTAGTTAGCATAATCTTTTGACAATAGGTCTTGTATCTAGTACATGCCAGACAAACCTTGCAGGTCGTTGTGTGTGTATAGCTAGCTACCTAGCTTGCTAGCCCAATTGCGAGACGATGTTATTATGCATTGTCACTGAAGGATGGTCAGCAATTATGCAGGAAATTTGCAAACGCATACCCTTTATCTTTAATTTTTTTTATTTAACCTTTATTTAACTAGGCAAGTCAGTTAATAACAAATTCTTATTTATAATGATGGCCTACCAAAAGGCAAAAGGCCTCCTGCGGGGAGTCTGGGATTAAAAATAAAATAAAAATATAGGATGAAACACACATCACGACAAGAGCGACAACACAACACTACATAAAGAGAGACCTAAGACAACAACATAGCATGGCAGCATCACATGACACCACAGCATGGTAGCAACACAACATGACAACAACATGGTAGCAACACAACATGGCAGCAGCACAAAATTATTGGGTACAGACAGCAGCACAAAGGGCAAGAAGGTAGAGACAACAATACATCACGCAAAGCAGCCACAACCGTCAGTAAGAGTGTCCATGATTGAGTCTTCGAATGAAGAGATTGAGATGTAACTTTCCAGTTTGAGTGTTTGTTGCAGCTCGTTCCAGTCGCTAGTTGCAGCGAACTGAAAAGACGAGCGACCCAGGGATGTTTGTGCTTTGGGGACCTTTAACAGAATGTGACTGTTAGAATGGGTGTTGTATGTGGAGGATGAGGGCTGCAGTAGATATCTCAGATAAGGGGGAGTAAGCATCAACCAGTGGGTCTTGCGATGAGTAAACAGAAATGACCAGTTTACAGAGGAGCATAGAGTGCAGTGATGTGTCCTATAAGGAGCATTGGTGGCAAATCTGATGGCCGAATGATAAAGAACATCTAGCCGCCCGAGAGCACCCTTACCTGCCGATCTATAAATTATGTCTCCGTAATCTAGCTTGGGTAGGATGGTCATCTGAATCAGGGTTTGTTTGGCAGCTGGTGTGAAAGAGGAGCGATTACGATAGAAGAAACCAAGTCTAGATTTAACTTTAGCCTGCAGCTTTGATATGTGCTGAGAGAAGGACAGTGTACCGTCTAGCCATACTCCCAAGCTCTAAACCTGAGGGTTAGAGGTAGTAATCACACCTGTAGGGAGAGAGGCATTCTTCTTACCAAACCACATGACCTTTGTTTTGGAGGTGTTCAGAAGAAGGTTAAGGGTAGAGAAAGCTTGTTGGACACCAAGAAAGCTTTGTTGTAGAGCGTTTTACCCAAAAAACAGGGAGGGGCCAGCTGAGTATAAGACTATCATCTGCATATAAGTGGATGAGAGAGCTTCCTACTGCCTGAGATATGTTGTTGATGTAAATTGAGAAGAGCGTGGGGCCTAGGATTGAGCCTTGGGGTACACCCTTGCTGACAGGCAATGGCTGAGACAGCAGATGTTCTGACTTTATACACTGCACTCTCTGAGAGATGTAGTCAGCAAACCAGGCCAAAGACCCCTCAGAGACACCAATACTCCTTAGCCGGCCCACAAGAATGGAATGGTCTACCATATCAAAAGCTTTGGCCAAGTCAATAAAAATAGCAGCACAACATTGCTTAGAATCAAGGGCAATGGTGACATCATTGAGGAGCTTTAAGGTTGCAGTGATACATCCATAACCTGAGCAGACACCAGATTGCATACCAGAGAGAATATTATAGACATCAAGAAAACCAGTCAGTTGATTATTGAAAAGTTTTTCCAGCACTTTTGATTAACAAGGCAACATAGAAATAGGCCTATAACAGTTAGGATCGGCATGATCTTCCCACTTTAAATAAAGGATGTACCGTTGCTGCCTTCCAAGCAATGGGAACCTCACCAGATAGGAGAGACAGGTTAAAAAGGTCAGAGATGGGCTTGGCGATTATAGGGGCAGCAACCTTAAAGAAGAAAGGGTCTAAACCATCTGACCCAGATGTTTTTTGGGGGTCAAGTTTAATGAGCTCCTTTAGCAACTCGGACTCCGTGACCGCCTGCAGGGAGAAACTTTGTAGCGGGGCAGGGGAAAAAGAGGGATGAGCATTTGGCCAAGTCGCATTAGAAGAGGTGGGAGATGAGGAAATGTTGGACGGGCAAGGAGGCATGGCTGAGTCAAATAGGAATCCTGACTTAATGAAGTGGTGATTAAAAAGCTCAGCCATGTGCTTCTTGTCAGTAACAACCACATCAACTTTAAGGGACATGTGCAGATGTGAGGAGGAAGGTTTATTATCCAGGTCTTTAACTGTTTTCCAGAACTTCTTGTGGTTAGACCCACAGAGAGAGACCGCTCCTTAAAGTAACTAACTTTGGCCTTCCGGATAGCCTGAGTGCACTTATTTCTCATTTGCCTGAACGAGAGCCTGTCAGCCTGAGTATGCGTGTGCCGAGGCTTTCGCCAAATGCAATGCTTGAGGTGGAGTAACTCTGCAAAGTCACGGTCAAACTAAGGGCTGAACCTGTTTTTTATTTACATTTTCTTTATGGGAGCATGTTTGTTAACAATATCACTGAAAATATCAAAAAAGAAGGTCCAAGCGTCTTCAACAGAGGGGATCAAGCTGATTCTATACCAATTTACAGAGGACATGTCGTGAAGGAAGACTTGCTCATTAAAGTTTTTTAGCAAGAGTCTATGACAAATTTGGAGTCATACCTTGTGGGATTGGTAATAATCTGAGAAAGATTTAGGGAGTCCTATTGCTTTAGAACTTGGATTGTCATGCTTTGTTTACATAATTGGCTTTTATTAGCGAGCAAAGGTAACTACAGCAAGCCAAGGTATAACCAACTAAAAGACTGCATTCAGCTGTAAAACTAGCTAGTAAGCTAAATATCCAAAAGTTTTTAGATGACCAGGGCAAAACATTTACACCAAGGCAAACATATTACTCATCACAACAGCAAGGGTGAGCTATCGTACCTATCAGATCCTTCACTAACGTTAGAGTTGAAGGATTCGTCTACACGGGGACTTTTTAGGTCCGTCATCTTTCCCAGCATTCCAACCATCTTCGCTGGCATTATGGACTTGTTGGGAAGATTTTTTTTAATCGCCGGAGGGCTTCTTTCAGTTTCTGTAATGACAGCTTCCCAAAGAGTAAGATAAGGACACCAAAATTTCAACAGGTGACTCATGTGGTGGCAAACAGGGGTACAACCAGTTAAAAAATCACTGGAGTCAGTCTTTAATGGCTCTCTAGTCCCCTCTATTCAATGTTATTAGTTAGTTCTAGTTATGAATTGCTGAGAATATACAGAATTGTTGTTTTTATTGTGACATACACCCCGGATAGGTGCAGTGAAATGTGTTGTTTTACAGGGTCAGCCATAGTAGTATGGCGCCTCTGGAGCAAATTAGGGTTAAGTGCCTTGCTCAAGGGCACATCAACAGTTTTTTTCACCTTGTCGGCTCGTGTATTTGAACCAGCGACCTTTCGTTTACTGGCCTAAAGCTCTAACCGCTAGGCTACCTGTGTACTGTGCCAACATTAAATGGCATTGTCACATGACTAATTATTTGGTAGGTAGTTTAAGTTGTTTTTACAGACTTGCTGGATACTGTTTCTAAGTTGGAAGTAATTCATGGAAAAATATACTCTTATATATTTTACCAGGTTATTATTTCCAAACTTAAGGTATGCAAAATGATGGTTTTCCCCTGTGTATTTGAATCCTTACAGCCCCAGACACAATGTTTCTGCATATGTTGTCTTCATTGATCATTTTTATGAGGGGAGATGTCTTGAAGCAGTCCTGCACAGGTGCTGAACTCTTTAGGTTCCCTAACTTGTTGGTTTTGTCTTGAAATACAACCCAGTGTCCTTTCTTAAGCTGGAGCTGTAGAAAAATGTATGAGAAGTGAGCCTCCATTTGGGTGGGTTGGCCTGTCTGTCTCCAGACTCCTGTCAGAGGTCCTCAAAAAAAACTCAATGGTGTTGTGGTAGGCAGTGTAGAGTAAGGGGGAGACACAGGTATCACCTCACCAATCACAGTTGAGAGAGAGCGTGGCTGAGACCAGCAGTCCCCTCAATCAGGGGATAACATGACAAATCTCTGCTTTGATGGATGTTGTCTGCGAGACGCTCATGTTCTGCCAACTGGCCTCAGCACTCGTTCCATACCAGCATTCCTCACTCCTCAAGTCTTCATGTGCAGGAAAACCACATTACCATCAGTCCCTCTCACTACAGGGAAATCATTTGTCCTGCAAATTGTTTGAAACTGTGATTTGTATCAGGTTTTCAACACCCCAATGTTTTTGATATTGTCTGAAGGCCAAGAATCTCCTCCATGCTCCTTGGGGTTGGTGAAGTTAGTGAGCGGGAACTTTACAAGAACAGTAGCCCATCATTACTTTCGGTACAGTATGTATGGATTTTATTCATGGTCTCGTACACGGACAACCTTGACTGTAAAAACGTTCCCCTGATTTTTAGTTTTTTTAGTTTTATGTTTTCACTATTGTTTTTCTTCTATTTCAGTCCAACTGAAGCTTGGCTAGCTGGCCTAAGTGAGTTATGGTATTGTCAATTAGGAATGATGAAACGAAATCTTTCCACCTGGGGTAGAGCAGAAAGGAGAATTGGTGGGTGGTATGCTATAGGTCTAAATCGTCCATATAGTTGATATGTCCCTTAAAAAGAGATGCATTAAGTAACCAATGCGGAAACCATGGACCATCTTTTGAGAATAGGTGGGACTATCAGTTCACAGCTGCTGATTAGGTTTACTGTTAAAGGAGTAGTTCACTAGTTTACAACTTGATGTTAGATGGTTCCTCCCCTTGAAAGTAGCCTATGGGCCAGAAGAAACTGTGATCAGTTTCTCCTGGCCCAGTTCAGTTTTCTTTAAAGAGCCACTACAAATTACTGCTAAGTTTAGCCACCACCAGCTAAGAATCAATGGAAGTGAGCATGTTATGAATGTGAGCATGTTTCTTAATTTTTTTTACATGGCCAAATCACCTTTTAATATCATGAATCCAAATATGAAGTTGATTTGAATTGCTATCAGGTGATTTTGACATTCTTTTTTGAAACATCACTTCAAAAAAACTGAACTGTAGATTGTAGTTTATTATGGCCCATCAACTACTTTTAGGGGGAGGAACCATTTAACATCAAGTTGTAAAATAGTGAACTACTCCTTTAAAGTAGAACAGTTTTATCAAGCTCAATAGTTTCTTTATCAAAATATGTTTAGTATGTGTCGAGATCGACTAAGGTGACCTTGTACTGCACCCAATATTTTTAAATTGCATTCTTAAACAATTCCAATTGAATTAATCTAATCCTCACTGTTTTTCTGTGGAGGTAATTACCATGTTGGAGATGGTTTGGGTAAGAGCTGCACCTTTTGCCAAAGTCAATGGGCCAACTAGAAGCATGTGGAAGAGCTTAACACATAGCTCCCAGTACTTACTACATGTGTTCCCGTCTCATTTAAATCAGGGGAAAGAAAGCCGCTGAGTTTTATTGATGGAGAAATAAACGTAAAGTTTTTTTTGTCTGTGTTGAGGGTAACCCTGGGATAAGTCTCTCTTGGCTCATCTGTGCTCTGGGTGGCACAGAATCTGGTTGATTGGTGACCTGTAAAATGTCTCTCACAGACAACTAAGATTATTTGGCAAGTGCACATTTACCTCAGTCTGTCCTCCCTCTCCTTCTGAACTCCAATGAAATCAGGGGCGGCAGGTAGCCTAGTGGTTAGAGCGTTGGACTAGTAACCGAAAGGTTGCAAGATTGAATCCCTGCGCTGACAAGGTAAAGATCTGCCGTTCTTCTCCTGAACAAGGCAGTTAACCCACTGTTCCTAGGCCGTCATTGAAAATAAGAATTTGTTCTTAACTGACTTGCCTAGTTAAAAAATAAAATATAACTATCAACAAGACACGAGAGGATAAAATACAGGTTGTCCATTCTGAACGGAGATAGACTCTCCAATGTGTGGCTCTTGCACTGCTCATGTTTAATGTGTTTTTCATAAAAATGTTGGTGGAAATTATAAAAAGTAGTCCTTGTGCATAGTTGTATTATTTGTTTAACTTTGCAATCGTTGGTTTTTGTTTGACATACAGTGCATTCGGAAAGTATTCAGACCACTTGACTTTTTCCACTTTGTTATGTTACAGCTTTATTCTAAAATTGATTAAATGTTTTTTGCCCCCTCATCAATCTACAAACAATGCCCCATAATGACAAAGCAAAAACAGGTTTAGGCATTTTTTCAAATGTATACATAAAAAAAACTGGAAATATCACATTAACGAAAGTATTCAGACCCTTTACACAGTACTTTGTTGAAGCACCCTTTCACAGTAATTACGGCCTTGAGTGTTCTTGGATATGACGCTAAAAGCTTGGCACACCTGTGTTTGGGGAGTTTCTCCCATTCTTCTCTGCAGTTCCTCTCAAGCTCTGTCAGGTTGGATGAGGAGCGTCACTGGACAGCTATTTTCAGGTCTCTCTAGGTCTGTTGCGGTGACCGTATTACCGCCACACCGGCGGTCACGGGTCATGAAGGCAGTCAAATTCCTTGTGACCGTTTAGTCACGGTAATTAGTCTTCTCCAAACTCTACCAAACTTGCTAACTGCCTTGTACTCAGCACTCTATTGTCCCCTTCCCCAGTTCTGTGGCTCGACACAATCCTGTCTTGGAGTTCAATGGACAATTCCTTCAACCTCATGGCTTGGTTTTTGCTCTGACATGCACTGTCAACTGTGGGACCTTATGTAGACAGGGGTGTGCCTTTCCAAATCATGTCAAATCAATTGAATTTACCACAGGTGGACTCCAATCAAGTTGTAGAAACATCTCAGGGATGATCAATGGAAACAGGATGCACCTGAGCTCAATTTCAAGTCTCATAGCAAAGGGCCTGAATACTTATGTAAATAAGGTATTTCTGTAAAAAAATCTAATCTAAATTTGCTAACATTTCTAAAAACCTGTTTTCGCTTTGTCATTATGGCCTATTGTGTATAGATGTGGGAGAAAAATCTTTAATCCATTTTAGAATAAGGCTGTGACTTAACAAAATGTGGAAAAAGTCAAGGGGTCTGAATACTTTGAGTCTGTCAGTCAGTGGTAAAAAAAAATGGGTGGGTCAATTTTGATCGCCGGTTGTGTCAAAAAAGTAATGCTCCCTGTACTTTTAATGTGTTTTTCTGCAAAAGGTGAGTAAACTGTTGTGCAAAGAAAAAGTGGGTAAACTGTGTTTACTTGCGTTTACACTCCCACTACACCACTGGTGCCGTTTGAGGGTTGGTGTGGCAATGTTCCCTCTAAAAAAAGGGGAGCATTACTGTCACTTTTTAGTCTGCTCTCCAAGCAGGGCTTTGATGTGACCGGGGGGCTGGAATATGTTTCTCCTTTGTTCAAACACATTACATCAGACAGGCATTTGAGCATGGCAAACGCTGCAGATTAGATCGCCATTTGGAAAGAGAGACAGAAGAGAAAGACAACTAAGGACTGTTGTAAAATACTCTCTCTCAATTCAATTTAGTTTTGCTCCTACGTAAAACCAACCTTATCCTAGCTAATCCACATAGACACAGTAGCAAGCATACCACATAATGTAAATATAGGCCTACAATTATGTTATAAAGGGAGGTATGTACTGTATGAGCATAAAAGTGTTTTGATTTTCTGCCCCCAAGGGGCCATAAAGGAATGTCAGCTACTGGAATTACAGCCAATCAAACGCCATCTCATAGAAACCCATAAACAGTGAATAACACAACAAAATCAAATCAAAGTTTATTGGTCGCATACACAAACTTGCAGGTGCAGCGAAATCCTTGTGTTTCTAGCTCCAACAGTGCAGTAATACCTAGCAATAAAAAAAACAATTCACACATAATCCATAAAAAGAAAAAGTTATAGGATGATCTATGACTAGAATATAATAATATAATATAATATGTACAGTACCAATCAGAAGTTTGGACACACCTACTCATTCAAGGGTTTTTCTTTATTTTTACTATTTTCTACATTGTAGAATAATAGTGAAGACATCAAAACACATATGGAATCATGTAGTAACCAAAAAAGTGTTGAAAATCAAATATAGTTTATGTTTGAGATTCTTCAAAGTAGCCACCCTTTGCCTTGATGACAGCTTTGCACACTCTTTGCATTCTCTCAATCTCAAATATAAAATATATTTCGATTTTTTTGCTTACTACATGATTCCATAAGCGTTATTTCATCGTTTTGATGTCTTCACTATTAGTCTACAATGTAGAAAATAGTAAAAATAAAGAAAAACCCTGGAATGAGTATGTTTGTACAAACTTTTGACTGGTAGTGTACATGTAAAGTGCTTGAAACAGTATGTACACATTATTAAATTGACCAGTGTTCAATGACTCTATGTACATAGGGCAGCCGTCTCTAAGGTGGAGGGTAGAGTACCGGGTGGTAGCCAGCTAAAACAGTGACTAGGGTTCAGGGCAGGGTACTGGGCGGAGGCTGGCTAGTGCCGACTGTTTAACAGTCTGATGGCCTGGAGTTAGAAGCTGTTTCTCAGTATCTTGGTCCCAACTTTGATGCACCTGTACTATCTCCATGAATGGGTGGTGGTGGGGGATGAAAGCAGGCACATGAGAAGCCGTGCCAAGTGTCAGTGCTGCTGTGTTCAGCCCTTGATGCCCCAACCCCCCGCCACCACACTCTGCCCCTTAGGATAAAACAAGATGTAATCCGTTCAGATTCCTTGAAGTCCCAGTGTTTGATAGTGTGTGTGAGTGAGAGGGGGGAATGAAGATGAAAGGGAGGAGTCAGCTGTGGAAGCAGACTCACATGAGATGAGATGATCACATCGAGGTTAACCGTAAAGTTCAAGCCCACATCCGTGGGTGGCCTGGAGAGACAACTTCACTGTGTGTCCGTCTGTCTCTGTTTGTCTGTCTGTCTGTCTGTGTGTGTGTCTGTCTGTGTGTTGCTAGGACTTGAATATGGGACAGGAGGGCATCATACAAGTCTGTCACAAGTGTGTTTATTTTATGTTAGATGTGAATACAATACTCATTGCAGTAGCTTGATGAAGGCTTCTAGCTAGCTGTTGTTGAGATGAAATGTAAATGAAATACATAGCTTTTTATGGGAACAGGGACTTGACTGCGCCTCTGCTAATGATAAGCTATTTATTGGCCAGCACATTGTCTCCTGTAGGCATATGAAGATTGTTCAGACCTCTGATAAGTTAGTACGTCTCCAATGTTTTGTCTCTTTATCCTCCCCCTTTATTACCTATTAGAAACGGCTCTCAACACCACCCATGTTGTTGTGCTCTTTTTTTCTCCTGACAAAAAGAATAGTATTTCTGTCCTTTGACCTCTGTTTCCATGACCCCGACCTGTCTGAGTGGTTTTAGTGCAGCGGCTGACAATTTGATACTGTTATGCTGTAAAGGACAAACAACTTTAGTACTGCTGTCTCTGGCGATATTGCTCAGCACCAGATGACCAGATTTCTCTTCCTCTTGTGTAAACCAGTCACATTTCATTTGAACTGAGGGACGTTTTACAGAGTGGTTAGGAGTAGAGGCTTTGCGCGGCTGTGTTTGGATTGTTTTGTCCTACTTCAATCCCATGTTATCCTCACCCTCGTCCTCTTGCCCACTCACCCCCCCACTCTGCTCTCCATACTCCACTGTTGTTTTTTCACTCTGTGTGTCATGTTTGATTGGGCCTTGTCAGGGGGTCTACAGGGCGGTCTTGTTGTTTTGGACCAGCTCCCACCCCCCTCCTCTCTCCCCTCCCTCCCACAGTGTTTAGGATGTGTCTGGGTTTCCTCACCCGTCTCACCAGGAGAGATTAGGTTCATCCTCTGGGCTTCTGGGAAGTGCTTTTGTCTCATGTCCCTCTGAGTGGGAGGATATGAGATGACTGCCGACGTGATTTAAGCCCCCCCATCATCTTCACCTAGGAGGTGTGGGCCTTGGAGGTGTGGGCCTTGGAGGTGTGGGCCTTGGAGGTGTGGGCCTTGGGAGTGTGGGCCTTGGGAGTGTGGGCCTTGGGAGTGTGGGCCTTGGGAGTGTGGGCCTTGGGAGTGTGGGCCTTGGGAGTGTGGGCCTTGGGAGTGTTGGCCTTGGAGGTGTGGGCCTTGGGAGTGATCACGAAGGTCAAAGCGTTGATACAGTCATCAAGTATAGCTCTCTGCAGAATATTTATTTCACCCGTTGCTTTTGTTTCTGTTGCAGATTTAACCCTGTGATTGTATGGTACACGTTTCAGAACTCACTACGTAGATGAGGTTGTTCTTTACCGTGTTTGACTGTGTTTTTTGTCTCCCTTTCAGAAGCCGACCTGGTAGCCAGCAGTTTGTCCGGAAGCCCAAGTACTACAACACACACACCACACACTCCCAGACGCACGTCCAACACCAGCCTGACAGACCCATTCCCCTGACGGTGGAACACAACCCCATCCATGGTGAGTAGCCCACCTCCTTTATCCCATCCTGTTACTGTATTAACTCCTCCTAAGCTCCATAGGAACACGTTCCTCCCTTTAGGAAGGTTCGCTACTGGACTGACAGTTGGCTTTATTTAAACTCTACCCACAGATATTAACATCATACGAAATGAAAGCCTTTGGAGGCTTGGAAGTGTATCTGAAACACCCGGTGATTTAATGTTCTTAACTGACTTGCCTAGTTAAATAAAGGTTCAATTTAAAAAATGTGTCAAGAGAAGCTGAAAAACAGTCATCTTAACTCATAGGGAAGGACTATGTTGTCCCAAACCTCTTCTGTCAAATCAGCTTGTATTTTCTAAGTGATGATTTTGTGAGTCTGAGGCCTTTCCAGCACTTTGCCAGCCATTGATTCTGTGGTGGTAAGCAAAGTCCTCAAACACATTAAAGATGTTGTTTCACAAATGAATTAGATTTATTAATACAAGTATCATCGGCTCGGTATTAAGATTTCTGAGCTCTCCCAGGCACGGCATTTCTCCCAGGCACGGCAGTTCTCCCAGGCACGGCAGTTCTCCCAGGCACGGCAGTTCTCCCAGGCACGGCAGTTCTCCCAGGCACGGCTTTGCTGGCACGGGGCAGACTGGGGACGACTGAACCCGGGGTTTGGAAAGTTCTGTGACAGGGTGACAGTCTCTCTCTACTTTCTCTCCTCATTGAGTGAACCGCACGACATCAGCTAGTGTCAGCGGATCCAGCTGAGCCAATTACACTGGTCTGTTTGTTGTTTCAGGGCTGGTGATTGATCGGGTCGACCGTTAATCACTGCCAAATGGACACGGTAGCAGCGCTTTAGTTAGGTCAGCCTGTCATTATTTTTGCATGGGGTTTGGGCTGCGCCCATTTCTCACGTTACGGGAGCCAATGCGATTACAGCACTGTGCAGTGGCCTGCTCTCCCCCTGTGGAATAGGTTCCTGCTGTACTCTGTGTCAACAGTCATATAACAACACACACAGCCTAATTGGGTCACTGATGTTATCCCAATCACTGTGTGGAAGGTGCATTCAAGTTTATATGCTCTTTATTGTCCCCCACAATGAAAATGGAAGGGAGGACTACGGATATCTCAGACACCAATGGCCCGATTTTGGACGAAATGTGGGTGAATAATGCGTCTTGCCATAGAGAACCGCCATTTACAAAATTGGCCCAAGGGGGGCGCTATAGTAATCACTTGAAATTCCAAACTTTGAACAAGCACATCTCCTGTCCCATTTGAGCTTGAATTGTTGTCACTAATTGGGCCAAGGGCGGGGCGCTGCAGGTTGGTTGAAGCCAGATTGGTTATGGTAATTGGAGATTTAGCTTATGGCGAGCAAGAGAACATGAAATGGTATGTTAGTCCTTAGATGGGTTCTCGACATGAACATCTGTCACATTGTCAGCTGCCTCTAGTCAGATAAGTCACTGAATGTTAAATTGATGATCTTACTCAATGGATAAAAAGTAGCAGTTGTTCCTTATGGGTATATACAGTACACACACATCTACTGTAATGCTGTACGGGTGTGGGGAATGCAGAGCTTGAAGTTGGGCAGCAATTGGATTGTTCAAATTGCAGCCTCAGCGGTAATGGCATAAAGAGTTAAGCATTGCCTGCTGCTCGGCGCTGTCTAAAATGAATTATTAGCCTCATTTTGTGAGGGCAATTTCAGATAAAGGCAGGGAGTGGGAGAGAAAATGAAATGACAGAGCAAGACGATAGACTGTCACACAACGGAGAACCCCTCAATTGCTGAAACAACAAGTGCCACAGATGTGAGAGGCCATCTACAGTGTGCTGAGCTGTTGAATACCTGTTATCTGCTCCTCTTAATGCTCCCCCACTGAATAGCCTCGCGGCCCTCGCCATGGAAGATGCATTATCTTCCATTTAAACACTTTACAATGGGGCCGAACAGTTAAATCATTTTGAAAGTGAGACCCATGAATGGCATGATGATTACCCCTCTCATGGTATGTATTTAAAGTAACTGCTCAGTGAAAATCTCACTTTTTAAAAGTTCATATTCTGTTAACTCGTACCCAAATAATGTTGTTGACTCATCCTGTTCTCGTACCCTTCAAAACCCGCACCATAAAATTGTATATATAATTATTATTTTTTAAATAAAATGCTTAGTGTTTCCTCAAAGAAAATGATGCCATCTCCCTGAGGAGGATGAGTTGGCCAATCAGCGGTCTAGAGGAGGATGAACTGGCCAATCAGTGGTCTACTTGCATGAATATTTTTAATGACCGGTAAAGGCCCACACCATTTTATTGTTGGGGTATGCCCACACCATTTTGTTGTTGGGGTATGCCCACACCATTTTGTTGTTGGGGTATGCCCACACCATTTTGTTGTTGGGGTATGCCCACACCATTCCAACACAAAAAGCTGCTTTTTAGCATACTTAATTAAACATTTTTGGAAGGAAAATTATTTCACTCATATTGTAAGTAATTATAGGTCATATTTCATGTAAACACTGGGCAGTTACTTTAATGTTATGCATCTGATATGCTGTACACCTGAAGGTATACTCTACTGTGTTGGCAGAAGATATAAATATTTTAACCTCCTGTTAGACTTCCCAGTGGGCGTCTGCTTAGGTAAATAAGGTTAGATGAACTTGCTGACCTGAAAGGGAATGGCACCATGTCTGTCTGAGCAGACAGTCTCTGTGCTATTAATGGAGAAGTCCGTAGACACAACAGACTCCGTGGGTCTCTGTGAGTCTGTCTGCGTTTTCCTCCCACTCCCCTCTGGGGCCTTGTGGCTGCAGTCCTCAGGCAGCCCCAGCCTGGCCACACAGCTACAAATAACTCCAGTCCACTTTGATATAACTCCAGTGTGGGACCACCAGGGATATGACCAGACATCAGAGAGATAGAGACGGAGAGGAGGGAGGGAAGACCGAAAGAGAGAAGGGACGAAAGGGAAGATGCATTCCTTTTTATGACCTCTACTGTATCTGTACAAGGGCACAATAGAACTCCATCCCCTTCTGTCTTCTGCCCATTAAAAAAAAGAGTCAAGGCACAAAAAGCTTTTCTCCATATTGCGAAACACTTACCCGTAGATACCCATGTCCCAGTGAATGGCCTCTCAGGCCTTCGCCTCCAAATTAGTAGGGACGTCACTGTTGGTTTTAGCCCAGTATGCGGTGGTGTCGGTGTGCTGCCTGCCTGCTTGAGTAGCAGACAGGGGAGAATGTTTGTGCTCCTAAATCGCCCGCAGCCTTCCTGTCAGCCCTGTCCCACGCGACAGACAGCCTGTCAGCAGCTAGCTATGGGGCCGTGTCTGGGAAAGCCATTCTTCCCGCCTGTCCCTCAGCTCTACCACACAGACAGACAAACTAGGTTCCCGCTGTGTTTTGTATACCGTCGCGCTGGAAGGCTACACTTGGCCTTGGAGACTGCTCTCTCCCCCCCATACGGGGACACTTTGGACTCCTAGAGGTCCACCAGAGGGGCTCAAAAGAAGACCCTCTTTTCCCATGGGGACTCGCTCTCTCCATACCCCCCTCCCCATCCCGCCATTCTAGCCCCCCTGTGTGTTCCCCGCTAAATGATGTCTGTGTTCTCTCTAAGGCGCCCCTCCAGCATCTCTCTCCATATGCTCCACAGAGCTGGGGATGTCTGCCGTGCCGTGCGAAGGACCCGCTTGCACACATTTGGAGGCAGAGTAGGGATGGAGGGAGGGCTGCTGGGGGTTTGAAGGCGGACATGTTTCATCACTGCTGTGGCCAGGGACTCTGTGCTCCGAGCCATGTGAGAGTGGTTAAGGCTTGTGTTGAACATGGTGCAGGGGAAGAGCTGTCAGACAGCAGGCACAGAGCCCTCTATAGATCTCTATGTGCTGGGGAATGTGATGTGTTTCCAAGGCCTCTCCTGTCCATACATCTCCATATCTCCTGACAGTGGTGATACCCAG
This sequence comes from Salvelinus alpinus, assembly GCF_045679555.1. Taxonomy (NCBI): domain Eukaryota; kingdom Metazoa; phylum Chordata; class Actinopteri; order Salmoniformes; family Salmonidae; genus Salvelinus; species Salvelinus alpinus. Next base: position 14,593,933 of record NC_092117.1, read on the forward strand.
GCCTTCACTGAATGAAAGTGCTTGTGGTGGTAGCATAAGCACCCAGAATCCCCAGAGCGTAAAGAGCCACAAACTACTGGGAAGTAATGGCCGAATGATGCTCAGCCCCCAGGGAGAAGCCAGAACGCTTGAGATGAGATGATGGATTGAGACCGCCATAATACGGCGAATGCCAGAGTGCAGAGAGACTGAACGGAGTGAGAGGTGATGTCTGAAAAGTGACACACCACTGGCTGAACTCTGGGTAGTCTGGCGCGATGGATGGTGCAGTATAGCAGACACAGAAAGCCCTGGTGTGACATGGGGATTATACTGCAGGTAAAGAATGCAGGACCTTTCAGCAGGCAGCAGCAGTGTGATGGAGAGGTTGATGGTTTGTGTGTGGATCCCTACCAGGAGCCAGAGGAGCTGAGCCTGATATGTCTACAGGGTCTTAAAGGAGCAGAGCAGGTTGTTAAAGCCCCCCCCCCCCCGTCAGCTCTCCCATGCCAGACTCTGTCAGAGCAATGCTCATTCCTACATGGAAATGACTGGCAAAATAGACTTTATAAACTCTTTTAAATACTATGTCTACTATGTATATGGTACAATTGGCTCACATTTAAAACCAGCTGTCTATTGGTCTTTGGCTTTTGACGACATCATATTAATTCCACTTTTATATCGACCTATTTTTTTCACCTTATAGCAGATATTAAGGCAGCCCAAAGCCTCTAATTCAGTGGTTTTGCCTGCTCTCTGGTTTAGAGAAAAAGCCCTCTCTCCCTTTGGCAATGCTCCCTGCATCTCTGCTCTGTCTGGTGTGAACAGCTGACAGCCGCAGACGAAACGTTGAGCTCAGGAGTCTGGGGTTTGGGGGAAGTTTGGAACGGTGGGGGGGGCTGCCAAGAAGTAAAGAGAAGACGTAGAGAGAGACGTTGGTGCAGGGAAAAGTAAGAAGTGAAAGGGAGAAAACAGGAAGGGAAGCTGTGGAACTTTCTATAGAGACTTGTGTCACTGGATGCAGAAAAGTAGAAAGGCTCAAGTTGGAGGAGGATAGTCTGGGAAGGGATGCGGTAGACCCAGGACAGATGTTTGTGGTCAATACTCTTCTCTCTGTCTCACTAGTCTCTCTCTCTCTTTCTCTGTGTCTGTCTGTCTCTGTGCCTGTCTGTCTCTGTGCTTGTCTGTCTCTGTGCCTGTCTGTCTCTGTGCCTGTCTGTCTCTGTGCCTGTCTGTCTGTTTCATATGAGGGCTGGGTTTGGTGTTTAGGGGGAGGATAGGCGAATGGGCGGGCGGACAGGCGGGTAGACTCGTTTTCTCTCAGTAACGTGGGCAGGCGTGACTGCATCCTAAAGTGCAGAGAGAGAAAGTGAGAGAGAGGTGATCTCAGGAGGACACACAGCAAAGCATTTTGGGAGGGCTTTCTTTCAAACAGAGGTGCCAAAGTCCTTGAAAATGTGCTAGGTGGGAGACAGGAGAGAAAGGGAGGGAGAAAGTGAGAGAGAAAGGGGGATAAGCAGAAAAGCCAGGGCCGACTAGGCTGCCATGCCCACTCTATCCGTCTTGGAATAAAGCATGGCATCTGCCAATACCCACCTCTCAGGGAACTTGACTTTTTATGAAGAATTGGAGTGCATCCCAGAGTTTTGTTTGCTGAACTCTCTCCCTCAGTTTTTTCTCTTCCCCTCCTCATGTTTCAGAGACGCCACCGGATTTAGGAGCAGTTGGAGAGAGAGGGAATGAAAGAGAAAGAGAGAGGGGAAAAGAGAGACAACCGTAGTATATGTGAATAGAGGACAACAGTCATTTCAGTTATTGTTTTGACTGAAACTATTTGTCGGTGATCGTTCGTGACAGGCACACAAGGTGATACTAACTAACCAATGGATACGAGACTGACGAGACTCCCCCTTCTCTCCCTCTTCTTTCTGCTGGTGTGCTGTGCGTCCCGGCTGGCAGTGGGGAACCACACAGGCCGGATCAAGGTGGTCTTCACACCCACCATCTGCAAGGTGACCTGCACGGGGGGCCGGTGCCAGAACAACTGTGAGCTGGGCAACACCACCACCATCGTCAGTGAGAACGGCCATGCCGCAGACACCCTCACCGCCCCCAACTTCAGAGTAGGTGAGTGATCTCCGGTTTCCGTCCTGTGCTCATCCGATGTGGTTGCTGCCTTGTGTCTGGTGCATGATGGGATAGAAGGCATCTGAATTCCGGATGGTTATTATGCTGTGTGTGTTTAGGTCAATACATTGAGTTCTGTCATGTACGTTCTATGTCTCACACTGTCTGCATTCTGGATGAGGTCTTAAGCTATTTGGATGATTCATGTTTACATTGCGGCGTTTTCCTGCATAACAGTATAGTTTCTGACACACATCTTATATAACATATCCAAATGACCGTTCAATACAGGAGCACAATAGGTGGGTGTTGCAGACCGTGGAAAAGTCTAGCGCGTTAACCTGCCTCAGTACTTCTAAGGAGCTCACCGCTGTCTGCTCTATCCTGTTCTTGACACAGACATGTGGGAAGACCCAAAGAAGATGAATTCCTGTCTGACTCCGCAGCAGACACAGATACGAGAGGTCTCGCTCTGGTTCTGCGACGCACGGTCAATGTGGCTATCCCTATAGAGTCAGCATTCCTGATGCATATTGTACAGTTTGACGTTGTTGATAGGGCCATAGTAAAAACATAATTATAGCTCTTCACTATGTATTGTGTTACTCATTTTGTGGTTCAAGATATTTATTTTAATCATCACTAAATACCTGTATTTTGTGAAGTGAATGCACATTTTGCAGTATAGATTAGCGAATGTAGCAGTCTTTTCCTGCTCTTTTGTGAAGATCTGCAGCCCAGGGCGCTGGTCTGTCTGTGTGACTGTCTCTTTAAATGAACGCACCTGGAGTAGTGTCAGTCTAATGTACCTGTCGAGACCTGCAATCTGTCCCAGGCCTGCTCTCCCCTCCCTGCTGAGAGCCAGGAGAGCTGTGAAGTAGCACACGTCCAGAGCTTAGAAAGGGGAGAGCTGAGATTTATTTGCGGTGTGCAGGCCATCTCCAGCAGCAGAAATAGAATAAATCCCATGTTTGTTTATCATAACTGGAGTGTTGAAAGAGGAGGAGGGAGAATGTTGTTTCATTATAAGAAAAGGGGGGGATGTGTCCCTGCTTGCAACAGGGTGTTGGCCAAATAACACGCTTACCAAGCCCATAACAAGCTTTAGTTGTTTTGTGATTTGGGACACTTTTATCCAGGGTGAGGTGCAACTGTAGTTTTTACCAACTTAATACTGTACGAAATGCCCCTCTGCTGTTGGAGGCTCTGCGAAGGAACATTTAACTTTATAGTCCTGTGGAAAGAGGTGTATTAATCGTGGTGGGATTGTACTGCACTGTTATGTGCAATTAAAACACAATACATCTATTCAGAATATGAATGGGAACAATTTGATGAGGTTGGGGGGGATTGGGGACAACAAAGGTGTTGAGGTGAGGGAGGAAAAACACGCTGGTGATTTAAGCATCCGTCTGATTTCTAATTTTTCTCCACATTTCTTCTGGGCTGCTGTCCTACCTAGTCAGCGCTCAGGTCTGTAGGGCTGGTGGTTTTGGGCTGCCACATTACCCTCGGTCGCCGATGGAGACAGCCCCTCCTCTCCTGCAGTCCAACTCTGCTCGACATGCATCTGGAAAGAGAGCTTGACCCAGCTGCACAGTTTACTACTGTACAGTCTGCTGTCTGGCAGTTTATATAACAGTCTCATTTGGTCCTCATCAGCTCCTTACTGATAAGGGAATTAAGTTTCTCCCTCGCTTTCTCTCTATCTCTATCTCTATCTCCTACTCTTTTTGACCCCTCCTCTGTGTCTCTCTACTGTCACAGTATTCTATGGGGGATAAGAAACCCTTTTAGTGTTGTTTTTCCATACCTCAGTGGTCTGTATCATACTTTTTGGTGTATTGGGTCCTAGATGTGTGCAGTCCATGTCTAAGTAGTGTGAGCCTCCTGGATCAGCCCAGGCTTCCTTATTAAAGATGGCCATGGCTGTCAGTTCATTTTGTGTGTCACCTGCGCTGTCGTCCATATCACCACATTTAGGGTCAGATTAAACTAAATGGATTCTTGGGGAAGTCAAGAAGGAGGGAAGTATTTTCAACATTCTTCTATCTGTTATCTTCATACAACACCTCTACAAATATGTTCCACTTTGGGAAAGAGGTAAAGAAAGAATCTGACTGATTTTCTCATTTCTCGGGCCAATTCCATTCATTTCCTAATTCCTCGGGTAACCTGTTCACTTTTTACAGAGGTGAGGAGGGCTGTTGACTTTGGTTGGAGGTCGTTGTCTGGAGGCCTATGTGTCTGGGGTCCTGTATGAGACTTGATTAATGAGCATTACACAGTAATAGTGCGTTTAGGCTTTCACTGTGCCAAAGGAGTGTAATCAGGTGTTTGGTCAGTGCCTAATTGAAAGCATGTGGCTCCCGGGGAAGGAAAAAAGTCTGCAGCCGTCTCTCTCTCTCTCTCTCTCTCTCTCTCTCTCTCTCTCTCTCTCTCTCTCTCTCTCTCTCTCTCTCTCTCTCTTTCTCTTTCTCTTTCTCTTTCTCTCTCTTTCTCTCTCTTTCTCTCTCTCTCTCTCTCTCTCTCTCTCTCTCTGCCCTGTAAAGGAGAGTGCCAGGTATTTAACCGAAACACTTTCACTGAGTTTTATAAGCTCCCTTCACTCCCACGTACGCAAGTTGTGGCTGGATGATCGTCTGGTGGAGAATATAACCTGTAGCTATTGAGGAAAGGGAGAGTTCAGAGGTTGCCAGTGGCGGAGCATGCTGGGGAGTTTATGATCTGTGCAGCGCCAGTCTTATATGGAGCTGGAGATGGCTGGAGTTGACTAATCCTCTTGTAGCTGTCATTTCCTCCTTTCATTAGTTTATAATCGCCGCACTGTCATTTTTTCCCCCTCCCTCCACGTTTATTTCCTTCTCTGTAGATTTTTTTTTTTGTCATCCCTACCTGGCAGTCAGGAAAGCATGGCACTGTATTTACAGTCTCAGTGGACAGGCTGCCTGCGGTGGAGGGGGGGAAAGCGATGGGGGCTTCTCCGGCTGCCAGAGACTGTGCCCGCAGTAAACACCAGGCACTAGCCTCTATCGTGAGTCTAGGGTTGCCTCGTCTGGGCCAACCTGCCTTACTGCTCTAACCACTAAGTGGGATTTTTCTGTGATGTGCCAGACACCGCGTCTTAAAATCTCATTAGGCACCCAGGGGACCTGCACTATGTTGCCGCTGACCCAGCCTCATCTAATCACACTGCCTAGGCCCGTGGAGGGAGCACAGCAGCCTGCCTTAATGACCAACCTCCAGGGCTCCGCTCCTCACTCTCTTTCACTCTCTCACGCTCCACTCCTCAGTGGATGAGGAGGAAATTAGTCAGCGTGTATGTGCTTGTTCCTGTTTGTGCATGGGTGTTCACTGTATCTGTGTGTGTGTTTCCACTGTCCACCAGGTGAAATTAAACCATTTTATTCTGTGTGGTAGTCAGAGGATACATCTGGAGCGCATAAGACTGTGGCTGATTATGGGACTTAGGTACGGTCGGTCACTCTTTCTGACTGATTAAATGCAGGTTAGCGTTTTTTTGTCATGAATCTTGTTCTGGAGGCAGCTCTGCAGTGTTCACGCGCTGGCACTGTCACAAAGTCATACAATCTGATTTTAACCCTAACCATACTGGTAACCCTAATGCCTAACCCTAACCTTAAATTAAGACCAAAAAGCAATTTTGTTTTTCATGAATTTTTACAATATAGCCAATTTTGACTTTGCAGCTGGCCTATGTAAGGGGAAATCGCTCAGTTCTGCCTCCAGGACAAGACTCATGACAATAAGCGTCAACCTGCTGAATGAACTCGAAGGCAGGTCAGATTCTTAAAAATGTTTGCGTTGATCATAGAACCAAACCATTTCCCCTTTGTCACTGGTGTTTTGACATTGCTGTTAAGTGTTATCCTCAGAATAAATGCATGTGTTCTCAGTGCCACCTGAGGTTGGATGACGAAATGTACATAGAAAGGAACAAAGAAATCATAATTTTGAAACACTCCAAAATAACTGTCAGAAGAAAACTGAGTATTTTACGACTCCTACGATGTGTGGATTTAGTTTCCCTTGAATTGTATCAGATGAGGTCTGATAACGTTAATGGTTGTCTGAAACATTTCCCTTCCCATCCTGTGATGTTTTTCCACACAGCTTCAGTAGCTTGTTTCCTACCCACAACGAGATGAGTGTGTAACCATTGTGGGTGAGTGGGTTTAGAGGTGATAGGGGGGCTGCTTTTGGGGTGCCATTCTCCCCAGTAATCAGTCCATGGTGTGATGATCTCATTAGCCTCTGGGAACCACAGCTATGGCTTCTGGTTAGGCCTCTGACATCACACTATGAGGGCTGCAGAGGAGGACAAGAAACACTTATTCGTTACTCATAACATTAGGCATTGTGATTGACATTTCTAATGCACGGATAAACTACTAAATTACTGCTCTATTTTTATTTCATTGAGCTTTATTTTGTATTGCTCTTTGTATTCACTTCGTTGTTCTGTAAAAAAGAAAAAATATATGTTTATTTGTCACATGTGCCGAATATAACAGGTATAGACCTCACTGTGAAATGTGTACTTACGAGCCCTTACCCAACAATGCAGTTCAAGAAATAGAGTTAAGAAAATATTTACTAAATAAACTAAGGTATTTTTTAATTTTTTAAGTAACACTATAATATAACAATAACAAGGCTATGTACAGGGGGTACCGGTACCGAGTCAATGTGCGGGGGTATAGGTTAGTCGAGGTTATTTGTACATGTAGGTACGCCTGAAGTGACTATGTCTAGCTAATAACAGCGAGTAGCAGCAATGTAAAAACAAAGAGGAGGAGGGGGGGGGTCAATGTAAATAGTCCAAGTGGCCATTTGATTAATTGTTCAGGAGTCTTATGGTTTGGGGGTAGAAGCTGTTAAGGAGCATTTTGGACCTAGACTTGGCGCTCCAATACCACTTGCCGTGCGGTAGCAGAGAGAACTATCTATTACTTGGGTGACTGGAGTCTTTGACAATTTTTGGGGCCTTCCTCTGACACCACCTAGTATATACAGTTCCAGTCAAAAGTTTGGACCCACCTACTCATTCAAGGGGTTTTCTTTATTTTTACTGTTTTCTACATTGTAGAATAATAGTGAAGACATCAAAACTATGAAATAACACACATGGAATAATGTAGTAACCAAAAAAGTGTTAAAGTAGCCCTTTGCCTTGATGACAGCTTTGCACACACTTGGCATTCTCTCAACCAGCTTCATGAGGTAATCACCTGGAATGCATTTCAATTAACAGGTGTGCCTTGTTGCTCCTTAATGCGTTTGAGCCAGTCAGTTGTGTTGTGATAAGGTAGGGGTGGTATACAGAAGATAGCCCTATTTGGTAAAAGACCAAGTACATATTATGGCAAGAACAGCTCAAATAAGCAAAGAGAAATGACAGTCCATCATTACTTTAAGACATGAAGGTCAGTAAAGTTTGAACGTTTCTTCAAATGCAGTTGCAAAAACCATCAAGCGCTATGATGGAACTGGCTCTCATGAGGACCGCCACAGGAAAGGAAGACCCAGCAGAGTTACCTCTGCTGCAGAGGATAAGTTTATTAGAGTTAACTGCTTCAGAAATGTCCTCCCAAATAAATGCTTCACAGAGTTCAAGTAACAGACACATCTCAACATCAACTGTTCAGATGAGACTGCGTGAATCAGGCTTTCATAGTCTAATTGCTACAAAGAAACCACTACTAAAGGACACCAAAAATAAGAAGATATTTGTTTGGGCCAAGAAACACGAGCAATGGACATTAGACCGGTGGAAATCTGTCCTTTTGGTCTGATGAGTCCATATTTGAGATTTTTGGTTCCAACCGCCGTGTCTTTTTGAGACGCAGAGTAGGTGAACGGATGATCTCCGCATGTGTGGTTCCCACGTGAAGCCTGGAGGAGGAGGAGGTGTGGGGGTGCTTTGCTTGTAACACTGTCTGTGATTTATTTAGAATTCAAGGCACACTTAAGCAGCATGGCTACCGCAGTATTCTGTAGCGATACGCCATCCCATCTGGTTTGGGCTTAGTGGGACAATCATTTGTTTTTCAACAGGACCATGACCCAACACACCTCCAGGCTGTGTAAGGGCTATTTGACCAGTGATGGAGTGCTGCATCAGATGACCTGGCCTCCACAATCACCCAACCTCAACCCAATTGGGATGAGTTGGACTGCAGAGTGATGGAAAAGCAGCAAACAAGTACTCAGTATATGTGGGAACTCCTTCAAGACTGTTGGAAAAGCATTCCAGGTGAAGCTAATTGAGAGAATGCCAAGAGTGTGCAAAGCTGTCATCAAGGCAAGGGTGGCTACTTCGAAGAATCTCAAATATAAAATATTTTTGATTTGTTGAACACTTTTTTTGGTTACTACATGATTCCATATGTGTTATTTTTAGTTTAGTTTAGTTATTTTTGATGAACAGTGAAGAGGTGACTCCGGGATGCTGGCCTAGGCAGAGATCCTCTGTTTAGTGTCTGTTCTTTTGCTTTTATTTTTATTGGCAGTCTGAGATATGGCTTTTTCTTTGCAACTCTGCCTAGAAGGCCAGCATCCTGGAGTCGACTCTTCACTGTTGATGTTGAGACTGGTGTTTTGCGGGTACTTTTTAATGAAGCTGCCAGTTGAGGACTTGTGAGGCGTCTGTTTCTCAAACTAGACACTCTAATGTACTTGCCCTCTTGCTCAGTTGTGCACCAGGGCCTCCCACTCCTCTTTCTATTCTGGTTAGAGCCAGTTTGCTTTGTTCTGTTAAGGGAGTAGTACACAGCGTTGTATGAGATCTTCAGTTTCTTGGCAATTTCTCGCATGGAATAGCCTTAATTTCTCAGAACAAGAATAGACTGACGAGTTTCAGAAGAAAGTCTTTGTTTCTGGCCATTTTGAACCTGTAATCGAGCCCCCAAATGCTGATGCTCCAGATACTCAACTAGTCTAAAGAAGGCCAGTTTGATTGCTTTTTTAATCAGGACAATAGTTTTGAGCTGTGCTAACATAATTGCAAAAGGGTTTTCTAATGATCAATTAGCCTTTTAAAATGATAAACTTGGATTAGCTAACACAATGTGCCATTGGAACACAGGAGTGATGGTTGCTGATAATGGGCCTCTGTATGCCTATGTAGATATTCCATAAAAAATCTGCCGTTTCGAGCTACAATAGTCATTTACAGCATTAACAATGTCTACACTGTATTTCTGATCAATTTGATGTTATTTTAATGGACAAAAAAAGTGATTTTCTTTCAAAAACAAGGACATTTCTAAGTGACCAGAAACCTTTGAACGGTGGTGTATATATAGACAAGATTAAATCAAGAACAGTCTGATGGGTGACAATATTAGCCTATCACTTGTGAATGATATATTATCACTTGTGAATGATGCCCAGCTTGTGTGAAGCAAGGCAATAAACAGTTTTTGCCTTTTTTTTGCGACATTTTCAAATCATAGTCGCACACCTCATGTGGCCTAGCCCGTAGGCATATGTTTTGATACGGCTTGTATCACGAATAAAGTGACAAAATAACTTCTTAAAATTAAGCACATTAATCCACTTTAAAACGAGTGTCGGAATTGGATAAGGACGACCGCAGTTGCATCCCCGATGTGTCTGTCTTCACTTGTAGCCTGTGAGATAGACACCTGTGACGGGCATTGGCAATAATAATTGAGCTATCTGAGAGAGCCGTGTGCATGAGAGGTGTTTCGGAGCACGCAGCCGAGAGAAGGGAATTCAAATGTTTATGTTTGGCACAAAAAGGCATAGATTTTTTTAGGGGGCATTACGGCCACACAAAGGGGATGCCGCCGGGAAATTAAAGGGATTATCAAGTGCTTGTCAAATTGAATGAGAGACTGATGAGGTGTGTACAGTCTGTGCAAATAACAAAGCGGAGCTCATGTCTTTCATGCAGCCTTTTTCAAATGATCATTAGAGTCGCATCATGCAGCCTTAGAATGTATTAAAAATACAAACGTTGGGCAATATGTTTTGATCACAACTAAAGTTGCATAAATACCTCTAAATTAAGTATATAGGAAGACCTGTTTCTTTGTTAACCGCTCAACAAGAATAGCATGTTCGCATTCCCCCATCTTTTGGAGAAAATATCCTTTTTATTTTTTTCAGCTATGTTCAGTTGTATTCTTCATACTATAAAATAATGCCACAGACTTCTAAGCAAATCTTGTCTGCTAAATTAACTAGTGTTGTCCACAGCAAAATGGCATAGCCAGATCAGGGCCTAACATAAGGACAAGGACTATGCTATTCTGTTCTTCTGAAATAGACTACATCTTCTTCCTAACATAATGTTTCTTTAGACCTGTCTAAAATACATAATGGATTTATTGTGATGGTGTAGGCTATGGATTTATTTGAGTTTTTAAAATGTAGATGTTCCAAAGGTCTGCATCAGTGGCTTGTCGGCTATGCGTGGAAGCCAGGAGACGCTAAATGTGTTTGTTAACTTCTTGTGGGACGGTAGCGTCCCACCTGGCCAACATCCGGTGAAATTGTAGAGCGCGAATTTCAAATTACAGAAATATAAATATTTAACATTCATGAAAATACAAGTATTATACATCAAAATAAAGCTTAACTTCTTGTTAATCCAGCCGCTGTGTCAGATTTCAAAAAGGCGAAAGCACACCATGCGATTATCTGAGGACAGCGCACCGCATACAAAAACATGAAAAACATTTTTAACCAGGCAGATGCTACACGAGAGTCAGAAATAGCGATATAATAAATGCCTTACCTTTGAAGATCTTCTTCTGTAGGCACTCCAAAAGGTCCCAGTTACATCACAAATGGTCCCAGTTACATCACAAATGCTCCTTTTGTTCGATAAAGTCCTTCTTTATATCCATAAAAACTCAGTTTAGCTGGCGCGCTTCATTCAATAATCCACCGGTTTCCCTCCTTCAAAATGCATACAAAATGAATCCCAAACATTACCAATAAACTTATCCAAACAAGTCAAACAACGTTTATAATCAAACCTCAGGTACCCTAATACGTAAATAAACAATAAAATTTAAGACTGAGAATAGTATGTTCATTACCGGAGATAAATAACAAAGAACGCGCATGGAAACACTACAGCCAAAATGGGAGCCACTTAGAAAAACTACAACTTCTAGTTCAGTTTTCCAAATACCAGCCTGAAACTCTTTCTAAAGACTGTTGACATCTAGTGGAAGCCCTAGGAAGTGCAATCTGGGAGGACTTCGCCTCATAATAAACATGAAAGCCATTGGAAACAGTGGAAGGCTGAATTTTTTTGTTGTTGTTGGATGGTTTGTCCTCGGGGTTTCGCCTGCCATATCAGTTCTGTTATACTCACAGACATCATTTTAACAGTTTTAGAAACTATAGAGAGTTTTCTATCAAACTCTACCAATTATATGCATTTCCTAGCTTCTGGGCCTAGGTAACAGGCATTTTACTTTGGGCACGCTTTTCATCCGGATGTGAAAATACTGCCCCCTACCCAAGAGAGGTTAATTAACGGTAAATTACCGTGAGACTGGCAGTTATTTGCTTGACAATCACCGGCTGACAAAATGTAATGAGTGCCACAGCACTAATCATACCACGCTCAAAGTCGCTTAGGGCACTCGTTTTGCCCATTCTAACGTTCAATTGAACGTTAACTGAATGCCTCGATGTCTGTCTGTCTGCTTTACAGTATATAGCAAGCCACGGCCACATGACTCACTGTCTGTAGGAGCAAACCATTTTCATAAACGGGTGGTGTACCTAATAAACTGTCCACTGAGTGTATATCATGTGTATATGACAAGCAAACTAACTTGAACTTGATAAACCTCATCCATAGAACCGAGAGTTGTTCCTGGTCAGGTCACGTGGTCAGGAGATATGTATGGCCATACGTACTCCTCCAATATGATTTGCTGTGGGTTCCATCAAACCAATGATTATCATGTATAGCTTCTGCTTTGTTTAAATGACCAGTCTTGCTACATGTGGCAAACGGTTTGTCAACCACTTTACCTCTACCTACATGTACATATTACTTCAATTACCTCGACTAACCAGTGCCCCCGCACATTGACTCTGTACCGGTACCCCCTGTATATAGCCTCGTTAGTGTTATTTTATTGTCGCTCTTTAATTATGTTATTTTTCTATTTGTTTATTTCCGTTTATTTAGTAAATTATTTTGTACTTTCTTAACACTTATTTTTGTTGGTTAACCTCTCTAGGGTATGTGGGACGGTAGCGTCCCACCTCGTCAACAGCCAGTGAATCTGCAGGGCGCCAAATTCAAAACAACAGAAATCCCATCATTTAAATTCCTCAAGCATACAAGTATTTTACACCATTTTAAAGCTACACTTGTTGTAAATCCAGCCAAAGTGTCCGATTTCAAAAAGGTTTTACGACGAAAGCACACCAAACAATTATGTTAGGTATGAGCCAAGTCACAGAAAAAGACAGACATTTTTCCAGCTAAAGAGAGCAGTAACAAATAGCAGAAATAGAGATAAAATTAATCACTAACCTTTGATAATCTTCATCAGATGACACTCATAGGACTTCATGTTACCCAATACATGTATTTCTTGTTCGGTAAAGTTCATATTTATATCCAAAAATCTGAGTTTAGGCAAGACGCTACTGTATCACTTGGCAAAAAGCCTGAGAAAATGCAGAGCGCCAAATTAATATTAATTACTATGAAAATTACTATAAAATCAAACTTTCATTAAATCACACATGAAAGATACCAAATTAAAGCTACACTGGTTGTGAATCCAGCCAACAAGAATTCAAATAGGCTTTTCGGCGAAAGCATACGATGCTATTATCTGAGTAGTAAACAAAGAGAGAGAAGCATATTTCAAGCCTGCAGGCACGACACAAAACGCAGAAATAAAAATATAATTCATGCCTTATGAATTGGTCCTTTTGTTCGATTAATTCCGTCGATATATATCCAAAATGTCCATTTATTTGGCGCGTTTGATCCAGAAAAACACAGGCTCCAACTTGCTCAAACGTGACGACAAAATATCTCAAAGGTTACCTGTAAACTTTGCCAAAAAATTTCAAACTACTTTTGTAATATAACTTTAGGTATTTTTTTACGTTAATAATCGATAAAATTGAAGACGGGATGATCTGTGTTCAATACAGGATTAAAACGAAATGTAGCATGCCTTTTGGACATACACTTCAATCAAACACGACACCTGGAGTGACTCGACTTCAAGATGGCCAGATTTCTTCTTACACAAATGAATAACCTCAACCTATTTCTCAAGACAGTTGACATCCAGTGGAAGCCGTAGGAACTGCAAGCAATTCGCTTAGAAATCTGGTTTCCCAATGAAATCTCATTGAAAAGACAGTGACCTCAAAAAAAGAAAATCTGAATAGTTTGTCCTCGGGGTTTCGTCTGCAAAATAAGTTCTGTTATACTCACAGACATGATTCAAACAGTTTTAGAAACTTCAGAGTGTTTTCTATCCAAATCTAATAACATGCATATCTTATCTCCTGGGGATGAGTAGCTGGCAGTTGAATTTGGGAATGCTTTTCATCCAAACGTGAAAATGCTGCCCCCTACCCTAGCGAAGTTAAGGTCTTGTCAGTAAGCATTTCATTGTTAGGTTAACCTCATCCATATACCTGTTGTATTCAGCACATGTGACAAGTACAATTTGATATGATTGGCCAATTACACCCTCTCAAAGCACATTTTACATGGATCCTGTCTCTTCCAGACATCCCATATGTGAATAATAACCCGTAGTCCCTGAGATGTCTTTGCACATCAAACAGGAAATCACCTGATGCTCCTAATGCCACCAGCTGCATGGTAATGACATGGGTCAGGCTTGGCAGGGACTGGCTGGGGCTGGGTAGAGCTACAGAGAGGACTTCAAACAGCAGTGTGTGGCAGGGCCAGAGAGAATCAGAGGCAGCGGGGATGTGAGGTTTGGGAGCAGTCTTGTTGTCACACCATAATGAGAGGGTTGGGGAAAGGCAGATGTATTACAGCTGCCATTATGTTTCAACACTGCAAATCCTACCAAACTGTGCTTGTCCCTTTCTAGGGAAAACACACTAAATTAAACAAAATACATGGGTGCAATATGTGTACAGTACAGTAGTGACTGGGAGGCACTGAACACGACCTATCGGCCACAGGACAAAGAATCAGCCTCTTTCTTTGTAGCTACGGTAGGAATGGTATTATAGATGGAACATGTTTAACTGTCTCTACAATGAATTTGAAACACTAGCGCAAGGCTCAGATTGCCTCTAAAGGCCTGAAAAGCATGTGATTAAATGTCCTGTATGTGTGGAACATTCTAACACATTACACCTTCCAGGAATTTCAGCTGTGTTTGACATGCTTTCCTACAACTTGTAATGGAGTACCAGAAGAGGGTGATTACTAGTTCCCTCTCACTCAATTGAGCAATTGACTCGTGGTTTGCTGAGGAGATTCCTGCACTGGTAGAAAGGACGACAGACCCAGGCAGCCAAGATATTCCTCATAGGCAGCAGGTATTCCCATTGGGTGGAACGGAAGCAGACAGGGTGGTTGAGTGTCAGTAATATCTCCCCCCCCAGGTCAGCGATCAGCCAACTGCGTATATTTCTGGGTGACTCTGGGGAGACAAAAGTGAGGACTAGGCAGCAGAGTCCAATACACACATGCACGCACGCACGTGCTCCACACTCTGTCTGCTAGCAGGCTCCTGGCTGGACTGACAGTTTGATTCATGCCGCCGACCCACACGCCATTGACACATATTTCAAATACACTGGGGGGATTCGGTTCCCTCAGCTCTTTTCCAGAGGACGCCTCGGCAAACTAACCCTCCACAGAACGTCCTTCAGCCTCGCAATTATGGAAAAGTACTGCCTGAATGGAGCGGTTAATGTTCTAGGTTTAATTGTATATTTTATTTAGTTTTTTTTGTTTTTATCTGGCTTGTGGTGCGTAGTTAGCGGAGGTGAGTGGTGTGTTGGCGTGTGCGGTGCGTGTGAAGACTAGCTGGAGCTATGAAGGAAATTCCTTTGTGGATGAATAAGCCTTGGGTGACTGACAACTCTGAGAAAGAGGAAGAGCGAGAGAAAGAGAAAAGTGAGACTTTAGGTGTGAATGATGGCTTGAGAGAGAATACAAAAGAAGAATGGCACTTACTCAATTTCTAGTACCAACAGCAAGGTATTTACAGTAAAGACCTTGAACTCCAGTGTAATACTTTCCTGTGCACACCTCTGTCATGTGGTTTGGGTTTTAGCCTCAAGTAGCCTTATCTGGGCCTGAGGTCTCCCACAGAACCGGGCTGAGGTCTTGATGACTGTTATGATGGAAAACAAACCCTGGGGCTGAATACATTACAGGCTCCTCAATTAAGCCAGATTTGCTGAGGAATTATGCGGTCTCCAAGCGTAATGGATCATTTGCCATCCACCTCCTTGCATCTTTGTGATGAATATTGATGGTGGGAGAGTCGGGCAGTGTTTGGACACTGAGCTGAGTGTGTAAAGTCGTGGAACTCTGGAAGACGATGATAAAGATGTGAACAATGGCTGAACAACACAGGCTTTGTTCTCCTGGGTCTGGATGGATCCATCATTCCTCTTAATGTTGCTGCTCAAGATTCCTGCTTCATATCTTGTTGTGCCAAAGCACAAACTTCCTTGAGGAGGTCCGTGGCATATATATATATATATATATATATGAGAGAGAGAGAGAGAGAGAGAGAGAGAGAGAGAGAGAGAGAGAGAGAGAGAGAGAGAGAGAGAGAGAGAGAGAGAGAGAGAGAGAGAGAGAAAGAGAGAGAGAGAGAGAGAGAGAGAGAGAGAGAGAGAGAGAGAGAGAGAGAGAGAGAGAGAGAGAGAGAGAGAGAGAGAGAGAGAGAGAGAGAGAGAGAGAGAGGAAAATAATATTGGAAGGTAAACTCATCATGAAATGTCAAACAAAGTTCGTAAACAATGGTTGTTTTGTCTACTTGCTGTTTATTTAAAGATAGATCAGCCTCCGAGTTAAATATTCTTCCCAACAATAAACTGCTGTAAAGTGTGTGTGTGTGGCTGTGTGTAGGGAATGTCATTGGGTTAGCTGTCCCCTGTGGGCACAGCTGGCTAAACTTCACGTTCTTTGTGTTTTTTAGTGGTATGCCATCTGCCCTGCATGAATGGAGGAAAGTGCAGTGCCAGGGACAAGTGTCAGTGCCCATCTACCTATACGGGGAAGTTCTGCCAGATGCCTGTTCAGAATGGGAATGGGCAGCAGCGCCAGAAAGGGCAGCAGCAGACATCTCAGATTCACTCCACTCACACTCTGCCCCTCACCTTCAGCAATGGACAGAACCCTGGTAAGATGGAGGGACTGAGTTCAAATGCATGTTCAGTTTTTTTTATTATTTAAAAATACATTTTGTTCATTTTTATCCAAGGGCATATAGGTAGAAATACGAAGGAGTATCCAATACGTGTACATCTAACGTGCAGTCATAGAACATTAACTTGCTCTTTTCAATAACTTTCACCCCATTTATCCTTTTTTACCTCGTCTCCCCCAGTGAAATATGCCCCCAGCATCGTGAACATCCATGTGAAGCACCCTCCGGAGGCCTCGGTGCAGATCCATCAGGTCTCCCAGCTGGATGCCAATGGGCAGAAGGTGAAAGGCAATGGGCAGAATGGCCAATCCCAGACCCAGTCTCACTACACCTACCACCACTCAGACAGCAGACAGAAGTTCCAGCAGCAGGGACACAACATCATCTACTCCAACCAGCAGAGCTACGTCCCCCAGTACCAGCCCGTCTCCTCCAAGAGCCAGCTGGGACGTTGCTTCCAGGAGACCACCGGCACACAGGTCAGAGAGGGACAGGGGGGAATCTGGAAGTGTTGAGAGTGCAGAGAGAGAATTTTGGAAGACAGATCAGAGAAGGACAGGGGGAAAGGTGGGGGTTGGAAAAAGAGAGTGGAAATATGAGGGAGAGGGAGAGAAAGAGCTATTGGCTGGCTTTGTGGATAAACAAGGTAATGAGTTCTGCTTCAATGCCAGCCATTGATCATTCTTCGCATTTGAAAAAACACAATCAAAAGAGCTGTTTGTCCGTCAAACTAATCTACGCAAATCGAAATTGATGTGTGTTTAGAGGACAAAAACAAACGTGACTCAATTTAAATCAATCCAGGTGTAGAGCCTCTCATTTTTCAGTCTGCTGACCTTTATACTCCGAGAATAAAGATGCTATCAACACCAAACAACTTTTCCCATCTAGAAATAGCCCCATAACTCATGTCAGTGCTTTAATACATCCAAAGTTATTAGCAGTATTGGCACCTCGCCCATCTTATCCACTTCAGATCACCATTCAATTTGGTTTACATTTTGCAGTCAGATTGACATTGTGGTGATAAGGCTCCATCGGCAGGCGAGCCGCTGAGGACTGTTCCCTTATCAGTGTGCGTTGATCTGAGGGAGGCTGGGCGACGGGATGTTGTTCTATAATAGAACTGTTCTGTCTGAGAGTTGGAGTTGGAGTGACAGAAGGGCTTTGTGTAATGCTCATGCACACAAGCCCATGGCGTGAGGCATTATTGTGCAGCTTTTTTCCTTCAGCCAGCCAAGTGGAGGAGCAATTCAGCGGGTCGGATACGAGGCGTATGTGGAAGGGGCTTCTAACGATCACGGATTACAAAAAGAAAGCCAGTCATGTCGCAGACACCAATGCTGTACGTACCCGACGAGCTAAACACCTTTTTCTCACACTTCGAGCCAAACGACTCTGAGCTGCCGAGGAGAGCCCCTGAGGACAACGAGGGCTACGTGCTTACTGTCTCCACGGAAGACATGGTACTGTAAGTCATTCAAACGTGTTAACCCTCGCAAGGCTGCCGGCCCAGACGGCATCCCGAGCCGCGCCCTCCGAGCATGTGCAGACCAGCTAGCTGTGGTGTTTTTGGACATTTTCATCTCTCTCTAACTCAGGCCGTTATCCCCACCTGCTTCAAGATGTCCACTATCATCGCCGTGCCCAAGAAAGGGAAAGTAATTGAATGACTACTGACCCGTAGCACTCACTTCCGTCATTATGAAGGGCTTCGAGAGGCTAGTCAAACACTACATCACCTCCTCCCACCCCGACACACCCGACCTTCTCCAATTCGCCTACTGCCCGACAGATCCACGGACGACTCAACCGCTATTGCACTGCACACTGCACTCACCCACCTAGACAAGAGGAATGCATATGTGAGGAGGCTGTTGCACTACAGCTCGTCCTTCAATACCATAGTGCCCTTTAAGGTCACCACAAACCTCACAGCCCTGGGACTGAACTCCTCACTATGCAACTGGGTCCTGGACTTCCTGACAGTCCGCTGATGACACAACAGTAGTAGGCCTGATCACCAACAACAACGAGACGGCCTACAGGGAGGAGGTAGGCACTCTGACGGTGTGGTGCCAGGTAAACAACCTCTCCTGAACATCAGAAAAACAAAGGAGCTGATTGTGGACTTCAGGAGGAACCAGGCTGGGCACGACCCCATCCTCATCAACGGGGCCGCCATGGAGACGGTAAAAAATGTTTCATTCCTCTGTGTACACATCTCTGAGGAGCTGAACTGGTCAGACCACAAGGACACCGTGGTGAAGAAGGCACGACCGCGACTCTTTAACCTCAGGAAGCTGAAGAAATGAATCTTGTACCCGAGGGCCCTCACAGTGTTCTACAGGAGCACCATCGAGAGCATACTGTCGGGCTGCATCACAGCCTGGAACTCCACCGCCGCTGACCGCAAGGCACTACAGAGGGTTTTACGCTCAGCTGTGCTTCATCCATATTTGGAAATAACTTCATTTGTACAGACCCAGGCTAAAACCTAGACACATTATCTTGATCTTTCCCTTTTTTTGTTTATAGTTCAGGAACATTAGAACTATGCTAGAATGCTAACAAAAAAATGTGGAGGTCTGGTTTCAAAAACATGACACCGCCTTTCAACACCATAGGCACGTTACATAATGTAGCCAAGCTACTTCAAGTAACAACAGAATGTCCAGCCCGAATGCACCATTGGGTACACACTGCTTGCCATCCAGGATACCTACAAAACCAGGTGTTGCAGGAAGGCAAAGAAGGTCCCGTGTGGCTCAGTTGGTAGAGCATGGCGCTTGCAACGCCAGGGTTGTGGGTTCAATTCCCACGGGGGGACCAGGATGAATATGTATGAACTTTCCAATTTGTAAGTCGCTCTGGATAAGAGTGTCTGCTAAATGACTTAAATGTAAATGTAAGATCATCAGGGACCTCAGCCACGGCCTGTTCTCCCCACTTCCATCAATCATATGAGGGCAGTACAGGAGATTCATGGTTAAAACTATCAGACTGGCCAATAGTTTCTGCCCCCAGACCAGCAGGCTGCTGAATAGCCACTACTAGTCAGCTACCTGCTGTTCTCCCTTTGGACCCCCCAATGGACAATTACCCTGCTTATGGACATTTTTTTTGGGGCCCCTTTTTCTCCCCAATTTTGTGATATCCAATTGGTAGTTAGTCTTGTCCCATTGCTGTAACTCCCGTACGGACTCGGGAGATGCGAAGATCGAGAGCCATGCGTCCTCTGAAACACGATCCCGCCAAGCCGCACTGCACCAATGTGTTGAAGGAAACACCGTCCAACCGGCAACCTTATCAGCGTGCATGCGCCCGGCCCGCCACAGGAGTCGCTAGAGCGTGATGGGACAAGGACATCCCAGCCGGCTAAACCCTCCCCTAACCTGGACGACGCTTTCCCGGTCGCGGCCGGCTGTGACACAGCCCGGGATTGAACCCGGATCTGTAGTGACACCTCTACCACTGCGATGCACCACTCGGGAGGCCTTCCAATGGATATTTTATATGTATCATTGGCACAGTTGTAAATATGTATTTATTATTATTGTTGCTTTTATTGTTTCCTTCACACCTGCGCTGTTGGAGCTTAAGTATTTCACTGTACACTGCAACTACATCTGCGACCCTGTGCATCGAATATTTTGGTGGAATAAAAATGAAACTAAGAAAGTGGAGGGAGTTTTCTTTCCTTCTGAAAATACTGAATTCAACTTCTTAATCTCTCCTCCTGCTGTTCCTTTCTCTCTGTGTTTCTCTCTCTCCTCTCTTCCTCATTCTCATTCTCCTACACACTCTCTTCTAAATGCCAGTGTGGCAAGGTCCTCCCTGGTCTCAGCAAGCAGGAAGAATGCTGTCAGAGCATCGGAACATCCTGGGGGTTCCACAAATGCCAGAAGTGCCCAAAACCATGTAAGTACCAGTGTAATACAAGTAACACTCTTTGACTGGTGTAGATTATAGTGGTTGAACTTTGTCATATGAGAAAGGGGGAGTGAGAGAGACTGTCATGGGATAGACAGGGAGCGAGACAGAGACAGATGAACTGTACAACCAAATAAGGACATCTCAGCCCGTTTGAAATTTGTCTCAGCTATGTGAATACTGTGTGGCTATTTGCTGCTGAGACACAGTAGTTGAAGATAAATCAGGTAATACACTTTACTGGCACTGTGGAAGCAGTTTACTGGCATGTGCAGTTTCTCACTTCATAACTGCATCCAAGAAAGGGAGTTTTTGTGTCGAGACAATCAACACGTTGGAACCCAGCTTCTGCCAAAAAATGGGAAAATAGTTTTTTACAGCTTGAGAATGACAAAGGAGGGGTATGAAGGAGGGGTATGAAGGAAGGGTGGGGGAGTTGGAGAAACAGATGAATTTTGTGAAGACACGCGAGTGTGAATGTGCTGAACAGACCCAGACCCACAGTAATGTTCCAATAACCGGACCCCTGGGTCTAGTCCACTGACTCACCTCATGGTAATCCTCTAATAACTTTATTTTAGAGTGGTGAAAACTGTTCACTCTCTTACCCCCAGATGAGCATTACAACATTGCCGTGTTTCATCCATATTTGGAAATAACTTCATTTGTACAGACCCAGACTAAAACCTAGACACATTATCTTGATCTTTCCCCTTTTTGTGTTTATAGTTCTGGAACGTTTGAACTATGCTAGAATGCTAACAAAAATGCTAGGACAGAAATGTGGAGGTCTGGTTTAAAAAACATGACACAGCCTTTCTCTCAACACCATAGGCACGTTACATAATGTAGCCAAGCTACTTCAAATGTCCAGCCCAGTCATTTCAGAGCAGCTGCTCTTTAGGTACTGCTAGCCTATCTTCAAGACGATTCTTAGACTTGTATTTCAGGAACACTGTATTATGTTGAGAACATCATATGACCCTTGTGTTTATCCAGATAAAAAAAGGTGGTCGGCTTTTGGCCCTGTAGGTTTATTTTGAGAAGAGATCTGTTCAAGAAACAAGCCTGGATGTCTCCATGCCAGTAGTCTGAGTTCCCCGTGGCTGTCCTGTCTTTCTCTTCCTGGGCTATTTTAGCTGGTTGTTACCCAGTGGAGACGGCTAGGGAAGGTTTAGGCCCTTGTGAGCATTTGGCCATTCCAACAAACTCCCCAGAGTGCTGCTTAAAGAACTCTCTATAATTATCTTTGTTTCCTTCATGCCAAAGCTATTGGATCTATGAGAGATTGGGGGACAGGGGATGGTGAGAGGAGACGGGGGTGGGATGTGGTTGGAAATATGTGTTTTCATCATTTAACTGCAGGGAGATGGATATATTCACCTGAATAGCTTGTACTCCACGGATCATCAACTAGATTCAGCTGCGGGTTAATTGTTTTTTATAGCGGGTGATCAGGGGGCTGGAACATAATTCGAAATCATTTGTGACTGCAAATTTACCGCTAGAAGCCCAAACAGATGTAATATTTGACAAAAACATAATTTCAAACCTTGCCAACATTTGCATATGTAACAGTTTTGCTTCCGTCCATCTCCTCGCCCCTACCTGGGCTCAAAACAGGGGCCCTCTGCACAAATCAACAACTAACACCATCGAAGCATCATAACCTATCGCTCCACAAAAGCCGTGGCCAGAACAACTACTTCAAAGGTCTCAGAGCGAGTGACGTCACCGATTGAAACGCTAGTAGCACGCACCCCGCTAACTAGCTAGCCATTTCACACCAGTTACATATACGCACGTGTAACTAACTGTCTATTATGTTTGGGAATACTTTGGAACAGATTTCCAAAATTAAAATCACTTGGAGCTGATTTGCTGGTGTTTTTACAGTCTTTTATGCCCCCCCCCCCCGTTGTACTCAGAAAACTTGGGGGGCTAAATCAAATCAGCCGCAGGCCGGCAGTTGAGCAACCCTGTTGTACTCAATAAGAATTCATAAACTAATTTGTAGCCCAGAAAAATACTATTAGATTTGTCTGCCTCAATCAGACAGGCATCAAAGTACTCTGCACCCTCACTGCATTTTGGAGATTAAATCATTATGCTTTGATCATTAATCTTATGAAAGCTTATTTAGTTAATCAGTTTTTCATCACCTCATTTTCTGTCAGGGAGCCTTGAGAATAGAGTTTAACTTGGTTAGTTTGTACTCCTGTCTTACCTAACAGGTAGACTCTTTCATGTTCAGAAATCACCACGCATCCAGTCACATTTTCTTTTCCCAATGCTTCTCTGGTTTCCACATGGAACAAAACCTATAGTTCTTCACCAGTTTGTTCCCAAAGGCTCCTGTTATTGGAAGGTACAAAGGCACAGTGTAATGTCTGGCTGTGTTGGAAGTCAGGAATGCCAGGGGAGTGAGGTTAGCATTTATGTGCGGGCCCTGTGTGAACTGCTCCATTGTGCCCCGGAGACAGTTGTAACTGGTAAATAAATTGGCTTATGCGCAAACAAACATAGCCTTGTTCCCTGTTAAGCAAGCTAGCAATCTGCTTTCAGGTATTTGGGTGCCACCCTGTTACCGGGCCTGAAAAGCCCTCCAACAGTACTTCCGTCTGCCACAGTAGATCTATATCCCCCCTTCTTACCTTAAACAGGGTGGAATCATTAGTCCAAACATTTGTGCAACTAAAACAAGTTTATTTTGGACAAATTCAGGTAGGTCCCTCCCCGTTTCGTTCCGTTTAAGAAACGTTTTGCAACAGAGTTGGCATAATGCATAAGCCCCAGATTTTGAGTAAAGTCTCCATTTGCGATCACCCCTCAGCTTTGAAATGGCTAGATTTATTCTGAGCCAGTACCATGGGAAATGCAGTTTAATGGTTCCACTTTGAGGACTCTGACTGTGCCCTAAACCTGTCTTCCTCTGTCAGCCCTCTGTCAGATATTGGCTCCATTCGTTGAGTTTTTACAATGAAAGCAATTAATGTCAACCTTTGTAAATTAAATACACAAAAGTATGTGGACACCCCTTTAAATTAATAGATTTGGCTATTTCAGCCACACCTGTTTCTGACAGGTCTATAAAATTGAGCACACAGCCATGCAATCTCCATAGACAAACATTGGCAGTAGAATGGCCCATACTGAAGAGCTCAGTGACTTTCAACGTGGCATCGTCATAGGATGCCAACTTTCCAACAAGTCAGTTCGTCAAATTTCTGCCCTGCTAGAGCTGCCCCTGTCAACTGTAAGTGCTGTTATTGTGAAGTGGAAATGTCTAGGAGCAACAACGGCTCAACTGCGAAGTGATAGGCCACACAAGCTCACAGAATGGAACCGCTGAAGTGCAAAGCGTGTAAAAATCATCTTACCTCCGATGCAACACTCACTACCAAGTTCCAAACTGCCTCTGGAAGCAACGTCAGCACAATAACTGTTTGTCTGGAACTTCATGAAATGGGATTCAATGGCGGAGCAGCCGCACACAAGCCTAAGATCACCATGCGCAATGCCAAGCGTCGGCTGGAGTGGTGTAAAGCTCGCCGCCCATTGGACTCTGGAGCAGTGGAAACGAGTTCTCTGGAGTGATGAATCACGCTTCACCATCTGGCAGTCCTACTGACAAATCTGGGTTTGGCGGATACCAGGAGAACGCTACCTGCCAGAATGCATAGTGCCAACTGTATAGTTTGGTGGAGGAGGAATAATGGTCTGGTGCTGTTTTTCATGGTCCGGGCAAGGCCCCTTAGTTTCCAGTGAAGGGAAGTCTTAAGTCTTAACACTGCAGCATGCAATGACATTCTAGACGATTCTGTGCTTCCAACTTTGTGGCAACAGTTTGGGGAAGGTCCTTTCCTGTTTCAGCATGACAATGGCCTCGTGCACAAAGAGCCCTGACCTCAACCCCATCGAACACCTTTGGTGTAAATTGGAACACTGGCTGCGAGCCAGGCCTAATTGCCCAACATCAGTGCCCGACTACACTAATGCTCTTGTGGTTGAATGGAAGCAATTCCCTGCAGCAATGTTCAAACATCTAGTGGAAAGCCTTCCCAGAAGAGTGGAGGCTGTTATAGCAGCAAAGGGGCAACCAAGCAGAAACTGTGGATAGATGGCAGCATTTGTGCAAAACTGAAAGCACGTACCACCGCATTTAATCATGGCAAGGCGACTGGAAACATGACAGTGTAGTTAGGCAATCAAACAAGCAAAGCGTCAGTATAGAGACAAAGTGGAGTCGCAATTCAACGGCTCAAACACGAGACGTATGTGGCAGGGTCTACAGACATTCACGGATTACAAAAAGAAAACCAGCCCCTTCGCAGACATCGACGTCTTGCTCCCAGACAAATTAAACAACAACTTTGCAAGCTTTGAGGACAATACAGTGCCACCGACACTGCCCGCTACCAAAGACTGTGGGCTCTCCTTCTCCGTGGCCGACGTGAGTAAAACATTTCAACCTGTTAACCCTCGCAGGGCTGCTTGCCCAGACTGCATCCCTTACTGCGTCCCCTTGAGCATGAGCAGACCAGCTGGCTGGTGTGTTTACGGACATATTCAATCAATCCCTATGTTATGCAGATGAATGAGGACCCAAAAGCGACGTAATAGTAACAGAGTCTTTATTCCAGTATAAAACAAATAATGATACTCCTGGATATAAATCAATGGAAATCCAAAACAGGAAACTGAAATCCTCTCGTCAATAGAGAGGAACGACTGGAGACGCGACCACAGACTGCAGGTCGCTTCAGGAAGGCACAGGCCGTAGCTGACATAGACACCTGCTCACACGCAGCATCTGAAGAAGGCAAAAGAACACGACAGGGCGGAACAAGACACAGGAACTGCAAACATCAAACAAGAATCCGACAAGGACAGGAGCGGAAAACAGAGGGAGAAATAGGGACTCTAATCAGAGGGCAAAATAGGGGACAGGTGTGAAAGAGTAAATGAGGTCGTAGGGAGAATGAGAAACAGCTGGGAGCATGAACGGAACGATAGAGAGAGAGAAAGAGAAAGAACCTAATAAGACCAGCAGAGGGAAGCACAGGGACAAGACATGATCAAAGACAAAACATGACAGTACCCCCCCACTCACCGAGCGCCTCCTGGCGCACTCGAGGAGGAACCCTGGCGGCAACGAAGGAAATCATCGATCAACGAACGGTCCAGCACGTCCCGAGATGGAACCCAACTCCTCTCCTCAGGACCGTAACCCTCCCAATCCACTAAGTACTGGTGACCACGTCCCCGAGAACGCATGTCCATGATCTTCCGTACCTTGTAAATAGGAGCGCCCTCGACAAGGACGGGGGGGGGGGAGGGAAGACGAACGGGGGCGCGAAGAAAAGGCTTGACACAGGAGACATGGAAGACAGGGTGGACGCGACGAAGATGTTGCGGAAGAAGCAGTCGCACAGCGACAGGATTGACGACCTGAGAGACACGGAACGGACCAATGAACCGCGGAGTCAACTTGCGAGAAGCTGTCGTAAGGGGAAGGTTACGAGTGGAAAGCCACACTCTCTGACCGCGACAATACCTAGGACTCTTAATCCTACGCTTATTGGCGGCTCTCACAGTCTGCGCCCTGTAACGGCAAAGTGCAGACCTGACCCTCCTCCAGGTGCGCTCACAACGTTGGACAAAAGCCTGAGCGGAGGGAACGCTGGACTCGGCGAGCTGGGACGAAAACAGAGGAGGCTGGTAGCCAAGACTACTCTGAAACGGGGACAGCCCGGTAGCAGACGAAGGAAGCGAGTTGTGAGCGTACTCAGCCCAGGGGAGCTGTTCTGCCCAAGACGCAGGGTTTCGAAACGAAAGGCTGCGTAAAATGCGACCAATCGACTGATTGGCCCTTTCTGCTTGACCGTTAGACTGGGGATGAAACCCGGAAGAGAGACTGACGGAAGCACCAATCAAACGACAGAACTCCCTCCAAAACTGTGACGTGAATTGCGGACCTCTGTCTGAAACGGCGTCTAACGGGAGGCCATGAATTCTGAACACATTCTCAATGATGATTTGTGCCGTCTCCTTAGCGGAAGGAAGCTTAGCGAGAGGAATGAAATGTGCCGCCTTAGAGAACCTATCGATAACCGTAAGAATCACAGTCTTCCCCGCAGACGAAGGCAGACCGGTAATAAAGTCTAAGGCGATGTGAGACCATGGTCGAGAAGGAATGGGAAGCGGTCTGAGACGACCGGCAGGAGGAGAGTTACCTGACTTAGTCTGCGCGCAGTCCGAACAAGCAGCCACGAAACGACGCGTGTCCCGCTCCTGAGTAGGCCACCAAAACCGCTGGCGAATAGAAGCAAGCGTACCCCGAACGCCGGGGTGGCCAGCTAACTTGGCAGAGTGAGCCCACTGAAGAACAGCCAGACGAGTAGAGACAGGAACGAACAGAAGGTTACTAGGACAAGCGCGCGGCGACGCAGTGTGAGTGAGTGCTTGCTTTACCTGTCTCTCAATTCCCCAGACAGTCAACCCGACAACACGCCCTTCAGGGAGAATCCCCTCGGGGTCGGTAGAAGCCACAGAAGAACTAAAGAGACGGGATAAGGCATCAGGCTTGGTGTTCTTATTTCCCGGACGATAGGAAATCACGAACTCGAAACGAGCGAAAAACAACGCCCAACGAGCTTGACGTGCATTAAGTCGTTTGGCCGAACGGATGTACTCAAGGTTCTTATGGTCAGTCCAAACGACAAAAGGGACGGTCGCCCCCTCCAACCACTGTCGCCATTCGCCTATGGCTAAGCGGATGGCGAGCAGTTCGCGGTTACCCACATCATAGTTGCGTTCCGATGGCGACAGGCGATGAGAAAAGTAAGCGCAAGGATGGACCTTATCGTCAGACTGGAAGCGCTGAGACAGAATGGCTCCCACGCCCACCTCTGAAGCGTCAACCTCGACAATGAATTGTTTAGTGACGTCAGGAGTAACAAGGATAGGAGCGGATGTAAAACGCTTCTTGAGGAGATCAAAAGCTCCCTGGGCGGAACCGGACCACTTAAAGCAAGTCTTGACAGAAGTCAGAGCGGTGAGAGGGGCAGCCACTTGACCGAAATTACGAATGAAACGCCGATAGAAATTAGCGAAACCGAGAAAACGCTGCAACTCGACACGTGACTTAGGGACGGGCCAATCGCTGACAGCCTGGACCTTAGCGGGATCCATCTGAATGCCTTCAGCGGAAATAACAGAACCGAGAAAAGTGACAGAGGAGACATGAAAGGCGCACTTCTCAGCCTTCACGTAGAGACAATTCTCTAAAAGGCGCTGGAGTACACGTCGAACGTGCTGAACATGAATCTCGAGTGACGGTGAAAAAATCAGGATATCGTCAAGGTAAACGAAAACAAAAATGTTCAGCATGTCTCTCAGTACATCATTAACTAATGCCTGAAAGACAGCTGGAGCATTAGCGAGACCGAACGGCAGAACCCGGTATTCAAAATGCCCTAACGGAGTGTTAAACGCCGTTTTCCACTCGTCCCCCTCTCTGATGCGTACGAGATGGTAAGCGTTACGAAGGTCCAACTTAGTAAAGCACCTGGCTCCCTGCAAAATCTCGAAGGCTGACGACATAAGGGGAAGCGGATAACGATTCTTAACCGTTATGTCATTCAGCCCTCGATAATCCACGCAGGGGCGCAGAGTACCGTCCTTCTTCTTAACAAAGAAAAATCCCGCTCCGGCGGGAGAGGAAGAAGGCACCACGGTACCGGCGTCGAGAGAAACAGACAGATAATCCTCGAGAGCCTTACGTTCGGGAGCCGACAGAGAGTATAGTCTACCCCGAGGGGGAGTGGTCCCCGGAAGGAGATCAATACAACAATCATACGACCGGTGAGGAGGAAGGGAGCTGGCTCTGGACCGACTGAAGACCGTGCGCAGATCATGATATTCCTCCGGCACTCCTGTCAAATCACCAGGTTCCTCCTGAGTAGAGGGGACAGAAGACACAGGAGGGATAGCAGACATTAAACACTTCACATGACAAGAAACGTTCCAGGATAGAATAGAATTACTAGACCAATTAATAGAAGGATTATGACATACTAGCCAGGGATGACCCAAAACAACAGGTGTAAAAGGTGAACGAAAAATCAAAAAGGAAATGGTCTCACTGTGGTTACCAGATACTGTGAGGGTTAAAGGTAGTGTCTCACATCTGATACTGGGGAGAAGACTACCATCTAAGGCGAACATGGGCGTGGGCTTCCCTAACTGTCTGAGAGGAATGTCATGTTTCCGAGCCCATGCTTCGTCCATAAAACAACCCTCAGCCCCTGAGTCTATCAAGGCACTGCAGGAAGCAGCCGAACCGGTCCAGCGTAGATGGACCGACAAGGTAGTACAGGATCTTGATGGAGAGACCTGAGTAGTAGCGCTCACCAGTAGCCCTCCGCTTACTGATGAGCTCTGGCTTTTACTGGACATGACATGACAAAATGTCCAGCAGAACCGCAATAGAGGCAAAGGCGGTTGGTGATTCTCCGTTCCCTCTCCTTAGTCGAGATGCGAATACCTCCCAGCTGCATGGGCTCAGTCTCTGAGCCGGTGGGAGGAGATGGTTGAGATGCGGAGAGGGGAAGCACCGTTAACGCGAGCTCTCTTCCACGAGCTCGATGACGAAGATCTATCCGTCGTTCTATGCGGATGGCGAGTGCAATCAAAGAGTCCACGCTGGAAGGAACCTCCCGGGAGAGAATCTCATCCTTAACCTCAGCGTGAAGTCCCTCCAGAAAACGAGCGAGCAACGCCGGCTCGTTCCAGTCACTGGAGGCAGCAAGAGTGCGAAACTCTATAGAGTAATCCGTTATGGATCGATCACCTTGACATAGGGAAGCCAGGGCCCTGGAAGCCTCCTTCCCAAAAACTGAACGATCAAAAACCCGTATCATCTCCTCTTTAAAGTTCTGATAATCGTTAGAACACTCAGCCCTTGCCTCCCAGATAGCTGTGCCCCACTCCCGAGCCCGACCAGTAAGGAGTGATATGACGTAAGCGATCCGAGCTCTCTCTCTTGAGTACGTGTTGGGCTGGAGAGAGAACACAATATCACACTGGGTGAGAAAGGAGCGACACTCAGTGGGCTGCCCAGAGTAACATGGTGGGTTATTAACCCTAGGTTCCGGAGACTCGGAAGACCAGGAAGTAGCTGGTGGCACGAGACGAAGACTCTGAAACTGTCCAGAGAGATCGGAGACCTGAGCGGCCAGGGTCTCAACGGCATGACGAGCAGCAAACAATTCCTGCTCGTGTCTGCCGAGCATAGCTCCCTGGAACTCGACGGCAGTGTTGAGAGAATCCGTAGTCGCTGGGTCCATTCTTGGTCGGATTCTTCTGTTATGCAGATGAATGAGGACCCAAAAGCGACGTAATAGTAACAGAGTCTTTATTCCAGTATAAAACAAATAATGATACTCCTGGATATAAATCAATGGAAATCCAAAACAGGAAACTGAAATCCTCTCGTCAATAGAGAGGAACGACTGGAGACGCGACCACAGACTGCAGGTCGCTTCAGGAAGGCACAGGCCGTAGCTGACATAGACACCTGCTCACACGCAGCATCTGAAGAAGGCAAAAGAACACGACAGGGCGGAACAAGACACAGGAACTGCAAACATCAAACAAGAATCCGACAAGGACAGGAGCGGAAAACAGAGGGAGAAATAGGGACTCTAATCAGAGGGCAAAATAGGGGACAGGTGTGAAAGAGTAAATGAGGTCGTAGGGAGAATGAGAAACAGCTGGGAGCATGAACGGAACGATAGAGAGAGAGAAAGAGAAAGAACCTAATAAGACCAGCAGAGGGAAGCACAGGGACAAGACATGATCAAAGACAAAACATGACACCCTATCCCAGTCTGCTGTCCCCACATGCTTCAAGATGGCCACCATTGTTCCTGTTCCCAAGAAAGCTAAGGTTAACGGAACTAAATGACTATTGCCCTATAGCACTCACTTCTGTCATCATGAAGTGCTTTGAGAGACTAGTCAGGGATCATATCGCCTTCACCCTACCTGTTACCCTAGACCCATTCCAATTTGTTTACGGCCCCAATAGGTCCACAGACGATGCAATCGTCATCACACTGCACACTGCCCTATCCCATCTGGACAAGAGGAACACCTATGTAAGAATGCTGTTCATTGGCTACAGCTCAGCATTCAACATCATAGTACCCTCCGAACTCATCATTAAGCTTGAGACCCTGGGTCTTGACCCCACCTGTGTCAACTGGGTCCTGGACTCCCTGACGGGCCACCCCTAGGTGGTGAGGGTAGGAAACAACATCTCCACCCCGCTGATCCTCAACACTGGGGCCCCACAAGGGTGTGTTCTCAGTCCTCTCCTGTACTCCCTGTTCACCCATGACTGTGTGGCCATGCACGCCTCCAACTCAATCATCAAGTTTGCAGACGACACTACAGTGGTAGGCTTGATTACCAACAACGACGAGACAGCCTACAGGGAGGAGGTAAAAAATAACCTCTCACTCAATGTCAGCAAAACAAAAGAGATGATCATGGACTTCAGGAAACAGCAAAGGGAGCACCCCCTATCCACATCGACGGGACAGCAGTGGAGAAGGTGAGAAGTTGTACATATCACAGACAAACTGAAATGGTCCACCCACACAGACAGTGTGGTGAAGAAGGCGCAACAGCGCCTCTTCAACCTCAGGAGGCTGAAAAAACGTGGCTTGTCACTGAAAACTCTCACTAACTTTTACCGGTGCACAATTGAGAGCATCCTGTCGGGCTGTATCACCGTCTGGTACGGCAACTGCAACGCCCACAACCGCAGGGCTCTCCAGAGGGTGGTGCGGTCAAGGCCATCAGATTGTCAAACAGCCACCACTAGCACAGAGAGGCGGCTGCCTACATACAGACTTGATATCATTGGCCACTTTAATAAATAGAACACTAGTCACTTTAATAATGCCACTTTAAGAATGTTTACATATCTCGCATTACTCATCTCATATGTATATAATGTATGCTGTATCCTTCACTATCTATTCTTTATTATCTATTGCATCTTAGCCGCTCTGTCTCTGCTCATCCATATATTTTGTACTTATATATTCTCATCCCATTCCTTCACTAGATTGTGTGTATTAGGTTTTGTTGTGGATTTGTTAGATATTACCTGCTAGATACTGCTGCACTGTCAGATCTAGAAGCATAAGCATTTCACTACACACACAATAACACCTGCTAACCATGTGTATGTGACCAATAAAATTGGATTTGAACTCCATGATTTTGGAATGAGATGTTCGACAAGCAGGTTTCAACATACTTTATGCCATCTAGTGTAGTATGGCTACATGATGTTTGGCATTTGGAAGTGGAGGGAAGAGGGTGTTTGTGTGGCCAGGGATAAGAAAGTTGAATGCAGGAGAGCAAGTGTTTGTTCATGGGTTTGATCAGTTGCCATGCTTGCGTGCACCATGTGAGAAACTTATTTCCCCTTATTTTCCCGTAAAAAAATTTTTCATGATAATGGTTGCTTGGGCAACTAAAGTCCATATGGGAGCAAACAAGGTTTCCTTTTGTATTCAATGTTTTATTTTTGCCATGAATCTCATTTTCCCTCGAGGTAAGCTTGAGATCACTATTCTAGTCCTCAAACAGCTATCAGACAATGGCAGTAAACTGAGAGGCCTGCGTCAGGAGGATAGTACCATGAATTAGTGATGGAGATAAAAGAAGGATTCAAGCACCCTGTCGTCAATCTCTAAAAAGTGTGATGGTTTTATCCGTGGCAGGTTTCCTGATGTCACCTCTAGCCTGAAGTTAAGATAGTCTGAGCAACTGTAATAAACTCAGTAAAAGAAGAAACGTCCCTTTTTCAGGACTCTGTCTTTCAAAGATCATTTGTAAAAATCAAAATAACTTCACAGATCTTCATTGAAAGGGTTTAAACACTGTTTCCCATGCTTGTTCAATGAACCATAAACAATTAATGAACATGCACCTGTGGAAAGGTTGTTAAGACGCTACTGCTCAGACTGTCCGCAATAGGCTGAGAGAGGCTGGACTGAGGGCTTGTAGGCCTATTGTAACGCAGGTCCTCACCAGACATCACCGGCAACAACGTCGCCTATGGGCACAAATCCACCGTTGCTGGACCAGACAGGACTGGCAAAAAGTGCTCTTCACTGACAAGTCATGGTTTTGTCTCACCAGGGGTGATGGTTGGATTCGCGTTTATCATTGAAGGAATGAGCGTTACACCGAGGCCTGTACTTTGGAGCGGGATCGATTTGGAGGTGGAGGGTCCGTCATGGTCTGCGCCGGTGTGTCACAGCATCATCGGACTGAGCTTGTTGTCATTGCAGGCAATCTCAACACTGTGCGTTACAGGGAAGACATCCTCCTCCCTCATGTGGTACCCTTCCTGCATGCTCATCCTGACATGACGCTCCAGCATGACAATGCCACCAGCCATACTGCTCGTTCTGTGTGTGATTTCCTGCAAGACAGGAATGTCAGTGTTCTGTCATGGCCAGCGAAGAGCCCGGATTTCAATCCCATTGAGCACGTCTGGGACCTGTTGGATCGGAGGGTGAAGGCTAGGGCCATTCCCCCCAGAAATATCCGGGAACTTGCAGGCGCCTTGGTGGAAGAATCTGGTGCAAGAACTGGCAAATCTGGTGCAGTCCATGAGGAGGAGATGCACTGCAGTACTTAATGCAGCTGGTGGCCACACCAGATACTGACTGTTACTTTTTATTTTGACCCCCCCTTTGTTCAGGGACACATTATTCCATTTCTGTTAGTCACATGTCTGTGGAACTTGTTCAGTTTATGTCTCAGGTGTTGAATATTGTTATGTTCATACAAATATTTACACATGATTAGTTTGCTGAAAATAAACGCAGTTGACAGTGAGAGAACGTTTCTTTTTTTGCTGAGTTTAGATGGCACTTCCCCTGAATGTGTTAAACTCAATTGTGTGTTGTGTGCATGTATGCACGTGTATGTGTTGGTGAAACACTGGTTCTGACTAGGTGTTGATGGAGCATGTTTGTGTTGAACAGGGCAGAGTAGAGATACTTGGGCTTCATCCTGCCTAAACAAATCTGAATCAGTCATCAAATGCTGTCTACTCCCATCAAGTCAGGAGGAATCCCCAAAGTATCAGTAGAAATACATTTGAAAAACCTATTTCTCATAGTCAATTAAACACGTTCCTATGAGATAATGAAGTGTACATACTCTATATTCTTCTGAGTCATGTAAAGATCTCTAAAAATAAGATATCTCTTTCTCTTCTCCAGCTATTCCCCTGACAGCAGGAGGATCCAGACACGCGATGGACTGCCCCCAGGGATACAAGCGCATCAACAACTCTCACTGCCAAGGTAAGAGCTGCGGTCCACCTCTTGTTCAACGTCTCTGCGACTACCACTGCCATTGTTTGGCTTGTGTTTTCGCACACACAGAGCAGAGAGAAGTCTGTTTTCTCAGCGTGGCGGAGGGCTTCGCCAAGAGAAATGAGCCTTAAAGAAGTGATTTGTCACCAGCCACATAAAACCCTGCGAGAGCGCAGGGCTACCATCCAGAGACGAGGAATGAATATGCTTCATTTTGACAAGGAGATCATTCTCTCGCTTTGTGTCGTTTCCTGTGCTCTCTACTCTGCTCTTTCCTTGGGTGATGTGGGCCTGTCTACCTGTATACAGCACCCTCTGCTGGTCACTCACCCTCCAGTCCTCCACAGATATACTGACTCAGCCCATTTATGACACTGGTTTGTCAGCTGCCATTTGTTGTCTCCTGAAATCTATCAAATATTAAAGTTTTTCTTCTCTTTCTCCTCTTGACTTGCTCCACTTGGTCGTCAGTGATCAATCCTGCTTTAGCAGGACCCCAAACACCATAACAGCCATGCGGGGGAGAGAGGGAAAACAGGTGCCATATTTAATAGATTTCCCTAATCTGTATTGAATTGGGATATGATAGCGAACAATGACTACAATACTTCAGGGCTGGCAGTTTTCAGAGGAGTCACACTAAATCAAGCCTGCTCTGCCCCAGCGACTTCTGAACCTACTGTGGCCCATTCACTCAGCATTCCACTCAACGGGAGGGAGGGTGAGGGAGAGAGACCAGTGTCTGTGTATACGCCACACGCCTGCTCAGAGACAACGGACTGCTCACTTTTTCAACAAAAAATATAACCCCTACTGCTCTCCTCTAATCAGCAGGAAAGCCAGACCTCTGCTTCTCTCTATGATAGCCGGCTGTTTGTACTGCCACATCTTACAGAGAGGAGTTATGAAATAGTGAAGGCTTATCCTTAATATTATGCTCGTGAGCACCTCTACTACAGTATCAACTGGCCAACACTAAGCACTCTACATTATTCTACATCATTGAGAATTCTATTGGAACAGTGGACGGTACATTTAAAACATCAGGGGACATCACTCCCTACTCACTTCAAAGGGATCCTATTCATTGACGGCACTGTTACTGTAGTGCATGGCACAAACAGCACTGCAAGGGCATCTGCCCGGGTTCCACTGGTTCTACTTGAGGCAGAGTGCCACCGCGTCAATGCGTGTGCCATAACTGTGGTTAGGCAGAGAAGGGCTCTGAAAGGGGAGCCGAGGCCTGACTGCTGCCTATTCGGAGTGCTGCCAGGCTGAGGAGAGTGGCGGCCCAGGAGACCAGACTTATTATTCCTGTGGAGGTGTTGTGACTCTTTACCCTGTAATCCACCACATCCTGTTTCCCTTATTATTACCCCTTTTTTACAGAGCTGATTTGGATTGAATCTCCATTTTGTTTTCTGTGGAGCTAGGTATGTGTGTTTACTAATTGTTGGATATGGTGTGACTGTCCAATATAACAAATGGAGGGATAAAAAAGAGACACGATAGAGGATCACTCGGCTGGTTTAAAGTTCCGTGTAGTCGGCGGGTCTGGTTCTGATCCAGGTTCTGATTCAATATTCCCCAGTGAGCCATTTGAGTTCTGAAGCGGTGAGGGGAGGAGGGTAAGGCTTGGTGTTAGGCTGGGTCATGTTCAGTATGACTTCTCTTGGACAAGCCAATCTCCCTCCCACATACTCTCGCTTAGCGCTTCTCAGGCGCTGCTGAAGGTTGTGGTGACTAATGCGCGCAGGTTTGTCCCAGTCCAGGCAGTGGATCTGAGTCCAAAGTGATTAAAGTGATGAGAGAGCAGTGATCTCCTCACCCCAGCAGCATACTCCTCTGTGTGTCATCAGAGGCAGTGGGCCGCTCTCTGTGGGGCCCCGAGGGGACAGAAATAGTGAGTGTATATTGTGGGTAATTATTCTGTCAGTGCAGTGATTGACAGCGCATGTGGGCGGGGCTTAAAGGAACGATGCAGGTGTTAAAACCGTGAAAGCGCCAGTGGAAACACGTCCCGTAGATGATAACAGCCATTCGTTGATATTCCTAGCGGAGGGTGTTGTAGTAAAGAATGTTAACGCAAACATCTTTCTCCTCCTGAGATCTGCCTGATTTGGATCATCTGTCCTTTGAGACAAGTGGGAACGCCCTCATTCACCCACCCCCGGGAATGACGTCTCTTCCCCTATTTGTTGATTCTATTCCAGTTTAAC
The DNA here is from genome assembly GCF_045679555.1 of Salvelinus alpinus. Taxonomy (NCBI): domain Eukaryota; kingdom Metazoa; phylum Chordata; class Actinopteri; order Salmoniformes; family Salmonidae; genus Salvelinus; species Salvelinus alpinus. Next base: position 14,630,032 of record NC_092117.1, read on the forward strand.
AGAACACAGCAGAGCCTCCTGTGACATGAACCTGGTCAAGATGTATCCTCTGAAATATTAATGACATTACATGGAAGGATATCAACATGCTGTGGCCTGTACCACATGATGGTGTGATGCTGCTCTTGTCAAGTACACGGCCCATGTTGTCGTGTGTGAGGCTTCTAGAATACTCTGTGCATGCATATATCTTTTCACTTTTGCAACAGAAAGAACAACATGTGAAGTGATAATATTCATCCCGTTGAACAGAATTAAAGGGGAACAAATCACATGGAACTCTGGATGGAACAAAGCTCCCTTTTGGATACTTAACACGAAAGCGTGCTTCATAGCCCTCTCAATGACAAACGACACTTGTAAACTGGATACCAAAACAAATGAACACGATATATGTAAACAGCTAAGAGCCAGCCGTGTTGGAAGGGGATACAAAGTCTGCCTGTCTCCTGTTATAACGAAGTATACAGGGGAGAGCATTCTGTTCACCTTCTTCACGCTGGACATATTATGTCTACCCAGCTGTTGCTTCCTTAACAAGTTAGACTCTGTTTTTTATGTCACCTTTATTTAACCAGGTAGGCTAGCTGAGAACAAGTTCTCATTTACAACTGCGACCTGGCCAAGATAAAGCAAAGCAGTGCGACACAAACAACAACACAGAGTTACACATGGAATGAACAAACATACAGTCAACAATACAATAGAAAAAGTCTATATACAGTGTGTACAAATGAGGTAGGATAAGGGAGATAATGCAATAAATAGGCCATAGTGCTGAAATAATTACAATATAGCAATTAAACATTGGAGTGATAGATGTGCAGAAGATGAATGTGCAAGTAGAGATACTGGGATGCAAAGGAGCAAAATAAATAATTAACAGTATGGGGATGAGGTAGTTGGATGGGCTATTTACAGATGGGCTATGTACATATGCAGTGATCTGTGAGCTGCCCTGACAGCTGGTGCTTAAAGTTAGTGAGGGAGATATGAGTCTCCAGCTTCAGTGATTTTTGCAGTTCGTCCCAGTCATTGGCAGCAGAGAACTGGAAGGAAAGGTGGCCAAAGTAGGAATTGGCTTTGGGGGTGACCAGTGAAATATACCTGCTGGAGCGCGTGCGATGGGTGGGTGCTGCTATGGTGACCAGTGAGCTGAGATAAGGCGGGGCTTTACCTAGCAAAGACTTATAGATGACCTGGAGCCAGTGGATTTGGCGACGAATATGAAGCGAGGGCCAGCCAGCGAGAGCATACAGGTCGCAGTGGTGGGTAGTATATGGGGCTTTGGTGACAAAACGGATGGCACTGTGATAGACTGCATCCAATTTGCTGAGTAGAGTGTTGGAGGCTATTTTGTAAATGACATCGCCGACGTCAAGGATCGGTAGGATAGTCAGTTTTACAAGGGTATGTTTGGCAGCATGTGTGAAGGATGCTTCTTTTGCGAAATAGGAAGCCGATTCTAGATTTCATTTTGGATTGGAGATGCTTAATATGAGTCTGGAAGGAGAGTTTACAGTCTAACCAGACACTTAGGTATTTGTAGTTGTCAACATTCTAAGTCAGAACCGTCCAGAGTAGTGATGCTTGACGGGCGGGCAGGTGTGGGCAGCGATCAGTTGAAGAGCATGCATTTAGTTTTACTTGTATTTAAGAGCAGTTGGAGGCCACGGAAGGAGGGTTGTATGACATTGAAGCTCATCTGGAGGTTAATTAACACAGTGTCCAAAGAAGGGCTAGAAGTATACAGAATGGTGTTGTCTGCGTAGAGGTGGATCAGAGAATCACCAGCAGCAAGAGCGACATCATTGATGTATACAGAGAAGAGAGTCGGCCCGAGAATTGAACCCTGTGGCACCCCCATAGAGACTGCCAGAGGTCCGGACAACAGGCCCTCCGATTTGACACACTGAACTCTGTCTGAGAAGTAGTTGGTGAACCAGGCGAGGCAGTCATTTGTGAAACCAAGGCTGTTGAGTCTGCCGATAAGAATGTGGGGATTGACAGAGTCGAAAGCCTTGGCCAGGTCGATGAATACAGCTGCACAGTTTTGTCTTTTATCGATGGCGGTTATGATATCATTTTGGACCTTACGCGTGGCTGAGGTGCACCCATGACCAGCTCGGAAACCAGACTATGAACTAAGGAAATCAACCTGCTCTTTGATCAGGTTACTCCATAACCGGGAGACCTGAAACTGTCTCCTCCACTCCACATGAATAACCTCAAACTACGGGAGCTGCCTTGGACCATAACAGTGATGTTGGGGCCAAAGGTTATGATACGAACGCGGTTGTTGTGAGCTATTATGCAAACTTATGTATAGAAACAAACCAAATTATGGTAATTGGTGGAATTGTCGGCGCACACATCTCTATTCTATGCACATTCAGTTCATGTTCCTTTCTGTACTGTGTAATACACACTAATATGTATATCAACAGTGTATTACTTTGTTCCTCTCCTTGGTTTTCTGTTGCAGATCTTAATGAGTGCCAGCTGCAGGGTGTGTGTCCCAACGGAGACTGTCTGAACACCATGGGCAGCTACAGGTGCAGCTGTAAGGTCGGCTATATCCCTGACCCCACCCTCTCCACCTGTATCCGTAAGTCCTTCATAACTCTCTCTCTCTCTGTCTCGCCCTCTCTTCCTCTCTCTCGCTCTCTCTCTCACTCTGTCTTTCTCTCTGTGCTATATTTGGGTGTGACATTTCCCATACGTTTAAAAATATATATTACTTCAGCCTGTACAGTCAGGATTGCAGTCTGTAAGATTGCAGTCTGTAGAAGAATGTTTTGAATGCCGCAAAGCATACTGCAAAGGCTGTGTTTTGATGATATGCATATGAATGTGGGAACAGATGGGAATGCATGGATGAATAGCATGGCGTTTATCATATTAATTAGATTCCCCTCAGAGCATGGAGCAAAAGGCACAGCATATTGCCAAACACAACAGATCGTATTTCTCTCCACTGAAAGTGGGAGGGAGGGAGGGAGGGAAAGATGGAGTTTTGGGTTGAGAGATTAAAATCCTATTGACTTGATTCTCAGTTCTCTGGGTTTTTGGTAGGAGAGCGATTGATCAGTGATGGCCTTTAATGACGGTCTTGTTTAGCATGCTTTTCCCTGCCGGCTGTTGTCTCTCCCAGCCCGACCTCTGTCTCTGTCTCTGTCTCTGTCTCTGTGTGTGTGTGTGTGTGTGTGTGTGTGTGTGTGTGTGTGTGTGTGTGTGTGTGTGTGTGTGTGTGTGTGTGTGTGTGTGTGTGTGTGTGTGTGTGTGTGTGTGTGTGTGTGTGTGTGTTGACTCTTGGTTTGTGTGTTCTCCTGGTTCTCCTCTATTTATCTCATTGCTATTGAAACCTGAGTGGCCATTCATCAACATCACTGGCTATGGCAAGGAGCCTTGCTACAGTTTTGTCCTTACATGGAAAAAGGAGGCATTGGAAATTCATCAGTGACATCACCCATTGTGTTTCCCCCCTCCCCTGCATGTGTTGCCTGTCATTGAACCGCCAATGTCGGATTTAGACATCTCCCCTCATTGTGTGTGTTGAGTTACTGAGCTCTCTGCTGGCATGAAAAGCACAGTGGAGTTTGGAGAGAAACATATTGGTGTGGATGAAGGACCAAATACAGCCTGACCCTCCTATGTACTGCCTTTGTGTGTTGATTGGCTTATAATATGCATGACAGCAACAGTAACCAATCAAAACTGACTTCCCCATTGTGAGAGCCACTAATAATGCCCTATTGTACCATGGAATCAGACTTTACACATACATGTGCATCCTGTGTCCAATTACACTTATAACAAAAATAAACCAATGCATTCCATGCGTAGCACTTACAATAACTGTGACTAAATTTTATTTTCGGATTCTGACACGTCATCAAACGGTCCACTGGTGCAAGACAAAATTCTTGACCAAAAGATCAGTAAGGACTGCTTGAAATGCACATACCACGCGAGATTAACCCTTTACACTCGTGGGAATTGGACTGGATAGGGCTAAATTGAAACGTTTCTTACAGATGAAATATGAAAAGCATGGCAGCAATTGAAAGGGAACAGGTTGGAGATTATGGAAACATTATTAGACCAAAGTTGAGGACACAACAGTTCCCCTGACTGAATCCAAACATTATACTGTTGATTTTATGTGCATTTTACATTTACTGTACTTTTTGCCGGATTTGTTGATAACGAAATGTGAAAATCCTCTGGATACATTCAGTAACACGATAAGAAGATTTCTGGAAAATGTGGGTAGATGCAACATAAGACAAAAAAAAGGGTTTGAGTGAGAGGACTAACTGGTGTCTCCAAGTGGCCACACACCTCTCAAAAGTGTGCACAGTTCCTAAGTCATTTCTATGCAATTTTATGTCTATGTTTTATGTTCTAGTTGAAGAAGAGTCTTCAACTACAACTTTCTGTTTTAGCTCTCCTAGCTGTGCCGTTGAGGAACTAGAACGAGCACACTTGTAGTTGTTTTGTTTTGCAGTGCCTTAGACCGCTGCACCACTCGGGAGGCCCAAATCTGCAATGTTCAACCCGTATACAGGTACAAGTGTAAAGGGCTACGCTCCAAATAGGTAACATGATGGGAGACAAATGCAGCAACCGTCTAGAAATGAAGGGAGGGCGTCCCAGGGCAATCTAGCAGAACTCCAGCACCCTCATCTCTCTCCATCCCTCCATCTCCCCATCTCCCCTTCCCACTGCTGCCTCTCACATCCGACAAAGGGAGAGATCCCATCATTGGGGCATTCACTGGCCTATTCATGGGTCATGCTGCTCTAGTTTACTTTGAGAAAACTTTAGCAGCAGAGCCCCACAGTCACCCTCTAGCCCTATTAGCTAGACAGTTTCTGAGACTCAAGAAAAGACTCAAGCGTGAGTCGCTGGCAGGGACGCAACTTTGGTTTAAGAAGTGGGGGGACATATAATTTAAAAAAATAATAGTAATTTTATCTGGTCGGATAAACACTACAAACAGCCTACCGACCGCTCGGAGGTGTCCACATGGTCCTAAAGCACACTTTTGCGTCACATTCCAATGATAAAACTGGTGGGGACAAAAATGCCATTTCAGAATCTGGGGGGTCCCCAGTGAAAGTTGCACCCCTGGTCGCTGGTATATTGGTGGCTTTGGCGAGGCCTTAGAGCAACTTCAATGTGGGTGGTAAGGAGGAGGGAGGGGGAGGGTGGATGGAATTTGGGAAGTGAGTGGAGACTAGAGCGTAAGTGATTGCTGCCTGTCATACACGATTTCTCCCGTGTGTCCGAGCTTTGTGAGACTCGGAGGCGCCGTCAAGATTTTTGTTAAGGATTTGGAGGGACAGCGGTTCCGCCGCTTGAGCCCCCCTTTCCAACAGTACACACACACAAACACACGCTCGCACACACACCCTCTCTGTCAATAATGACTGAAAACCTGATCACTTTTTCAGTCTGTTTTGACGAATATCAATGCACCACACAAACTGCCTAAAGGGGAAAATGTTAGAAGAATTGAAACTTTAGAACAAGTCTTTGTGACCTTTTGTACAGGATTGGTAAAGAAAAATCTATTACATTTCACTGTTCTTTGAATTATGTCTTGTACACTCCAGTACTTCTAATTTGATGTTGATGTGCATTAACCCATTAAGCCCTCCTTTTGGCCTCAGCAGTTCAACATTGTTACATTTTGGGATTTGGAGACTGTTGTGAGAGGGGAAAAAATGAATATCATGGTCAGTTTGTATGAGCACTGATTTAACGTTGATAGGAGAGCTCACCCATTGAAAAATGAAGAAATCCTGGAAGAATATCATATGGTTCCAGCTTTACTTGGAAGTCAAATCCTTAGAGAGTCTTTGTTCCGTTGGTGCCTTGCCATACCACAGTTTCCACTACTACACTTCAGGATTTGAGCTGCTTAAACCCCTCATGGTGTGCACCATTCAGAAACACTCAACCAACCCTACTGCATGCTGTTATTTGGGTCAGCATTTGACTTTGTTCATTAGTGCATGAAGCATTGGCATGAAGAGCTCGATGTTTGGACACCCAGAGAGCTTTTGTTGTTGTATGTGCTGTGCTTGTGGGTGTTTTGCGTTTGAGCTTTTAGGTTAGTCTAGTTGACACTTTCTTCATAGCTCAAAAATCCTGTGATGAAGATATGAAATGTATCGGCGGTAGCAGGCAACACAGCGAACTACCACTGAGATGTTTCAACATTTTCTTGGTATTTTTGATGTTGTTATAAATGTGTGAGTACTGTACTCTGTGTTGGGTGGATTCCGGTGAAGGGGGACTTCTTTATTTTCTCTTTCTCTCTTTTCTCTCCCCCATGTCTGTGTCTCCCCCCACTGTGGCGCACCTCCCCTTGCCACTCTCCCACTGCACCTCTTCAGCCGACACCTCTGCCGTCCACGAGGAGAAAGGGGCTTGTTTCCGATTGGTCAGTTCGGGGAAGCAGTGTTTGCACCCGGTGTCTGCTCAGCTGAGCAAACAGCTCTGCTGCTGCAGTGTGGGCAAGGCCTGGGGCCCGCGCTGCGACAAGTGCCCCCTACCAGGAACAGGTAAGGCCTTCAACGCCAGCAACTCTGAGTCCCAGACACCTCCACCCATCCATCCATTCCACCACTCTCACATTGAGAGATTGAAATGTGGGACCAGTGGCATCCATCCCCCACCCACACTCAATGTTTCTGTCTCTCTGTGCATGTGTTTCAATGCTTTGCCAAGTAGACAGTTTTAGATGCAGTTATATCTCTACCACCAGCACTCTCCTCCTGTCTCCCCTTATTCCACCATGTCTCCCCATCCGCCATTGCCATCTGTACGGGTATCATGGTCAGTGTTGGCTGGGGTGACACAATAGCTGACACCTGCAGATCATGTGCAGCACAGGCACACTAAATAGATAGAAACTGTTTGCTGAGTCCTCACACTTCCACTCGAAAAGGTCTGTCTTAATGAATTGATGACATTGAGCCAAACATTCCATTAGACCTGGGAGGTTAGTCTGGGAACAAGTGTAAGCCTTTTCTGTGTCTATGCCTGTGTTGTCTGTCTAGGCTCCGGGAGACATTACTGGATGGCCTCGTTTGGCCTAATTAACAACACCCGTTAAAATCATCTGGGTTGCCAGATTATTTTGGTTGCCAGATCTTCAAAGTTCCCAGTGTAGTACAGTAAGTTGTTATGGGGAGTGTAATAGAGTTAGGGGATGATTGCTTGGAACCGGGCCCATTTTTCCCAATGTGAGGACGTTTCTGTGGGTAAGGTTAGGAGCTGTTATAAGAGTAAATTAGAGACGTGCTCCTTTATTTGGAAATAAACTTGAGCAGATTACATGTAGGATTTACCTTGTTATGAAGGGCAGCATTTTTTAAGGTCTCTTTAATGTTATTTTTTCTTTGTTTGTCGGAATGTTCGCAGAGGCGCTTGTAGCTGGATTAGTAACTGATTATTCAAAAAATAAAATCCACTATCAATGTCGTGGTTTAATTACAATTGGCTGACATGGTTCTTTCAATTGAGGTAGAGATGGAGACAGTTTATTTTGGTAGATTCTAACTTCTTGCAAATGCTTTTTGGTTAAAATGGGAAACTGCATAGATAGCATGTGCTATTCTTATATGAAACTGGATTGGTGGATGCTACACTGTGTAACAATGGTTGGTACTTAGTTTTCATTCAATGGGACATACATGAAAGCCTTGACATGACGCTTCCCCAACAAATCTAGTCAAGTCCTTACAAAATGCTAGTTGCACAAAGACATTCAAGAATGAGACAAGTGTGTGACTCTCAGTCTTTATCACCAGTGACATGGTCCACTGTGTCTCCTTGGTTTCTAATGGGAACACATAAGTCCTGCAGAGAGGACACATTACGAAGGCTATGTGGAGCTCAGAAAGAACTCAGAAGGGTCATTCCATGAAATGAGTGCCCTTCGATATATTAAGTATATATTAAGTAGAAATTGTGCATCAATATTGAATTTTAAAAGCCTGTTAAATTAAATGTAGTTCCCTTTCTAATATAGACCAAATGTCCCTCTGTGCACCCTCTTAGACTTATAGGAAGATTTTAACCCACTTAACCCCAACATTTCTCCAAGTTTTAATCATCATGACAAAGTCATTTCTGAAGATTATTATTTATTTAATGTGATTAGTGATTCATTTTTATGTAATACCAAAAACTCTCCCTCATTTTAAGCTCAACCCTGTTACATGAACTGAACTCTCATTTTAAGATGGTAAAACTATTCTTAAAATTGTTTACAAATTCTACATCTAATAAAATCGTAAAATCACAGTGTAAGAGCAGGTGAACTGGTTCTACTCTTTTTGGCCATTTTCTGGTGTTTGTGGTGGAAAACTGAGTGGGCATAACACATAAAACTTGAGCATAACACGTCAACACTGTTACTCATAGATGGACAGGCTAGACATTTTTTTACAATAATTTTTTTTTCATGAAGCTTGCATTCAATTGACCCTCCCTGTTGCACACAACAAGCTTCCATTCCTCATGTCACAAGGGGATTTATGGCTGATTTAAGATCATCTACCTTGTTACAGTCACCCTTTAACTTTATTTGGCACTTAATAGACACTTAAATTTAACCTCGAGATGGAAACACATGCTTTTTATTAAGTTGAACATGTGCTCTTTATGACAGAATGTTAAAATTAGGTGAAATTCAATGTTTTTTTTCACCAAGGTATACTACTCAAAAGGCACCCAATTGGTGGAATGACCCAGAGACTGATACACAAATCTGCTACAACATCAAAAACCAAACAGCATGTAACCTATTGTACATTACATTGGAGTTACATAAAATGAAAGATCAGCCAAATTAGTCACATACTGTAGCTATAATTTATTTTGAACCTGAAATAGATTTTTTTTGTTTTGCATAAAGTATGGATGTACTTACTATATTTTTCTTTTAAACTTTTTAGCTAAATTCAAGGAGATATGCCCTGGTGGGATGGGCTACACTGTCACGGGATCTTACAAGCCCAAACCACCCAATCAATTACCCAGCCAACCTGAGACCATCAACAAGCCAATGATCACCCACCAAGAGCCTGTGGCCCCGCCTCTGCCCCTGCCGACACATGAGAAACCAGTGGAGGCCTTGAGCGTCGCTGAGAGACAGCTTCCCTCTGTACCAGGTAAGTCAACATCATGCAATTTCCTCTGTACCAGGCGAGTCAACACCACACAGCTGGCAACAGTAGAGGAGAAGCCATCTTTACTAATGCACTATGGAAAGACAGAGACAGAAGATTGGGCTGAGCTGGGTGGGACTGAGTGTGACTCATAGATAGGGGCCATGCTCTTGTCTTTTCACTATGCTGGGCTGTTTTGATATGTGCAATTTTGTGTACCTACAGTGCCAGCGCAAAACGTTTTCGTCCAAATAAAGAGTAATCCACCCGTTCAATAGTACCAGTCAAAAGTTTGGACACACCTACACATTCCAGTTTTTTTTTTCTTTTTACTATTTTCTACATTGTAGAATAATAGTGAAGACATCAAAACTATGAAATAACACATATGGAATCATGTAGTAACCAAAAAAGTGTTAAAGTAGCCACCCTTTGTCTTGATGACAGCTTTGCACACTCTTGGCATTCTCTCAACCAGCTTCATGAGGTAGTCACCTGGAATGCATTTAAATTAACAGGTGTGCCTTGTTAAAAGTTAATTTGTGGAATTTCTGTCCTTAATGTGTTTGAGCCAATCAGTTGTGTTGTGACAAGGTTGGGGTGGTATACAGAAAATAGCCCTATTTGGTAAAAGACCAAGTCCATATTATGGCAAGAACAGCTCAAATAAGCGAAGTGAAATGACAGTCCATCATTACTTTAAGACATGAAGGTCAGTCAATCCGGAAAAAGTCAAGAACTTTGGAAGTTTCTTCAAGTGCAGTCGCAAAAACCATCAAGTGCTATGATGAAACTGGCTCTCATGAGGACTGCCACAGGAAAGGAAGACCCAGAGTTACCTCTGCTGCAGAGGATACGTTCATTAGAGTTACCAGCTTTAGAAATTGCAGCCAAAATAAATGCTTCAAAGAGTTCAAGTAACAGACACATCTCAACATCAACTGTTCAGAGGAGACTGCGTGAATCAGGCCTTCATAGTCTAATTGCTACAAAGAAACCACTACTAAAGGACACCAAAAATAAGAAGAGACTTGCTTGGGCCAAGAAACATGAGCAATGGACATTAGAACGGTGGAAATCTGTCCTTTGGTCTGATAAGTCCAAATTTGCGATTTTTGGTTCCAACCGCCTTGACTTTGTGAGACGCAGAGTAGATGAACGGATGATCGCCGCATGTGTGGTTCCCACCATGAATCATGGAGGAGGAGGTGTGATGGTGTGGGGGTGCTTTGCTGGTGACACTGTCTGTGATGTATTTAGAGTTGAAGGCACACTTAACCAGCATGGCTACCACAGCATTCTGCAGCGACACACCATCCCATCTGGTTTGCGCTTAGTGGGACTATCATTTGTTTTTCAACAGGACAATGACCCAAAACACACTTGCAGGCTATTTAAGGGTTATTTGAAAGGGAAAGGGGATACCTAGTCAGATGTACAACTGAAATGTGTCTTCCGCATTTAACCCAACCCCTCTGAATCAGACATCCATAATCGACATCCATGTCTTCGGCACCCGGGGAACAGTGGGTTAACTGCCTTGCTCAGGGGCAGAATGACTGATTTTTACTTGTCAGCTCTGGGATTTGATCCAGCAACCTTTCGGTTACTGGCCCGCTCTAACCACTAGGCGTGCTCCATCAGATGACCTGGCCTCCACAACCCAATTGAGATGGTTTGGGATGAGTCCCTCAGAGTGAAGGAAAACCAGCCAACCAGTACTCAGCATATGTGGGAACTCTTTCAAGACGGTTTGAAAAGCATTCCTCCTGAAGCTGGTTGAGAGAATGCCAAGAGTGTACAAAGCTGTCATCAAGGTAAAGGGTGGCTACTTTGAAAAATCTCAAATATAAACTATATTTGGATTTGTTTAACACTTTTTTGGTTACTACATGATTCCAAATGTGTTATTTCATCGTTTTGATGTTGTCACTATTATTCTACAATATAGTAAAAATAAAGAAAAACCCTTGAATGACTAGGTGTGCCAACTTTTGACTGGTACTGTAAGTGAAACTAAGCAGATTTGTATTTGTGTGAGTGTGTGTGGGGTCTTTAAAAATATCTCTCAACCAGACATCAATTCAGTTCCACCCTGATCAGGATGATGAGGATTCACATGCTTTGGCTTGCCGTCGCCTCTCAACCTTCTGGATTCTGAGAGAGAGGAGAGATGGAGCTCCTCTTTCTTATTGTTCAGGACATGCTTGGGAGCTGGCGAGGGAAAGAGAAACTTGGCAGCATTAGAGCGCACAGACTTGTCCAAATTACCACTAAGCTTCTCTTGAGCTCCGAGTACAGAGGATTCCAATGCAGAGGACAGACTCAGACAAACAATAAGAGAGAAAGCCACTGCCTAAACCTGTGTAGATTAGTGTTTGCATGCCACAAGGGGCTAAAGCTGGCTCCACTGAGCTAAAAATCCTGGTGGAGGTGATTTGTTTCATGCCCAGTGTTGTGCTACATTAATAACAATCCTGTTTGTTTTTATGACCTCAAGATCTAAATACGGTAAAAACGCCTGAGGGTTGAGTTATGACATGGCATTTGGCCAGTGTTTAAAATAAGGTTTTAGTGGAACGACCTTGTACCTGGTTAACATTTGTCCTTTGCTATGAAAAAGATCATGTTTCGACATGGCCATGAACAGCTAAACGTACCCCCAGAGCCTGTGAAAGTGACAGTCTTATGAATTGCAAATGATTGGTCCTCTGGCCCCAGCCGGAAAGGTTTATTAATTTATTCATAAGCCTGAAGATATTTAATGGAGAAAATATAATGAAGTATATGATGTACTTGTCTCTGACAACTTGATGATCAAGGGCAGGTATATCCAGCCTTGTGCTTCCAGACGGTCCCACTCTTTCTTGATCTCATTCTTGTTTTTTTGTAACATTTTTCGTTCATTTTTTTTTAATGACCAGTAGCCACAGATGCACCTGAGCAGGTAGGTTGGGTTTCTTCAGATTTTTTTTTTTAAATGAAAAGAAAATAGCTTTCTTGCATGCGACAAGAAGGATTCACCCTTTAGCCTCTATGGCAGCGACCTGCAGAAGCAGCCTGCAGCATCACCTCTGCATGAAGTCAGCATCACCACTGCATGACTTTGAGCCAATCACTGCTCCACGCTTTCAGCTTAAGAGCACTTCACAGTGGAACATCCGTCCATGCCAATCACAGCTGCTAAGACTTTGCTCTTTGCGCTTTTGTTCAGCCTCATACTGTATGGATGCGTTGACACAGGCAGCCCAATTCTGATCTTTTTCCACAAATTAGTCTTTTGACCAATCAGATCAGCTCTTTTGCCAATAATTGGGCAAATGATCAGAATCGGGCCGCCTATGTAAACGCAGCCTAAGAGTCTCCAAAACGGAACAGTCCTGAAACCTTTCTGTAATGGATTTAGTATTGTATTATGACTTGAATGATGTAAATATAGAAGCTCTCTTTTACAATATATTGGTTCTTTCAGAGGAACAGTAGACTCAGCAGCTTGAAACTCTTTAATGCACTTTGATAAAGGCAGAGTAAGTAAACACTATTGCGCAATCCATTTTGACATCCTAGAGAAACTCCAAAGGTAAAATAAAAAAAAAAGCTGAAGTCAAGTTGGAGTCCACACAACTGATAACTATAGACCCTATCTACTCAATGAAAACCCATGTTTCGCTTCCCACCATCTTGCTCTACAAGCCCTTCAAGCTCTTTCCTTCCTTCGGCTGTCATGCAAGCGGATCTCCAACTAGTTTACTGCTGAGCAGCCTATATGACGAGCGCACGCATGACAACGGTGCATGAGCGGCGCTTGCTCACTGAAACCTCATGTCTATACGGATCAGTCCACTGACCCGGAGGTCCATATTGTGTTTGTCTTGTGTTCTGTCCTTCAAGGAGCTGGTTATTCTGGAGGCTACTAGTAGTAGTCCAATAGTTGAGGTCGAGGCTGGCCAGCCACAACTCTCTCCCGGTGTCTCTACCATGAGGATGGAGCCGGCCTACAAAGGTGTCTGATCCATTTCCTTCCCCTCTACTCTCTCTGCTGCTATTTCAGTCTCACAGGGCTGGGCTCACTCTCACAGGGGAAAGTCTGCAAGTTATTTATTTATGATGGTTGTTTTGGCACTGTGCCGAACTCTATGTAAGTAGGTCTCCACTGGTGCTTTACGGTCAATTTTACCTGACAGAATAAAAATGAAAATGTGTTGGTTTGAAAAATATCTTGTGTTCTTTCCCCTGTAACAGGACTAATCGTCATAAGGGAAAGAGCACCTGCCATTTGTGATGGGTCTTCTCCAGACTCAAGTCTAGGGTTATCTTAATTGAAACGCAACGTTTCGATTGTTGTAAAAATAGTTGTTTTATTGTTCCATTCAGTACAAATCCAAGCTGGAAAAATCTTTAAACAGCTGTCAGCTCAGCACTTGATGGCGTAGAGTGATTTATCTCTGTCCGCTGGGATTTCTACAGCAATCTGTATTACACTCGTACCCATTGAAGCACTCATTTTAAAGATCACAAAAAGTCTGACTGCACTGTTCTCTCCCCTGGCTCTATCTGTCCTGGTCTCTCAGAGGTTGTGGAGGAAACGTCCCCCCCTGCTCCAGCCCTGATCCTCCCCACCAACGCAGGCCAGGACATCGCCCCTACTCAGTCAGCAGGTAAGTGCTCACACTGACATACAGTAACGCCGTGACATTTGGACATAGTTTAGTGTGAGGTCAATGTGCAGCTGATGGGGTGATACCTACTATCCCTGCTACATTCTATATCTAAGCTATCCCAAGCTGATTGTGTATAAATCATGAATGAATAGAGGGATGAAGGGAACACAAGGTTAGTTCATAAATACACCCATTGTTATCTCCCTCACTCGCCAATTCACTGACCCTTTATTTGTGTTTAACCCTGCATCTGAATTCCTCACAGGTCAGGGGCAAAAAATAGGCCGATAAGAGGAATTTGCACAGACTGGGAACATGGCACTTTTTAACTCTCCCTGACCTCCTTTCTTTGTCCTTGGGGTTCTCCCCCGTTGTGAGAATATTCTGCGCTCCTCTATATTTAGGAGTCATGTGTTGCTGTTGAGGGGCCACAGCAACATGAAGTCTCTCTCTCCACTTTCGAGATGTGAATAGTCTAACAACATCATTATGGCTTCAAATCACTCCAATGAAAGTGCTGAGAAACTTTTATTTCTCACCTGACCCTCACAGAAATATATTTGGGTCCTGTATTGTTTTATTTAAGAGATTCCAATTTTAGATTTTGTTGCCGTGTTTCTTCAAAGGGGAAGGCCAGTGATTGGTGCCATCGCTAGGCAACCACTTGTGTGAAACCCACCTGTTTTTATTTTGATACCCTGGACGAGGAAGACGGGACTTTTCAGAGCAGTAGAGGAGAGAGAGTGTCGGCACGGAGACTAGTGTGGAGGGAAGGGAGTGGGACTATCTGGTGCCAGGCCCACATAAACCTCTTGGACCAATCAGGGGACCGCAGGGATATTTTGGTTTATTTTTGCTAGGCGGATATCCAAACCCCCAGACCTCTCTCATCTCAGCGTTTTACGTCCTGGTGTCCCGGAAAGGTGACACCATATTAAGAGGCCACAGAAATGTTATGAGGCCTCCCGATGACAGACACTCAGTAAACTAGGCGGCATAATTGCCCACTTCTTTTCTTAATCATCCTTACTGTGATAGTCTCCGTGCCTCAATGCTTGCAAATCATTCTGGACCTGTTTCTTTTTAAAGTAAAAAACAACAAAGTTTTATTGTACCACGGCGCAGATGCTCTTTAAGATACTAATAATTACACTCGCTAAGCATTCTGTACCTCAACCAAGCAATCAATTAGTCAATCAAATTATAGTGCTTTTTACAAATACGTTTGTCACAAAGTGCTCAACAATAACTCTCGACCAAACAGTTGAGGAAAATCTCCTGAGGTGGGAAGAAAGTTTGAGAGTAAGCAGGAGCCCATCCTCCTCTGTTTGACTGATGTCCTCCCTAAATCCCATATAAAGCACAGCAATTTAACAGTAATTTAACTGTATTTCTGAGGAGATGCCACTGTAGCATTTTTGAACAAAGAAACCTCACCTATTGAAATGTGTACAGTAATACTTCAATTCATTTAATTCCACCATACTGGCCTGCTGAGCTATGAAGAAGCCCAGTCATCAAGCCTGCTGACATTGACTACCTCAGTAACACTAATTCTTAGGTAAAGTATTAATAATGTATTTTGATAGATTGTCACATGGCATTCTATCACAACTCATTTAATCCCCCTTTCATGTTCTCTACTTCTCATCAAGATCTGAAGTGGCCCAACCTTTCAGTCACTGTGATTTGACAGTTGTACAGTTTCGGCTTATATGGAGTCCTTCGGTCTCTGAAACTGTGGGCCCAGTGACCCACTTCTGTAAAATGTCTGCATATCGATGCCTTTTGATGGGTATTAGACACTATGATTTACTCTATTCCCTACTTTTCCTCTGTGGTATGCAAGGCAATTTCCCACTGTCAAGACTGAGTAGACAGATTGATGCACATACTGAGCAGATTTGTCATACAGAAACACATTTGCAGCCATGAGTGGGATGCTGATGAGACTATTAGCTAGGGAGAGGAAAGGACATTTGCAGGAATGGAATAGATTTGTTTATGCCGCGCATATAGAAACTGCATATTTTGTATTTCGTATTTGAAGAGTAGCATGAGGTTTCCTTCTCTCTCCCTCCTCTCTCTCTCTCTCTTTCTCTCTCTCGGCCAGAGGTGGATGAGTGCAAGGTGAACCCTCACATCTGTGGCCAGGGGATCTGCTACAACACTGCCGAGGGTTATACCTGCATCTGTAACGAGGGCTACCAGATGGACGAGACACACACCACCTGTGTAGGTGAGAAACAAGAAGTCAAAGGTCACATCCATTTATCAGACCCATGGGAATAGTCCTCTTCTCATTTGGTCTGATTGGATTTCACTCTTCACATTGCGCCCAGAAGGTAGATCCATTTAATTACATCAGTAAATAGGAATGATTTTACTAGCCTTTGGAGGCCTCTCTTGATGAGGGAATAGTTATGTATACATTTAGACACGGTAGGAGAATCCCTTAGCGACCTCTTTGCTACAGTGATGGTTTGAAATAAAGACTCGTATCTATATCCATTGCATCTCATACTACTTTAATCCACTTACGTGTCATGTCAGTATGTCTCTAAGCAAGTTGACTCATGTTCCATCCCATGTCTCCTGCCACGCTGTACCTGTGGATAGATGTTAATGAATGCCTGGATTCTGCATCACTGTGCTCCAACGGCCGCTGCAAGAACACTCCCGGCAGCTTCCTGTGTGTGTGCCAACCAGGCTTCATGACAGATGAGGAGGGAACCAGTTGCATTGGTAAAGCCATTTCACACACATACCACCACGCTCCCTGAAATACGGAGACACACCAAAAACAATAGCAGAAGCCTAGGAGATTCAATAGCTGTTGTGCACCGCAGTAGCAGGCATTTGGATAGCCGTTTGGGTGTTTTCGTTTCCCCAGTCTTCACTATAGTTCCCCGTTGGCTTAGCCCCCCTCCCTGGAGATAGGGGCTAAGTTGTAGAAGGTGACCACAGTGTAGCCCATTAGCGACGTCCTCCTCATCATCCTCCCTATCCTGGGATATAAATACTGGGAACACTGTCATTAGGTGGTTTCTGGTGTTTCGACACACGTTTTCTCTTCCACAAAATGACACAAAATTAGGTTTGCAGAGGCAAAAAGCTGGTGATTATTTCCCCATAACTGTACTGTAACAGACTAACATCTGAAAATGAAATATGAGAGTATAATTTATTACTGTTTGCAAGGGATTTATATGTGGATATGAGCACCAAAACAGGCAACTTGAGGACGACAGCCCTAAATATTTTATAGGCAGATGGAACGTTCTGTGAAAACTAGACTAAAAAGACTTTGAGGGACTGACTTACCCAGAAGAAACACTACATGTCACGTTAAAACAAAAAGAAAGTGTGCAGTCTATGTGCAGTCTGTGACTTGTTTTGTTGACTCATGGACTTCCACTCTCTACATCAGGGTGGGGGATGTTTGGTTTCTAAGGAGGGGAGTGGTATCCTGGATACCCAGCTGAGGAGGTTATTTTTGTTGGTATCACACCGTTTAAGAGGCAAATTAGGGGTCCCTGTTTCCTTCCTCGTTTGTTCTGTCTTTTTTTAATGTCCCACAGGAAGTCCCGCCCAGGGCCCTCAGAGGAAGTTCCAGTCACTTTAGCCTGGCATTGGTCCATCTTAGGGGGCTAGGAGGGCACGAAGCAGGGATAGGCCTGGCATGAATCAGCAATGTCCATGTTATTCAGTTAAAGTCAAGGAAAGGGTGTCATGAGCCAAACTCCTAGCCCTCTGTAATGCCAGACTGTCCAAATAGTTTAGATAGATGGATATCACACTCAGACTGGGGTAAATGAAGGTTTGGCACAGATCGATGGGCAGATCAAGAGATTGTTGACATTGGACAGAGTAGTGTCTGACATGGTTGTACAACATTAGTGACACAGCACTAGAATTATTGGTACTCCATCACATTTCGCCAGGGTTTTGGGGATTATGCTTAATGGGTTCGGGTGAGTACCAAAAAAGGAATGGTTATTCTTGAAAGATTCTTGAATGTACTGTCTTTGTTGGAGCCAAGTGACCGCTCTGCTATCTTCAAATCTCTCCCATCTCCGTCTCTCTCTCTTCGTCTCGCCCTCCCTCTCTACATCCCTTTCTCAGATTTAAACGAGTGTCTGAACACCCACACGTGTCCTGAGGATGAGTTTTGTGTCAACACCGTGGGTTCCTACACCTGTTTGCACTGTGACAGTGGCTACAGGATGAGCCCAACAGGCCAGTGTGAAGGTACAGGACGCACCCTTTACATATTTGGGTTCTATTATGAGAGCTTTAAGGGCAGGAGAATTAGAGGGGGTTTCATGGTAAGATACGATACATGGCTGTTTTTGACCTATCAATAACATGGTATGCATATGGCTTACTCACACATCAAGCACTCATCCCACTGAAACCAATGGCCTTTTTTGGTGTTGATTCTCTCCTTGCCTCTCTCTTTGTCTCTTTTATATAACTCATTTCCCCACACCTCTGTCTTTCTCTCTTTCTCTCTCTCTTTCTCTCTCACTCTCTCTCTCTCTTAGATATAAATGAGTGTCTGGACTTGGGTGTGTGTCCGTCCGGCCTGTGCATCAACTTCCCAGGCTCGTATGAGTGTGATCTGTGTCCAAAGGGCTTCCAGGGCCAGGGAGGACAGTGTGTCGGTATGTGACTGAACATTCTCCTTCCCTCACAAATAATCAGGAGCATCGAAATTACTGGAGCGGCTTGGCTCTGCATTCAAATTCCTTCCACCAATTTGGAGTTGGAAAAGAAAAGACTTGTTTGACAATCCATCGTTCTGTGTCTTGTGCGTGAGTGTGTGTGTGCACGCATGTACAGTTTAAACATACACTACATCACTGAAGTATGTGGACACCAGCTTGTCGAAGATCTCATTCCAAAATCATGGGCGTTAATATGGAGTTGGTCCACCTTTGCTGCTATAACAGCTTCCACTCTTCTGGGAAGGCTTTCCACTAGATGTTGGAACATTGCTGTGGGGACTTGCTTCCATTCAGCCACAAGAGCGTTAGTGAGGACGGGCACAGATGTTGGGCGATTAGGCCTGGCTCACAGTCGGAGTTACAATACATCACAAAGGTGTTCAATGGGGTCGAGGTCAGGGCTCTGTGCAGTCCAGCCAAGTTCTTCCATACCAATCTCGACACACCATTTCTGTATTACCCTCGCTTTATGCACGGGGGCATTGTCATGCTGAAACAGGAAAGGACCTTCCCAAATTGTTGCCACAAAGAAGCCCAGAATCGTCTAGAATGTCATTGTATGCTGTGGCGTTAAGATTTTCCTTCACTGGAACTAACGGGCCTAGCCCGAACCATGAAAAACAGGTCCAGACCATTATTCCTCCTCCACCAAACTTTACTGTTGGCACTATAATTGGGGCAGGTAGCATTTTCCTGGCATCCACCAAACCCAGATTTGTCCGTCGGACTGCCAGATGGTGAAGCGTGATTCATCACTCCAGAGAACACATTTCCATTGCTCCAGAGTCCAATGGCGGCAAGCTTTACACCACTCCAGCCGACGCTTGACATTGCGCATGGTGGTCTTAGGCTTGTGTGCGCGGCTGCTCAGCCATGGAAACCCATTTCATGAAGCTCTCTTCGAACAGTTATTTTACCGACATTGCTTCCAGATGGAGTTTGGAACTCGGTAGGGAGTGTTACAACCGAGGACAAATTATTTTTACTCGCTACACGCTTCAGCACTCGGCGGTCTCGTTCTGTGAGCTTGTGTGGCCTTCCACTTCACAATAACAGCACTTAAACCTGACCGGGGAAGCTCTTGCAGAGCAGAAATTTGATGAACTGACTTATTGAAAAGGTGGCATCCTATTTCGGTGCCATATTGAAAGTCACTGAGATCTTCAGTAAGGCCATTGTACTGCCAATGTTTGTCTATGGAGATTGCATGGCTGTGTGCTCGATTTTATACACCTGTCAGCAACGGGTGTTGCTGAAATAGCCGAATCCACTCATTTGAAGGGGTGTCCACATACTTTTGTATATATGGTGTAGGGGTGTGTGTCTGTACGAACGTGGGGAGAACACCCACTGCTCTGCTGTTAGGTGTGTGCTTTGTCCTGCGGCTGGTATTGACATTGGCTCGTCCCCCACTCCATCTCTCTTACACTACGCCTTTACTACGAAGTCCAAGAGTTTCCCCTGAATCCCTGAGCCACAGCGCTGGTTCACTGCTTCTCTGTCTTCTCAAAGCCCTCACACAGACTGCAAGAAAGGGGAATTAGGACAGACTGTATTTTTGGCGAGGTATTTAGTGAGACGATATCAATATTTAGCATTTCTAAGACTATCCTCATTTAATCTTTAGCATTTCATACTATCCTCCGCTTACAGTAATAGGTTTTTTACCCTGCTGTTGGTCATATACAGCCCACCTTTGAAAACTTACCCGCTGCAGTGCCTTGCGAATGTATTCACCCCCCTTGGCATTTTTCCTATTTTGTTGCCTTACAATCTGTAATTAAAATAGATTTTTGGGGGGTTTGTATCATTTGATTTACACAACATGCCTACCACTTTGAAGATGAAAAATATGTTTTATTGCGAAACAAACAAGAAATAAGGCAAACAAAGAAAAAAGAAAACCTGAGCGTGCATAACTATTCACCCCCCCAAAGTCAATACTTTGTAGAGCCACCTTTTGCAGAAATTACAGCTGCAAGTCTCTTGGGATATGTCTCTATAAGCTTGGCATTCTTCAAGGCAAAACTGCTCCAGCTCCTTCAAGTTGGATGGGTTCTGCTGGTGTACAGCAATCTTTAAGTCATACCACAGATTCTTAATTGGATTGAGGTCTGGGCTTTGACTAGGCCATTCCAAGACTTTTAAATGTTTCCCTTTAAACGACTCGAGTGTTGCTTTAGCAGTATGCTTAGGGTCATTGTCCTGCTGGAAGGTGAACCTCCGTCCCAGTCTCAAATCTCTGGAAGACTGAAACAGGTTTCCCTCAAGAATTTCCCTGTATTTAGCGCCATCCATCATTCTGACCAGTTTCCCTGTCCCTGCCGATAAAAAACATCCCCACAGCATGATGCTGCCACCGCCATGCTTCACTGTGTTCTCAGGATGGTGTTCTCAGGGTGATGAGAGGTGTTGGGTTTGAGCCAGACATAGCATTTTCCTTGATGGCCAAAAGCTCAATTTTAGTCTCATCTGACCAGAGAACCTTCTTCCATATGTTTGGGGAGTCTCCCCCATGCCTTTTGGCGAACTCCAAACGTGTTTGCTTATTTTTTTCTTTAAGCAATTGCTTTTTTTCTGGCCACTCTTCCGTAAAGCCCAGCTCTGTGGAGTGTACGGCTTAAAGTGGTCCTATGGACAGATACTCCAGTCTCCGCTGTGGAGCTTTGCAGCTCCTTCAGGGTTATCTTTGGTCTTTTTGTTGCCTCTCTGATTAATGCCCTCCTTGCCTGGTCCATGAGTTTTGGTGGGCGGCCCTCTCTTGGCAGGTTTGTTGTGGTGCCATATTCTTTCATTTTTTTAATAATGGATTTAATGGTGCTCTGTAGGATGTTCAAAGTTATATTATTATTATATTATTAAAATATATTTTTTTATAACCCAACCCTGATCTGTACTTCTCCACAACTTTGTCCCTGACCTGTTTGGAGAGCTCCTTGGTCTTCATGGTGCCGCTTGCTTGGTGGTGCCCCTTGCTTAGTGGTGTTGCAGACTCTGGGGCCTTTCAGAACAGGTGTATATATACTGAGATCATGTGACAGATCATGTGACACTTAGATTGCACACAGGTGGGCTTTATTCAATTAATTATGTGACTTCTGAAGGTAATTGGTTATACCTGGTCTTATTTAGGGGCTTCATAGCAAAGGGGGTGAATACATACTCTATGCACGCACCACTTTTCAGTTTTTAATTTGTATTCTTTTTTTTTTAACAAGTTATTTTTTTCATTTCACTTCACCAATTTGGACTATTTTGTGTATGTCCATTATATGAAATCCAAATAAAAATATATTTAAATTACAGGTTGTAATGCAACAAAATAGGAAAAACGCTAAGGGGGTGAATCCTTTTGCAAGGCACTGTCCATGTGGAATGCAGACTAGGTTGCTGGGTACAGTATAGCAGATTGAGGGCAGTCTGGTGGTACTTTGTCTGTCTTGTCAATGAGGTGCATTAGGCCTCACATCAGGTTTAATCCTAGCTCCAAGACATCATGTTAGCTGCCTGGGAGACCTGCAGCAGAATCAACACACACATTCTATGAGTGAAATCCCTACCCTGTATGGACAGTATTACCCAACCATATTTATAGCAGCAGTAACCCAGCCTGCAGACGTCTGGGTCACACAGCCAATCCCATAGGGAGACCCTCCAAAGTCTCATTGGTGCTGGTTTAGTTTCTTAGCTAGGTCATGCCAACTTTCAATTGGTCTGTGTTCGTGTCGTGTGGTTGTATCCTATCCAAGATAATGAGGGTTGTTTACACACATTATGCAGTTCCAGGTGCATTACCTTAACCCAGGTGAAGGTTGGCCCAATCCATTCATCACAAATACCAGTGTGCTGGAGTTTCTTTTTCAAATATTCTTCCTAACATGCCAACATGTTTAGACATTTGAGATATTAAGCACATTGTAAAAGTCTTTGACTCCCATTTTCTTGACTCTGTCCAGACGTAGACGAATGCCTGGACCCGTCAACTTGTGCCAACGGGAGGTGCTCCAACTTTGAGGGATACTTTGTCTGCTTGTGTAACGATGGATTCACGCTCAGCTCAGATGGACAGTCATGCGAAGGTAACATCCTAATTATTTACCCTAGTGTCTATCTCTATGTTTCATGGTTCTATGTGACTTTCAAACGACAGCCCAAAACTGTATGGACAGTGTTGCACAGCCATATTTAACATGAGTTTCTAGGAACCTAATCCATTTCTGTTTAATACCAACCATGGAAACATAAAATTACGGCCGAAGATATTGGCACCCTTCTGCAGTTATCTTGGTGAAAGGCCGCGCAACCAAGTACTAGCTCCGGGTGCCAATAATTTTGTCCATGCCATTTGTCTTTAGTTTCTCAATTAAAATTGTGAACATAAGTTTACAAAAATAAAATTGGTTCTTTAATGTTGAAAATCTAATCACAAGTTGTGGTGACCAATATATATTTTTTTACTTATTTGAGAAGAAATAGGGAATTACTTAAGAAAACTACAATGCTGTGAAAAAGTATTTGCCTACTTCCTGATTTCTTATTTTTTGGCACATTTGTCACACTTAAATGTTTCAGATCATCAAACAAATTTTAATATTACAGAAAGATAACCCAAGTAAACACAAAATGCAGTTTTTAAGTGATGATTTGATTTATTAAGGGAAAAAAGCTATCCGAACCTTCATGGCCCTATGTGACAAAGTAATTGCCCCCCCTTGTTAAATCATGAATTTACTGTGGTTAATCACATTTTTTGGAAAGCTGAGTTTCAATTTTTGAAATTTCAATTTCAGGCCTGATTACTGCCAGACCTGTTGAATCAAGAAATCACTTAAATAGAACCTGTCTGACAAAGTGAAGTAGGCCAAAAGATCTCAAAAGGCAAGACATCATGCCGTGATCCAAAGCAATTCAGAAACAGATGAGAAACAAAGTAATTGACATCTATCAGTCTGGAAAGGGTTACAAAGCCTTTTTTTAATGTAACTTGAATATTTATTTAAAAATGCTTTAGCTAAATGTTAGTTTCTGTTCAAATATTTTTTATTAAACACACACAAGAATGGTGTATAGGTATAAAAGACAGGTATACAATTCTTATCTAAACATAAAAGAGCAGACAGAAACAAAAAGACCCAGAGTTCTGGGACAAAGCCATTTCTAAAGCTTTGGGACTCCAGCGAACCACGGTGAGAGCCATTATCCACAAATGGAGAAAATTTGGAACGGTGGTGAACCTTCCCAGGAGTGGCCGGCCTACCAAAATTACCCCAAGAGCGCAGCGACGACTCGTCCAATAGGTCACAAAAGAACCTACAACAACATCTAAAGAACTGCCGGCCTCACTTGCCTCAGTTAAGGTCAGTGTTCATGACTCAACCATAAGAAAGAGACTGGGCAAAAATGGCATCCATGGCAGAGTTCCAAGGAAAAAACCACTGCTGACCAAAAATAACATAAAGGCTCGTCTCACATTTGGCAAAAACATCTTGATGATCCCCAAGACTTTTGGGAAAATATTCTGTGGACTGACGAGACAAAAGTTGAACTTTTTGGAAGGTGTGCGTCCTGTTACATCTGGCGTAAAAGTAACACAGCATTTCAGAAAAAGAACATCATACCAACAGTCAAATATGGTAGTGGTAGTGTGATGTTCTGGGGCTGCTTTAGGACCTGGATGACTTGCTGTGATTGATGGAACCAATGAATTCCGCTCTCTACCAAAAAATCCTGAAGGAGAATGTCCGGCCATCAGTTCGTGACCTCAAGCTGAAGCGCACTTGGGTTCTGCAGCAGGACAATGATCCAAAACACACCAGCAAGTCCACCTCTGAATGGCTTAAAAAAAACAAAATGAAGGTTTTGGAGTGGCCTAGTCAAAGTCCGGACTTGAATCCGATTGATATGCTGTGGCGTGACCTTAATAAAGGCGGTTCATGCTCGGAAACCCTCCAATGTGGCTGAATTAAAACAATTCTGCAAAGAAGAGTGGGCCAAAATTCCTTCACAGCGATGTGAAAGACTCATTGCCAGTTATTGCAAACGCTTGATTGCAGTTGTTGCTGCTGAGGGTGGCACAACCAGTTATTAGGTTAAGGGGTCAATTACTTTTTCACATAGGGCCATGAAGGTTTGGATAGCATTTTTACCTTAATAAATAAAATCATCACTTAAAAACTGCATTTTGTGTTTACTTAGGTTATCTTTGTGTAATATAATTTTTTTTTGATGATCTGAAACATTTAAGTGTGACAAATGTGCAAAAAAATAAGAAACCAAGAAGGAGGCAAATACTTTTTCACAGCACTTGTCACGATCGTCTATGGGTGAGAGAGAGGACCAAGGCGCAGCGTGTACAAAATACATTCTCTTTTATTTAGAGAAGGGAAAAAACACGAAACAAACACTGAATACAAACTAAACAAAACAACTGTGAAGCTAACGACGTAAGTGCATAGACAAGCAACAAACGTTCAACATAGACAATTACCCACACAACCCCAATGCCTATGACTGCCTTAAATATGGCTCTCAATTAGAGACAATGAACCACAGCTGCCTCTAATTGAGAACCAATCTAGGCAGCCATAGACATACAAACACCTAGACAAGACACTGACCCATTTACCATACAAAACCCCTAGACAATACAAAAACACATACATTCCCCATGTCACACCCTGACCTAACTAAAATAATAAAGAAAACAAAGAATACTAAGGCCAGGGCGTGACAGCACTGTACATGTGTGCTAATATATTTCGGCGCAACTGTACAAGGACAAAGAACACCTCAGGAAAGGTGCGTCACTCAGCGTTTCCAGAGAGACTGTGTTGCATGTGGTGGATGGCTGTGAGTAGTATTCACACAGTATCCTGACACAGCCACAGCGGGTAGATATGATATGAGTCGGAACAGGAAATCGTTAGACCGTGTGACACAGTCCAGATAGGCCTTTATTGCAGCAGTAACCCAGCCTGCAGATGTCTGGATCACACAGCCAATCCAATAGGGAGACCCTCCAAAGTCTCATTGGAGGTAGTGGTGCTGGTTTAGCTTCTTAGCTAGGTCATGCCAACTTTCAATTGGTCTATGTTCGTGTCGTGTGGTTGTATCCTATCCAAGATAATGAGGGTTGTTTACACACATTATGCAGTTCCAGGTGCATTACCTTAACCCAGGTGAAGGTTGGCCCAATCCATTCATCACAAATACCAGTGTGCTGGAGTTTCTTTTTCAAATATCCTTCCTAACATGCCAACATGTTTAGACATTTGAGATATTAAGCACATTGTAAAAGTCTTTGACTCCCATTTTCTTGACTCTGTCCAGACGTAGACGAATGCCTGGACCCGTCAACTTGTGCCAACGGGAGGTGCTCCAACTTTGAGGGATACTTTGTCTGCTTGTGTAACGATGGATTCACGCTCAGCTCAGATGGACAATCATGCGAAGGTAACATCCTAATTATTTACCCTAGTGTCTATCTCTATGTTTCATGGTTCTATGTGACTTTCAAACGACAGCCCAAAACTGTATGGACAGTGTTGCACAGCCATATTTAACATGAGTTTCTAGGAACCTAATCCATTTCTGTTTAATACCAACCATGGAAACATAAAATTACGGCCAAATATATTGGCACCCTTCTGCAGTTATCTTGGTGAAAGGCCGCGCAACCAAGTACTAGCTCCGGGTGCCAATAATTTTGTACATGCCATTTGTCTTTAGTTTCTCAATTAAAATTGTGAACATAAGTTTACAAAAATAAAATTGGTTCTTTAATGTTGAAAATCTAATCACAAGTTGTGGTGACCAATATATATTTTTTACTTATTTTAGAAGAAATAGGGGAATTACTTAAGAAAACTACACGTGTGGTAATATATTTCGGCGCAACTGTACAAGGTCTGTGTTCGTGTGGTTATATCCTATCCAAGATAATGAGGGTTGTTTACACACATTATGCAGTTCCAGGTGCATTACCTTAACCCAGGTGAAGGTTGGCCCAATCCATTCATCACAAATACCAGTGTGCTGGAGTTTCTTTTTCAAATATCCTTCCTAACATGCCAACATGTTTAGACATTTGAGATATTAAGCACATTGTAAAAGTCTTTGACTCCCATTTTCTTGACTCTGTCCAGACGTAGACGAATGCCTGGACCCGTCAACTTGTGCCAACGGGAGGTGCTCCAACTTTGAGGGATACTTTGTCTGCTTGTGTAACGATGGATTCACACTCAGCTCAGATGGACAGTCATGCGAAGGTAACATCCTAATTCTATGCCGTAGTGTCTATCTTGTTTTTCATGGTTCTATGTGACTTTCAAACGACAGCCCCAAACTAGCTCTGCCAAGTCCCTGAATGATCTAGAAGACTGGATGACATAACTGGAAGATGTCATAGTTTAGAGAATCACCCTTTTAGCCCAAGCTGAATTAGCCACTGGTTAGAAACTTCCAGAATGCCCATAAATATAAACAGCATAATTGCTGCACAGAGTGAATGCTGTAAAAGTAAGTACTACCCCATAATTACTCATTTGTTCGGGCACTGTTTGTATATGTGACATAGTTAATGACTCTGCCTGCCTAAGACTGTCAGTTTAGCCCAGCGAAGCACTTTGTCTTGGCTTTTTCCACAGTATTTTATGTCAGTCACAAGGCACCTTGCTTAAAGGACTATTTTACCCATGTAATCGAGTGGTTTTGTTGTTTTCAGTAGTCCAAGGTAGATGCATTCACAAAAAAAAAGGAATTTCCAAACGATGTCTGAGTCTAGATATCTAGCTTTGAATGTCCTGATCAGTCCTGATGTTCACCATTGTCCATTTGAGTCAATTCCTACAACTCCCAAGATTCCCCTCTCTCTAACTGGGTAGAGTGGTTGGTGTGTGGGTTGAACTTGGTTCAACAGTAGGTGTCAAACAGTGGAGGCTGCTGAGGGGTGGATGGCTCATAATAATGACTGGAATGACATCAAACACATAGATACCATTCCACTAATTCTGCTCCAGCCATTATTATGTGCCCGTCCTCCCCAATTAAGGTGCCATCAACATCCTGTGGTGTCCCAAAAGTGCTTCACCTTAATCAAATATATGACAGGAGAGATTATTTCACAGAAAATAATATTGTTCCTTGAGATTTGCCGGAGTTTAGAGTGACGGAAAGTAGCGAACAGCCATGCTCTGTGCCCTCGTCGTGTCCCGTCATTGAGCCGAGCAGCCCAAGTGGAGCCGTTGCTATACTCCCACACATGCAGAGCCAGCAGGAAGCGGGTGACACACAGAGAGGAGCAGCTAATTTACTAACTGAGGAAATTATTTATCATTTCTGGTTTCGAGCAGAACCAATCAGGCCTGGGTAGTGTAGGGCCTGAACGTCGCGGGCATGGGTAGGGATCGGCCCGAGCTCTCGTAAACATTGGTCACAGAGATAATTTGAATTACACGCCCACAGTCGGTTGAACACATATGAACAGCACGACAGGTGGATTCAGCTAGCAAGTGCTGTTTTCTGGGATTCACTGGCATAGAAAAGCTGGGTGGAAGTGCAAAGTCTCACATGATGAAGTGCTTTGACTCGGCTATTTCAACTTTTTGACAGAAGCCGTGTTTCGAGAGCCTTTTGAAACAGAAAACAAAATAATAATTACAGGATAAGCTATTTCTCATATATCTCAGATAGGACCCTTGGATCTTTCTTACTTTTGAACTCCACATTGTTGGGAAAGGGCCCAAGTTGGTTATTGAAATTCCATAATTTATTCAGCAGGACCCGATAGCTTCACTGTGGGCACTATGATCCCTTATTGATGTCACTTGTTAAATCCACTTCAATCAGTGCAACTGTAGGCTAAATTATATTTCCAAACCGTATGTATGGTGGATTGACTAGAAATACACGTGAAAATATATTATTGGTAAAATTCCCCTTTAAGATTGAGGCATTGTAGCGCACGTTTATAAATCATTCAGGATTTGCCTGGCAGCTCCCAACTTTATCAGAGGACCATAGTGCCCACAGTGAAGCTATTGGGTCCTGCTGAATAAATGATGGAATTTCAATAACCAACTTGGGCTGTTTGGGGCAATGAAAGTATATGAAACACTGAGTTGCCACTCAAGTTGCTACCACATATCAATGTCTCTTCATATTTCTCCCGATATGCCACATCAATGTCTCTCGCTGTTCACCTGGCCCAATTTGCCCTCTGGCATGATAAGAATTCTCTCTTTGCTACCTTGCTCAGGAAGTCTGTATCAAAATATGACTTATTGAATGTGAGGACACAACGGGCCTTCAAGATGTGGTATAAAGTCCTACAGCATTGACAATACTTTGAACACACCTGTACATTAAATTGACATTATTGAAAGTTGTATTATTTCTTAATGTGCTCGACATGTTAAGCCTCTTCTTATGCATAATCTCATCCTCAAATAGGAATGGGTCATGTTGGACTTTAGTGACACCGCTCAGAATTATCAGTGCAGCACCCTGAGCCTTACTGCTTTTGTGTGATGCTTTTGCCTAAGAGTGTTGTGTGTTGTGCCCCAGATGTGGATGAGTGCCAGGATGAGCAGGTGTGTACCAGGGGGCACTGCCAAAACACTGAGGGCTCTTTCCTCTGTAACTGTGGGCCCGGTTTCAGGGCTTCTGCGGCAGGGGACCAGTGTGACGGTAAGACTCTCATTATCCTCTGACTCTTGCCATTACACACTGACTTATACCGTTATACATTGACTCATACCATTGTACACTTGCGCGTACAATTACAACCTCACATACACAATTACACATTTTCTCATTCAGTACAATGTCTTACTGTGCAGTGGATATTTGGGACACATTGGAGTTAGCTGTGTTTAGATAGATCTGAAAAAAGTTCTTAAAACATACGCAGTGTACAAAACATTATGAACACCTGCTCTTTCCACTACAGACTGACCAGGTGAATCCAGGTGAAAGCTATGATCCCTTATTGATGTCACTTGTTAAATCCACTTCAATCAGTGTAGATGAAGGGGAGATGACAGGTTAAAGAAGGATTTCTAAGCCTTCAGACAATAGAGACATGGATTGTGTATGTGTGCCATTCAGAGGGTGAATGGGCAAGACAAAAGATTTAAGTGCCTTTGAATGGAGTATGGTAGTTGGTGCCAGGCGCACCGGTTTGTGTCAAGAACTGCAACGCTGCTGGGTTTTTCACGCTCAACAGTTTCCTGTGTGTATCAAGAATGCTCCACCACCCAAAGAACATCCAGCCAACTTGACAACTGTGGGAAGCATTGGAGTCAACATGGGCCAGCATCCCTGTGGAACGCTTTCAACACCTTGTAGAGTCTGACGAATTGATGATGTTCTGAGGCCAAATGGGAGGGGGAGGGGACTCTATATTAGGAAGGTGTTCTTAATGTTTTGTACACTCAGTATATATATAATAATCTGATAATGGTTCAGAAGATTGGATTTCTGAACTGGTATCAATATTTTGTACATTGTTCATCTAATTGAATGTATTTTTAATCATGTAATGTACAAACACATGGTAGAAAATATCTAGCTACCCTAATTAAAATCCTGAAACGGACTCTATCTTCATGTCCTCTATCTTCCCATAAAGCATAGTGTCTGTGTGCGTCCATGATTGTGTGTGTGTGTTGCCTGCATTGAGAGCTGTTCCTTTGGTTGCAGATGTGGATGAGTGCCAGAAGCTGACCATGCCCTGTGACAGGGTGGGCCACTGTGTCAACAACATGGGCTCCTACCACTGCAGCTGCCCCCAGGGCTACCAGCAGATCAACGGCACCAGCTGCCTAGGTATAGGCCACTCCCTCCCTCACATACTCAAAACATACATGCAAAGACACACACACACACACACACACACACACACACACACACACACACACACACACACACACACACACACACACACACACACACACACACACACACACACTCACACACTCACAGACTGACATAGATGCAGACACAGACACCTTCACACTCTCTCTTTGATGCAATAATTTGATATGCCTATAAACACACACACACATGCACCTGAACACACACTCTCACCAATACATTAACTTATTCTAACATACGCACACCCACATCATGTGAGCGTGCCAGAGAAGCTGAGAGGCCAGGTGATTTCACATATCTCCCCTGCCTGTGGTAATGCTGATGTCATTCTTCATTATACGTGTGTACAAAGGAATCAGACACTGAGGCACCTGCAACAGTTAACAAGCCTCTGGCCTGTATCTCCCTCCCTTCCTCCTTCCTTCTTTCCCTGGTGTGTCATGTTGAATGACCTCACACCTGCGCCTTGGTCTGGCTGTCCCCGACAGATGTTGACGAGTGTCTGGACGACCCGGAGCTGTGTTCCCCACACGGGGAGTGTCTCAACGCTGAGGGCTCCTTCTACTGCGTCTGTGAGAGAGGCTTCGCTGCCGGCCAGGACAAACACACCTGTGAAGGTAGGCCACACAATAATATGACACCCTGCCTCTTCCAGTGATCTGCAGTTGTTGTGGCAGTGTTTCTCTGAGCCAAGAGGCTTGGGGAAATGTGATATAAGTCGAGTTCCAGTGATTAGAAGTGTTAGGAGGCTTCTCACTGATTCACTGACTCATTTTCTTCACCCAGTCACTCATTCATTCTCTCACTCTCTCGCGTCGCCCTTTCTTTGCATCCACATGCGGTGGTGTAGTAGAGGAAAAATGCACGTAAGCACCTTTTTTTATTTTGCCGACTCGTTTACGCGGAGAAGTGCATTGGTAATAGAGGGGCTGTTACTCTATTCGCGGCGAATTGCCGTGAACGGCGATCAGCGTTCACACACACACACACACACACACACACACACACACACACACACACACACACACACACACGATCTATCCACAACACCAGTTCTTTAGCGGTGGTTTGATTGATAGCCATGTTTGGTTGTGGTTTTCTCTGGTTCAACTGATGTGTATCTGACATTTATACGATGTTAGTCGGATGCTTGTCTAACGCCTCCGTCTCATGCCGCATGTTCCCTCCGCTCTGCTGGCTCCGTCTCTCTCCCTGCCGATGCCTTGTTGCTCCTGGAAGAGAGTGGCTTTCATTTCTTTCACATATGGTTTCTGCTTTTTTTCCACCAAAGACCTTGATGCCAGGAGTCTTGCCCCGTGCCAGAGTTGTTTTAAATGCCCTTTCCTGCAGTAAAAATAGAGAAAAAACAGAGAAGGAAGCCTTTGAGCTCGATGTCTAGACAAGGAGGAATATTTTCTGCTGTACTCTGTTACTCCTGATTTATGCAGGAGCTCAGGCTCAGTGAGTGAGGTCCTCTGTGTGTGTGTGTGTGTGTGTGTGTGTGTGCGCGGGCAGGCGTACGTACATACATATGGACATCATAAGCAATTACCACTACAATAGTATTTTTGGTCGTAATCCAATTTTCACCTTTCATGTCATTTCACTGATCCTTTCACTGAGGAAATGAATTAGAGGGATGCGCCATAGTACGTGAGCATCCTGCATGTTGTACAAGTCTGTAAAGCTGACAACAGGACATCCTTCAGCAGAGTTAACGGCAGATTACTTTTGCAGGTGCCATCACTGAGGCTGAGGGGTGGGATTCCAATTAGCTAAAGACAGACACATGATCCTCCCAAGCCAAAAGGAGGCAAACAGAGGAAATAGCATTTACTGTTAGGGGAGTTCTCCTCTTCCCTCCTCCCTGTGGTATAAATATGTTTTCAGCCTGAACATGGCTCCACGATAGGCCCCCGTGAGGTGGGGCCACGATCTTGTTTAATCCTGGGAACATGGGCCCAGTGAACCAGCAATAGGACATGGGCCATAAAACACCTCAGTCCCCCCAGCTCAGCCCCCGCAGCTCAGCCCACCGCTTTCCCTGTTGATCTTGGACCTGCAGAACCACAGCTGAGGAGCAGACTGGGACTGAGGCCTGGACCACAATCAAAGCACAGGGGTCCCGGCCCACAGCTCTTCTACCCAGACCCCAGCTTGGCTTTAGTACAGTAATACCCCCAAGGGGCCACAGACTGTCCTCCCCTGTAACAGCCAAAGGATGGTCTGACCCAAGAAGAAGGATGTTTGGGCTCCAGGGAGGGCCTGTTTGACATAGATTGAATTGGGTCCAGCAGAGATCAAGAGGAAGATGAAACCTGCTGTGGCCTGTCACATCTGCTTCTACGGTTGTCTCTCTCTCTGTCTCTTTCATCTCTGGCTCTGATGACGTGAAGCTTTTTCTATCTTGGTCAACGGACTTTCAGGGTATCCAAGGATATCCAAGTCTTCAACTGTTTGGTGTTTGTTTCAAACACCCCTTGAGAACGTTTTTTTTTGTTGGCATATAGGGTGTACCGGTATGCTGAGTTTGTGTGTGTACGTGTGTGTTTCTTTGCAGACGTGGATGAGTGCTCAGATGGCACCAGGTGTGTTGGCGGTTCCTGTGAGAACAGCCAGGGTTCCTACAGATGCCTGTGTGACACTGGCTACCGCCTGCAGCCAGACACTGACACATGCCTGGGTTGGTAACACCCTGTCACAAAACTACATATCCCATCATTCTCTATGCCGATCATGATTTCCTGAGGACTACAATTCAAGCATCGTTACTGTGTTCAGTTCAGTGGGGTGTATAAGTGTTTAGCTGCGTTTTGACTGGGGTACTGTGGCTCTGTGCTCTCCCAGATATCGACGAGTGTTCAGAGTTGGGGCGGAGCATCTGTGGGGCGTGGCAGTGTGAGAACATGGAGGGCTCCTATAGGTGTGTGGTGGACTGCCCCCCTGGACACAACCATGGCCCAGAGGGCATCTGTATGGGTGAGTCGGCATCATCAGGGTAGCCATAGCCCTGCAAACTTTCAGCTGTTGCCCCATCCAATCCTTTGCTTTAAAATACCCATGCGCTCCTATTCCATCTCATCTTACCCCATCCATCCATCCATCCATCCATCCATCCATCCATCAAAACTCACCTTACCCCAACACCCATCAACACACCTTTCCATACCATTCCCCATCCATCTACATACATTTTTGTTCTGGTCTATCAACTGCTTTTTGGTGGACAGTGAGCAGTACAAAGCGTCACCTTGGCTTGACACCTGTACATGTACACTATATAAACAAAAGTATGTGGAAATATCTTTACATTTGTGGATTCGGCTATTTCAGCCACACCCGTTGCTGGCAGGTGTATAAAATCGAACACACAGCCGTGCAATCTTCATAGACAAACATTGGCAGTAGAACGGTTTCACTGAAGAGCTCAGTGACTTTCAACGTGGCACCGTCATAGGATGCCACCTTTCCAACAAGTCAGTACGTCAAATTGCTGCCCTGCTAGAGCTGCCCCGGTCAACTGTAAGTGCTGTTATGGTGAAGTGGAAATGTTTAGGAGCATCAACGGCTCAGCCACAAAGTGGTAGGCCACACAAGCTCACATAACGGGACCGCCGAGTGCTGAAGCGCGTAGCACGTAAAAATTGTCTGTCCTCGCTACCGAGTTCCAAACGGCCTCTGGAAGCAACTTCGGGAGCTTCATGAAATGGGTTTCCATGGCCGAGAAGCCGCACACAAGCCTAAGATTACCATGATCAATGCCAAGCGTTGGCTGGAGTGGTGTAATGCTCGCCGCCATTGGACTCTGGAGCAGTGGAAACGCTCCAATGCATAGTGCCAACTGTAAAGTTTTGTGGAGGAGGAATAATGGTCTGGGGCTGTTTTTCATGGTTCGAGCCCTTTAATTTCAGTAAAGGGAAATGTTTTATAATTATATACTTTTTTTTGTACCTTTACCCCTTTTTCTCGACAATTTCGTGATATCCATTTGATAGTTACAGTCTTGTCCCATCGCTGCAACTCCCAAATGGACTCGGGAGAGGCAAAGGTCGAGAGCCGTGCGTCCTCCAAAACACGACCCTGCCAAGCTGCTCTGCTTCTTGACACAATGCTCCCTTAACCCGGAAGCCAGCCGCACCAATGTGTCGGAGGAAACACTGTCCAGTTGGCGACCGAAGTCAGCTTGCAGGCGCCCGGCCCGACACAAGGAGTCGCTAGAGCGCGATGGGACAAGGAAACTCGGACGACGCTGGGCCAATTGTGCGCCACCTCGTGGGTGTCACGGCCGGCTGTGACACAGCCTGGGATCGAACCCGGGTCTGTATTGACGCCTCAGGCACTGCGATGCAGTGCCTTAGTCCGCTGCGCCACTTGGGAGGCCCCTAAAGGAAAATCTTAATGCTACAGCATACATTGACATTCTAGACGATTCTGTGCTTCCAACTTTGTGGCAATAGTTTGGGGAAGGCCCTTTCCAGTTTCAGCATGACAATCCCCCTGTGCACAAAGTGAGGTCCGTACAGATATGGTTTGTCGAGATCGGTGTGGAAGAACTTGACTGGCCTGCACAGACACCTTTTGGATGAATTGGAACGCCGACTGCGAGCCAGGCCTAAATGCCCAACATCAGTGTCCGACCTCGCTAATGCAATGTTCCAACATCTAGTGGAAAGCCTTCCTAGAAGATTGGAGGCTCTGTTATAGCAGGAAAGGGGGGACCAACTCCATATTAATGCCCATTATTTTGGAATTAGCAGTTATCCACATACTTTTGGTCATGTAGTGTATGTCTCTTGTAGGTTTTGGGGGTAGGGGGGTGTTTCAATAGACTTTGCACCATCTCGTTGGTCCAGCTAACTCAAGCTTGTTCTCTACTAATTATCTCCACAGAACAGATTCCTCAGTGACCATAGTAACTCACTATGAGCATCTGTCGTGAGGCAGCAACATTACGTCTGTTGCGTGTGCTTGTTTAGGGGTCAGGCGGTTGATTAAACTGTTTGGGTTACACAGTGTTCCAGTTTAGAATGCTCTGTTTGCCCAGCTCAGCCGAGACAAGAGGACATTTATGTGAGACATGTTTTGTCTACAGCTCTCCATGATTTTCCTAGTGTTCTTTTGTGCTAATATTTGAGCATATTTATTACAGTCTTCGCAGGGTGTGGAGTCTAATGTACACACACACTCATACACCCATACACACACACACACACACACACACACACTGTACATGCAAACATACACACACACTTTTTTCAGTGTGGATCTGCCTTTCATTTATTTTGGCCTTGCCTCTATATGCTTCGTGGTATACTGTACTTTTCTGTTTTGCCTCTGGACACAACTTGAACTGTCTGGATGCTCATACTCATAATAAATGGTACCAATGAGATATTTGCTTCAAAACCTGAGACTAGTTCCACTGCAGCTCAGTGGGTGTAGGCTTCTGCTGTTCTGTAGGTCAACTGGTCCTTATTGAGGAACCACCTCTACCACCGAGACTGTATAGAAGAACCGATATCTAAACTTTGACCCTTCTCCTCCTCGTTCTGCAGACATTGATGAGTGCAACGTCAACGCCTTGGCGTGTGGCAGCCACGGCTTCTGTGAGAACATGGTCGGATCCTTCCGCTGCCTGTGTGACCGGGGCTACCAGGAGTCCCAGGAGGGCCTCGGCTGTGTGGGTGAGTAGGAGTGGGGTGTGTCAGTGTGTGTGGGTGGGTTTTGGGAGACAAAATCACATTGATTGATTATCAGACAAGTCACAGGCTTTTGGTTATGACTCAGGCTACTACGCCAGTGAAGTGCATAATGCTAAGCTACGTAACATGCTACAGTAGCAAAATGTTTTTATCATATGAGAAAACTAGAATAAAGATGATCATGAGCACTCGCTCACCTCAGCTAACAGTTTCCCAGCCTAATTGTTACCAAATATCAAAACCGGGATTTAGTGTGAACCAAAATCTGACATTGATTGATTTATCAAGACAAGTCCTCCATGCTTGTCTCAAAGCAGCACGATGGCGCTGTCCCAATCAAAACAGTGCTGAATTATCATCTTGGTGGCAATACACGATTATTGCTTTAAATTAGTGTAACGGTTGGATATTACTTTGGAAGTTTCAGTAGAACTATAAGCAAGAATTTGATACATGCCTTCAATTGCATTAGCCTACTTTGTTCCAATATTTAACCATTCCTTACTAAGATGAGTTTTCCTCTCTGTGCTTTTTCTAGGCCTAGTGGCTGCATTCTTCTCAACACCAGTTTAACTCTATATGCTGTTTTCTATATATCAGGCTTTTTTTGGTGTTCGGGCTCAATTAATTTCTGTGATGTCAGACCAGGCCTGGGCTTGGGTTTCAGCTCACCGGGCTTGGGTCGGACCAGCCTCAAATTTTCAGGCCCGATGAGAACTCTAATATCATGCTGTGGGCCAAAAACTCCATCCCACCCAAACAGGCTCAAATTCCAGGTGTTGTTTTTGTAGCTCTTACACTAAAAGGGCATTATCATTTTCACAATTTCAGAGTGTAATTTCGACCTCATAGTGTGGAAATATATATATTTTTTTTACTGAAAATAACGTTTTTGACTGCACTGCCCCTTTAACAGTGGCCAATCTGCTGTGTGCTATGAAAGGGCTTCCATACATTTCAAGAACCTTTTAGAATTCTGAAGAACCGTAGATGCCACGTCGAGAATCCCCCACTTAACTCAAAGGTTCTTTATTGGGCAAAAGTTCAAACCATTTAAGAACCTTCATTTTTTTTCAGTGTAGGTGTCCTGCTGAAAGCATTGGAACTCTCTTAAAACCAAACTGCTAGCGTTGATGGCTAAAACTTCTGCTCCCTTCTTGAGACAACTCCAGCAGAGTTGTCATGACGACTGAATGACAGCTCACTCCTATTATGTATATGCTGGGTAGTCTGCCATGGCTATATCTGTCAACCTAGAAAACCAAGAGTAACCTTTTCAATCTTAAAATGAGATTTATTTCCTCATTCAGTGGCAACTACTGTAGCCTTTAGCCAATTATAAACATGAATTCGTCCATGCAAAGCAATAGGAATTATGATTGAGTGTATTTTCCTGACAGCTATTTTCCTCTGGAGTTTGTTGGCAGTGCTAGAAATGTATGCTTCATGCTACTCTTACAGATTGTGTAAGCATTGTAGATATGAAATCATGTCATCAAAGACTTAAATGTGATGATATGGTGTGGGCCATTTTGATGCAGGGCCATTTTGGGACAGTAGTTTCCCCTCTTTGCATGAAAAAAAAAGATGGCAGACGTGTCGCCGGACATTTGATTGATGTGACCATTTATTTTTATTCAATTTGAAGGTGTAGCTCACGCTGTTATGTTTTAAACATCTCCCGCTGTGTCTGCAGTGCTCCTTAGACCCTAGGATTGGAAAATGCACTGGAGCTTAGACTCTGCTGTCTCACGCACAAGCATACACGCACTCACAGGCACACACACGCACGCAAATACACACACATACCGTTGCAATGAAAGTAATGGAGAGTTGTAAAGCTGTATCTTCTGTCTGTCAGTGTGAGTCCAGGGTTCTGGTTCCTGTCTGCCTATCCCCACTGAAGAGAAAGATTGACTATAAGACAGAGATTTTGATTTAAAAAATTGCCTTTTTGATTTGACTTTTAATACTGGAGTTGTCTGAATCAGATCTATAGGTTACACAAAATGTTCTTTCTTGATGTAATGTACTGTATGTTTGGTCGACCAGGTTATTTCTCAGTCAATAGCTTTTTCCGGTCAGGGCTTGGCTGTGGTGGTTCGCTATCAGTGATGCATGGCTTTCATTTCAGCCCCGGGCTGCAGTGGATTCAAAGGTGAGTGTGTTCTGTCTGAAAATCCATCCCTGATACCAAATCAAACCCCAGACAACCTCAGCCAAGCCAGGGGGCATTCTTCCACAGACCCACAGAAAACCAGTGCTCACTCTGTCAAAAGAGCTCAGAATGCCGTTTTTTTTGTTACTCTCAATTTCATTCTCTCAGTTTGAGGGGGTTTGAGGGAGTGGGGAATCATCATCAGATAGAGAGCCAGTGAGTTCATGTTTTTGGACAAGCTGAAGAATTGGAGCTCGTTTGTCTTGGTGGTTTCTTTAACTGGGCCCATGCAGTTCCCATCTATTCCAATTTCCTCCTGCAGAAAGGCCTGTCAGAGCCCTGAAAGTGGGTCGCAGGCACTCCCATATTGAAGCTGATAAAATACTTCCTTCAGCCAGACATCTCTGACCTGTGCGCACATACACACACACGCGATCGCACATACACGTTCATACATCCACACAAACACTTTTACACACACATGCACTCCCTGCAACATGCACACGTACACTAACCTGCAACACACACCGATACACACGCACATGCACACACGCACGTGCACACGCACGCACACACAGTCACGTCCACTTACGCATACGGTCTCTCTTGCCTTCTTTCTCTCACACACACACTCTCCATCTGTACCTTGGCAAGTGTTGGTGGGTCCCACCCCAGCCCTGTACAGCCAGCTGCCTCTGTTCTTCTGCCAGCCCATCACTCTGCTGTGGCTTGCACAGATGGTCTCGCCCCCCAAACTACCGGAAGTGGTCAACCGCCAACCCCTCCTCTCCCCATCTCTGGTTACACCCAGACAGACGCAGCCCTGAGCCTCTCGGATTGTTTTCTGCTTCCCAGATAAAGAAGACATTTTGGATCGTATTAACCTGTTTGTTACATACTGGGATTCAAACAGCGTAGCCTATCTGTCTGTGTCCTCTCTTTTCACAGCTCATGTTATTGAACAGAACACTGTCTGACTGTCAAGTGATTTAAGTGACACATTTCATTGTTGCTACTCTCTCTCCCTCTAGTCCAGCTAGCTACAACTTTAAACAAGATGAATAAGCCAACAGCTGTGCTTTTTCTGACTCTGCTGGACTGAGGCTGGGGTAGCGGTTGGGGCTGAACCCAAACAATGACTGTGCATAGTGAACAAGGTGCTACTGGGTCAAGCCAGACAGACCAGCTTTTAATGAGGGCACCGCGGCGTGTGCTGAAACCAGAAGAGCAGCAGCAGGTTTTAATGTCAAATTAATTATAGTTTCTCCTCAGTACCTGGATGCGTTGAGCCGAGCGACAAGGAAGGCTTATAACTAGAGGGAGGGACTTTTCATTTTAAATTTTTGTCTGCTTCCTGCATTACAGTAGGTACCTGGGCTGTTAATGAGCTTTTTGATCCGTGGCGGCAGATATATGCGATAGCGGCCATTGTGGGTGAATATGCTAAGCCATCTGTGCTCTGAATCACACAATGATAGTCTCTCTGGCTCCTGCGACTGGCTATTTCTGCCCAGTCACATACCGGAGGAGGAGGAGAAGAGGAAAGAGAGAGACAGGCTGGGAAGTTTCATCTGCGTACATAAAAATAAGTTATACACTGAGTATACAAAACATGAAGAACACCTTCCTAATATTGAGTTGCACCCCCCCTTTTGCCCTCAGAACAGCCTCATTTTTTCGGGGCATGGACTCCAATGCTTCCCACAGTTGTGTCAAGCTGGCTGGATGTCCTTTGGATGGTGGACCATTCTTGATACACACGGGAAACTGTTGAGCGTGAAAAACCCAGCAGCGTTGCAGTTCATGACACAAACCGGTGCGCCTGGTACCTACTACCATACCCCGTTCAAAGGCACTTAAATCTTTTGTCTTGCCCATTCACCCTCTGAATGGCACACATACACAATCCATTTCCCAAGGCTTAAAAATCCTTATCTAACCTGTCTCCTCCCCTTCATCTACACTGATTGAAGTGGATTTAACATGTGACATCAATAAGGGATCATAGCTTCCAACTGGATTCACCTGGTCAGTCTGTCATGGAAAGTTAATAATGTTTTGTACACTCAGTATATATCGCCATCGAAATAGAGCCAGTCTTCTTCCCACTAACCTATCTAGCTATACTATACTGTAACTCAGCATTTCTCTCTGTACATCTTAAATCATTTCCAATGGCAGGGCAGCGGAGATGTACTGTGTAGCCAAATTGTGGTATATAAACTGGTATATAAAATATTTAATGCATAAGGACAGAATCCTCTGAAATGGAGAAAGAACATTTCTACAAATGTACTTTGCGGTCGTCCCATTCTGCTGAGCAGGAAAGGCCGTGCAATATGTTTATATATCATCTCTTATGAGGCAAAATCTGCCTTTTCCATTGTGATTCTGGACTGTCCCACCCCCTTTTTAGTGCTCCCCTATTGGGACGCACCCACTCTCTTCCTCCCCACTCTCTCCTTAACACTTTCTAGCTCATTGACAATCTGGCCCACACCACGGTGTGAAGTATCGGACAGGGTGTTGGGGATACGGAGCAGATCAGAGCACGTAGGAACCAGATGGCTTTGTTTTTTTACATTGAGCTCCACTTCCGGGTTGATGTTTTATCTCTGCACCTTCGTTCATAACTGGAGAGACATACATGGGTGGATGCACATGTATAACCACAGCCAAGTCAAAGGAACAAATACATGTTGTTGGAGAGTGAAATAGATATTTGAGTATCTCTTCTTCAATGTATAAGCCTATTTATTGATTTTGAGCTCTTACTGTTTTGTTAAAGAGAAATCCATTTCCAAATGTTTTTCACCCGCTCCCCATACAGTACATCACGTAGTATCTTCATTTGTCTTTATCAGCTACTTGTCCCAGTGAATGAAGCCGCACAAGCCACATATTTGAGGCATTACATGAATGAGATGGAAGGTTGCTAACCATGCATATTAGTGTTAACCGCTAACCAAGGTGTTGTGTTCTCCCTGCAGATGTCAACGAGTGTGATCTGCTGAGCGGTGTGTGTGGCGAGGCCTTGTGTGAGAACGTGGAGGGCTCCTTCCTGTGTATATGCCGCGACGAGGACCAGGAGTACAACCAGATGACCGCCAAGTGCAGTCCTGCTCCCACAGGTGACCCACACATTGCCTGAACACAAATGAAGAGTTAGAGATAGTTTCTGATTAGAATTGAGTAAAGTTGTCCTCAGATAAAAGAGGTGATGGAGGGTTAAAAAGTCTCCCAAGTTACATGGTTCATCGAAATCAACACATTAGTGGTGATCGGGACATTCCATTGTGTGAATCCCTTTACATTAACAGGACTGTATAGGGAACGTTGAGGGCATTGTCTCAGTCGACCATATTAACCTTTAACACTGTGTTGTTCAATTTGAGTGGAGTGGTGTTCTGAGGAATGGGGGGGCCTGGCTCTGTGGACCCACGTTTCGGGGGTCTCCCTTGTCTCTGCCTGAGTGTAAAACTCTAATGAGAAACGGAGCCGGCTGTGTGTCTGTCTGGTGGATGTATACTGTAGTACAGGGCTTTAGGTCGGGTCCCAGAGCTCTACATTAACCTAGACTTCTTGTCCGACTCAACCACATGACCTCAAGTAGAGTATGTTCTCTGTTACATCTGAAAACAGTCCCAAATATTTAAGGAGGACAGTTTATCATTACGTAATGTTCGGAATTAGAGAATGCCGTGTGCTCACAACAGCAGACGTTACGTAATAGTGTGATTTGCTTTGGAAGAATGTAAAAGGCCATTTCCATGTTGTAGCAGGAAAAGCTGGGTTTTTCTGAGAATGGGCAATTAGATATGAGTCTCTGGTGATCTGTAATTATCATAGGAATTCACAGAGCACAAAACAATGAGACAGAAACCGCAGTGTGTGTGTGTTTGCGTGCGTGTGGAGGGTTTCGGGGAAACCAAGGGGAGGAGGAAGAGGGAGCGGAGGGGGTGGTTCTCTTCTCTCCGTGAATATCTTAAAAGCAGTGTGAGCAGCTGTGTACTCTGGTTCTCCAGACGGATCACATTCATCATGTGCCTTACCTCTCCAGCACGCTCTAAATGTGTCACTTTACACTCCTGCATGGGAAATGTCACAGAGAGAGAGACTCATCCCTCTCCGGGTTAACCCATTGCTGTCACTCTAAAACGTCGCTTGTTCACTCGCACCACAGGTGATATTACTGAACACTATCCTTGATCTATTTCTGTGCAGTGAAGTGTTTTCTCCCCTCTGTTCCCTGTACAGCTTCGTCAGTGGAGAGGAAGGAGTGCTATTACAACCTCAACGATGAGAACCTGTGTGAGAACGTGCTGACCAGCAGTGTCACCATGGAGGAGTGCTGCTGTACGCTGGGGGCAGGCTGGGGGGACAACTGTGAGGTGCACCCCTGCCCCGTCCAGGGCACTGGTGAGGAAGCACACACATAAAACACACACTCATTAACACACACACACACAAACACGTGACATATTACACATGTTCTTGTCTCTCTCTTCAAACAGATCAGTTTTCCCAGATGTGTCCAGCTGGGAGAGGCAGTGTCCCAACCGGTGACACTGTGTTTGGAGTGACCGCAGCCGAGAGTTATAAAGGTATGTGAACTCAGAGACCCAGTCCAGGCTAAACAGAGCCTTGGCTCACAGCAGTAGTGTTCAGAAAATGCAGTGAGAACACTATGAATCAGACAACGAGGTAACAACAAACCCGTGATTTGAATAGCCTTACGGAGCTCTGTTTTCTGCTGTTGAGATGCTGCTATTAATGTCATCGCAGCTGCCTCTCTCCCAGGCAGGCCTCTGTCTGTGCTCTTGTTGTGTGTGTGTGTGTGTCTGTCGCTTTAGTTTGCCTCTCTCTCTCAGTCTTGGAGTCCCAGAAAAGAAATGCCAGCCTCTGATGTCTGGAGACCTAAGACTTACACTCTTTACCGCCTAACACTAGCACATCTTTACCGCCTAACACTAGCACATCTTTACCG
The DNA here is from genome assembly GCF_045679555.1 of Salvelinus alpinus. Lineage (NCBI taxonomy): Eukaryota > Metazoa > Chordata > Actinopteri > Salmoniformes > Salmonidae > Salvelinus > Salvelinus alpinus. The sequence continues at coordinate 14,673,332 of NC_092117.1, forward strand.
CCTAACACTAGCACATCTTTACCGCCTAACACTAGCACATCTTTACCGCCTAACACTAGCACATCTTCACCGCCTAACACTAGCACATCTTTACCGCCTAACACTAGCACATCTTTACCGCCTAACACTAGCACATCTTTACCGCCTAACACTAGCACATCTTTACCGCCTAACACTAGCACATCTTTACCGCCTAACACTAGCACATCTTTACCGCCTAACACTAGCACATCTTTACCGCCTAACACTAGCACATCTTTACCGCCTAACACTAGCACGTCTTTACCGCCTAACACTAGCACATCTTTACCGCCTAACACTAGCACATCTTTACCGCCTAACACTAGCACATCTTCACCGCCTAACACTAGCACATCTTTACCGCCTAACACTAGCACATCTTTACCGCCTAACACTAGCACATCTTTACCGCCTAACACTAGCACATCTTTACCGCCTAACACTAGCACATCTTTACCGCCTAACACTAGCACATCTTTACCGCCTAACACTAGCACATCTTTACCGCCTAACACTAGCACATCTTTACCGCCTAACACTAGCACATCTTTACCGCCTAACACTAGCACATCTTTACCGCCTAACACTAGCACATCTTTACCGCCTAACACTAGCACGTCTTTACCGCCTAACACTAGCACGTCTTTACCGCCTAACACTAGCACGTCTTTACCGCCTAACACTAGCACGTCTTTACCGCCTAACACTAGCACGTCTTTACCGCCTAACACTAGCACGTCTTTACCGCCTAACACTAGCACGTCTTTACCGCCTAACACTAGCACGTCTTTACCGCCTAACACTAGCACGTCTTTACCGCCTAACACTAGCACGTCTTTACCGCCTAACACTAGCACGTCTTTACCGCCTAACACTAGCACATCTTTACCGCCTAACACTAGCACATCTTTACCGCCTAACACTAGCACATCTCCTCTCGCTCTCCTGTTGTCCTTTCCTCTTCCTCGCTCCTCTTCTCTCCCTCTCCTTTCCCAGCCCCACAATCTTACTGTAGCTTGTTCCCCTCGCACAAAATCGAATTCATCGAACCAACGTCCTTAATTCAATAGTATAATTTATTACAGCAAAGGCAGTCTGGTTGAGAGGGGCTGGCAGCAAGTGAATATGGTATATTCTGAGAGAGGGAGAGACGGGCTGGGAAGGCAAGTTTCCAGGGACAGTTCCTGAGCACCAGTCTGGAAATGTCTTCAATTAGTGGATCTGTTAGCACAGCTGATTGTGGTCTCAGTTGCAAACACCAACGCCCAACCGACGGCACACACAATGAAGAGGAGAGTACTGTAACACAGAACTGTTTGTTGATGGAGTTTTTCTCTAAGCCTCTCCGGGTTTCATCTCATTAAAGCGTTGAGTTGGCCTCACTTTTCCAGAAACATGAAGAGTAGAGACTGTTTGAATACTGGAAATTGAGTAGTATTGGTGTTCCTTCAGCTTTAGTGGCGAAGTAACAGCATTTTTACATTGTTATCTCAATAGCAAGAGATTAACTAAAAATGTCTCTGTGGTTATCTCTGTGGCTGTCTCTGTGGCTGTCTCTGTGGCTGTCTCTGTGGTTATCTCTGTGGCTGTCTCTGTGGTTATCTATGTGGCTGTCTCTGTGGTTATCTCTGTGGTTATCTCTGTGGTTATCTCTGTGGCTGTCTCTGTGGCTGTCTCTGTGGCTGTCTCTGTGGCTGTCTCTGTGGTTATCTCTGTGGCTGTCTCTGTGGCTGTCTCTGTGGCTGTCTCTGTGGTTATCTCTGTGGCTGTCTCTCTGGTTATCTCTGTGGCTGTCTCTCTGGTTATCTCTGTGGCTGTCTCTCTGGTTATCTCTGTGGCTGTCTCTCTGGTTATCTCTGCGGCTGTCTCTCTGGTTATCTCTGTGGCTGTCTCTGTGGTTATCTCTGTGGCTGTCTCTGTGGCTGTCTCTGTGGCTGTCTCTGTGGCTGTCTCTGTGGCTGTCTCTGTGGCTGTCTCTGTGGCTGTCTCTGTGGTTATCTCTGTGGTTATCTCTGTGGCTGTCTCTGTGGTTATCTCTGTGGCTGTCTCTGTGGTTATCTCTGTGGCTGTCTCTGTGGTTATCTCTGTGGCTGCCTCTCTGGTTATCTCTGTGGCTGTCTCTCTGGTTATCTCTGTGGCTGTCTCTCTGGTTATCTCTGTGGCTGTGTGGGCTGTTATTAACACTCTGTTGTCCTCTCCCTCCCAGATGCAGATGAGTGTGCGTTGTTTGCCCAGGAGATCTGTAAGGATGGCTTCTGCTTCAACAGCCCAGGAAGCTACGAGTGTTACTGTAAGAATGGCCTGTACTACGACGAGGTCAAGTTGCAGTGCAGAGGTCAGTGGGAAGGTCATTCACATTAGTTAGTATTAATTCAACCCAAACATAATTGATTTACTCACAACATGATGCCATTTTTTGCGACAATCAAAAGATTGGAATCAATAGCCCTCAGTCTACTAATATAACATTTCCACAGCTCTATGTCATTAAACTGTCCACACACATTAAAAGTAGTTAGTCCTACTGTACCACAGCCTGTGTGTTGGCTGGCTGGGCAGGGGTGTGTAGGTTGGGGCCCCTCCCTGGGTTACGTAGGGTCAGGGCCTGGTGAGAGGCAGGGCGGGGACACGGGACACTCTGGGGGTGACGCAGGGCCAGACTGCGGTGACCTATGTGCCAAACCCAGCAGGCCCAGGCAGCAAGTCGCAAACCATCAACCGGCCCACACTGGAGGGACCCTGGCCCTCTGCCGGGCCCCACACCGCATCCTTGGCCCCGGGACACAAGCGCAGGATGCCTGTGGTCCGCCTGCGGAGTTCCGCCACATTTGTGTTGGATTATTTGGACAGGCTGGGACTGGGCGGAGGCTCCAGCAGAGGTTTGGCCTGTACCCCAGACGGTCCTGGTTTTACCCTGTTACGCGTGGACTAACCAACCACTACCACCACCAGTCCTATGGCCGTGTTCTATTTGGGATATGTGGATATTTCTTAAAAGGGATGGAGGGGTATTTTTGAAAGTGTAGAATATTGAGTGGATGTGTATTTCAGTTGTATGTCTGGATGGATATGATCGTCAAAGTAGTTTTTTTTAAATTCATTTCCTCAGCAATTATGAAACCACAGGCCTGATGTGTATCTAATGCGTTTGCTGTGGCTGCACATTTCAGAAATACATGTCTTTCCTTTTGGGGCTGACATACAATCCAAATACTAGGTTTATTTTTCACAACACCTGCAAATAATCCCCTTGAAGCTGTATTAGTTGAGCTATCATTCACAAAAACAGGTTTACTGTCTCTGCCACCTACTTTTCTTTACTAACACAGGGAAAACGGATTTGCCCTCTCATCAATAGGAAATAGAAAATGATGTTTATTAGCCTGATTCCCAAATTGAAGTCAGCCTTACCTGAGTGTTTTTGTGTGAGCAAGCATTTTTGTCTCTGTTCTATGTAAGTGGATGCTTAATTGGACAGGTTAATGAGTGTAAATGGCTGTGTGTTTGTGCGGCATGCGTGCAGACTGCGTTTCATTAAGAGAATTGGGCTGAGACGACAGAACTCCCAACAGCACCTTTTCAAATATTTGTCTCCGTCTCTCTCTCGCTCTCTAACTTGCTCCCTCTCTCCCCTCTTTCTCTTTTCTCTCCCCCCCCCCCCGGCAGATATTGATGAGTGTCAAGAGGAGTCTAGCTGTGTGGAGGGAGAGTGTTTGAACACACAGGGCTCCTACATGTGTTTCTGTACACACCCGATGGTGTTGGACTCTGACAACAAGAGCTGTGTGATCGCCTCTGAAGTGGCAGGTAAGAACCCTTGTGGAGGATACTAATATACGCATGGTGTAAGGTTAGCATGCTCTTATATTGTCTCTGTTGTCGTAAACATGTTTTTAAAAATGTCTTTCTCGCGGAGATTGTAGAACTTGTCACACCACATGGTGTGTTTCATAGTGAGATAACGATTGTGATTGAGATGTACTGTGTCTGTTGCAGAGCAACATGGTGAGCAGACTGGCTACCAGGGTGTTTGCTGGCAGACGGTAACAGACAATCTGACAGACACTCTGACAGACACTCTGACCTGCACCAAGCCCCTTGCCAACAGAAAGACCACATACACAGAGTGCTGCTGTCTGTTTGGAGAGGCCTGGGGCATGGACTGTACCCTCTGCCCCCTCAAAAACACAGGTACTACAAACCTTCCACACCAGCATTCATGTCCATCTATCAACGCTACTGTTATAATGACTTTATCCATTGTGAATAGAGCTAACTTTTAGGTAAATGCTTCTTCATCCAGTCTCGTGTGAGGTATATTATAGAACCCCATACAGCTGGTCTGAGAGTGATTATGGTGGTCAGTGCTTGAACCAGACGTGGTCCTTCCTGTGGTGGACCAGGCCCTTTCAGACCTCATACCCAGGACTAGTGACACCTCATTAGGCTTGGCCTCTGCCAGCTGCTGCTAATGCTCCTGTCCCCTGGAGGCTCCGAGGTCTAGCCTGCCCTGGGGCCTATCCTCTACCACTCCCCCTTTCCTGTTTAACCCCCCCCCCCCCCCCCCCGATCCAATACCCGGAGTGTGTCTAGGCAGGGCTGGTTGCTAATGCATGCCCCCACTACGCTGCCAGGGTGGAGGGCTGCGATGTGTAGTATGGGGACTTGCGGACTGGGACATGTGGGGACCTCCCTCTGATTAAACATGACTGCTATTCCAGCCCACTGGAAGATGGAACTGGTAGAGTTGGGGATTTTTAAATGTGATTTTTGAGTGATTTCCCAGCAGTTTGTCTTGGAATTCGTATCTTCATGTGAGAATGATGTTGAACCGACAGTTTAGTAAGTGCAGTTGATAAGTCACAAGAGCTAGGTTTGAACATTGTAGCTGTGCGACATTGTGGTCTACAGCTGCTCCTTCTGCCGGTTGCACGCTTTACAAAAGCTGTTTTTAGCTCATTCAGAAACATTGACAGAATCCAGAATTAGACATTTCGAAGTCTGGGACACTTTTAGGTTTTCAAAGATTTGCGAAACACCCTTTGGTATGTAAGACTTCTCGTCCAACATCCGATCCCACTCGGATCTTTACTGAATAACTCCGATGCAGGTGTGTGAGGTGAGTGAGCCCACCGCTGCTCTCCATAGAGAGACCAGAACAGAACACACACTCGTTTGTTCTCATCAGGTCCATCCAGATCTCTCTGCGGTCCCTCTCTGATGCGTCTCCTGTGTAGACGTTCCTGTGGGAGAGAGCGGAGGCAGGCAGGTGCGTGGGATTAGCAGGGGACTGTAGGGGCTGGCTGGCCGGGGTGTGCAGATGAAAGACTCTGGGTTAGGTTCCCACAGTACAGTAACCAGGAAGGAGGGAGCTCAGAGCAGGTGCTGTGCTGTGTGTTGAAAGACACATTCAGGAGGGAAATGGGCCGCTAGCCACAAACCAGAGTATTCACTTTAGTCAAATATCCCTCTGCCTTCTAAGCCAAGTGATAATGGCAATGTAATTACTTGGAAGAACCATGGAAGTGTTGACATTTTGGATGTCCTGCAGTTCTTAGAATGACAGAAAAGAGTTGTATTTATCAAACGTATTAGCTATTTGTCATGTATTCTCTCTTTGCGTTGGAATAGAAGTGCCGGCTGCAGATATTCTTCTCTGGCTCCTCATATCTACTGTGGTCAGAAGGCTACGCAGTCTCTCTCTTCTCCTATCTCTCTTTGTTTCAGATAGCTATGTCTCGATCTCTTTCCATCTCTTTTTCTCTTTTTCTTTCTCTCTCTTAGAGGATATGCATGTCTCTCTCGTTTCCGTCAGATTGGTCATGTCTCAGTCTCTCTCTCCGTTATCTCACAGAGGACTATGCCTCCATGTGTAACGTGGCAATGAGTGGAGGACAGGGGCATCCTTATGGTCGCGATGCCCTCGTGGCCGGCCCTGTCCAGGAGTACGAGGTCAGCCTGGACTACGAGCCTCACCCCGACCAGCCTGGTGCCCTGCCCCTGTACGAGGACGAGGAGAGTGAGTGAACCAGTCCCCACCACACTAAACACACTGATGAAGCTCAAACAGGCAGAGAAAATAAGGAGCTGATGGAGATGTTGGGACAAGCTGCCTATTCTCTCAATGATAGCTCGTTGCTGCCATCATGTGTCCATATGAATTACTACATGTCATGACCACAATCATTTTTCTGTAGGTAGGCAGAAATAGTAGTCATGTTAGTCTGTATTTTCAGTGTAACCAAGGTCTTCCAAGATCATAAATACATTATTAATAATGATCAATTATTGTATCTAATCAAGCAAGTTAAATCTCAATATTTTACTTAAAATTAAGACATTTCTGTCATACTAATGTGAGTATACATTTTTAAGTAATTTCACTGCATTCACATCTTACATAAGTCAAATCAAATCAAATGTTATTTGTCACATGTGCCGAATACAACGTATTATCAAACAGTGAAATGCTTAAATATAAGCCCTTAACCAACAATGCAGTTTTAAGAAAAATAAGTGTTAAGTAAAAAATGTAAGTAACAAATATTTTAAAAGCAGCAATAAAATAACAATAGCGAGGCTATATACAGGGTGTACCGGTACCGCTTGCCGTGCATTAGCAGAGAGAACAGTCTATGACTAGGGTTTCTGGAGTCTTTGACAATTTTTAGGGCCTCCCTCTGACACCGCCTGGTATAGAGGTCCTGGATGGCAGGACGCTTGGCCCCAGTGATGTGCTGGGCCGTATGCATTACCCTCTGTAGTGCCTTGCGGTCGGAGGCCGAACAGTTGCCATACCAGGCAGTGATGCAACCAGTCAGGATGCTCTCGATGGTGCAGCTGTAGAACCTTTTGAGGATCTGAGGACCCATGCCAAATCTTTTCAGTCTCCTGAGGGGGAAAAGGCTTTGTCGTGCCCTCTTCACGACTGTCTTGGTGTGTTTGGACCATGATAGTTTGTTGGTGATGTGGACACCAAGGAACTGGAAGCTCTCAACCTGCTCCACTACAGCCCCGTCGATGAGAATGGGGGCGTGCTCAGTCCTCCTTTTCCTGTAGTCCACAATCATCTCCTTTGTCTTGATCACGTTGATGGAGAGGTTGTTGTCCTGGCACCACACGGCCAGGTCTCTGACCTCCTCCCTATAGGCTGTCTCGTCATTTTCGGTGATCAGGCCTACCACTGTTGTCATCGGCAAACTTAATGATGGTGTTGGAGTCATTATCATTCATTATAAAACGGGTAGTTTCGCTCCTGGATGCTGATTGCTTGAAAGACGTAGTATATAATACACCACGGGTATGATGCAAAACGACTTGTTTTCTGTTCTATTTACGTTGGTAACCTGTTTATAATAGCAATAAGGTACTTCAGGGGTTTGTGGTATATGGCTTAAGAGCTGCCCATAGCCGTGGTATATTGGCCATATATATCCTCATCTGACTTGGGTGAATAAAACACCTCTTTCTTACCTCCTGTCCCCCTTCCTCCATCCTGCAGACCTGTCCGATGCGTTTGAGGGCCTGAGAGCGGAAGAGTGTGGCATTCTGAACGGCTGTGAGAACGGGCGCTGCGTGCGGGTACAGGAGGGCTACACCTGCGACTGCTTCGACGGATACACCCTGGACATGTCCCGCATGGCGTGTGTGGGTAAGTGACAGGTGGAGGACACACACACTAAATGGACTAGAAGAGAAGTAGTCAATCTCTCCTCAGCCCTCAACCAGGAAAGGCTATCATGCATGTTGTTGATGTTAGATCTGCATGTGCAGTGAAGTGCAGGGCGTGCTGTTCTGTTTTGAGATAGCTGCAGCTTTGCTAGTTCTTTCTTTGCTACATCTGACCATATTACCGGACAGTCATCAAGATGGGACAAGACCAGAGCCTGAACAACTGCTGTCGAGCAATGCATAATAATAAATAATAATAAATTAAAAAAACATTTTATAACAGAGGAACAAACATCTCCCCATCTTCACAACAACTTGACCATAATAACTGACCATCCAATGTTGATCCTACGAGTTCAGCTTCCTCAATTTCCACAATAGGCACACCCTTTATGCTCAACTCCAGTTCAGCGTTAGGTCTTCGAGAATGTTTTGAACAAAATGCAATGATTTTGGTATTATATGTAATGAAGACCAGTGTATTGTTAGTTGGTATCAGAAGGGGTGATTAAGTCCTTGTAAAGAGTCAGTGAGCTTGCTGGCTGTGGGGGCTGACATGTAGATTGTGGAATCAATGATCATCAGCATACGTAGTCATTCTAGCTTCTTGTAAGACAAGTGGCAAGTCATTTGTAAAAAATAGAGAAGAGTAATGGCCCAAGGCAACTGCCCTGAAGGACACCTCACTGTACATATCTGATGTTAGAGAAGCTTCCATTGAAGAACACTCTCTGGGTTCTATAGGATAAGTAACTCTCCAACCATGTGATGTAAAGCCCATAACAAAATGATGATCAATAAGGCTGCACTGAAATCTAACAATACATCTCCAACTATCATCTTCTTATTCATTTATTTTAACCAATCATTAGTCATCTGAGTTAGTGCAGTACAACCTAAGTGCCCTTCCCTATATGCATGCTAGAAGCATAGCAGCGGGAAGATGTTGGGGGTCTTGAGGAATATTATTTTGTCCTGTCACACAGGAGTAATATAATTAGTGATTTTTAAAATATTTTTTCAATTTATCAGGGGGTGCTGCAGCACCCCTACTACCGCGACTATGGCTGGAAGTCAGTAGTTAACTTCTTTGAAAATAGCATTGTGTTTGGTTAAACACAATTTTCTCCATCAGTTTACTGAGAACAGGAAGCAAACTGAATGGGCGGCTTTTAGAGTCAGCAAAGGTTGCTTTTTAGAATTTCTTATGCTTCCTTCTACGCATGTGGGCACACACTCCTTCGGACTTTGATTAAAGACATGGCAAATACAGGGGTGGCAATACAGTCTCCTACCATTCTCAATAGTTTCCCATCTAGGTCGTCTATACCAGGGTTTCCAAAACTTGGTCCTGGTCCTGTTTTCACCTTTCATTTATGCACTTTCTTGCACTATGATATTTTAATAAATTACTTTATTTTGCATTCAAACCTAATTTTGGGAACTATTCATGTTTTTGATAGTGTCCGGGTCTCAATCTCTTCCAGTATTCTTATTTTGACTCCTACCCACCTGGAACAGACACTATCCAGTAGTAAGGACTAAAAGAGCACAGACGGGCTCTTATCATTTATATGTTATTAATATTTAATGTCATAATCTAGAATTTCCTCACTATACGCACTATATGAGCTCTTTTGCATTTCACCGGTAGAAATGGGCCATCTACTGTACATTTCCTGGTTGTAAGCACACCACAATATCCAGAATTCATAGTGATTTCAGGGTGGGGTACCGCCCGCCGAGGTGGATTAACAGGTAGCTAACGTTACTCACTGGACCAGCCAGACCTTCATAGAACATCAGCTAGAAGCAGAGTGGAGCCAGGAAGGAAGTACGACGATGCGAAGGCGAAACAATGGCGTTAAGTATAAACCTATGTTCCCGGAATACAAGCCAAGTGGAATTAGTTATGTCTACTTTATCGCTTGAGAACCTTGAGATTGAGTCAGATAGTGGGAGTTCAGAGATTGAATTTGACAAAAGTGGACAGGAAGAACTTGCGTTGACAGGTGTGCGGAAGGCTGTCTATCCTTTTGAATTTTGATATTGAGTGTTTGCCTGATAAAGTCATGCTAGGATATGAGTTATCCCGTAAGTGTTTGTTCCAAACCTGCTACGATGTTTCAGGTGCCAAGGTTATGGTAATGTAGCAGCAGTATTGTAGGATGAAGGCCAAGGTGTGAGAAGTGTGCATGGGACAAAGGAGTGTGTAGTTTTGGAGGCAAATTAGTGTTTCAATTGTGGATGGAGCCCATGTTGCTGGGGATCAGACATGTCCTGTGCGAGTGAGACAGGTTGAGGTGGCCAGGGTTCGAGCAGTGAAGAGTGTCATATGCTGAGGCAGTGAGGAAAGTGCAGGATGGTGGGCAAAGGGTGAAGGATCATGAGAGGATACCAGTAAGTAGTTGGCCAGGACTGAGAGACCCAAACAGTTTGTGTTTTAGCAAGGTTGGTTTCTTGGCGTTCATTGCTATGGTAATTAACTATACATCACAGATGGAAAGGAAGTAGCAGAAGCTAATAGTAGTAGTAGCAGCAGAAAAGTTAGTGGGAGTGAAAGATTTTACAGCAGAAGAGATACAGGAGGTGTTGAAGGAAGGAGTCCCATCCGACGAGGCCGGTGGCCAGGAGTAGGAACCGTTAGGGCAACGGTGGGATAAGAGGGGTGTTTGGGGTTTTGTAGTTGCAGGGTTATGGGTGGTGCAGTTTTTATATTTTTCCGTTTATTTTTTGTTTTGTCACAATCAGTGGTGGAAAGTACTTAAGTAAAAATAATTTTAAGTTCCACTCAAGTAGTTTTTATATGTACTTTACCATTTATATTTTTGACAACTTTTGCTTTTCCTCCACTACATTCCTAAAGAAAATAATGTACTTTTTACTCCTTACATTTTCCCTAACATACAAAAGTACTTGTTACATTTAGAATGCTCAAGCAGGACAGCATTATGGCACCTATAACACTTTGTCATCCCTACTGCCTCTGATCTGGCGTACTCACAAAACACAACTACTGTGTTTGTAAATTAGGTCGGAGTGTTGAGTGTGCCCCTTTCTGTCCGTAATTAAAAATAATACAAATATAGTTCCGTCTAGTTTGCTTAATATAAGGAATTTGATGTATAGCATTTACTTTGTACTTTTATGACAATTAAGTAATTTTTCTACCACTGTACTTATGTACATTTAAAACCAGATACTTTTAGACTTGTAGTCAAGTAGTGTTTTACTGGGTTACTCACTTTTACTTGAGCCATTTTCTGTTAAGGTATCTTTACTTTTACTCAATTATTACAATTGAGGACTTTTTCCACCACAGGTCACAATGTGGAATGCGAACTGACAATGGCGGCAATATGGCAAAAAGCGTCTAGTATGCCAGAAATTCACATAAAGAAGAAGTAGAACATCAGCTGCGAATAACTATTTATTTTTGTGTCGACAACAACTGTAAAGTTTAGTCATGGTGTGATGCTCAGTACCTGGATGTGCACACTACAAGCAAGCACAGGCTGCTGGGTGGGGTAACATTTCATCAGTTATCTTACTAAGAAGTCGGGCAGAGGTAATGTAGCTAAATTAGCTAGCTATCTAACTTTTAAACTACATTTGTTTATCTAAACCAAAATCTAGCGAGCTAGCTTTCATAATACGCTGGCTAGACATTCCAAATAAAATCTATTATTAGCCAGCTGTTATCTGCCAATGTGATTTGAAAGGTAGATTTAGCACCAAGGTAGAATCTGTTTTATATAGAATATTCTGTGGGTATTTGGTTCTCTCATCAATAGCTATTGAACCAAGCATGTCATGACTATGAAGATGGTATATTCTGAATCAGGGGTGGATGGGGAAAAATCCACACTTTTTATTATTATTATTATTAATTTATTTCATGATAGGATTTTGGAGGGGTGCATTAAATCTTCAATAGCTCTTACACAAAGGGTACCATGACTATGAAAATGATATATTCTCAAACTGTGGAGGATGGACAAAAATCCACAGCTTTTTGTTGTTGTTTGAAATGTGGTTTATAAAAAAATGAAATAGCTTTAAATCTTCAATAGCGCCTACACAAAGTGTGCTATGACTATGAAAATGCTATATTCTGAATCGGGGGAAACTGCCCGGAAACTGAAGATCTCGTACAAAGCTGTGTACTACTCCTTCACAGAACAGTGCAAACTGGCCCTAACCAGAATAGAAAGAGGAGTGGGAGGCCCCGGTGCACAACTGAGCAAGAGGTCAAGTACATTAGAGTGTCTAGTTTGAGAAACAGACGCCTCACAAGTCCTCAACTGGCAGCTTCATTAAATAGTATCCGCAAAACACCAGTCTCAACGTCAACAGTGAAGAGGCGACTCCGGGATGCTGGCCTTCTCCAGGATGCTGGTAACTCTGTGTGTAACTCTTTGTCACACTGCTTTGCTTTATCTTGGCCAGGTCGCAGTTGTAAATGAGAACTTGTTCTCAACTGGCCTACCTGGTTAAAAAAGGTGAAAAAATAAAAATAAATAAAAATAGTCACGTCACGACAGTACCATGACTATCATTAATGTGATGACTGCTATTTATCGAATAATTACAAATCAAATCAAATGTGTATATATATAGCCCTTCTTACATCAGCTGATATTTACATTTACATTTAAGTCATTTAGCAGACGCTCTTATCCAGAGCGACTTACAAATTGGTGCATTCACCTTATGATATCCAGTGGAACAACCACTTTACAATAGTGCATCTAACTCTTTTAAGGGGGGGGGGGGGTTAGAAGGATTACTTTATCCTATCCTAGGTATTCCTTAAAGAGGTGGGGTTTCAGGTGTCTCCGGAAGGTGGTGATTGACTCCGCTGACCTGGCGTCGTGAGGGAGTTTGTTCCACCATTGGGGTGCCAGAGCAGCGAACAGTTTTGACTGGGCTGAGCGGGAACTGTACTTCCTCAGAGGTAGGGAGGCGAGCAGGCCAGAGGTGGATGAACGCAGTGCCCTTGTTTGGGTGTAGGGCCTGATCAGAGCCTGAAGGTACGGAGGTGCCGTTCCCCTCACAGCTCCGTAGGCAAGCACCATGGTCTTGTAGCGGATGCGAGCTTCAACTGGAAGCCAGTGGAGAGAGCGGAGGAGCGGGGTGACGTGAGAGAACTTGGGAAAGTTGAACACCAGACGGGCTGCGGCGTTCTGGATGAGTTGTAGGGGTTTAATGGCACAGGCAGGGAGCCCAGCCAACAGCGAGTTGCAGTAATCCAGACGGGAGATGACAAGTGCCTGGATTAGGACCTGCGCCGCTTCCTGCGTGAGGCAGGGTCGTACTCTGCGAATGTTGTAGAGCATGAACCTACAGGAACGGGTCACCGCCTTGATATATCAAAGTGCTGTACAGAAAGCCAGCCTAAAACCCCAAACAGCAAGCAATGCAGGTGTAGAAGCACGGTGGCTAGGAAAAACTCCCTAGAAAGGCCAAAACCTAGGAAGAAACCTACTACATTTAATTGTTACTCGATTAAATTAATAATGTAACAATTAACTCATTAGGAATTTGGGGCACCACGGGAGAAGTTTGTTTAATGAGTTACCATTTCCCGAATTAACTCAAGAATATATCGATATCTTACCAGTCATTAATTAATAATTTCCTCATGTCATGCTCATTCTTAACGTTGTTGACTTCGTAAATCTACATGAACCCTAACCTTAGTGATGAATCAGCGATACACAAATTGGCCTAATTATTTATTTACTAACTAAAGAATCACACAGAAATACATAAACACACACACACGATATAGGTTATTGAATACTAACATAATGAAAACAGTCCCTAGTAGACTAACCTGATATGACGTCTTGTTACATACCACCCTGCATACCACTGCTGGCTTGCTTCTGAAGCTAAGCAGGGTTGGTCCTGGTCAGTCCCTGGATGGGAGACCAGGTGCTGCTGGAAGTGGTGTTGGAGGGCCAGTAGGAGGCACTCTTTCCTCTGGTCTAAACAAAGATCCCAATGCCCCAGGGCAGTGATTGGGGACACTGCTCTGTGTAGGGTGCCGTCTTTCGGATGGGACGTTAAACGGGTGTCCTGACTCTCTGAGGTCATTAAAGATCCCATGGCACTTATCGTAAGAGTAGGGGTGTTAACCCCGGTGTCCTGGCTAAATTCCCAATCTGGCCCTCAACCATCACGGTCACCTAATAATCCCCAGTTTACAATTGGCTCATTCATCCCCCTCCTCTCCCCTGTAACTATTCCCCAGGTCGTTGCTGCAAATGAGAACGTGTTCTCAGTCAACTTACCTGGTAAAATAACGGTAAAATAAAAAAATAAAAAATAAATAAATAAAAAACACAATGAAAGGGGTAGGGAAAGATAAAGAGCTGGAGAGACAAAGAGAGTGGACTTATCGTACATATTTACACTCACCATAAATATGATTATTTAGCACCCTAACAACCGCTCATTTGGATTAGAAATGCAACATATATTTACGTGTAGATGTCTTTCTCTGTCGTCTCTGTTGAAACCACTTGGTCCGTCTATGGGAAGTAGTTTGATGCAAGTCTCTAGTTGTCCACCAGAGGTCAACATTTCCATCTTAGTTGTAGGCTTCTTTTGTTCTGGAGTGTTCTTGGATACTTCAGAGGTGTACCACCCAGTGGTGAGTGGGATCTATCTTCCCTTCCATCTTTGGTCAATTGTCCTAGACTACTGTACATGCAGAGCTGCAGACGGTGCATGTTTTGCTCTAGTCTTCACCTTTGTCACTCGTCGAGAGTTTGAGGGTCTTACCATTTTATGGTCTTGTAGTTTTAACCATTTCCACGTGTGGACCACGTCCTCACGTTTTCTGGTCTCACCATTTCCAGCCGTGCATTCACTGCTCCACGCTGTCTGGTCTTTATTTAAATGATCAGCGAGTCCTTTTAAGCACTCTGGCGTTCCATCCTGTTTACACAATGTCTGTGCTCCCATGGGCGTGGTTACTGACTGAGCCCAGGTTTATTTATATGAAAAGCCATTATCTCATTTATATGGCTAAAATCTCATTTCTATCTTTTCAAAAGTATTCTTATACTTAATCATTTATTGTATACAACATTTAGATGCAAACCTGATAACTAGGAAGTGTACACTTTCAGAGTTAGTTATCTTGTTATACAGTCTTTCTGATCATTTATGACATCACAAAATAGACGTACATTTTCCATATTCCATCCCTCACCATCCCCAACATTCGGAGGATGAAATATATTGTCCCGGTGTCCATTGTTTGATGTTAAAGTTCTTGGGCGGGTAAACTCTTCATAAGGCACACAGACATTCCGATCACCCAAACTAGGCCACAAAGGAAATCGTCTGCAGTCTATGATTTACGATGTATGAGGTGTCATAAAACCCCCACATCCATCCCTCTCCCCCTCTGCGGGACAGAGAGCGCTGTAGAGCTGATCCTTTGGATCCTCACAAGAGAGTCATGACAGTACGCTTTGTGCAGATTTTTTTCCATCCTCCCCCGATCCAGAAGATATAATTTTCATAGTCATAGCACACTTTGTGTAAGAGCTATCGAAGATAATACAATGTTTAAAAAACAACAACATTTCAACAAGAAAAAATCTGATTTTGCCATCCTCCCCTGATTCTGAATAAATCATTTTCATAGTCATAACACGCTTTTGTGTAAGAGCTATTCAAGATTGAAAGCAAAAAATAACAAAACATTTTCGATTTTTGTCCATCCTCCCCCGATTCAAAATATATAATTTCCATAGTCATGGCACGCTTTATGTAAGGCCTATTGAAGATTGTAATCCGAAATCGTATAATTCATTTTTATTTAAACGGATACTTATAGCTAACGTTAGCTAGCTAGTTACCTATAACATTCGGATACAGTACATTTTGGGTATAGCTAGCGAGCTCAACTTGTAGTGGTACTAGCAAGCCCCGTTATGGCCGAATCGATCATGAAATTATACTGTACTGAACACTGCCTCGTGAAAATAGAGCTATATTGCTAGCTAGCTACCGATAGCAAAACAATTTACTTGTTTGTCATGTTTGTATGTAAAAGAACATCAAAGCGTGTTTTGTTGTCCAGCCCTGGAAAGAGGAATCATCACAAGCAGCCATTCTAATTATTTAGCTAGCCATCTCTGATAGACAGTGCACGGTAACATAGCTCCCCGTGAACCGGTAGAAACTAGTACCGCCCTGTTTTGAAAATCCTGCCTTCGAAGGTCCGAAGAAGTAAGTCGGGCTCCCGTCAGGCTGTGGTCTTTACAAAGCCAGGGAAAATGAGTCAACCTACATATCCTGCAATGTCATGGCAGACAAGAACATTGTTGAGACAAGTCCAATGGCTCTATTGAACAAGGACAACCATATCTACTCGCTGCTAGAGTGATCGTGCAATCGACGAAACACAAAAGTTCCTACAAAACATGACTCCATTAATTTTTAATCAACCAATGACTTCATCATGGGATAAAAGATGATGCAATAATTTATAGTTTGAATTTGTAAAACTAGTAGCCTAGGTTGATGCAATAGTAGCTGTCCTATTCCAAACACAAAAAACTGGGAAATAAACACAAATATAAAACATAGCAGAATATAAAGTGGATAATACAATGTGGGATGACGCTGCGCTTCTTTTGAATCTAAAATGAAGAAAATCGTCCGAAAATTGTAGGAGGTGATCCTCCCACAGCTTAGAAGCGTATCATAATATACAGTTCAAGTCGGAAATGTACATACACTTAGGTTGGAGTCATTAAAACTTGTTTTTCAACCAGTCCACAAATTTCTTGTTAACAACCTATTGTTTTGGCAAGTCGGTTAGGACACCTACTTTGTGCATGACACAAGTCATTTTTACAACAATTGTTTACAGACACATCATTTCACTTATAATTCACTGTATCACAATTCCAGTGGGTCAGAAGTTCACATACACGAAGTTGACTGAGCCTTTAAACAGCTTGGAAAATTCCAAAACATGATGTCATGGCTTTAGAAGCTTCTGATAGGCTAATTGACATCATTTGAGTCAACTGGAGGTGTACCTGTGGATGTATTTCAAGGCCGACCTTCAAACTCAGTGTCTCTTTGCTTGACATCACTAGAATATCAAAAGAAATCAGCCAAGACCTCATAAAAAATATTGTAGACCTCCACAAGTCTGGTTTATCCTTGGGAGCAGTTTCCAAATGCCTGAAGGTACCACGTTCATCAGTACAACAATAGTACGCACGTATAAAGACCATGGGACCACGCAGCCGTCATACCGCTCAGGAAGGAGACACGTTCTGTCTCCTAGAGATGAACGTACTTTGGTGCGAAAAGTGCAAATCAATCCCAGAACAACAGCAAAGGACCTTGTGAAGATGCTGGAGGAAACGGGTACAAAAGTATCTATATCCACAGTAAAATGAGTCCTATATCGACATAACCTGAAAGGCCGCTCAGCAAGGAAGAAGCCACTGTCCTCTGGTCTGATGAAACAAAAATAGAACTGTTTGGCCATAATGACCATCTTTATGTTTGTAGGAAAAAGGGGGAGGCTTGCAAGCCGAAGAACTCCATCCCAACCGTGAAACACGGGGGTGGCAGCATCATGTTGTGGGGGTGCTTTGCTGCAGGAGGGACTGGTGCACTTCCCAAAATAGATGGCATCATGAGGCAGGAAAATTACGTGGATATATTGAAGCAACATCTCAAGACATCAGTCAGGAAGTTAAAGCTTGGTCGCAAATGGGTCTTCCAAATGGACAATGACCCCAAGCATACTTCCAAAGTTGTGGCAAAATCGCTTAAAGACAACAAAGTCAAGGTATTGGAGTGGCCATCACAAAGCCCTGACCTCAATCCTATAGACAATTTGTGGGCAGAACTGAAAAAGCATGTGCGAGCAAGGAGGCCTACAAACCTGACTCAGTTACACCAGCTCTGTAAGGAGCAATGGGCCAAAATTCACCCAACTTATTGTGGGAAGCTTGTGGAAGGCTACCCGAAACGTTTGACCCAAGTTAAACATTTTTTAGACTAACACAGGGAATTTTTACTAGGATTAAATGTCAGGAATTGTGAGAAACTTGAGTTTAAATGTATTTGGCTAAGGTGTATGTAAACTTCCGACTTCAACTGAAGATATGATCAATACAAGTTGATGTCAGAGATCCAATACTATTGGTATGCATTCTAGTTGGTTGAGTGATAATCATAGTTAAAGGTTTCTTTTGAGAGGACAACTCAATGATAACCAGTCAATGTTCAGATCACCAAGACCAAGGTCTGTTAGCATCAGAGACCTTATTTAACATCACACGTTTATTCTTCAGATACTGACAGTTTGCACTTGGTGGCCTATAGCAGCACCCTAAAAGAAGAGGCTTCAGATGAGGCAGGTGAACCTGCAACCACAGCACTTGAACTTAATTTGACATGGTGCCACTGTATTTTCTTGCTAACCATGACGGTTGGACATACGCACACACAGCACTCTGTAGCCACTTCAGACTACACACCCAGTGGTCCATGCTCTCCCTAAGCCCTGAGTACTGCCCCGAGGTGAGCCCAGCCACTTAGCTCACAAGCCCCAAGGGCTCTTTATACACATTGCACTCAAATGTACCATAACAACGCGGCACAGTTGCTCTAGGAGACCAAACTAAACTACCAGGCCTCGCAGCGTTTCTAGGAATTCTGCCAACCCTTTAACTTGAGTGCTTGTTTGATATTCTTTCTTCCGAAATGTATCACTCTGGACATGCACACAGAGAAAAGGGAGAACACTGTGGTCCCCTTGAACCAGTTGCCAATTCCTCCAATAGACCATGAAGATATAATTATATTGCTATAGTATCTGGTTGTAGTATATTCAAGAGGGAATTTTTTAAAATTAAATCAGAGGCTGTGGTCATATGTTTGGTCTTTATGTATAGAGGATGGAATAATTTACCTTATTGCATTTACAGTATCTGCTTCTTAGTGTGTACAGTGCCTTCAGAAAGTATTCCTACCCCTTGATTTATTCCACATTTTGTTGTGTTACAGCCTGAATTCAAAATGGATTAAATAAATACAATTCTCACCCATCTACACACAATAACCAATAATGACAAAGTGAAAATCTGTTTTTAGAAATGTTTGCAAATTTCTTGAAAATTGAATACAGAAATATCTCATTTACGTAAATATTCACACCCCTGAGTCATTACTTTGTAGAAGCACCTTTGGTGCCGATTACAGCTGTGAGTCTTTTGGGGTAAGTCTCTAAAGAGCTTTGCACACCTGGATTGTTTATCGTTTCTAGACAGCCATTTTCAAGTCTTTCCATAGATTTTCAAGACGATTTAATTCAAAACTGTACCTAGGCCACTCAGGAATATTTTATGTTGTCTTGTTAAGCAACTCCAGTGTAGATTTGGCCTTGTGTTTTAGGTTATTGTCCTGCTGAAAGGTGAATTAGTCTCCCAGTGTCTGTTGGAAAGCAGACTGAACCAGGTTTTCCTCTAGGATTTTGCCTGTGGTAAATTCTATTCCATTTATTTTATCTTTAAAAACTCCCTTGCCGATGACAAGCATACCCATAATATGACACAGCCACCACCATGCTTGAAAATATAAAGAGTGGTACTCGGTGATATTGGATTTGCCCCAAACATAACGCTAACAAAATTTTTATTTATTACTTAAGTGCCTTGTTGCAAACAGGATGCATGTTTTGGAATATTTGTTATTCTGTACAGGCTTCCTTCTTTTCACTCAGTCATTTACCTTAGTAGTGTGGAGTAACTACAACAGTTTTCTCATATCACAACCATTAATCTATGAAACTGTTTTAAAATCACCATTGGCCTCATATTGAAATCCCTGAGCAGTTTCCTTCCTCTCTGGCAGCTGAGTTAGAAAGGACGCCTGTATCTTTGTAGTGACTGGGTGTATTATTGATACACCATCCAAAGCCTAATTCATAACTTCACCATGCTCAAAGGAATATTCAATGTCTGCTTTATTTTTTATTTTTACACATTTATCAATAGATGCCATTTTTTTTTTAAACCTCCCTGGTCTTTGTGGTTGAATCTGTGCTTTAAATTCACTACTCAATTGACGGGACCTTACAGATAATTGCACACTACATGACCAATAGTATGTGGACACCTGCTCGTCGAACATCTCATTTCAAAATCATGGGTATTAACATGGAGTTGGTGCCCCCTTTGCTGCTATAGCAGCCTCCCCTCTTCTGGGAAGGTTTTCCACTAGATGTTGGATCATTGTTGCGGGGACTTGTTTCCATTCAGCCACGAGCATTATTGAGGTCGGGCACTGATGTTAGGTGATTAGGCCTGGCTCGCAGTCGGCGTTCCAGTTCATCCCAAAGGTGTTTGATGGGGTTGAAGTCATGGCTCTGTGCAGGCCAGTCAAGTTCTTCCACACCAATCTCGACAAACCATTGCTGTATGGACCTTGCTTTGTGCACGGGGGCATTGTCATGCTGAAACAGGAAAGGGCCTTCTCCAAACTGTTGCCACAAATTTGGAAGCCCAGAATCATCAAGAATGTCATTGTATGCTGTGGTGTTAAGATTTCCATTCACTGGAACTAAGGGCCTAGCGTGAACCATGAAAAACAACCCCAGACCATTATTCCTCCTCCACCAAACTTTACAGTTGGCACTATGCATTCCGGCAGGTAGCGTTTTCCTGGCATCCGCCAAACCGTCGGATTGCCAGATGGTGAAGCGTGATTCATCACTCGGGGGAACGAGTTTCCACTGCTCCAGAGTCCAATGGCGGTGAGCTTTACACCACTCCAGCCGACGCTTGGTGATCATAGACTTGTGTGCGGCTGCTCGGCCATGGAAACCCATTGCATGAAGCTCCCGACAAACAGTTTGTGGCTTCCAGAGGCAGTTTGCAACTCGGTAGTAGGTGTTACAGATTATTTTTACGCGCTTCAGCACTCGGCGGTCCCGTTCTGTGAGCTTGTGTGGCCTACCATTTTGCGGCTGAGCCATTGTTGCTCCTAGACGTTTCCACTTCACAATAACAGCACTTACAGTTAATGTTGTAAATGAGTATTGTAGCTGGAAACGGTAGATTTTTTATTCCATAGGCGTACAGAGGCCCATTATTAGCAACCATCACTCCTGTGTTCCAATGGCACGTTGTGTTAGCTAATCCAAGTTTATAATTTTAAAAGGCTAATTGATCATTAGAAAACCCTTTTGCAATTGTGTTAGCACAGCTGAAAACTGTTGTGCTGATTAAAGAAGCAATAAAACTGGCCTTCTTTAGACTAGTTGAGTATCTGGATCATCAGCATTTGTGGGTTCGATTACAGGCTCAAAATGGCCAGAAACAAAGTTTTTTCTTCTGAAACTCATCAGTCTATTCTTGTTCTGAGAAATTAAGGCTATTCCATGTGAGAAATAGCCAAGAAACTGAAGATCTCATACAACACTGTGTACTACTCCCTTCACAGAACAGCGCAAACTGGCTCTAACTAGAATAGACAGAGGAGTGGGAGGCGCTGGTGCACAACTGAGCAAGAGGACAAGTACATTCGTGTCTAGTTTGAGAAACAGACGCCTCACAAGTCCTCAACTGGCAGCTTCATTAAATAGTACCCGCAAAACACCAGTCTCAACATCAACATTCGAAGACGTGACTCCGGGATACTGGCCTTCTAGGCAGCGTTGCAAAGAAAAAGTAATATCTCAGACTGGCCAATAAAAATTAAAGATTAAGATGGGCAAATGAACACAGACTCTGGACAGAGGAACTCTGCCTAGAAGGCCAGCATCCTGAAGTCGCCTCTTCACTGTTGACGTTGAGACTGGTGTTTTGCGGGTACTATTTAATGAAGCTGCCAGTTGAGGACTTGTGAGGCCTCTGTTTCTCATGGTAGTGTATGTAGACTGCTAACATGATTCCCCTCCTCTCTTTTACACAGATGTGAATGAGTGTTCTGAGCTCAACAACCGGATGTCCCTCTGCAAGAACTCCAAATGTATCAACACGCAAGGATCCTACAAGTGTGTGTGCCTGCCGGGATACACCCCCTCTGAACGGCCTAACTACTGTGTGGCCAGGGAACAGGGGGAGGCAGCAGTGGCCACAGAGAGGGAGTGAGCCCCCACAGCCACTAGAGGGAAACACAAAACACTAAAAAAATACACTTATTTAATCCAAGCCCATATACTCTGCACTGTATAAAAACACACTAAATAAAACAACAAAAATAATTTACTTGAGACAAAGATCCAATTTAACCTACTATGTGGTGCCTGTGTGCAGCGGAGAAACACAGCATTGTATAAAATGTATGTTTGTTTTGTCCGGTTTTTGTCCGTTGAATTTTTTATATTAAAAGGAGTTTATGCGCGCTAGAGGAGCATTCGCTCTCCTAATGTAACGACAAACCCTATCAACTCCTACTGGGGGATAACGTTTTATTTTCTACCCAGTCCAAAATGCCTTGTGTGTGGATATTTAATTGAGTGAAGAGGCCAGCCATCCTTTCGCTTTCCCCGTTCTCCCTCTTCTTTCCAGCCCTTCTCTTCCTCCTCCTTGTATGGTGACTGTGGAGGACTGCTTGCCTGGCCATGGATGGACAGCCATCTGATCTTTGCTCTGTGGCTTCACACAAACATGCAGTATGCACATTACTGTAATAGAATGTTGTTCATGTAAATTCTTTGGAATAAGCTTTTTTTCTAGGCATTTTTTGTATTAATTATAAATGCAAACACAAAACTACTTCTGTGTCTGGGACATTGGACAATAGCAGGTTTTTATTTTTTGTTTTATTTTTTGATTTGTTTGGTTTTATTCTCTTGCCTGCCCTGTGGAGCAGTCATATTCCCTACTCTTTCATTTATTTTCTTGAGATATTGTTTTATTTCTTTGAACAAAAATTTAATGAAGTTTTGCTTAATTTTTTTTCATACTTTAATTAAATATTTTTCGGCATTTTACTGCAATGTCTAAAAGTCTTGCCAGGTTGCAAAGCTGCTATGGGACAGCCGTGGGATAGATTTTGTACATTTAAACAGAAGAGTTGAGAAACCAGTTTATGTATTTGTAATTTGTACATGAAAAATAGCTCTTGTATGAATATTCATATTACTATGTATATTAAACCCCTGGTAATAAATCACAAATGGTGATATTTATACTGGCTGGTATGTGATGGCCTTTATTATTAGAAGTGACAAAGACCTATTCACATTGTGCACAATAGCTGCACCTAGAAGAATCATATAGTCGTGACATATGACACATGCGCGATTAGATAAGCTCGACTACAATGGGCACAAAAGAAATGTGTGGTCTTTACGACTTCACAACTGTGGTTACTAATTAATTGTGGATACATACTAACAAGACATACCTTTCCAACACTAGTCTTTGCATATTGTAAATTCGTATTATATTCATATTGTTAATGTTCATTATTTTAGTCACTCCATATAACCCTCAGACCAGTGCTATTATTAGCATGTATAGACTCAGGCTCAGGGTGAGACCACACTTCACTTAACATTAACTGGTTGATCTGTAGAGAAATACCTAGGTCAGAGTTGATGCTTGCTCCTCCCTGTTTTCTGCATCATATAGAATATGAATTGGCCTGACATTATGGTGTCAAGACCCTTCTCTAATCAGAGCAAAATAGAAGAGACGCATGAGTGGCCTCAACTACCAATGACCTCGCTGCTGTTGCATTCTTGTTGCTCACAGATCTTGATCTCAGCACATGCCTCTCACCCCCCACCCTCCCTATTGCCCCATTTTCCAGTGTCCCCTCTGTCATTTTTTCCATTGACACAGACAGTGATAGCGCCACAACACCTCTGATGTCAACACATCGTAGAAGACTTGACTAATCATTTTATTTTCCTGCTGCTGTTCTTAATATAGGCCAACAGCGACATGACAAAAGCTCAGTTGTTGCATCTGGTCATTGTGGACCTGTGTGTTTGTGATTATGGATCTGATCTAACCAATAGAATCTGTATGGCAGAGTAAAGGACACCACAGCCAGTTAGGTAATACATGTTTAGTGTTACTGTTGCCCTCCTCCTGGCTGGCTAGCTACCCAGTGTCACCCAGATGGGGCTTTTCCCACAGTGACAAGGGGCCAGCAGAAACCTTTGACGAGGGACTCAAACGGCATTAAACTCAGCTTAGCACCTCCAGTGTCAGGCTTGACCATACTTTCTGCCGAACAAAAGAGAGCGACCCGGGTGGCAACCGATAATTCACCCTTTTTAAGTCATTTGGAAGAGATGGGCCATTTCCCAATTTGCCTCTCGATCACATCGGAATCCCACCCTGTATGACATGTTTAACTGCAACAGTAAGAGTATTCTGACTTCTACCTTGACCACTGTAGACTACCACTTTAAGAATATTGTGTATTTAATACTTATTCAGATGTATTCTCCAATAGCATGCAAATTCTATGTTTTTTCCGTCACCAAGCCCTTTATCTATGTGGCATCACTTCCTACGTTGCTAAGCCTGTGTTGTTTTGGAGGGCTTGGTTTCTGTTGTGGGTTTGAGATCTTTTCTGGTGTCAGGACCTAGATCGGCTCAGCCAATGGTCAGGGCTGACTTTAACTAGTCACTCCAAGGTCAAAAGTCCAGCTTTCTAGTCCCCTAAGTCATGTCTCACTGGGCAGTCCGCTAAAGAACGAGTGAAGAGAAGAGCCATGTCAGAGGGATAAGTTGTACCAAGTAGTACATGTACTGCATTTAAGTAGTAGCCTTGATTACAGCAACCTTACACTGAGTCTAACATAAGGAGAAGGTAAGAGACAGCTGTTTGCATATGTAAATATGTTTAATAATTTTCTCATGTTTAAATTTGTTGTCATTTAGCAGATGCTCATATCCAGAGCGACTTACAGGAGCAATTATAGTTAAGTGCCTTGCTCAAGGGCACATCAGCAGATTTTTTAAATCTCGTCGGCGGAGGGATTCCAACCAGCGACTTTCTGGATACTGGCTCAAAACTGTTAACCAATAGGCTACCTGCCGCCCTGTTTGTATGCTTGTTATTGGTTTTGATATGTTGCAGTGGAACCCTTCTCTTTGGTCGAATTGCACCGTGTTAGCCACTGACCTGTAGGGCAAGACTATCACAAACAGCTCTCTTCTGTATCAGGGTTAGGCTCGTTAGCTCTGAGAGCCACCTGCAGTAGACAGGTCTTGGTCGCCTTCCCCTGCTCAGACAACCAATGGTTGCGTGCCACATCGTCAACTGTGTCACAGATTGCTATAACATATGATGTGGTTTGCTGATAAGTAAAATACCTATCCAGGCGTTGTAAGATCTGGCAGGTGTCGGCATTGCCTGGGCAGAGGAATGTGCCACTTGTCTGGACTGTACACCTGTTCTCCACCTGTCTCTCCGGTGCTGTACCAGGGCATGGTAAGGGAGAGAAGTACAGTATCTCTTTTGATTTATACAGCTCCTATTTGAACAGAACAGACCCTCTTCTTCCACTTCAGGATTTGTCTTAAATCCATACCACATGTGATTTTCAAGCAGATTTGCGATGAAGGGACGAGAGCTTGGCAGGCGTGTGTGTGCGTGTGCATGCGTGCGTTTGAAAAATATACTTAAACGTGTGAGCGTGTGTACGTGCATGTATGGAGGAATTGTTTTATTGGCTGATAAAACTCTACTCTTGCAGCCAGAACTGCTTCACATAGCTTCAAATGACATTAGAGGAGAGATAGTTGCATCAGCCCCAGAGAGGAGAGTTCTGAGGGAGAGTAGGAGAGAGCACTGATTGTAAGAAAGAGAGCGAGAGGAGAGATTGTGTGAGAGAGCAAAAATAGTGTGCGAGAGAGAGAGTGAGAAGAAGAGAGGGCTCAGAGGCTAGAGAGAGAGGGCAGGCACACAGACGGCTGTGGTCACATGCTCCTCTCCCCTCTCTCTTCAGGCGTGATGTTTTTGTTTAGCCTCTCCAGAGCAGCTGGGAGTGAGAGCCGTTCGCTCGGTCAGAGAGCCCCGCACAGCACACAGTGTTGTCTAAGCATGAGTGGACAGTTCCCCACAGCATGACCAGAGTCGGTACGCAACTACTCCTGTCCCGCTGAGACTAACACTGAGAGGAAACGATACTGAAGAAGAGACCGAGGTAAGAGCAATATGCTAATCAGCAAATTCAGCTGTTCAACTGAGACTGGAGACTATCACATCACCACTGTGTCTGTCGTACTGGGCATATGCACATCATCGACAAATCTCTTTTCACCTGAATGTTGGATGAGACAGGAGTGCGCTGTGCTGTTATTGGAGGATGATTGTTTGAGTGAGAGTAGAATGGGATGTACTGTATATATATATATATGTGTGTGTGTGTGTCTATCCATCTGTCCTGAAGACAGTAAATCTAGCTGGGCACTGTGTCAGCATTCCCGTGGTGTGTGTTTGGAGCGTGACAGATGACATCACAGAGGAGTGGCTCCCTGACAGCCTGTCATCACTCATTGAGATTTATGAAAGGAATTTCATTTATTAAAAGGCAGTACATTTGGGGGTTGTGGGGGGATGTGGCAACTTAGTTGCAGTAATGATGATCACACATCTTGCACACAAGCTGTCCTTGTGTAATCAACATAGAGGATGCTTATATAGTAGGGATGTGCATCTCTCCTTTCATGAACGATTCGATACGCAACTAGATACATTACATTTACATTTAAGTCATTTAGCAGACGCTCTTATCCAGAGCGACTTACAAATTGGTGCATTCACCTTATGATATCCATTGGAACAACCACTTTACAATAGTGCATCTAACTCTTTTAAGGGGGGGGGGGGGGTTAGAAGGATTACTTTATCCTATCCTAGGTATTCCTTAAAGAGGTGGGGTTTCAGGTGTCTCCGGAAGGTGGTGATTGACTAAATTCTACATGAGCTCCGATACAGGAACGATACGTTTTAGTTTGAAACGATTCGGAGCGATTTAGTTTGATTCGGGGAACGATTTGATGCTATTCGATACGATTCAATTAACTTTTTTTGTATGAACACATTCATTTTCCATTTTAATTAAAGTAATATCTGCTGCTGATGGGAGCTCAGGAGCTGGGCCTCTCTGAGCTGGATCTGTCTGAGATGACTTCTCTAAGCTGAGTGGCACTCTTTTAGTGTGTATGTCTGTGTGTCAATTTCAATGGTGTGTGTAGGCACCTGAGCATCTACCACCCCACTATCAGATTAGGGTGGGTGTCAATTTATGCTTTTTGTTCCCCATCTTTTAACTGAAATCACCACCACCTACTGATTAACTTGTCATTTTTGCAGATTTTTTTTTTTGTCCTAGTACTGTCAATATTTATCTTTCGAAATTAGCATGACATTTAGCCAATTAATAAAATGCAACTTTTGATTTTACCCCTGTCTCTAAAGCAAATGGTTTAGACGTTTGGAATTTTATGGAGCGCTTTTCCTGTCCTGACCAGCTTGTAGTCCTAAAACCCGGAAATGAGTTACCTCTGGTTCGTTCAGCCATCCCTACGGGAAAATGAATGGTGAAAGAAAAGGGTTTTGGAATAAACTGTGAAAATATGGTCTGAGGTTAACACAGGCTTAAAATATCTTATACATTTTGTTCTATGAGATAATAGCAGTCAGTTAACATGACCTTTTTGAATTTTGAAGCCTTTATGTGATTTATGTTTTTTATTATTACATAAATTCTTCAAATTTCACAAAAAGTGACGTTAGCTGATTATCTCATAGAAATAAACGTGTAAGATCTCCTAAGCCTGTGTTTGCTACAGACCTTATTTTTGGCATTTATCCAAAAACCCAACAAAAACCTGCATTAATTTTCCTCATAGGCTTTGTCCAGTGAACCATGGCGGAGTTGGTGCCTACAAAAAGACGCCATTACTAATTCTCTCTATGATTGCGACCATACACATCTCTAAAAAATGATTGATGCCCTTTATGAAATTACCCTATTCATGTAAAAATTACCAAATACACTGACTGTTTAAAGCATGTTTAAAGCCTTCTGGATGATAGCGGGGTGAACAGGCAGTGGCTCGGGGTGGTTGTTGTCCTTGATGAACTTTTTGGCCTTCCTGTGACATCGGGTGGTGTAGGTGTCCTGGAGGGCAGGTAGTTTGCCCCCGGTGATGCGTTGTGCAGACCTCACTACCCTCTGGAGAGCCTTACGATTGTGGGCGGAGCAGTTGCCGTATCACCGCCTGGTATGGCAACTGCTCCGTGCATCAAAGCGGGGACCGAGAGACTGAAAAACAGCTTCTATCTCAAGGCCATCAGACTGTTAATTAAACAGCCATCACTAACATTGAGTGGCTGCTGCCAACATACTGACTCATCTCTAGCCAGTTTAATAATGAAACAAATTGTGTAATAAATGTATCACTAGCCACTTTAAACAATGCCACTTTATATAATGTTTACATGCCCTACATTACTCATCTCATATGTATATTCTGTACTCTATACCATCTACTGCATCTTGCCTATGCCGTTCGGCCATCACTCATTCATATATTTTTATGTACATATTCTTATTCATTCCTTTACACTTGTGTGTATAAGGTAGTTGTTGTGAAATTGTTAAGTTAGATATTACTGCATGGTCGGAACTAGAAGCACAAGCATTTCGCTACACTTGCATTAACATCTGCTAACCATGTGTATGTGTCACGTTCCTGACCTTATTTCCTTTGTTTAGTCTTTGTTTAGTTGGTCAGGACGTGAGCTGGGTGGGTATATTCTATGTTATGTGTTTCATTGGTTTAGGGTTGTCTAATTGGCCTGATATGGTTCTCAGAGGCAGGTGTTTTACGTTGTCTCTGATTGGGAACCATATTAAGGTAGGCTGTTCTCACTGTTTGTTTGTGGGTGATTGTTCCTGTTCGTGTGTTATTTGTGTTTTATATATTCTCAAGTTCAGGACTGTAGCGTCGTTGGGTTTCGTTTTGTTTATTGTTTTGTTCGTCTTAAAAGAAGTATTCAAATAAATATGGATACATACCACGCTGCGATTTGGTCCTCCTCTCCTTCAACCAACGACGAGAGTCGTTACAGAATCACCCACCAACCTCGGACCAAGCAGCGTGGTAAGCGGCAGCAGGAGCAGCGATCGCAGGACTTATGGAATTGGGAGGAAATTCTGGACAGCGGAGGACCCTGGGCACAACCGGGAGAATATCGCCGCCCTCGTGAAGAGCTGGAGGCAGCTAAAGCCGAGAGGCGGTGGTATGAGGAGGCAGCACGGAAGCGAGGCTGGAAGCCTGAGAGTCAGCCCCAAATATTTCTTGGGGGGAGGCTAAAAGGGAGTGTGGCGAAGTCAGGTAGGAAACCTGCGCCAACTCCCTGTGCTTACCGTGGAGAGCGAGAGTACGGGCAGACACCGTGTTATGCGGAAGAGCGCACGGTGTCTCCTGTACGTGTGCTTAGCCCGGTGCGGTACATTCCAGCTCCACGTATCGGCCGGGCTAGAGTGGGCATCGAGCCAGGTGCCATGAAGCCGGCTCAAGGTATCTGGTCTCCAGTACGTCTCCTCGGGCCGGTGTACATGGCACCAGCCTTACGCATGGTGTCCCCGGTTCGCCAGCACAGCCCAGTGCGGGCTATTCCACCTCGCCGCACTGGCCTGGCTACGGGGAGCATTAAACCAGGTAAGGTTGGGCAGGCTCGGTGCTTAAGAGCTCCTGTACGCCTTCACGGTCTGGTATATCCGGCGCCACCTCCTCGCCCCAGCCCAGTACCACCAGTGCCTACACCACGCACCAGGCTTCCAGTGCGTCTCCAGAGCCCTGTTCCTCCTCCACGCACTCGCCCTGTGGTGCGTGTCTCCAGCCCGGTACCACCAGTTCCGGCACCACGCACCAAGCCTCCTGTGCGTCTCCAGAGCCCTGTGCGCCCTGTTGCTGCTCCCTGCACTAGCCTTGAGGTGCGTGTCCTTAGCCCGGTACCACCAGTTCCGGCACCACGCACCAGGCCTACTGTGCGCCTCAGCCGGCCAGAGTCTGCCGTCTGCCCAGCGCCGTCTGCGCTGTACGTCTGCCCAGCGCCGCCTGCACTGCCCGTCTGCCCAGCGCCGTCTGAGCTGTCCGTCTGCCCAGCGCCGCCTGCGCTGGCCGTCTGCCCAGCGCCATCTGAGCTGCCCGTCTGTCCTGAGCCTTCAAAGCCGCCCGTCTGTCCTGAGCCTTCAAAGCCGCCCGTCTGTCCTGAGCCTTCAGAGCCGTCAGTCAGGAGCCGCTAGAGCCGTCCGTCAGTCAGGAGCCGCCAGAGCCGTCCGTCAGTCAGGAGCCGCCAGAGCCGCCCGCCAGTCAGGAGCAGCCAGAGCCGCCCGCCAGTCAGGAGCAGCCAGAGCCGCCCGCCAGTCAGGAGGAGCCAGAGCCGTCAGCCAGCCAGGAGCTGTCAGAGCCGTCAATCAGCCAGGACCGGTCAGAGCCGCCAGCCAGCCAGGACCGGTCAGAGCCGCCAGCCTGCCAGGAACTGCCAGAGCCGCCAGCCAGCCAGGAGCTGCCAGAGCCGCCAGCCAGCCAGGAGCTGCCAGAGCTACCTGTCACGCCGGCAATGCCGGAATACCCCCTCAGTCCGGAGCTGCCCTTCAGTCCGGAGCTGCCCTTCAGTCCGGAGCTGCCCTTCAGTCCGGAGCTGCCCTTCAGTCCGGAGCTGCCCTCCAGTCCGGAGCTGCCCTTCAGTCCGGAGCTGCCCCTCAGTCCGTAGCTGCCCCTCAGTCCGTAGCTGCCCCTCAGTCCGGAGCTGCCCCTCAGTCCGGAGCTGCCCCTCAGTCCGGAGCTGCCCCTCAGTCCGGAGCTGCCCCTCTGTCCAGAGGCGTCCATCAGTACAGTGGGGTTATTTTGGAGGGTCGCCATTCTGAGGAGGCCACGGAAGCGGGGATTAACTATTGTGGGGTGGGGGCCACGTCCAGCGCCACGTCCAGCACCGTGGACAGATGCCCACCCAGACCCTCCCCTATAGGTTCAGGTTTTGCGGCCGGAGTCCGCACCTTGGGGGGGTGTGGGGGGGGGGGGTGGTACTGTCACGTTCCTGACCTTACTTCCTTTGTTTAGTCTTTGTTTAGTTGGTCAGGACGTGAGCTGGGTGGGTATATTCTATGTTATGTGTTTCATTGGTTTAGGGTTGTCTAATTGGCCTGATATGGTTCTCAGAGGCAGGTGTTTTACGTTGTCTCTGATTGGGAACCATATTAAGGTAGGCTGTTCTCACTGTTTGTTTGTGGGTGATTGTTCCTGTTCGTGTGTTATTTGTGTTTTATATATTCTCAAGTTCAGGACTGTAGCGTCGTTGGGTTTCGTTTTGTTTATTGTTTTGTTCGTCTTAAAAGAAGTATTCAAATAAATATGGATACATACCACGCTGCGATTTGGTCCTCCTCTCCTTCAACCAACGACGAGAGTCGTTACAGTATGTGACAAATAAAATTTGATTTTGATTTGATAAGTATTTATGTTGAACCTGAACCATCAACATAAAATCTGATTGATTGAATACATTTGGTTATGGTAACAATCAGTAGCGGTGCTAGGGTAAAATCACTGAGCAAGCCAAGCCAGTAAAAAAGCCATATTACAACTTAGGTTGTGATAATTGCATTGTTTGCTCTATAACCCATTCGTTCATACGCCACCGTGATATACAATAAGGCCGCTATTTAAACTTCAACATTTAAAAATCAAATCAACAGCCCTATATTGTGCTTAGTTTAATACACTGAAAACAAACTTAAAGATACCCAAAAAATGTATTCCAATCAATGTTGCTAAATATCATGTGGCTGTCCATGGCACTGATGTGTTGGTGCATGCGCAAGTAAAACACCCTACTTGTAGACTAGTTGAACGCCAATGCCATCCTCCTCTTTTTCATGTTGGCAAACGGTCTATAGCTCTGTCATACAGTACACTTTTAGTTTTTGTTGTCATATGCTACCTAGCTAAAATGCTTGCTAGCTTGAGTTCCTCGCATGGGAAACAATGAACCGGTTAAGTTAGCTAGCTAGCTAGTTAATGTGAGCCTACTAGACTACATCTAGGCTAAATATTGAACTTTAATCGTCTCAGGCCAGCACCACATATTCATTTATGATTTACAGCATTATAATGATTGGCCTGTACAGAGAATTAAGTCAAAACCACAAGTCCAAAATCCCCATCTACATCCATGGCTTAAAAAAGGGACAATTTAGCAAGCTAGCTTGTGCAGGACATCAACACAAGCAGACTGGAAACAGAATCGTTTTTCAGAAAATTACGTTTTACAAAGGAAGGGATTTGATTGGTCTGAAGCCAAATCCAAACTGCCCTCCCTTGGGAGGGTGTTTTGCTGCACCGGGACAACCCACAGTTGTGCTCAGCTCAACGCTGATTGGCTAATTATTATCAAGGCAGGTCAAATGCTTGCTGGCATCAATCAATCAAATGCTACGGCGGCAACATTTTGGTCCAGACAGCATCAGATACATGTGCTACACATATGAGACAGTCGCGCTGTTCCCTCGCTTGGGTGATTTATCCGGTGAGATTCAGCCACTTGCGAATTAATGGAAAATTATGAAAACACAGAGAGGAAAGATACATTTTAAATGTTAATGTATTTATTGGTCAAATATTTGGGGCAGGCTGGCTTTCCCTTGGCATCCATGAATACACCCAACTAGTAACAGTAAACCCAGCAAATTACATTGGCTGTCGCTCAACTATTAAAGCCTATGATTTGACATTGCAACTGTCATTTTACAAGCATCTGAATGCTGAAGTTGCCGAGCAGATGTATGAATAGCCTAGAACAGCGATAGGCCTACCTCTCATTTGTATGAGAGGCTGTCTGTCACGGCCGTCAAAAGGAGGAGACCAAGGTGCAGCGTGGTAAGCATACATATTCCTTTATTTATTATGACGCCGACAATAACAATAAACAATCCAAAACAACCGTGAAGCTAAAGGGCTATGTGCCACAAACAAAGTTAACTTCCCACAAAGACAGGTAGGAAAGGTCAGGGCGTGACAGTACCCCCCCCCCCCCAAAGGTGCGGACTCCGGCCGCAAGACCTGAACCTATAGAGGAGGGTCTGGGTGGGCATCTATCCGCGGTGGTGGCTCACCCCACTTTGGTGGCACCTCTGGTGCGGGGACCCTCGTCGCGGGCCCCGGACTGGGGACCCTCGTAGCTGGCTCCGGACTGGGCACCCTCGTTGCGGGCCCCGGACTGGGCACCCTTGTTGCGGGCCCCGGACTGGGCACCCTCGTTGCGGGCCGCGGACTGAGCACCCTCGTTGCGGGCCCCGGACTGGGCACCCTCGTTGCGGGCCCCGGACTGGGCACTGTCGCTGGAGGCTCCGGACTGGAGACCGTTGCTGGAGGCTCCGGACTGGAGAACGTCGCTGGAGGCTTCGTGCCATGGATCATCACTGGAGGCTTCTTGCCATGGATCATCACTGGAGGCTTCGTGCCATGGATCACCACTGGAGGCTTCTTGCCATGGATCATCACTGGAGTGAGGAGACGTATGGGCAGTCTGGTACGTGGAGCTGCCACAGGGCTCACCAGGCTGGGGAGACATACAGGAGGCCTGGTTCTGGCAGCAGGCACAGGACTCACCAGGCTGGAGAGACATACAGGAGGCTTTGTCCTTGGCAGAGGCCCCGGATACACTGGGCTGTGGAGGGGCACTGGAGGTCTCGAGCTTAGAGCTGGCACAACCCGTTCTGGCTGGATGCTCACCCTAGCCCGGCAGATGCGGGGAGCTGGGATGTAGCGCACCGGGCTGTGAACGCTGTGCGCTCCACCGCATAACACGGTGCCTGACCAGTACGACGCTCGCCACGGTAAGCACGAGGAGTTGGCTCAGGTCTCCAACATGACTCAGCCAATCTCCTCGTGTGCCCCTCGGGCTTCCTTGCTAGCCGTGTTCCCTCGTAACGCTGGGCCCCTTTACCCGCTGCCTCCGTCTTCCTCAATGCTTCCACCTGCTCCCACAGCAGGCGACCCCTTCCGGCCAGGATCTCTTCCCATGTCCAGTCCTCCTTACCACGCTGCTTGGTCCGTTTGTGGTGGGAAGTTCTGTCACGGCCGTTGAATGAAGAGGACCAAGGTGCAGCGTGGTGAGCGTACATATTCCTTTATTTATTATGACGCCGACAAAAACAATAAACAATCCAAAACAACCGTGAAGCTAAAGGGCTATGTGCCACAAACAAAGTTAACCTCCCACAAAGACAGGTGGGGAAAAAGGGCTACCTAAGTATGGTTCTCAATCAGAGACAACGATAGACAGCTGTCCCTGATTGAGAACCCTACCCGGCCAAAACATAGAAATACAAATAATAGAACTAAAGAACATAGAATACCCACCCCAAATCACACCCTGACCAAACCAAATAGAGACATAAAAAGGATCTCTAAGGTCAGGGCGTGACAGTACCCCCCCCCCCCAAAGGTGCCGGCCGCAAGACCTGAACTTATAGGGGTTCTCTAAGGTCAGGGCGTGACACTGTCTCCCGTACTGTGCGGCGTGCACACAATTATCTGACAGTCATACACAGTTACATGCATAAAATACGCATTAATTCTGTCACAACAAACAAGGTATTTTCTGAATGAAACAATATGAGTAAAAACATTAATGATCTGGCGATTCGTACATTTTGAATCGGTTTTGCCATCACTGCAAAGGGTGGGTACTTTGAAGAATCTCAAATATAAAATATATTTTTATTTGTTTAACACTTTTTTGTTTACTACATAATTCCATATGTGTTATTTCATAGTTTTGATGTCTTCACTATTATTCTACAATGTAGAAAATAGTAAAAATAAAGAAAAACCCTTGAATGAGTAGGCGTGTCCAAACTTTTGACTGTCAGGTCCCAGTCAGATAGCAGCCTGGGATAGACAGCCTGTTAATACAACTTTTCAATAATTAACCTTTACTAACAGGTTCTCCTCTCTTCCTTCTCTTCATTTCCTCTCTCGCTCTCTCATCACCACTGCCACTATCTGCTCCACCTGCATCTCCCAACTGATGTTAATTATGGCCAGCACTGCAGGCGACTAAGAGGGAGAGATAAATCACTACCATGGGAGAGTTCTCTCCTCCTCCTAACCCTCCTCCTTTCCCCACCTTTATTTTTCTCTCCTCCCCTGCCCTCTCTCTTACACAAACACAATCCTCTCCTCTCTCTATCTCTCTCTCATTATTATCTCACTCTTTCCCTTTCCCTCCCTCTGAAAGAGAGAGATGTTGCTTGTAAACAGGGCAAGGTGATTGGCTAGTGTACTGTTTGGTTATACAGTACAAATATGACTTGAGATGGCGAAAGACAAGTATAGGGACAAAGTGGAGGAGCAATTTGGCAGATCGGACACAAGGTGTATGTGGCAGGGGCTCTTAACGATCACGGATTACCAAATGAAAGCCAGCCACATCACGGTCACCTACGTCACCATACCAGACGAGTTAAACACCTTTTTCTCAAGATTCGAGCACAATGACCCTGAGCTGCAGAGAGCCCCCGATGACAACGTGGGCTAAACACTCAGTCTCCACTGAGGACGTATGTAAGTCATTCAAACGTGTTAACCCTCACAAGGCTGCCGGCCCAGACGGCATATCTAACCGTGCCCTCAGAGCATTGCAGACCAGCCGGCTGTTGTACTAGGCTAGTCAGTTAAGAACAAATTCTTATTAACAATGACGACCTACCCCGGGCCAAACCCGGACGACGCTGAGCCATTTGTGCGCCGCTCTATGGGATTCCCAATCACAGCTGGATGTAATGTAGTCTGGATTCGAACCAGGGACTGCAGTGATGCATCTTGCCCTGAGATGCAGTGCCTTAGACCGCTGCGCCACTCGGGAGCCCCATGAAGGGCTTCAAGAGGCAAGTCAAAGACCATATCACCTCCTCCCTCCCCGACACACTCGTCGCTCTCCAATTCGCCTACCACCCTGACAGATCCACGGACAACGCAATCGCCGTTGTCCGCAAATGAATGCATATATGAGGATGCTGTTCATCGACTACAGCTCGGCCTTCATTACCATAGTGCCCTATAAGCTCATTACAAAGCTCACAGCCCTGGGCCTGAACTCCTCCCTATGCAACTGGGTCCTGGACTTCCTGACGGCCGCCCCCAGGTGGTGAAGGTAGGCAACATTACCTCCTCGACACTGATCCTCAACAAGGGGACCCCACAAGGGTGCGTCCTCAGTCCCCTCCTGTATTCCCTGTATACCCACGACTGCGTGGCCTCACACAGTACTAACTCCATCATCAAGTTTGCTGACTACACAACAGTAGTAGGCCCCTTACTTTTTTAAATCTTTACTAACGACATGCCACTGGTTTTGAGTAAAGCCAGTGTGTCTATGTATGCGGATGACTCAACACTATACACGTCAGCTACTACAGCGACTGAAATTACTGCAACACTCAACAAAGATCTGCGATTAGTTTCAGAATGGATGTAAAGGAATAAGTTAAGTTAAATATTTCTAAAACTAAAAGCATTGTATTTGGGACAAATCATTCACTAAACCCTAAACCTCAACTAAATCTTTTAATGAATCATGTCAAAACATATTGTCAAAACTGTCATGGTCAAAACATATTGATACAACAGTAGCTAAGTGGGGAGAAGTCTGTCCGTACTAAACCTCCATGCATACCCCACAAGAAATGCCACCAGAGGTCTCTTCACAGTCCCAAAGTCCATAACAGACTATAGGAGGCGCACAGTACTACACAGAGCCATGACTACATGGAACTCTATTCCACATCAACTCACCTTAGGGAACAGCGTGGACTGTGAAGCAACACTAACATAGGCACAGACACATGCATACACACACGATAACATACACACACATGGATTTTGTGTTGTAGATATGTGGCAGTAGAGTAGGGGTCTGAGGGTACACACTCAATGTGTTGTGAAATGTATTGTAATGTTTTTAAAATGGTATCACTGCCTTAATTTTGCCGGACCACAGGAAAAGTAGCTGCTGTCTTGGGAGCCGCTAATGGGGATCCATAATAAATATAAATACAAATCACCAACAACGACGAGACAGCCTACAAGGAAGAGGTAGGCACTCTGACGGCGTGATGCCAGGTAAACAACCCCTCCCTCAACGTTAGCAAAACAAAGGAGTTGATTGTGGATTTCAGGAGAAACCAGGCTGGACACGCCCCCATCCTCATCAACTGAGGCTGCCTGTGGAGACGGTCAATAACTTCAAATTCCTCGGTGCACACATGTCAGAGAAGCTGAAATGGTCTAACCACACAGACACCGTAGTGAAGAAGGCACGACAGCTACTCTTCGGCCATTACCTGAGGGCACTCAGTGTTCTACAGGAGCACAATCAAGACCATACTGTCGCAAGGCTCTTCAGAGGGTGATACGTGCAGCCGAACACACCATTGGGTGCACACTGCCTGCCCTACAGGACACCTACAACACCAGGTGTCGCAGGAAGGCCAAGAACATCACCAGCGACCCCAGCCATCCAAGCCATGCCCTGTTCTCCCTGCTTCAATCACTCAGACACGGGCAGTACAGGAGCATCATGGCAAAAACTGAAAGACTGGCCAATAGTTTCTACCCTCAGACCATCAGACTGCTGAATAGTCACCGCTAGTCAGCTACCTGCTCCCCCTCCCCCCTGCTACTCCCCCTATGGACTCCCCCACCCCCCTCAACTCTCACTTACCTGCTGCTCACCCTATGGACTCCCCCACCCCCCTCAACTCTCACTTACCTGCTGCTCACCCTATGGACTCCCCCACCCCCCTCAACTCTCACTTACCTGCTGTTCCCCCTATGGACTCCCCCACCCCCCTCAACTCTCACTTACCTGCTGCTCACCCTATGGACTCCCCCACCCCCCTCAACTCTCACTTACCTGCTGCTCACCCTATGGACTCCCCCACCCCCCTCAACTCTCACTTACCTGCTGCTCACCCTATGGACTCCCCCACCCCCCTCAACTCTCACTTACCTGCTACTCCCCCTATGGACTCCCTCACCCCCCTCAACTCTCACTTACCTGCTGCTCACCCTATGGAGTCCCCCACCCCCCTCAACTCTCACTTACCTGCTGCTCACCCTATGGAGTCCCCCACCCCCCTCAACTCTCACTTACCTGCTGCTCACCCTATGGACTCCCCCACCCCCCTCAACTCTCACTTACCTGCTGCTCACCCTATGGACTCCCCCACCCCCCTCAACTCTCACTTACCTGTTGCTCCCCCTATGGAGTCCCCCACCCCCCTCAACTCTCACTTACCTGCTGCTCACCCTATGGACATTCTTTCTCCTGCTGCCCCCCCCCCCCCCCCCAACAGACTTTTACTCTGCCCCCACCCCGACGACATTCGTCACTGTTGCAGTTGCTAATATGTATATTATAACTTTTTTCATTACAATATTTATTGTTTTTATTTCACTCAATGGTCAGGCTCCCCTTATGGTCATTCCCCCACATCCCCTAAACAGTCTTTACTCTGCCTCCACCCAAATGGACATGTACAGTTGAAGTCAGAAGTTTACATACACTTAGGTTGAAGTCATTAAAACTTGTTTTTCAACCAGTCCACAAATTTCTTGTTAACAAACTATAGTTTTGGCAAGTCGGTTAGGACATCTACTTTGTGCATGACACAAGTAATTTTTCCAACATTTGTTTACAGACAGATAATTTCACTTATAATTCACTGTATCACAATTCCAGTGGGTCAGAGGTTTACATACACTAAGTTGACTGTGCCTTTAAACAGCTTGGAAAATTCCAAAACATGATGTCATGGCTTTAGAAGCTTATGATAGGCTAATTGACATAATTTGAGTCAATTGGAGGTGTACCTGTGGATGCATTTCAAGGCCTACCTTAAAACTCAGTGCCTCTTTGCTTGACATCATGGGCAAATCAAAAGAAATCAGCCAGACCTACCAAAAAAATGGTAGTCCTCCACAAGTCTGGTTCATTCTTGGGAGCAATTTCCAAATGCCTGAAGGTACCACGTTCATCTGTAAAAACAATAGTACGCAAGTATTAACACCATGGGACCACGCAGCCGTCATACCGCTCAGGAAGGAGATGCTTTCTGTCTCCTAGAGATGAACGTACTTTAGTGTGGAAAGCGCAAATCAATCCCAGAACAACAGCAAAGAACCTTGTGAAGATGCTGGAGGAAACGGGTACAAAAGTATCTATGTCCACAGTAAAACGAGTCCTATATCGACATAACCTGAAAGGCCGCTCAGCAAGGAAGAAGCCACTGCTCCAAAACCGCCATAAAAAAGCCAGACTATGGTTTGTAACTGCACATGGGGACAAAGATTGTACATTTTTGGGAAATGTCCTCTGGTGTGATGAAAAATAAATAAAAAATAGAACTGTTTGGTCATAATGACCATCGTTATGTTTGGAGGAAAAAGGGGGAGGGCTAGCAAGCCGAAGAACACCATCCCAACCGTGAAGCACGGGGGTGGCAGCATCATGTTGTGGGGGTGCTTTGCTGCAGGAGGGACTGGTGCACTTCACAAAATAGATGCCATCATGAGGAGGAAAATTATAGATAGATATATTGAAACAACATCAGTCAGGAAGTTAAAGCTTGTTTGCAAATGGGTCTTCCAAATGGACAATGACCCCAAGCATACTTCCAAAGTTGTGGCAAAATGGCTTAAGGATAACAAAGTCAAGGTATTGGAGTGGCCATCACAAAGCCCTGACCTCAATCCTATTGAAAATTTGTGGGCAGAACTGAAAAAGCGTGTGCGAGCAAGGAGGCCTACAAACCTGACTCAGTTACACCAGCTCTGTCAGGAGGAATGGGCCAAAATTCACCCAACTTATTGTGGGAAGCTTGTGGAAGGCTACCTGAAACATTTGACCCAAGTTAAACAATTTAAAGGCAATGCTACCAAATACTAATTGAGTGTATGTAAACTTCTGACCCACTGGGAATGTGATGAAAGAAATTAAAGCTGAAATAAATAATTATCTCTCTACTATTATTCTCACATTTCACATTCTTAAATAAAGTGGTGATCCTAACTGACCTAAAACAGGGAATTTTTACTAGGATTGAATGTCAAGAATTGTGAAAAACTGAGTTTAAATGTATTTGGCTAAGGTGTATGTAAACTTCCGACTTCAACTGTATTTATTCATCACTGCTACAGTTGTACATAGTTATATTTATATCATTTAAAAAAAAACATTTTCATTATTTTATTTCACTTAGTCCTGCATGTTGGAGCTCAAAGCCTAAGATTTGCACTGTACCCTGCAATCACACCTGCAACCCTGTACATGTGACTATTAAAC
Organism: Salvelinus alpinus; assembly: GCF_045679555.1. Lineage (NCBI taxonomy): Eukaryota > Metazoa > Chordata > Actinopteri > Salmoniformes > Salmonidae > Salvelinus > Salvelinus alpinus. Next base: position 14,713,412 of record NC_092117.1, read on the forward strand.
ACTATCTGAATCTCTTTCTCCAGCAAGGCTACACAGATTGTTTTTTGCAGAGCGGCCATGGGCCGGGGCTCTTGTTTCCATTAAACTCTGGGGTTATTTATAGTGTGTGTGTGTGTGTGCCACCGGCCTCACCGCACGTCACTAACACACACACACACACACACACAAATACACACACCAGAGGAGGCTGGTGGGAGTAGCTATAGGAGGACCGGCTCATTGTAATGGAATAAATGGAACGGCGTCAAACGTGTGGTTTCCATGTGTTTGACACCGTTCCATTTATCAATTCCAGCCATTACAATGAACTCGTCCTCATTTTGCTCCTCCCACCAGCCTCCTCGAGTGTGTGTGTGTGTGTGTGTGTGTGTGTGTGTGTGTGTGTGTGTGTGTGTGTGTGTGTGTGTGTGTGTGTGTGTGTGTGTGTGTGTGTGTGTGTGTGTGTGTGTGTGTGTGTGTGTGTGTGTGTGTGTGTGTGTGTGTGTGTGTGGATTGGCAGTGCTCACTTGCTCCACACTTAAAGGGGTGTCTGTGTTTCACTGACTGTGCCGAAAGAGAGTATGATAGAGGGAGAGAACGACCACGTGAAAGACAGGTTTGTGATGGTGAGGGCTCTGTTTTGTGCAGAAGAGGCCAGTTGGGAGCAGTGTAGGTAGTACATTTGAGGCGGTCAGGGGAGTGGTCTGTTACTCTGGAAGGCTGGGTTAAAGGATGTGTGAGTAGTACTATACTTCCTGGACAGTATTAAGAACATGCTATAAGGAATAAGAATGTTAATGCTTAGTAGACAGGTAGCTTGGAGTTGTGGCTTTGCACACTCTCTTTGTACTTGCTGATGTCCAGTTTGACTGGCCTCTGACCTATATACTATTTTACTTTACATTTATCGTTTTATGTGTAATTGTTCAGTCAGACAGGGCTCTTCCACAAACTTTTTTTATTTCAGTTTTCTTCCCTGCTTGTCCATGAATACCACTTGGAAATTAATTGACGCCCGCTAGAGTCCGGGCCCCCCTGGTTGAGAATCCCTTTTCTAGGAGTATGTTTGTGCACGTTCCAGTTCTGCCACCATTTGATTAGAGGAGAAAGGGAGAAATATCCCATCCACTGCCCCCTACCACCACCGCTTTCCTTAATAACAGACGTATGACGTCGGTGTAACAGCAGAAAGCACTTAGCAACCATCAGAGGGTCCATGTGCTGTGCCCCCCCCCCCCCCCCCCCCCCCATGTCCTGATGCCCCACCGCAGACCCCAGCGGCCCATGTGTAAGCGCCTCTGTTTACAGGTAACTGCTCACAACAACTCATGTGGAATAACCAGATTTCCCACAATGCAACATATTCTACTGTATGTCGTCCACCTCCTCTATCTGAGACAATTGTTCTGGATCAGTAAGCAAACTCCCCGTTGCTGGAAGCACATAACTGTTTTGTTTTCTGTTTGTTTGTGAAACGCTCTAAAAATGAGCGAGTTTGAAGCATTGACTTCTATTGACAAGAGGACCAAATACAGAATGAAGACTTGCATGCATGAATCATACCCTTGTAAGTCAAAGATCTTACATAATAGATGAAGTGAACTGCGTGACAAAACAGTGGGACCTACAGTACCACAATGCTTTCCAAAACAAGAAGAACTTATACTGATTCAGAATACAGAATGAGATGGGAAAGGGAGGACAGATGACAACATTGTTGTTGGAAACATTTTGAAAATGTCAACAAACCATTCACCATAAGTGTTGCGCAAATCCAAAACTGAGACAAATCTATTTGTCATATAGACAATGTTGCAACTTTTTTGATTTAAGGAATGATATTCTGTTGGACCAGACTAACTGCATTGGAGGGCAAAGACCTGAATCATTAGTAATCATTTTATCAAGATTTCTAGTCCCAAGAAAACCATAGCCATCGGTACACTCTTCTTGGAGTAGTTGAAATTGCTACCAACATCTTTTTTTCTCCATATATGAATGGATGCTAGTGTGGAAAAGTCACACATTGCCTCAATATTGTCTCTTTATGTCAAAAGGCTGCATACCATATGTCACCAGTATCATTGGAGTAAGAGTAACATCTTCATATGAGAGCAGACATTGAAAGGAAGACTTCTCCTGAGAAGTGGTAATGCAGTGTTAATGGGCGCGGATGTTCTGTAGAAGCCCATGGTCCATTGTTGCTTGTTACTTGCACGCCCAAGCGACAGGATATGCAGTCATTGTTTTTGTTTAGTTTTTAGTTTTTAGACTCTGGAGAAGACAAAACGATGTGTGCAGCGTCAGAGGGGGCTGGGTTTGCAGCATTCTCACGCATGCGCGCGCACACACACGCACACACACACATACACTGAAGTTGACTGAACACGGATGGACTCCCTAAGTGTCTGGTACATGCTAACTCTCTCTTTGCTGCTCCAGAGAAGGGGAATTGATTGGGATTCTATTGCTGAGGGCCAAATAGTTTCAGCCCCGTCGCTTTGAGTGAAAGCAGACATCTGTTAGCCAGGGTTAGTTCTCTGATGTATCTCTGGATATTTTCACTTGGTTTAAATTAGTGTCTTTGGTGGAGTGACCGCAATCCTTGAGAGAGAGATTGATTTGGTGAAAGAGAGAACGACAACAACCCCCTCCTCTTTAAGGTATTGTGACACATTTCCTGCCCTCCTCTTTTCCACTTTACCTTGTGTTGGCCCTATTTTTAGTCCAGCCCAGGGAAACAGTCAGGTAGAGGCAGGAAAACTAAGTTGGGAAAGAATAGGAGGAAGTCTACTTGCCATTTAGACAAACAATCAGCGGTCTAGCAGGAGTGAGCTGCTGCGCTTTACGTGGAGAGAGAGAGAGGGGACAGCGAGAGGTACAATAGAAGTGGGTCAGCCACAGAAAATACCAGAGAAGATACACAGTACTGGAGCAGTATGCTGGTGTTTCCAGTGAATGAGTATGAGTAGGAGCAGGCCATGCTCTTTAGGTGGATTTGAGTCTCCCAATCAGAGGCCATGTGTGGAAGGTGGTGGATCCAAGTCATCTACTGGTAGGACCTGACTGTTCTTCCTGAGGTAGGTGAGGCCGTGCTAAACAAAAGTTACATCTTCAGCTCTAACACAAGCTCTTCACTTTGTTTTGGGCAGTTGAGGCTGCTGAGTGGAGGACGGTTCATAATAATGTCTGGAATGGAGTCAATGGAGTGGTATTAAAACGTGATTTCCATGCGGTTGATACCATTCCATTGACTCCATTCCAGCCATTACTATGAGCCGTCCTCCCCTCAGCAGCCTGTATTGGTTTTGGGGTCTGGTTGTAGCCAGACCCCAACATAACCATAAACTTTTTGCTTTGTGACTGTTTTCAGTACCTATTTGTCCCTCTGCTTTTCTGACAAAGTTTGAACGTTCTTGCACTGTCAAAGTGACATTATGTCAGTGTAATCTGGCGAAACATTGTGATGGTGGTTAGCAAGGTGCGGAGAAGTTGGAGGACTCTGCAAAGGTTTATGCTTTCAACATGGTGGGGTTTTCTTTATGGATTATCTTAATTGGCTGCTATAATATGACTCCATTTGAGCATGTATGTGGGTTGAGCATTAGTTAATGTTTGAGCCCTGTTAGAATCCGCTCAAGCTGAGAAGTCAAGCTGAGCGTGCGCTATGCTCAGAATGTAGACCCCGATACCAAGGGAATGACGTTGCCTGAGATAAGAAGGGGCGCACTTCATTGAAATGACATCCACCTGACGCTTCCTCGCTCCCACAATGCATACCTGCAACAAGAGAGCCCTCTTCAACAGACCCTGCCTGATTAATTCACAGATCACAATGTTTCTTTTAATTGTATACACCAGTCTAAAAAATTAGGGCACAATCAGAGTGTGGACAAGATCAGGACAAAGAACAGATGTTAGAACCAGGTATTAACAGGGCTTTAGTGTCTTTTCTCTCTGTATTCTGTTGGAACATTTGCATAATGAACCCTTTGAACTTCTCAGATCTCTTAGGGGCGATTCCACGCCAGGATAGTCCGAAATAATTGAGGTATTTCAGATTGTTCTGGCAATTCTCACATAGAAAAGTAATTGGGAGAAAGGATGTTTGACATGCTTTTTACATGTGTATCACAAACCATCTTTCTGAAAATCAGGATGTAAGCGGGCATTTTAGACCCTATGGTCCGTGGTACCATACATGATACAGACAACATCTTGGTATACTACTTATAGTGTGCTCTAACTTATGGAGTATGTCTAGATTCTGAAATACAATTTTATTCATTTATTCAACGTTTTAAATATTAATATCTGTTTAAAATTAAAACGTTTTTCTTGAGATGTTCATATTTGTAATGTTTTTAAATTATTGCAATTTTTTTCCTTCAGAATCTAGACATACTTCGTATGTTAGCGCACACTTTGAGGAGTATAATGATACCAAGATGTCGTCTGTGTCCTGTACGGTACCACGGATCATAGGGTCTTACAGGAGACATGTTTAGGTCTAAAAAGGTCCTAAAATTGCCACTTTCATCATGAAAAAAATTAAATGTGTGATACAAATGTAAAAAGCATGTCAAACATCCTTTCTCCCAATGAAGTTTATATGTGAGAATTGCAAGAACAATATTTTCAGGCTATCTTGGCGTGGAATCTCCCTTAGTCCAGAGTTAATGCAAAGCGTGTTTTTATACTATATCAACTATATAAACAATTATTTAAGGTAATTTAAGTTGGGCAGACATGCGCATCATTTACCATAACGTGCGGCGCTATAACACACATTACATTGAAACATCCCGATAGTGTATTTCAATGTGTACATATGGGTTTGTTATTGTGTTGTTATTATGACCTCAGCCACTTCAGAGACATGGTTGGGTTGAGGTGTTTGGATCAATACAGTGGTGGTCAGGCGATGGTGATGGTGGTTGTTGTCAAGGAGGGATTGGAGAGATGTGTGTGTGTAATGAGGTTACTTTAGAGGATTAATCATATCCTTCTGAAAATAATAAATAATGGCAAACTGTTCCATATTTCTATAGTGGTCTTAAACCTGCTATATGAAGACACCCTTTGTGTTGAAATATACTTTTTTTTTGTACTGCAGTGCTAATCCTCAGCCCAAATGCGCCCACATTCATATACTGTAGCAGTGTGACTAGCTGATGGATTGCCAGTAATGACCATTGAAGTGTTAATGATGTCAATTAAAACACCGTCCTCTGTTGGTGATGTCAATTAAAACCCCATCCTCTATAAGTGATGTCAATTAAAACCCCATCCTCTATAAGTGATGTCAATTAAAACCCCATCCTCTATAAGTGATGTCAATTAAAACCCCATCCTCTATAAGTGATGTCAATTAAAACCCCATCCTCTATAAGTGATGTCAATTAAAACCCCATCCTCTATAGGTGATGTCAGTTAAAACCCCATCCTCTGTAGGTGATGTCAGTTAAAACCCCATCCTCTATAAGTGAGGTCAGTTAAAACCCCATCCTCTATAGGTGATGTCAGTTAATACCCCATCCTCTATAGGTGATGTCAGTTAAAACCCCATCCTCTGTAGGTGATGTCAGTTAAAACCCCATCCTCTATAAGTGAGGTCAGTTAAAACCCCATCCTCTATATGTGATGTCAGTTAAAACCCCATCCTCTATAAGTGATGTCAATTAATACCCCATCCTCTATAAGTGATGTCAATTAATACCCCATCCTCTATAAGTGATGTCAATTAATACCCCATCCTCTATAAGTGATGTCAATTAAAACCCCATCCTCTATAAGTGATGTCAATTAAAACCCCATCCTCTATAAGTGATGTCAATTAAAACCCCATCCTCTATAAGTGATGTCAATTAATACCCCATCCTCTATAGGTGATGTCAGTTAAAACCCCATCCTCTATAGGTGATGTCAGTTAAGACCCCATCCTCTGTAGGTGATGTCAGTTAAAACCCCATCCTCTATAAGTGATGTCAATTAAAACCCCATCCTCTATAAGTGATGTCAATTAAAACCCCATCCTCTATAAGTGATGTCAATTAATACCCCATCCTCTATAGGTGATGTCAGTTAAAACCCCATCCTCTGTAGGTGATGTCAGTTAAAACCCCATCCTCTATAAGTGAGGTCAGTTAAAACCCCATCCTCTATAGGTGATGTCAGTTAAAACCCCATCCTCTATAAGTGATGTAAATTAAAACCCCATCCTCTATAAGTGATGTCAATTAAAACCCCATCCTCTATAAGTGATGTCAATTAAAACCCCATCCTCTATAAGTGATGTCAATTAAAACCCCATCCTCTATAAGTGATGTCAATTAAAACCCCATCCTCTATAAGTGATGTCAATTAAAACCCCATCCTCTATAAGTGATGTCAATTAATACCCCATCCTCTATAAGTGATGTCAATTAAAACCCCATCCTCTATAAGTGATGTCAATTAAAACCCCATCCTCTATAAGTGATGTCAATTAAAACCCCATCCTCTATAAGTGATGTCAATTAAAACCCCATCCTCTATAAGTGATGTCAATTAATACCCCATCCTCTATAAGTGATGTCAATTAATACCCCATCCTCTATAAGTGATGTCAATTAAAACCCCATCCTCTGTTGGTGATGTCAATTAATACCCCATCCTCTATAGGTGATGTCAGTTAAAACCCCATCCTCTATAAGTGAGGTCAGTTAAAACCCCATCCTCTATAGGTGATGTCAGTTAAAACCCCATCCTCTGTTGGTGATGTCAGTTAAAATCCCATCCTCTATAAGTGAGGTCAGTTAAAACCCCATCCTCTATAGGTGATGTCAGTTAAAACCCCATCCTCTATAAGTGAGGTCAGTTAAAACCCCATCCTCTATAAGTGATGTCAATTAAAAAACCCATCCTGTATAGGCGATGTCATTTAAAACCCCCATTCTATATAGGTGATGTCAATTGAAAACCCTATCCTGTGTACAGTGCTTTCGGAAAGTATTCAGACCCCTTGACTTTTTCCACATTTTGTTACATTACAGCCTTATTCTAAAATGGATGAAATAGTTTTCCCCCCTCATCAATCTACACACAACAACCCATCATGATGAAGCAAAAACAGGTGTTTAGAAGTGTTTGCAAATGTATTAAAAATAAAATACTGATATCACATTTACATAAGTATTTAGACCCTTTACTCAGTACTTTGTTGAAGCACCTTAGGTAGCGATTACAGCCTGGAGTCTTCTTAGGTATGACGCTACAAGCTTGGCACACCTGTATTTGGGGAGTTTCTCCCATTCTTCCTTGCAGATCCTCTCAAGCTCTGTCAGGTTGGATGGGGAGCATCGCTGCACAGCTGTTTTCAGGTTTCTCCAGAGATGTTCGATCAGGTTCAAGTCCGTGCTCTGGCTGGGCCACTCACAGACATTCAGAGACTTGTCACTGTGTGCTTAGGGTTGTTGTCCTGTTGGAAGGTGAACCTTCGCCCCAGGTCCTGAGCACTCTGGATCAGGTATTCAATTTAAAAAAATATATATTTTACCTTTATTTAACTAGGCAAGTCAGTTAAGAACAAATTCTTATTTTCAATGATGGCCTAGGAACAGTGGGTTAATTGCCTTGTTCAGGGGCAGAACGACAGATTTTTACCTTGTCAGCTCAGGGATTCGATCTTGCAACCTTTAGGTTACTAGTCCAACGCTCTAACAACTAGGCTACCTGCCACCCCACTGTACTCTCTGTACTTTGCTCCGTTCATCTTTCCCTCGATCCTGAATAGTCTCCCAGTCCCTGGCGCTGAAAAACATCCCAACAGCATGATGCTGCCACCATCATGCTTCACCATAGGGATGGTGCCAGGTTTCCTCCAGACGTGATGCTTGGCATTCAGGCCAAAGTGTTCAATCTTGGTTTCATCAGACCAGAGAATCTTGCTTCGCATGTTCTGAGAGTCCTTTAGGTGCCTTTTATAAAACTCCAAGCGGGCTGTCATGTGCCTTTTACTGAAGAGTGGCGTCCATCCATTTCCACAGAGGAACTCCGGAGCTCTGTCAGAGTGACCATTGGGTTCTTGGTAACCTCCCTTACCAAGGCCCTTCTCCCCCGATTGCTCAGTTTGGCCGGGCGACCAGCTCTAGGAAGAGTCTTGGTGGCTCTCCCATTTAAGATTGATGGAGGCCACTGTGTTATTGGGGACCTTCAATGCTGCAGACATTTTTTGGTACACTTCCCCAGATCTTCCCCAGACGTACCTCATTTGCACTCACTGTATATAGACTTTTTGTTTTCTTTTGTTCTACTGTATTATTGATTGTATGTTTTGTTTATTCCCTGTGTAACTCTGTGTTGTTGTATGTGTCGAATTGCTATGCTTTATCTTGGCCAGGTCGCAGTTGCAAATGAGAACTTGTTCTCAACTAGCCTACCTGGTTAAATAAAGGTGAAATAAAACAATTTTAAAAAATCTGTGCCTCGACACAATCCTGTCTCGGAGCTCTACGGACAATTCCTTCCACCTCATGGCTTGATTTTTAATCTGACATGCACTGTCAACTGTGGGACCTTATATAGACAGGTGTGTGTCTTTCCAAAACATGTCAAATCAATTGAATTTACCACAGGTGGACTCCAATCAAGTTGTAGAAACATCTCAAGGATGATCAATGGAAACAAGGATGCACCTGAACTCAATTTTGAGTCTCATAGCAAAGGTTCTGAATACTTATGTAAATAAAGTATTTCTGTTTCTGTTTTTTTATACATTTGCAAACAATTCTAATAACCTGTTTTCGCTTTGTCATTATGGGGTATTGTGTGTAGATTGATGAGGAATTTTTGTTGTTGATTTAATCATGATTAAATCAAAATGATTTAATCATTTTAGAATAAGGCTGTAACGTAACAACATTTGGAAAAAGTCAAGGGGACTGAATACTTTCCGAATGCACTGTAGGTGATGTCAATTAAAAACCCTGTACTCTATAGGTGATGTCAGCAGGCATTTAGTGTCACTCATTAGGGCTGCTGTAGGTAGGATTAGTAAGGCTGCAGGCCACTATTCAGGCCATTATCTGCTCAGTGATCAGAAGAGACATTTGACTGGCTGGGGCGTGCATACACAAACTCTCTCTCTCTCTGTCTGTGTGTCTCTCTCTCTCTCACGCCTAACAGCAAACGGCTGTGGTGGGCAGCTGTTGCTCTCTTCCTGCCAAATCATTGAGCAAGGCTCTAGCCATGTGTGTCTACAACAACATCTGCCCTTTCCTCATCCTCTGTGTGTGCCCTGACTGTCTGCTGCATGGGCTCTGTTCAAATACTCCAGGTCTGGATGCCATACCTTATCCATGTCTGCTGTGTTTTTCTCTCCTTTTTGATGTGTGTGTGCGTGTGTGTGGGCCTGTGCAATCGGTGTCAAAGTGTGTGGATGTATGTGTACGTGCGGTATTGGGGGGGGTGTTGGTTTTCTGAGCAGAGCTCCTTTGATTTTCTGGCGTGTGAGGTCACATGGGGGCTGTGTTACACTGCTGCAGGCTGTGTTTACAAACAGGAGGAGGACCAGGGTACCGTACTGCACTCTACCATGGGACTCTACTGCAGCCAGAAGCAGGATGGAGCACTGGTCTGGTCGACTATATCTAAGATTGTGTAGCCTTTGGGAAGAATGATCTTTGCCCTGGACTTACTAAAGGCTGACATTGTTGCCATGCCTTTTGGTGGTAAGACTGCACATTGATGTATTAGGACATTTTCAGTGTTTATAATATGTTAAAGACAATGACTGAGATGCTTGTTGCACTGTTAACAGAGCATTTTGAAACAGACAGAAAAGGCTTATGTAAAACCTTGTTGTTGTTGTACATCTTACTCTGCTCTCTGTATGTACTATCTATTTGTTGTTGGTGGCTAAGAGACTGCTTGTATTGTTGTCTGACTTGGGGTTGAAGGGTGCTGTGTTTTGTTTTTGCCAGAGGTCAACAGGGCAATGTGCTCTCGCATCTCTGTGTTACAGTTGTCTGTCAGAGCAGAGGAAGAGAGTGGTTCTTTGATGCTGAGCTAGTGACACTAGTGGTCTGGCTAGTGACACTGGTGGTGTGTGCGTGCGTGCAAACCCCAGGCAGAAACACTTGCTTATTGTTGAGGGGACAGTACAAGTCATGCAGAACTGATCCCAACAAGGCAGAACTGATCCCAACAATGCACGGCTCTATTCAAACCAGCATGAGTGAGGAAACTTCAAATGCATCAGGGTATCCGTTCTTCTCATATGGATATTGAGGAGTAGTGGACCCTACTGCTGGTAAAGCTGATGCAGAATGTGACTGTAATGTCATATCATATTTGTCAAATAACATGTGTAAGTAGCTGATAATTCTTTGTATTTTCCTATGCTTTATACGGCAGATGGAACCATGTAATAAAAGGCAGCAGAATTCTAATACTGAGAAACAAAAGGTTAAAGCAGAGATTTGGCTTGGGGATTATCTAGGAAGAGGGAGGGATCATCATATTTTGGCTTGGGCTCATTATTTTTGGACTGTAACTGTTAATTACACATTCTCCAAAGAAGTATATAGAACTTTTCCTTATTCAGATCCTTTGTCTTTTCCAGTTGACAGGTGATGATTGTTGTTTCTGTCTGACTCTGAACTGTGTGGACAGAACAGAATGTACAGCAGAGAGTCATTCTGCTGACTGATGCTTCCTTCTAAAAGCTGAGGTTTGGGTTTAAGTCAGGATTCTACACTGTAAAAATGTCCTGTTGTTTTTACGGTAACTTACTGGCAGCCAGTTACCTGCAAGAAAAAAAGGTGCAGTATGTTACCGTACGGTATTTTACGGTATCCAATACTGTTACTATAATTGATTTACAGTACCAATAATGCTACTGTAGTCATTTTACGGTAACAAATACTTATTGTAATCTTTGGTACCGTTGTTTTACGCTAACTTACAGTTAACTGCACCGTTATCAGACTTAGGATTTTGGCTCACAACCTATTGGTTGGTAACTACTTGAATGTCCTGCTGCGCCACCAGGTCAGTGATAATACAAGAGAAAAATAAAGTATATACTGTATACAAGAACGTGAAAGTGGTATTGCTGTAAAATGACAGTATGCTGCTGTTTTCTCATTACAATACACTCTTGTAAATTATATTGGCTGTATTTTTGCGGCAACTCAGTAGCCGGTAAGCTATTATAATTTGACATGCTGTACAATCTTGTAAAATGGTGTACTGTGAGCACACTTGGGACTCAACATCTCCTGGGACTTGAACTCACAACCTCCTGGTTGCCAGCAACCGGAAATGTCATGCGACACCACCATATCTGTGGGTGTGATGGAGATTGGCCACAGACTTATTGGCAACAATGCATTTCTGCACTTTGCTAAAAGTTTCCCAAAATCAAGTCAATAATTGTGTGACTATCTGATTACACCAACGTAAAAATAGTAGTGCTCAAGGACACAAAGTGTGCATGAATGCTCTGTGGATTTGAACTTGCAACCTATAGGCGGGGAGTGCGTCAGTATTTCTGCAGTGGCACCAGGTACATATTTATTACCTTTAACATATTTTCACACACTCTCAAAATAAGAGTATAGTTTAGCAACAGCGTTGTTCCCTGGGGTATGAAAAGGTCAAAGTTATACATAAGAACTCACATGGCATTGGCTGTTCAGTATCTTTTAAAGTATTTGTGTTAACAATCTATTTTTATAGTACATTTTCTACGGTGGGGGCAATATGCTGGCGGGGCTCATTAGCGTATTTGGGGCATGGTCTAAAACATGTTGTTTCTGTGCCAACCGTTAGTGGAAGTGTTGTACCCGTTGTAGTGGTTTTATCGATATGTTGATGAAGGTTGATCACCTCATTTGTCCCATTTCCAGTTCTACAATCTAACGCAGTTCCACCTCCGACAGTGTCAAAACAACCGCTATGCGGATGTTGGCTAAAGCGGATCTGATTTAATAGAGCCATAAATCTAACCATGTATGAACTTTTAAGAAATATTCTGTTAAAGTAATGAAATACCAAGATTTTTTTTTTTTGTCAAGTTCCTTAAATGTGCTAAGAATGTTCCAAAGCCCATTGAACTATCCTGCACCATTCCCAGAAAGTTGCTGGGAATTTAGTGTTACCTAACTGGCAAACAGCAAGTTATTGTTAAATGTACATTAACTTCCAGTAATTTACTGTACTGTAACTGGAATTTTCAGATGACAACATTAGGCAAATTGATCAATAACCCACTTGCAACTAGCTGACAGTAAGTTACTGAAAATTAAACATTAACTTCCTGGTGACCAGCTACTACTGTGAAATGCCCATTAATCTCTTAACAGTGCAACAAGCTCTTACAAATAGTGCTTGTTTCCTTTGAAATGGGGTCTGTTTGAATAGAATAAAATTAACAGCTTTGTGAATTAAAAAAACATGGCATGCTAGCTCCATCCTGTTGGCGCAGGGGACTAATTCTATATATAGAGAACATAACATTCTAGGTTTGATCTCACTGATGCCGTGCCACAATAAAAAATAGGTCTGTTTGGGTACATCTGCCGTGGTGTCCATTTCGGCTCCAGGCATCAGCCGTTTCGTGCGGTAAATGCCTTTAAAAGCTGCATTGTTGGTTGTATAACGCACCTTGCGTTGAATCCTCGCCCTAGTCTATTTCAATGCGTACATATGGGTTTGTTATTGTGTTATCAGTTGTTATTATGACCTCAGCCAGCAACCTCAGCCAGCTCAGAGACATGGTTGGATTGAGGTGTTTGCATCAATACAGTGGTGGTCAGGTGATGGTGGTTGTTGTTGGGATTGTAGAGATGTGTGTTTGTATTGAGGTTACTTTAGCGGATTCATCCTATCCTCCTGATAATAATAAATAATAGCAAACTGTTCCATATTTCTTTAGTGGTCTTAAACTTGCTATATGAAGCAACTATTTGTGTTGAAATAGCTATTTTTCTTAGTACTGTGCAGTGCTTTTCTTTAGCCCAAATGCACCTATACTCACATAGCATGACCATTGAAGTGTTTTAATGTTGTGTAGAGAGTTGTCTAAATGGTAAAGTTTCCTGGAAAACAAAGAGATGACCTGCTGTCAATCAGTGACTCACAGAAAGAGACATGAAACACTTTCTTGGAATATGAACATTTATCAGAGGCAAAAGAATGATAGACATTCTGCACCCAAGGCCGATCGTATGGGACCCATGTAGGATTAGGAAAATCCTCGCAGTGCTGTGAAAAATAGAATTGTTTGGTTTAAAAAACTGCTATGGTTTTGAATCCACAAAGGACACTGAGCAATGATTTTGTTCGATAAAACATTTTATTTACAAACAAGCACCGTCCCACAGGGGACAAAATGGTTGAGTCAATGTTGTTTCCACGTAAATTCAACCCATCTATGTAATGACGTTGAATTAAAGTGTAAAACTGGATTGGATTTGCAAAAGTTCATTTCGTCTAATTTTCACCCAACTTTTAACATAAATACAATGACATGGTGAATTTTTTTGTTGATTTCACATTTAATTCACGTTAGTTGAAAACTCAACAAAATGTCAATCAAAACTAGACATTGAACTGATGTCTGTGCCCAGTGGGATGCCTTGGGCAAGTGACTTTGCAGTCCAAATCCAAACAATCAATCAAGTGTAGGAAACAAGTCAAACATGAAAATACAATAATATATGACCCTTTCCTGCTCCGTTGAGGCTTATTTGTTTCTTATAGGAAGTCATTCTGTTAAATTTGAATGGACATTTTCAGAACAAGCTTCTTTCCCTCTTATTTCCCTACTACGTGTTTCACTTGTGGTATGGATGGCATTATAGAATAGTGATACAGATTTAAGCAAGGCTGCTTTTCATTCCAGAAATGTTTTCACTTCCCTCCCATCTGACTTCATTCACTCACATTCACATATACAATAGTACTAGATATTACTAAATAGGTGTCAATACCTAGTTTCCGCCATATTGCTTCCACCTATCTGCTCCTATCAGATCTGGACAGGGGGAGTGACTAAGGTGGTATAGAAGGGAGGAATTATCTGTGGAATGAGATGCAGCCTGAGCCTCATATTCCCTGACTTCCTGTTATCTGGCATCTCGTTGGCTGTTTGGGGTTAAGCTGTGGAGGAATCATTGGGTGTCCCTTTGGAGAGTAGGGATGCCTGATTACCACCTAACAACAGACAACTAATCCATTCATTGATTCATATCCTCTTAGAGGTGTGGAAGCACAGGGCAGCAGACTCTTCATGTAAGGAGCCATGTTGCACGGTTCTGTACATCACTGCCCCTGTGAGGCTAACCAATCAGCCCTGGATGTCTCGCTCTGGTTGGAGAAGACGTTTGGTTACAGAGAGGTTTTGGAAGGTAATTTGGTTGAAGACAGGTTGTACAAGGTATTTAGTTGAGGAGAAACTTTAGAAGGTATTTTTGTGGTAATTTCTTGTTGATGTATTTTAGCATGCCATTGAGATACCATACTGCTGTACAACAATATACTGCTCACATTTGATGCTGTTGATCTGAGCTCAGAGCTTAGGGCTCTGTGACATGTAGCATGTAATCTAAGCACCCAGAGGGTGCTCTTAACATGACCGGCTATGTTTTACATCACTACTCAAAGACCAATAATATCATGGGTGTATATAGAAGACACAAGGGATGTTTACCCCTGGACCACAAACTAAACAGTAATTTGGTGTCATGTAACTACATCATGTTAGAGAGTCTCAACGTCAACAGTGAAGAGGCGACTCTGGGATGCTGGCCTTCTAGGCAGAGTTCCTCTGTCCAGAGTCTGTGTTCATTTGCCCATCTTAATATTTTCTTTTTATTGGTCAGTCTGAGATATGGCATTTTCTTTGCAACTCTGCCTAGAGCGGCCAGCATCCAGGAGTCGCCTCTTCACTGTTGATGTTGAGACTGGTGTTTTGCGGGTACTATTTAATGAAGTTGCCAGTTGAGGACTTGTGAGGCATCTGTTTCTCAAACTAGACACTCTAATGTACTTGTCCTCTTGCTCAGTTGTGCACCGGGGCCTCCCACTCCTCTTTCTATTCCGGTTAGAGCCAGTTTGCGCTGTTCTGTGAAGGGAGTAGTACACAGCGTTGTACGAGATCTTCAGTTTCTTGGCAATTTCTCGCATGGAATAGCCTTCATTTTTCAGAACAAGAATAGACTGATGAGTTTCAGAAGAAAGTACTTTGTTTCTGGCCATTTTGAGCCTGTTATCGAACCCACAAATGCTGATGCCCCAGATACTCAACTAGTCTAAAGAAGGCCAGTTGTATTGCCTCTTTAATCAGCACAACAGTTTTCAGCTGTGCTAATATAATTGCGAAATGGTTTTCTAATGATCAATTAGCCTTTTAAAATGATAAACTTGGATGAGCTAACACAACGTGCCATTGGAACACTGTAGTGATGGTTGCTGATAATGGGCCTCTGTACGCCTATGTAGATATTCCATAAAAAATCTGCTATTTCCAGCTACAATAGTCATTTACAACATTAACAACAATGTCTACACTGTATTTCTGATCAATGTGATGTTGTTTTAATGGACAAAAAAATTGTTTTTCTTTCAAAAACAAGGACATTTCTAAGTGACTCCAAACTTTTGAATGGTAGTGTATATGATTTGACCATGACAGTTTACAGGTAACACCAATAATTTAGTTTCAACTTGATCAACAGCCATACCGTTCATTACCAGATTCAGCTAAGGTCTAAAACTTAGGGAATGATTTGTACTAAATACAAAGCTGTTAGTTTTAGAGATGTTTAGGACCAGTTTATTACAAAGTTAGTTGGAAGCACATATTGTGTATGCTGTAGCGTTGAGATTTCCCTTCACTAGAACTAAAAGGCTTAGCCTGAACCATGAAAAACAGCCCCAGACCATTATTCCTCCTCCACCAAACTTTACAGTTGTCCCTATGCATTGGGGCAGGTAGCGTTCTCCTGATTCCAGATTCCCGCTACTTAGCCATGGATATCTATTTCATGAAGCTCCCGACGAACAATTCTTGTGCTGACGTTGCTTTCAGAGGCAGTTTGGAACTCGGTAGTGAGTGTTGCAACCGAGGACAGACAATTTTTACGTGGTATGCGCTTCAGCACTCTGCAGTCCCGTTCTGTGAGCTTGTGTGGCCTACCACTTTGCGGCTGAGCCGTTGTTGCTCCGATATGTTTCCATTTCGCAATAATAGCATTTACAGTTGACCGTGGCAGCTCTAGCATGACAGAAATTTGACGAACTGACAGTGCCACATTGAAAGTCACGGAGCTCTTCTGTAAGTCCATTCTACTGCCGATGTTTTCCTATGGAGATTGCATGGCTCTGTGCTCAATTTGAATAGACCTGTCAGTAACGGGTGTGGCTGAAATAGCCGAATCCACTCATTTGAAGTGGTGTCCACATACTTTTGTGTATACATAGTGTGCATTGACCCAACTTGGAATAGATGTTGAATTGACGTCTGTGTCCAGTGGGAGGTCATGTGGTCCTCTAACTCAGTTGGTAGAGCATGGTGCTTGCAATGCCAGGATTTTGGGTTTGATTCCCAGGACCACCAGTCCGTAAATTGTATGCAAGCATGACTGCAGTCGGTTTGGATAAAAGCGTCTGCTAAATGGCATATCATGTAATGTGTCTGGAAAAAATGTATTTTCCATTTGACAGGTGATTATGTTGGTTCTGTCTGTCTCTGCACTTTGTAGTCAGAATAGAATGTACAGCAGAGAGTCATTCTGCTGACTGACGCTTCCTTCTAAAAGCTGAGGTTTGAGTTTATGTCAGGACACTACCGTACAACTTTGTGTTTACAACAGTTTTGACCAATAAGCTCATCGCATGCTTTGGAAGGTTTTCTGAAGTTGACAATGTGAACTTCAACTCAGAGTCACAGATGAGCACAACATGTATGGTATATCTGTGTATGGTACAGTGAGGGAAAAAAGTATTTGATCCCCTGCTGATTTTGTTCGTTTGCCCACTGACATTGAAATGATCAGTCTGTAATTTTAATGGTAGGTTTATTTGAACAGTGAGAGACAGAATATCAACAAAAAAATCCAGAAAAACGCATGTCAAAAATTTTATAAATTGATTTGCATTTTAATGAGGGAAATAAGTATTTGACCCTTCTGCAAAACATGACTTAGTACTTGGTGGCAAAACCCTTGTTGGCAATCACAGAGGTCAGATGTTTCTTGTAGTTGGCCACCAGGTTTGCACACATCTCAGGAGGGATTTTGTCCCACTCCTCTTTGCAGATCTTCTTCAAGTCATTAAGGTTTCGAGGCTGACGTTTGGCAACTCGAACCTTCAGCTCCCTCCACAGATTTTCTATGGGATTAAGGTCTGGAGACTGGCTAGGCCACTCCAGGACCTTAATGTGCTTTTTCTTGAGCCACTCCTTTGTTGCCTTGGCCGTGTGTTTTGGGTCATTGTCATGCTGGAATACCCATCCACGACCCATTTTCAATACCCTGGCTGAGGGAAGGAGGTTTTCACCCAAGATTTGACGGTACATGGCCCCGTCCATCGTCCCTTTGATGCGGTGAAGTTGTCCTGTCCCCTTAGCAGAAAAACACCCCCAAAGCATAATGTTTCCACCTCCATGTTTGACGGTGGGGATGGTTTCTTGGGGTCATAGGCAGCATTCCTCCTCCTCCAAACACGACAAGTTGAGTTGATGCCAAAGAACTCCATTTTGGTCTCGTCTGACCACAACACGTTCACCCAGTTGTCCTCTGAATCATTCAGATGTTCATTGGCAAACTTCAGACGGGCATGTATATGTGCTTTCTTGAGCAGGGGGACCTTGCGGGCGCTGCAGGATTTCAGTCCTTCACGGCGTAGTGTGTTACCAATTGTTTTCTTGGTGACTATGGTCCCAGCTGCCTTGATATCATTGACAAGATCCTCCTGTGTAGTTCTGGGCTGATTCCTCACCATTCTCATGATCATTGCAACTCCACGAGGTGAGATCTTTCATGGAGCCCTAGGCCAAGGGAGTTTGACAGTTCTTTTGTGTTTCTTACATTTGCGAATAATCGCACCAACTGTTGTCACCTTCTCACCAAGCTGCTTGGCAATGGTCTTGTAGCCCATTCCAGCCTTGTGTAGATCTACAATCTTGTCCCTGACATCCTTGGAGAGCTCTTTGGTCTTGGCCATGGTGGAGAGTTTGGAATCTGATTGATTGATTGCTTCTGTGGACAGGTGTCTTTTATACAGGTAAGAAACTGAGATTAGGAGCACTCCCTTTAAGAGTGTGCTCCTAATCTCAGCTCGTTACCTGTATGAAAGACACCTGGGAGCCAGAAATCTTTCTGATTGAGAGGGGGTCAAATACTTATTTCCCTCATTAAAATGCAAATCAATTTATAACATTTTTGACATGCGTTTTTCTGGATATTTTTGTTGTTATTCTGTCTCTCACTGTTCAAATAAACCTACCATTAAAATTATAGACTGATCATTTCTTTGTCAGTGGGCAAACGTACAAAATCAGCAGGGGATCAAATACTTTTTTCCCTCACTGTATATCTGGAGTCAGAGCAGTAGTGGCGTTGCAGACCTTTGGTTGTTAATTTATCAGTGCCCCTCTCAACTTATTGAAGTGTGACCCTCCAAGGCTGCATGGCTTTTTCCATTTATCTGGACGCTGGCTCTGTGCCCAGCTGTAGAGGGGCAAACTGTGTGACTGCACAGGGAATTTGAGGTTTCATAAACCGAATAAGAGGTAGAAATCTTCTCTGCACAAAAAACAGAGGATTTTAGACCAATTTTTATGGCTTTCGTAGTTGCTTCAATACATACAAGTCCATTTAGTGGAGATCACGTTGCAAATCATGATGGAAAACAGTGGTGCTTTAGAAAGATCTTATCTGTGAGGAGTGCTGCTGTTAGGGCCTTTAACGCTTATTAATCAACTGTAATTGCTTGAGCTAAACAAGCTTGGGCATATCTGCCATGGTGTCCATTTTGACACCAGGCATCAGCTGTTTCGTTTCAGTGCAGTGATACACTATTGGCTAGGGAATAACGTAACAGATACTGTACACACTTAATTTCCACCGAGTTGAATGTTGATCAAATCTTCCTCATGCATTTCCTCTTCCCTCTGCATAGACTATTGACCTACACTGAGTGTGTCAAATATTAGGAACACCTTCCTAATATTCAGTTGCAACCCCTTTTGCCCTCAGAACAGCTTCAATTCGTCAGGGCATGGACTCTACAAGATATTGAAAGCGTTCCACAGGGATGCTGGCCTATGTTGACTCCAATGCTTCCCACATTTGTGCCAAGTTGGCTGGATGTCCTTTTGGTGGTGGACCATCCTTGATACACACGGGAAACTGTTGAGTGTAAAAAAAACAGCAGTGTTGCAGTTCTTGACACGCTCAAACCGATGCGCCTGGCATCTACTACCATACCCCATTCAAAGGCACCTAAATCTTTTGTCCTGCCCATTCACCCTCTGAATGACACACATACACAATCCATGACTCAATTGTCTTAAGAATTATTCTTTAACCTGTCTCCTCCCCTTCATCTACGCTGATTGAAGTGGATTTAACAAGTGACATCAATAAAGGATCATAGCTTTCACCTGGATTCACTTGGTCAGTCTGTCATGGAAAGAGCAGGCGTTCTTCGTGAATTTGTGTATTCATCAATATATCAATGCACATACCGTATGTGTACATCAGTTCGTTAAATTTCAAATGCTCAAAATGTGATAGGTAGGAGGCTTGAGATAGGATTGAAGTAGTTAGCTGGACATGAATTTGCATTGCAGAGTTTGTACATTTTTGGGTACTATGCCTTGATTTATGTTTGTCCCGAGTATTAATTAAGGCCTAGATTCAAATCGATCAAGCGTGAACTGGCGATCATCGACCCCCGCATAGCTGGTGTTTCGGAGATGTAACTGTGTTGGAGCTGCGAAATCGGTGAGCAGCTTCTCTTGATCATTGTCATGAAGCAACACCCGTCCCACTCCCAGGCTATATAGAAATAATGACGCTCAAATTGAAAATCATTAAACAAAATAATGAGGATTTACATAAGCCTCATCGATGTCCAGATTACATCTCACATTCCAATGTTTTTTTGTAGACAAGGTTGCATGGGATTTCTCTGAATGCGACTCAGTGCAGCCAATGGCAAATCTGATTGAATAGAGCCTTAAGAAAGGTTGCCTTCAGTCAAGGCCATGGACGTCATTCATTTTAACACTAACAAATATGAATCATACCTGAGGGATACATACTAGTCAGTATGGTAACACATTCAGCATCTAAGATATTATCAACTCCGTCTGCAGATAGAGCTCACTAATCTCCTTACAGTCAAGAGACAAGGGCTTGATTCATTTCCAGAAAAGCATGTGCACACACATGCCCAAATGCGCGCACACACACACATACACACACACATATATCCTACTCCTGACCCTAACCCCCACCAACAGCCCTAGTTATGATATTGACATAAGTGTCGCATAATCAATTACAAGGCTTGTGGATGACGTCTTGTTTGCACCTCACCAAGGTGACGGCAACAGATTACACACAAAACCATTAACAAGTTCCAAATCAACAGGGACTTGGTCCCCTGCTCCCACAAAGCACCTCTAATCCTTATTCACTGGTTGATGATTTGTTTTGCTTCGAGGCTTAGGCCAATCTCAACCAATCCCAATCAGCAATGGTTTCCAAAACAACCGACCAAACCTACCGATGACGCCACCTCTGATGTCATCACTACAGACAACTCGCTCTGCTATTTCAACCTTTATTGTTGTGTTGTAAAATCTAATCTGGAAATCTAAAACCCTAGAACAACATCCTGAAATGTCCTTTTCTGTACTTAACTTACTTTGTGTTGGCATCAGTGGTGATATTGTATGAACTGACAATCACTGATATTCATCAGGCAGAGAGAGAAACCACTGTATCCAGATTACATAAACCCAGTCCCATTGTAGACAGATATAGTCTTGTCCGGCTTACTGGGCCAGAAATTATGCAATTTGTATGGAATCATGAGCTGTTACAGTGGTACCACCCACTGAGCACATCAGAAAGTCATTAAAAATGTATGGCTGCCATGGGAGTTCTCAGAAGATGGTCCCACTCCTGCAGATGTGGGGATCAGAAACCTGCTGTGGGAGATGGTGAGGGGGTATTGAGGAAGTGAAGAGGATGGAGGAGAGGAGCATGACGCTGGAGAAATCACCTCTTTTCACTAGCCACTGTAGTTTATTGAAAAACCTAGTATAGCATCCATGTAGTGGTAGTATGTATTGTAAAAGGAAATATGCCTGGTGAATTTAGTATGTGTCCACACAGTTAGAACACAAATTACGATTGTGTGCTTTATGAATAAACAACATCCACAACCATATCTTATATGTGTTTACAAGAATCTTAAAAAGAGATCTAAGCAATGTTTGCTTAGCGTAAGCTGACACCTAGATGCATCCCTGTGTCTTCTCTCCTCATAGAGAGCTTCTAGGCAGGCTTTGACCCCTGACCTCCAGGTGTGGAGGTGTACCATGTGTTCTCCTGCTCCGGGGGCGTGAACCCGTATCTGTGAGGAGTCCCCCCGCGGAACCATGGGATCATCAACGCTGGGGAAGGCAGCCCCCCTCAACACGCTACTGGATGCCTGCATCCAGGCTTTTGGTGAGTGACCAATCACAGAAGCACAGTGGGGAAGCTATCTCAGTGGTGTGTGATGTGATCCATAGAGATATAGATACTGTAGGGGTTCTAATTGTTCCTCTTCTATGGTGTGATCACTCTCCACAGATGACAATGGTGAGTTGCAGTCTAACCAGCTCCCTCGCACCCTGCTGCTGATGCACCGCTGGTATGTCACATCCAAAGAGCTGGCTGGGAAGTTGCTCATGATATATCCTTTATGTGGATTCACACCAGAACAACAAAGAACAATGGTTATATGCCATTTTGAGCCTTTCTGGTAGTGTTTAGATATGGCAGAGTATACAATATGGACGCTATGGAATGCTGTGTTCCCTGACTGTGCCAAATGTATTTTCTGGGTGGTGCGACACTAACTAACCCTGACTAACTTTTCCTGAGTATACAAACTCTTGTTTATTTTAAGGGACAGTATATCAGTCAACTCTTTGTCATTTCTAACAACCAATTATGATTGGTTGATCGCACAGCTCTGGGTTAATGCAGATTGTCCGAACAAAACATCAGGAAGAATTAGACATGTTCCTTAAGTGCAAATGCATTTGAGAGCAATGTTCGAGATAAAGAACCGCTTCAAAGGAAGTGCAACCTGGATCGAATCGATACCTAATAGTGTTCCATTTCTCTGTATGATTTGTACCTAGTGCGTCATGACTGCATTTTAATCTGATTCAGTTAGCAAGGTTCTGGATGGTGTTTTCCTGGAGACTCCAGGAAACGCCCTTTTCTCTGAACTCTTTGCTTCCATCATACATCATGACCCTGAGATATTACTCTGCCTGGTGTCAGGCCCCTCCACTGATGACTGATGAATCCCCCCCATCTTTTCCCTGCTGTTGGTTGGAGTAATGGCTGTGGTGCTGCAGATGGAAGTTGCCCCTAAGCGCGGATCTAGAATCAGATTAGAGATAAACCAACCTCCAATCTTAATCTTAAAAATATGTGACCCGGGACCAGTTTGTGGCAAATTCTACATTTTCCATGCGGTATGAAGCTGCCTCAGACGAGAGCCAGAGCAGAGAGTCTCTTCCATGTGACAGAATACAAAGGCACTATTCTGCCTTTACTCTCACTTTTTGCTTTTGCTTTAACCCAACGAAATATACAGTACTTATCTTTGTCCTTCAGTACTTAATATACAGTACTTATATTTGTATCTCTCATGGATTCACCTCATTGTTTGTGAGTTAGCCCATGAGAGTATTTCTTCGGGCTTCTTGAGAGAAGGAGAGCAATTGATTGTGTGTTTTTCACAGTCATGTATACATCCAATATGCATCCATCGTGACACTCCCTGCTGGGAGAGTTCCAAAGTACTACAGAGAAGGCAGGGGTCTGTCTGCTCTGCTGCATGCTTGTGACTGGATCCTGGGCAGAGAAACAGCTGTGTTCGTTTGAAGGTGATAGCAGACAGGCTACGCAGTATACATGGCTCCCTGCCCAAAGCCTCTCCAAAGCTACTTCTAAGATCTCTATTTCAATGGTTCGAGGAGGGAAAACTTTGGCCCAGGAACAGTTATTTAGAGAATGCACACATGCAGTGGTGGAGAGGTTCATCACATGGCCTGAACTTCCATTGTTTTTATTTCCAGATACTGGGCATTCCTCTCTGAACACTTTAGTTATTCTTCATGAGTGGAGACCTTTTGTCCAACTAATAAATCTACAGCTGCTTCTCGTGAAAGATGTTTTATTGTTGTGTTTTTTGGGAGGGGATGGGGGTTGTTGGAAATGGGAGCTGGTGTCCACTTGTAATGGGGCTTCGGGCAATGTCTCCAAAAACTGCTAAACTGTCCTTGACACAACCTCACATACCGTGACTGCCAGGGAGATGAGTGCCAAAGAACGAGACTGAAGATCTGCTATTTAATGAGGTAAATAAACACTACTTCATACCCAGGAGCTTCTCAGCTCTTTATTAGTATTGAAGATGTATTGCTAGGCAACCCGCCCCCTCGGCTGAAAATGTTGTGCTCCTCTCTCGGGGCTCTGTGACTGGCTGGTGCAATGAGGGATGAGATGATGTCATTGGAAGTGACAGCCAGTGGCTGTCCTCATGTGACGTGGGCCACTGCCAGCCATCTGAAGTGGAGATATTGTTTGGGGCGAAAGCGTTCAATGACTCAGGAGTCTTGTGATCCATTACTTACCCAGAAAAGTCCTCAGGCAATCTTTAACAGAATACTCAAACTCTCATTTCACTGGTAAACTCCTTTACCAATGTCTGCCAATTCATTATATCTGTCCCACTATTTTGTGTGCAACCTTGATATGAAATTCAAAGACTAAGTAAATCATCTGAATTTAATGTTAACTACTGTAACAATGGCCATCCTAAAGTTCATGTTATTTTGCAGTTAATTTTAATCTGAAGGGGGAATACCACAATGGCCATTCACTTGTTAAAGGAGCATAATGCTATTGGTTCTTTGTATTCGTTTGTTGTTTCCAGATTAAGTAAACATGATTTCTTGGCT
This sequence comes from Salvelinus alpinus, assembly GCF_045679555.1. Taxonomy (NCBI): domain Eukaryota; kingdom Metazoa; phylum Chordata; class Actinopteri; order Salmoniformes; family Salmonidae; genus Salvelinus; species Salvelinus alpinus. Next base: position 14,737,638 of record NC_092117.1, read on the forward strand.
AGATAAAAATGTTGGCCACATTTATGACTATTTGCTGGACTTGTCCATCTCACTACATCGCACTACTACTACTCACTGCGCAAGGAGCCCCCAGCAGTCCTTGTGCAGGGTCAGTCCCCCTCAAGTCTGCCTTTGCCCTCTGAGAGAGACTATAATATCATTGTGAATCCTTAATTTACAACAGGCACTGGTGCTTGGGGCTACACACTATGATGTTCAGCCATAATGTACACATGCAAACAGTCAACATATTGTATATGTTAAATCACAGCTGTGCTGTGTGTGTGTTCTCAGGTACTGGATTACGGTGTTCCCTGCAGAGTTTAATCTGGACCTGGGCCTTATCCGCCTCACTGAGGAGTTCAGAGATGTGGCTGCTCAGCTGGGCTGTGAGGAACACTTCAAACTCATTGACATCTCCACCATGTGAGGGACTACCCAAAGACGGGCGGACACACACACACACACACACACACACACACACACACACACACACACACACACACACTTACACTTACTCTTACTCTTACTCTTACTCTTACACTTACACTTACACTTACACTTACACTTACACTTACACTTACACTTACTCTTACTCTTACTCTTACTCTTCAACTTCAACAGATTGTGTGTATTTCTTTCTAGTCCATCATATGACTGGATGAGAAAGCTGACCCAGAGGAAGAAGCAGGCCAAGAAGGGCAAAGCCTCACTCCTCTTTGACCACCTAGAGCCCATGGAGCTGGCTGAACACCTCACGTTCCTGGAGTACAAGTCCATCAGGAGGATATCAGTGAGTGTCCCGGTGGAAAAAGACACTTGGCTTGAGAACCCATCCACCTGCTGGGGCCCTTTCTTCCCTATCTAACCCCTGTGTGTGACATTCCTCAAGACTCTTTCCAAGAGTACTTTTTCCACAGAACTCTTTTTAGCCCCTCTAGTACTGTTACTAAGTACAAGAACAAAGCTTTGGCTGTCAACTAACCTCGTCCCCAGGCTAATTGCGCACCACCACAGAGTATGTTCTTAGATACGTTTGCTCTACATTTCAGTTAGTTTTATTTGCTGGGTAGTTCACGTGTAAATTCACCAGTTATGTAGGGCACAGTATATGCCAATGACGTCTGTGTTATCTACTCAGCCAACTGTACATGCCATGTACACTAACTCTCCCTTTCTCCAACCCCCAAACCCAGTTCACAGACTACCAAAGCTATGTAATGCACGGATGTCTGGTGGATAACCCAACACTGGAGCGCTCCATCGCCCTGTTCAACGGAGTCTCCCAGTGGGTTCAACTCATGGTGCTCAGTAAGCTGACACCCCAACACCGTGCTGAGGTCATCACCAAATACATCAACGTGGCCCAGGTAGGAAGAGAGGACTTCCTAGTTGTAGGTTTGATGGTAACACTTTACATTACAGTGCACTTATTACTGTGTAATTATTATTATTATTTTAATTATTATTAAATACCAAGTATTGTTACTTACCCCATATTTAGGGTTAGGGCAACGGTTGAATTGGGAATAAGGATGCAGGGAGCATAAAGAGTGTAGATGGAAGACTTGTCCATTATGTTGCATGAATAGATAAGAGACACAGCATTGTCTTACGTCAGGTGGCATCACTCTTACGAGACACTCGTCCCTCAACCGTGCTCATGCATTTCCCTGTTTAACTGCCCAAGAAGACTGTCATGACACAATGTGACAGCCTCCTCAAAATGAAACTACCAACTAAATGATAACAAGCATTTAAATAAATAAAAAATGTATCTGTGGAGTCGTACAGGACAGTGCCATTAGAGGTCCCTAAAAGGTTCAATCTGAACATTTGTTAAAGTCTGCTCCTTCATATTACCACAGCGTTTATTAGTGAGTGGGTGGGGTTCTTTCTTCTCTCGATCTCTCTCTCTCTCTTTTTCTATCTCTCTCTCTCTCTGGCTCTCTCTGACAGCTGGGGCGTTGCTGGTTCACGCTTCTTCACTCTCCCCACCTCTCCACTTACATCCTATATTCCATAACTCCTCACAATTTAATTTCTCTGATGAGCTAAAACCCGCCCACTCTGACACAAGCAACTGTAAAAGAGGTCGGGGCAATTTTTTGAGGCATAAATTCTCATTAACTGTACAACATTGTAACGCTTGAAATGGTTTCTTTCGCCTCCATGTTCAGAAACTCTCTCATTATAAGTAAGGAGAAGGAACAGCAGAGGAAGCTAGAGGGACTCACGGTTCAATATGAAGCACTGTATATTAATCAGTTAGCTGAGCCTGACTTGCATTAAATCGTCTGTATCAATGAAACTGGAACATTGTCAATTAGATCACAAACACCCTCCGCTCATTAAAAGCTACTGCTGCCCACACATGCTTTTCTTTTCTATTATAGAAAGGCCTCCTCTATATGCTTTCCTCGTGTAGCTTTATCAGCAATTTAAGTCTTATAGCTTATGGTGAGAAATGGTATTTCTTAATGTTGTTTAACAAGCTGCGTATCATAACGTTTCTCAACATTAATCCACAAGAGCTTTCACAAGATTCATTACACAAGTAAGCTTACAACTCGAACGCACCCAGTATTTTTGAAAAGTTATGATATGATGGCACATTGTAGTTGAATAACTTTTGATCCATCCCCTTGCTCTTTGTGAGAAACGAGACGGATCAATGCAGGAGGAATCGTTGCGCTATCTGACGTAAGAACAGGGCTTCCCTCAATAACACTGTCTCATCTCGATTCATGCGATTCTCCATGTCTAATTGCTGGGGGGCAGAGGGTGACATTAAGCATCATGCATGCTGTTGGGCCTCTTAATCTGATCAGATACCAGGGGCTTCTCCCTCCATTATCATCTACAAGGAATTAGATAAAGGAATTATTCAGAAGACTAATGACTAGCACTCATGCTCATGCCTATTTATGAAGGCAATTTCTCAGCTAATGCAGAAGCGAGTCTGTTCAACTCAAGAGGGCTCTTTGTTTTTAGATTTTTACAGGCAAAGCTTCTCACATTTTAAAAATAAGATGTTACAGCATGTTACCCTGATGTAAAGAGAGATTAATTGATGTTGGTGTATGTCGCTTTAGATACTGTATTGGAATAAAGTTGTTTTCAGGTATGTTAGTTTTTTTATTGTAATTTGTATTTCTCTTCCTCATTTGCTCTCGCTCTATCTAACTCTTCCCTCTCTCCATCTCACTCTACCTCCCCTCTCTCTCCCTCTCTTCCACCTTGTTCCATGCCACTCTGTCCTTCAGAAACTCCTCCAACTGCAGAACTTTAATACGCTGATGGCCGTGGTGGGAGGTCTGAGTCACAGCTCCATCTCTCGTCTGAAGGAGACTCACTCGCATCTGGCTCCCGAGGTCACCAAGGTCAGCACGCACGCCTGCCTCTGCTCTGTCACAGCCTCACTAATATCATCTGATGTAATTCTACATTTTAGTTTACTTTAGATCATGGTCGTATTCATTTAGCATCTGCTAAAGATACATTTAGACCAATTCATCAACTACCATGTAGGGATGGTTTCAGAAAGCACACCACACAGAATTGATACCGTTCTAATTTCCTGGCATTGGATGTTACATTTGATAACATCTGTATCGTATCGATTGCTGTCATGTCACTCTCGCTGTATCTTTCCGGTGCTGTATCTAATATCAGTAACACTTTACTTGACACACAGCATCATAACTGTTATAATATGTCATAACAGCCAACATAACTTGTCATAACCTGTTATAATATGGTCATAACAGTGTCATGACACATATTTAAAACTGTTGTGACACATATTGCGTTATTTTATGGCTGGTTATGATACCTACATATAAGTGTCAAAACCCACAAAACCTATCACACAAGGCAAAACATTCCATTACACCATAGCCTGCGTGTCAACAGTATACTTATGTTATATATGTTTCTTTAATTGACCATGTGAAATTATCATTGTAATTGCGCAAACATTGATGTCAGACATGCACGTACCCCAATGCTCTGTTGCTGATGCCTGGGATGAATGCAGGAGCAGATTTCAGGAGCAGGACAATTCACCCACTTCTTGACTGATGACTGACATAAGGGCATGTACGTGATAGGCCTATCTGGCTTATATGATTCTGATGGTCGCAATGCTTCTTGACAGTGTCATAAAGTGTATTTTCTACAAGTTATTTAAGATATGAGGAAAAAACATGACTCTAAAGAATTCGTTACAACAACAAAAGATATAAGAAACAAACTTTCTAATGAAGGAAACTTTTGGCAGGGAAAAAACGAATTTGAATAAATGTGGGGTTTGACACTCTGATGTAGGTGTCATAACCAGCCATAAAATATCGCAATAAATGTCACAACAGGTGTAAATATATGGGTTGTGATAGCAGGTGTAAATATATGGGTTGTGATAGTGTTATGACCATATGACAGGTTATGACAAGTTATGTCAGCTGTTATGGTTATTACCCTAATATCTATGCTGTCCACCACTTCCTGACATCTTACCCCTCCCATCAGATCTGGAATGAGATGACGGAGCTGGTCTCCTCCAATGGGAACTACTGTGCTTACCGCAAGGCGTTCACAGACTCCGAAGGCTTCAAGGTCCCCATCCTGGGAGTCCACCTGAAGGACCTGATCGCCGTGCACGTGGTCTTCTCTGACTGGGTGGACGACGACAAGGTGAACATCGTAAAGATGCAGCAGCTCTACCTCACCTTCAACGAGCTGGTGTCCCTTCAGAGTGCTGCATCCCAGGTGGAACCCAACATGGACCTCATCTACCTGCTCACCGTGAGTGTCCCGCCCTAAAAGGTTCCCCGTCAACAGGAAATTTACTTGTTTATCATTCTGTCACCCAATTTGTCATTTCAGTGGGTATCAAACAACATTTTGTAGGATCATACAAAAGAGTAACATGATTATATATGTGTTTGTTATTGCAGAAAGGCTGAATCTATTTTCATGTTTAATCATAAACAATTTCCTCCAGCTCTCTCTAGACCTGTACTACACTGAAGATGAAATATATGAGCTATCTTTACTAAGGGAACCACGTAACCCAAAGTCTTTGGTAAGACTTCTTGTTGTGGTTTATAGGCTGCATTGTTGGAGCTGTAGTTATTAGAAAACTGAAATGTATGAAAATAGAAATAATACTGTATACCTGAGGGTTCCTATATTAACTCTCTATCTTTTCAATCCCCACAGCCTACCTCTCCGACAACCCCCAACAAACCAATGGCCCCTCTGGACTGGGCGTCAGGTGTGACAACCAAACCTGACCCCAATGTGGTGAACAAGCACATCAGGAAGGTGGTGGATGTAAGTTGCTTCCATTACAGTAACTGATCTGTGTCTTATCTTGAATAAAGTCCAGGTGGACATAGTTTAGCTGTGGTCTGAACGCTTGAAAATGTTACTATCTACAGGATGGGTAATCCATCTATAAATATCTCGTACATTATTTCAAGAATCAGTCAGTGGCTTTTCCTGTCACAGTACCAAATATTTGAGTATGTATATAAACCGAAAATATGACTCAAAAAAAGACTGGTGCTTGTAAATCACTTACAGTATTTTGTTCATGTCTTTTTCTGGGAAGTCTGTATTCAGGAACTACGACCATGACCATGATGGCTACATCTCTCAGGAGGACTTTGAGAGTATTGCTGCCAACTTTCCTTTCTTGGACTCCTTCTGTGTGTTGGACAAGGACCAGTGAGTGACCCTGTCTACCATTGAAATATGACGGGTTCAGAGGTGTCGCAACTAAGCCACCTCATCCTCCTCTTCGATTTCCCTCTTTCTGTCACCAACAAACACCCTCTCCCTATTTCTCACTCACTCACACATGCGCACGCACATACGCACGCACATTCCACACGTGCCTTTAAAGCAGCTACGAGCATCCAAGATGCAATAAGACTGCGATTGTGGGTAGTCTAAACATTTCACAGCGAGATACAGTAACTGGCCATCAACAACCGTGTTTCACCACACCAAGCTACAGTGAAAATGAGGTCATTGGTAATGTCAAACATCCTCTCGTAAATCTGCAGGAAAACCCTGTGAAGTCACAACAGAGTCATATCTGCTTTTAGCCTTGCCCTGTCTTGACTGGGAGTGGTGCTTTGTCGCCATGGTTTGAGGAGGGGGGAGGTGAAGGTTATGGCAGCCCGTGAAGGACACACAGTGCCACACACAGTGCTCTGCCCTCGCGTCCTGGGCGGTTCATCTGTTCACTGGAACGCTTCAAATCACATTTAGGCTCGCCTGAGCAGCTCCATGACTCAGAAAATAGGTCTGGGAGGCTGAGCTCCTTAGGAGGGAGACTGGAGATATGTAGGGGCTGGAGTTGTCACAAACCACCTGGGTGTCTAATTTAAAGCACTGTTGTAGATCTCTTCCTGTCTGGATAAAACAGAAATAAGGGATGGGAGTTACTGTAATGTTTGCATAACAGGAGCTGTCATTCTCTCCATCTGATCATTCTCTTATCTGTATTTATTTTTCTCTCTGTCTATGTCTCTCTTTCTCGCTCCTCTTCTACAGGGATGGTCTGATTAGTAAGGATGAGATGATGGCTTACTTCCTGAGGGCCAACCCCTTGCTCCAGTATAAAATGGGCCCTGGCTTTATCCACAACTTTACGGAGATGACGTATCTGAAGCCCACCTTCTGCGAGCACTGTGCTGGATTTGTATGTATCCTGTGCACTTTGTAATGCACACTAATATAAACTAGTTGTTTATGCTCAGAGAGACAGCGCACTTTTGGTTGGAAGAAAAGTATAATGCTTTCTGGTTGTTTATGTCAGCAATATACTGCCATCAAATTAGTGCAAGACAGCTACCGAATCATACAGTGCTGAGAGAAGATGTCTATCTTTACTCCTTGAAGAAGTTGATTAATGACCTTCTAGGACAAAGATGATTCACAGTGCATAGAGGGATGTAAAAATACAGTGATGCAATATGTTGACATGACTTCAGGATACATTGGTTTATTAAAGTTGATAAAACAACACTGAGTCATGTCGACGGAACAATAATGTGATTTATATGGTAATGCCACCTCTCACATAGTCAACAATAAAAGGATGCACATCTTACGTGACAGAACAGTTATTGTTGCGTGTTAAAATAAAATGTGTACACAAATTATGTTCCCTCTATCTTTCTATTTTGTGTTGTTTTGAAAATAAAGGAGAATTTCTACAGAGAAGTCCTCCTATTCTCAAATGAACACACACACACACACACACACACACACACACACACACACACACACACACACACACACACACACACACACACACACACACACACACACACACACACACACACACACACACACACACACAGAGTTTACAGGAAGGGTGTTGTGAGAGATTGTATCCTGTTTATTACACAATGGTTTACACTGAATATGCTTCCACCATTACAAATTCTAACATTCCTTTGTCTTTTTCCCACTCCCTCCAATTCCTGCCCCTCTGGACTTGTTGCTATTAGCTCTGGGGAATAATCAAACAGGGATACAAGTGCAAGGGTAGGTTCTATGGACTGTGCGCATATGTATCAGCCTGTTTTCTATTATTCGGAGAACTGCACATTTAAGACATTTGGGATTTTTCATTATACATGCACTGTGAGGGCTAAGGTCTGACAGCAATGTTATATGTTCCATTTCAGATTGTGGGGTGAACTGCCATAAGCAGTGCAGGGAGCTGTTGGTGCTGGCCTGTAGGAAGCTGCCGCGCTCCACCTCTCTGCGAAGTGTCTCCCCTGGGAGCTTGACCCACAGCTCTCTACCCAGCAGCCCCGCCATGCCCACCTGCAAAGGTACAGCAACACTTTAGTGATATACTGTAACCAACAGCATTTCAACTATGATGGTTGGTCAGTGTATTTCATTCCTGTCATATTGTCCTCCCTGCAGATGAGGATGAAGTGTTTGAGTTCCCCTCGGTGACACCTGGCAGTTCTGACCTGGATCATAAGTCAATCACCCTGATGACGGGCTCGGCCCAGCGGATCTCTGTGCGTCTGCAACGGGCCACCACCAGCCAGGCCACACAGACAGAGCCTCTGTGGCCAGAGCACACCTGGGGGGCTGGGGACGGGGGCTCCCACACCTTCCCCAAGATGAGATACCGACCACACAGGAAGGCCTCCAAGAGCAAAGGCTTTGCCCGCTGGGAAAATGAGGCCCAGGGGCAGCCCAGGGGTCGACGGGATTCCCAAGAGCAGACGGACGGACCTGCAGAGGTGGTACAGAACGGGATAACACCACACAGAGAGAAGGTGACTGCAGCTAAGGTGTGTGTGTGCTTGTATATGTGTGTGTATGGGTCAGGGGATCTCTGTATATTGAGAACGGTGTATTGCATAGCAAACGTTTTACGGGCTCCTGACCAATTCTGCTATTTTGTGTGTTTTATTTTGGGTTGATCTTAACTGTTTTTGGACATGATGTTTCCGCCATCGTCTCCTATGACCGAAAAGAGCTAATGAGCATCAGAACAGCAATCACTGACCTCGATTTGGATGAATATTTCTACTTCAACGAGTCGGAGGCGCAGGACACACTGCTCACCCTGGACCAGGCCCTGATGAAAATACGTCAGCGAGTACATAAACCTCTTCTACCCTCTGTTCAATTGGTGAACATACAATCACAGGAGAACATACAATCACAGGAGAACAAACTGGACGAGCTCCGTTCGAGACTATCCTATCAACGGGACCTGAAGAACTGTAATATCGTATGTTTCACAGCGTCTTGAGTGCACATGGACATGGATAATATAGATCTAGCTGGTTTTTCTATCCATCGGCAGAACAGAACGGCAGCGTCGGGTAAGCTCAAGGGAGAAGGTGTGTCTCTTTGTTAACAACAGCTGGTGCGCAATCTCTAACATTAAGAAAGTCTCGAGGTTCTGCTCCCCTGATTTCGAATACCTCATGATAAGCTGTACCCCATACCAAAAGAGTTTCATCTATATTTTTTGTAGCTGTCTATTTACAACCACAAACCGATCCTGACACTAAGATGGCACTCAACGAGCTGTGTAGGGCTATAAGCAAATAAAAAAATGCTCATCCAGAAGCGGCAAGCTTTGTGGCTGTTGATTTTAATGCAGGAAAACTGAAATCTGTCTTACCTAGTTTCTTCCAGCCTGTCACATGTGCAATTAGAGGCTAAAAAACTTCACCTTCACTCCACACACAGAAACGCATACAAAGCTTTCCCTCGCCCTCTATTTGGCAAATCTGACCATAACTATATCCTCCGGATTCCAGGTTACAAGCAAAAATTCACAGGAAGTACCAGTCATGCACTCAATATACAAGTGGTCCGATGAAGCGGATGCTAAGCTACAGGACTGTTTCGCTGGGGCAGACTGGAATATGTTCCGGGATTCATCCGATGGCTTTGAGGAGTTTACCACATCAGTCACCGGCTTCATAAATAGGTGTGACAAAGTTGCCCCCATAGTGATTGTACATACATATCCCATTCAGAAGCCATGGATTACAGGCAACATCCGCACTCAGCTAAAGGCTAGAGTTGCCACTTTCAAGGAGCGGCACACTAATCTGGATGCTTAAAATAAATCCCACTACGCCCTCCAATGAACCATCAAACAGGCAAAGCATCAATACAGGACTAAGATTGAATCCTACTACACTGGATATGATGCTCGTTGGATGTGGCAGGGCTTGCAAACTGTCATGAACTACAAACTGAGACCCAGCCACAAGCTGCACAGTGACATGAGCCTACCAGAGGAGCTAAATGCCTTCTATGCTCACTTCAAGGCAAGTAATACTGAACCATGCATGAGAGCACCAGGTGTTCCGGACGACTGATCACGCTCTCCGTAGCCGATGTGAGTAAGACCTTTAAACAGGTTAACATTCGGATTACTAGGACTCATACTCAGAGAATGCGCTGACCAGCTGGCAAGTGTCTTCACTGAACTTTTATACCTCTCCCTGACCCAGTCTGTAATACCTACATGTTTAAAGCAGACCACCATAGTCCCTGTACGCAAGAACGCCAAGGTAACCTGTCTAAATGACTATCACCCTGTAGCACTCACATCTGTAGCCATGAAATGCTTTGAAAGGCTGGTCATGGCTCACATCAACACCATCATTTCAGACACCCTGGACCCGCTCCAATTCGCATACTGCCTCAACAGATCCACAAATGACGCAATCTCTATTGCACTCCAACCTGCCCTTTCCCACCTGGACAAAAGGAACACCTTTGTCAGAATGCTGTTCATTGACTACAGATCAGCGTTCAACACCATAGTCCCCTCCAAGCTCATCACTAAGTTAAGGACCCTGGGACTAAACACCTTCTAAACACCACGGGGGCCCCTCAAGGGTACGTGCTTAGCCCCCTCCTGTACTCCAGGTTCACCTATGACTGCGTGGCCGCACACGACTCCAACACTTTCATTAAGTTTACTGACAACACTGGTAGGCCTGATCACCATCGACAATGAGCCTATTGGGAGGTCAAAGACCTGGCAGTGTGTTGCCAGAACAACATTTCTCCCTCAGCATCAGCAAGACAAGGGAGCTGATCGTGAACTACAGGAAACAGAGAGCCGTGCCCATCGACGGGGCTCGTACCCCTGCACATGACTCAGTACTGGTACCTCGTGTATATAGCCAAGTTATTATTACTTATTGTGTATTTATTATTACTTTTATTATTACGTGTTTTACTTTTCTCTATATTCTTTCTCTCTGCATTGTTGGGAATGGCCTGTAAGTAAGCAATTCACTGTTAGTCTACCTACACCTGCTGTTTACGAAACATGTGACAAATAACATTTGATTTGATTTGATTCGTCTCTGTGTGTTGGAATGTGTGAGTCGCTGTGTGAGTGTGCATGTGTGTATTGTTGTGGCTTTATGGGATGATTATGCTTTAATGCTCTGTGACACAACATACAGATAACTGTCCAAATAAATAATTCTGGCAGTTACCTGTGTCACATTGAGACTCTCATTATCACTCCTTCTCCCTCAAGTGGTTGTTATCCACATTCTGTTTGTTAATGGTGATCCTCTCTCATGCATGTTAAAACACTTTGTCTTTTTTACTTCTAACAATAGCCCAATAACAGCATTACAGTTATCATTGTGTTATGTGTTTTCTTATCAAGCCCAAAATGGATGACCTGGCAAGGTCAGATTCAGGGACGCAGGACAATACAGTGAAAGGTCTTTTCTTTGTCTTTGTTGTCAGAGTCTGTGTCCTTCACCTTTTACCTACGGCCTCACCACCGCAGAAGGTTTTGTTATTAAAGCCTCAAATATTTTCATACCCATGGAAACAAGGGATTCAGTAACATGGGAAAGAGGGACTTTTTCTCTTCCATTCACTGGGAGATTATCTAGATCAAGGGAGCACAGAGGCCACAGAGGCATTCAGATTGATGGTGGCTTGTGTCAAGAAGTTGATTTTCATCAGCCTAAGAAGGCTAAATAAAGACCATTTAGTTTGGCTCAAAAGCAGAGCGTTGAAGATTTTATCGAGACAAATCTTGCTTTTACAACCTGAGGCACTAATGGTATTATTGGGTCATCTACCTTGGGAACATTTGGATCAACATTCAATCTAACGTATTTGCAAGTGGTTTCCATCCTCAGAGCCTCAACGAAACTCACATATATTTCTTGATCCCATTACGAGATGGACGTAATCCATACTATTAGCCAATTTGTTGCCACTGTAGGCAATCTACAAAAACTGAACATCTCTCTACAGTTGTGACTTCTTCTGAAAGACTGGCAAGGGTGTTCCTGTCTTCTCTCCTCTGTCGTGAGCTCTAAATATGTGACGACAGTATGTGTCTCTCTTCTTACCCTTAGAACAGCTGACATGGCGACACCGAGGGCCGGACCCAGGGCCCCAGGAGGTCCTCGGCAGCCCGCATCATGAAGCTGTCCTTACTAGGGGAAGTACTTGGCTGCTTGAGGCCCCCATTTGGTGACCTGGAGTAGGACGGACCTCCTCTGACCTAGACGGACATGTATTCAGTGAACCACATGTGAATAGTGATGCTGAATCCCAAACCAGTCTCTTCCCGGGTCCTTTCACCTTCCCTCACACCAAGCGAGTTGGTTCGGGCAAAGGGCTGGTTTGGCATTCACCGTGAGAGTTTACATGCCATAAGTGAGTGAAGGGGAGTGAGAGGATGTGGAGTGGTGGAACTGAAAAAGCCCTTGTTTGGTAGGGTACAGACACTCCTGAATGCTCCCCAGCTCTACACACCTGCCTTTCCACCCCATCAGTGTCATGGGGAAAGGATCCTGGACTACCTATAAGTGATTTAGGTTTGTTGGGGCTCAAACGGGGCTCACCAGTGTTTGACAGACTGACCGGGTGTCCACCTGTGCCTGTATGAATGTCGGAGCATGTACAGTACATGCTTACTATTTACATTGTGTGTGGTCTGTGGTGCACATACACTATATGTGATATCTACTGTTGATTTGCTGAAGAAATCATTAAGGGCATGTATAATACCATGAAATGAAGTTATTTGGGTCACGTGACTAAGTTGCAATAACGTTTTGAGAACATAGTGAACGTTTTTGAATGGACTAGGAGAGGGATGCAAAGTGAGAATGCAATTGGAGATGGGAGAATGCATACACGGATCGAGATGTAAAGCAATAGAAAGTTAAAGATGAAGTGAAAGTGATGAGGGAAACAGAGGCAGGTACATTGTTTCTAAAGGTAAGTTTATTGTAACATGACTACTGATGATCGTTTATGTGCCAGTTCTGTATCTTACTCTGGAATCCAAGAAATGGTACTTGCTGTGTGAGCATGAGATAAAGAACAATATAACCACTGAGACTTGTTTTATAAATCAAGGAATAGTTGTGTCTTTTGGTTAGTCAAGAAAGCTTTATTGTTTTCAGCCTTATTATTTCAAAGGGATTTGAACTCAAAAGATGAAATCTAGTCTTTGTAATATGTGCCCACTCAGGACAATAAGGTGAACTATGTATACTGTACACATATTTATGGGTTTAGGCATGTGATATTTCATACAGTCATGCGATACTAGTGAAGCTGGTCAGTGTTCAACCTATTCTGGATATTTCAAAGCAATGCAGGTTAAATATGTGAATATGGGTCAACGTTGTTGTCTCACTGTCCACAGAAGCCATTGAGTGACCTTTGACCTTTTTTAATCAGCTGAAGGATCAAGCCTGTTGACTTCAGGCAGAGGTAATGGAATCTCCACTAAGCCCTCAGTCAGTGGAGCACTGATTACTAACTTGCTTACAGTGGCACCAGATGTGAGCCCAGGTGCTCATTGTGTTGTGGTTGCCAGGCATCAGTTGAGTGAGCAGGTCAGTTCCTCCATCACCAAGGATACAGCAGGTTACGTAAGAGGAGATAGTTTATTTTCATCTGTAGAGAGACTGCTTGCAGGGACTCCACCCCCTTCAGGGTAGGGAGAAGTAGGTATGGGCAGGTGAGTTTGACATGGATCTCTGTAGAGACAATAGGGTCTGACCTTTTGTTCGACACAGTAGGACAAGAACAGGGCCTCAGGGTCAGAGCACTCCGTGTTGGAGGAGGGGCATGGGGAAAAGATAGTGTATATTAGCAAGAGATATCCAAAGCCACATATACAAGAGTTAAGGGATGGAAATTATTCAGTGCTTAGTGCGTCAGAGCAATATCACTCTCTTTGCTACTGGACCTCTCATGGATAATGTGGTGTTCCTGCAAGGTCTTAAACCCACAATATCCTCATACCTGGCTGAAATCAAAGACAGCAAAGTGTTGTGATGCCACAGAGGTTCTTTTCTAAATGGCTGAGCTGCTTTTAGAGTACATTGGTCTGCTTGAGTTCTCATTGATCTTGGTGCCAGATCCTACAAACAGTAGCTCTATTGGAGTTGTTGGGTATTGAGAACATACAGTACAAGTGCTTGTATAATATTACACTAATGAAGACCAATAATCTGATCTTTGAAGGTTCTGAAGTCCCTGCTTGTCTCACACTCACATACAGTAGTTACCACACTTGACATCAAATGACTTTATTGTTTGTTCTGAAAACGGTTGAGTTATCATGTTGATAAGGGATATTAAGGCAGTGGCAACTTCACTTCTGCAACGACATACTTTTGTTTGTATTTGGAACACATTCCAACAAGACTTTATATTTTTTCAGTCAGATTATTGTCAACAATATGGATGACACTATTATCAACATTATTATCATTAACTGGTCTACTTGAGAAAAGTGTGTTGTTATCTCACTTGATTGTGTTTGTCATCTATTTTATTTTCATTCTATCTATTTGTATTGTTTATGGAGAGAATTCTGTAGCATTGTTTGTTTTGTCATTGTGTGCCAATGTTATTTTATTATTTGTTGATGAGTGGCAAATTGATACACATTTTGATAATGTACAGTATTAAACAGATTTTTCAGCGCCGAGTTTAATCAGTTCAGATTTGTCAAATTGTTATTGAAGGCTACCACAGTAAACTACTATCTCGGTCAAATCTTTATAAGTGCATCCTGTAACCAACCATATGGCAATGTTTTTTACTCCTTGTGTATTTGTGAAACAGTGAAATGTACCATCTCTAGCCTGTTACCTGCTGACCCAGTAGACATATAGTCTATTTATGTTTATGAGGGAAAAGTAAAGCCAATACATATTCTGAGGCCAGAAAACTCACTCCGGCCCAATATCAGATGTATTATTAGTGGTGGAAAATGAACCAACTAATCATAACCTGAATACTGGATTTATGTATGTAATATGAATGTATATTTACCCATAGAATCACAATTATTTTATTAAGGGACAAATCTCTCAGCAACGTGATAGGCTACATCCCAAAATATATATTGAACAAAAATATAAACGCAACATGTAAAGTGTTGGTCCCATATTTCATGAGCTGAAATAAAAGATCCCAGATATTCTCCATATGCACAAAAAGCTTTTCTCTCAAATGTTGTGCACAAATTAGTTTACATGCTGTTAGTGAGCATTTATCCTTTGCCAAGATAATACATCCACCTGACAGGTGTGGCATATGAAGAAGCTGATTAAACAGCATGATTATTACACAGGTGCACCTTGTGCTGGGGACAATAAAAGGCCCCTGTAAAATGTGCAGTTTTGTCACACAACACAATGCCACAGATGCCTCAAGTTTTGATGGAGTGTGGAATTGGCATGCTGAATGCAATAATTAATTTCTCTACCATAAGCCGCCTCCAACATCGTTTTAGAGAATGTGGGAGTACGTCCAACTGGCCTCACAATTGCAGACCATGTGTAACCATGCCAGCCCAGGACCTCCACATTCAGTTTCTTCACCTGCAGGATCAACTGAGACCAGCCACCCGGACAGCTGATGAAACCGTGGGTTTGCACAACCAAAGAATATCTGCACAAACTGCCAAAAACCGTCTCAGGAAAGCTCCTCTGCGTGCTCTTTGTCCTCACTAGGGTCTTGACCTGACTGCAGTACAGCGTCGCAAACGCTCACCTTTGATGGCCACTGGCACGCTGGAGAAGTGTGCTCTTCATGGCTAAATCCCAGATTCAACTGTCCCGGGCAGATGGCAGACAGCGTGGATGAGCGGTTTGATGATGTCAACGCCCCATGGAGGCGGTAGGGTTATGGTATCGGCAAGCATAAGCTATGGACAACGAACACAATTGCATTTTATCGAAAGCAATTTGAATGCACAGACATACCGTGATGTGATCCTGAGGCACATTGACGTGCCATTAATCCACCGCAATCACCTCATGTTTCAGCATGATAATACACGGTCCCATGTTGCAAGGATCTGTACACAATTCCTGGAAGCTGAAAATCTCCCAGTTTTTCCATGGCCTGCATACTCACCCATTGAGCATGTTTGGGATTCTCTGGATCGACGTGTACAACAGCGTATTTCAGTTCCCGCCAATATTCAGCAACTTCGCACAGCCATTGAAGAGGAGTGGGACAACATTCCACAGGCCACAATCAACAGCCTGATCAACTCTATGCAAAGGAGATGTCGCGCTGCATGAGGCAAATGGTGGTCACACCAGATACTGACTGGTTTTCTTATCCACACCCCTACCTTTTTTTGAAAGGTATTTGTGACCAACAGATGCATATCTGTATTCCCAGTCATGTGAAATCCATAGATTAGGGCTTAATGAATTTATTTCAATTGACGGATTTCCTCATTTGAATTGTAACTCAGTAAAATCTTTGAAATTGTTGCATGTTGCGTTTATATTTTTGTTCAGTGTACTTATTACCTTGATCAAAATGCCTATCTTTATGTGTAAAAATATTTTTACTACCTTGATGGATTATTTTGGGGTTATAATATTTAAAAATATACTGTGTATTTTTCTACAAAATAAAAAATAAAGACAAATATAAGTGATAACACATTTAAATAAGTTTTACAGGAATCTTATGAACCATACGCTGTTAGTACCCATTTCCCATATCTTTCATATTTCACTATTATGTATAAATCTGCTCGATACTGTGTTTCAATACTGTTGTCCTGCTCCATCTTGTCGACCATGTGCTATGGGTTGATTTGCCAATTCTGTCTTCGCTAGGCCTATGTTTGTTGTATCTTCACTGGGGGGCACCATGCCATAAAGATAAACAGCTGTAAACTGTTTACACTTTAAACCGCCAAATAAAAAAGATAATCCTGTTCATCAGACTCTTTGTACACAAGCCCATTGGGGCATTGCCCACATTTCTATCTCATAGAAACAGAACGATGTTTTATCTTTTTAAGGAGAATGGAGAACCAAGATTTGTTTTAGGACTTATTGATACAGTGGGAAGTAGAGAAGGAAGATGGAGTGACATGTCCACAACAGGATGTCTCCCACAGAGAGCAGGTACAGGTGCATTTTTATCTAATTTATCTTGAAGATATGTATCTTTAGTCTTCAAAGAATAAAGGGTAGGTAACATCTGGAAAAATGCCTTTCATGTTCTATTTAGATATCTGAAATCGCTGACATCTAAAGTGAAAGATGAAACCTTTCTCTAAACTGGGAAATGTAAACATGGAAATATGTTGTCAAACACCATCCCCTAGTGGCGGTCAAGTGGCACAGACCATCTACAATTTACCATTGCCTGGTGAGGATAGGTTGGATAGCTGACCATAAGTACTTCAGGGACTTCACAAAGACTGAACATAAATATTTATCAAATTTAAATAGTTGATTTATATCACATATTGCAGACGAAAGCTATCTCTCTATGCCTGTTAATTAATTGTATTTTTTTCTCCAGTGCATGTCAAATGATTCGATTTGTACGGAAGAGTATTAGGGCCATGTGAAGAGAAGAAAAAAAATGGCAAAGGGTGGTGGAACTTGGATTAAAAGTGGCAATATTTCGAGAATAATGTCGCAGTTATATTTCAAGATTAAAGTATGGGATTTGGTTAACAGCATGTCTCCCTGGCTTCTTGTTGCTTTGCGCGCCACCATTGAAATTGCCTGCAGTTATATGACCTGGTGAAACTATACTTAGGAAATCCTTTCTCTTTTAGCACATAATAACCATATTATTATAAAATAGGCCTATTAGGACCTGGAAGAGGTTGTGCCACAGATTATTTTCAGAAGGAGGAACCACACGGATTTGGATGAGGTATGCTGGTTTGTGCATGCAGGAGTGGAGAGTTGGTCCTTTAGTTGCCTCTCCTCCCACAGACACTTGGTTAAAATCCTTGCTGCTTCATTGTTCATTCTTCCCTCAACCGTTGGATAAACCTATAATTTACTATCACTTGCCCACTGTAATGTACGATTTGCCTACAGGTTAGGGTACTCAATCTAGTGGGCAGCTATAGTTTTATAATTGGCTGCAAAATAGAGGTGTAGTAGCGAATTTGGAGAGCAGCTTGACATGGGACATACATACACACGCATAACCCCCGGTCTCCAGCATCCTAAAATAAATCGTTTTATTGGGTGTGCTCACGTAGCCTACTAGCCGTTAAAAGCATAGTTGTCATAAGAGGGAAAACCTCAGTCAGTAAAGTACCATGGATAAACTTGTTAATAGTGACCATTATGCATAGATTTTTTGCAAGGTGTTCTGCTACGCAGCAGAACGTTGTAGCGAATCCCGAGGGCAGACTGACGGACTCAACTCCAGTTCTCTTCGCATTGAATGACAGCGCCAAGAACGTTTTTCGTTTGTGCTCATAACGCACCATGGCCATTAGAAGAGTGTATTCCTATAGTCTGAAACTGCCAGGGAGAAACTTGGTGTGTGTGTTTGCGAGTTAGATCATTAGATTGATTAGCGTGAGTGCGCAGTGACGCCTGTTTGATTGCGTATATTAGATCACTAGATTGTTGGCCATGTGTTTGTTTTTCCCCTACTTTTTATCGCCCACGCCCACACACACACACACACCTGCATACCACAGGAGGTTGGTGGCACCTTCATTGGGGAGGACTGGTTCGTGGTAATGTCTGAAGTAGAATGGTATCAAACAGGTATTTTTGGGTCTGTTCCGGCCATTATTATAAGCCTACTCAGCTCAGCAGCCTCCACTGCTAATAACATTAATGTATGTAACCACGGTTCCTCCTTCTGAAAATAATGTGGCACAACCTTTTCCAGGTCCTAATATATAATAATAGGATTATTATGTGCTAAAGGAGCAAGGATTTCCTTCTAACTAAAGCCAATTATCAAGTATTGTTTCACCAGGTCCTGAGTGGCACAGCGGTCTAAGGCACTGCATTGCTAGAGGCGTCTTTACAGACCCTGGTTCGATCCCGGGCTGTATCAGGGGGTCCTGTGATCGGGGTCCCATATGGCGGCGCACAATTGGCCCAGCGTCGTCTACGTTAGGGAAGGGTTTGGCCGGGGTAGGCCGTCATTGTAAATAAGAATTTGTTCTTAGGTAATTTTACTCAGGCATTTCAACGGTGGTGGCGCACAGTAATAGGGAGCCAGGCAGACATGCGTTTAACCAAAACCCCAATGTTAATCTTGAAATATAGCCTAACTGCTACCTTATTCTCGAAATTAAATGTCGAGTTTACTTTCGAAATATTGTCACATTTAATTTCGACTTTATTCTCGAAATATTATCATGCAAAAAATTATCCAAGTTTCACCCCATGTCGCAGTTTTTTATTTTTCTCTTCACTTGGATTTGATACTCTTCCGTAGATTAGAGCACACCTCTAATACTTTGAAATTGAAATCTTACTCCGGGAGGCAGTCTGCACAGGCATTGTATCGGGCAGCCCTATCACCGGTAAGAGGTTGAGTTAGGACCCAGCATGCCAACCCAGCAGAAGTGTTGTTCTTTAGTGATATTAGATTATTCTTGCGGTTTAATCAATTGAAGTTTCATCACAGAAATGGAGACAGATATTATTGACTCACTGGAAGATCTGGGGTAGGTTTAAAAAGTTTTCTATGAGAATAGTCTTTATTTAGCTTATCTGATTATGTTTTAACTAGCTAGCTCAACTGGTTAATTTAGCTAACGTTAGCTGATACGTTGACTGCCTGTCATCGGACGACTGTCACAGCCAGAGACAGCTGACAGTAATCTAAGCTCTGCAGGCTCTTTCATACATTTTTGTGGCATCTAGCTAGCTACTATACATACGGCCTTATGATTTACTTTAGATTATATTGTGAAAGTGACCTATTTAGTCTGAATCTACCTATCATGCCAACCGTTTGATGTTTATTCAGCGGGCACAAACAGAGGGCAGGCACCGCCTCAGTGTTTTGAATACACTGAAGCTGGAAAGGTCCCACTTATCTCATGACTGGTTGCTATTCACAGTAAAATCAGTTCATTAGAGCTCGCCGGTTTGTAGTCGTAAAACCGGAAATGAATTAGCTACCGCTGTTTCGTGCAGCCATTCCTATGGGGGAAAAAATGGGTTTTTGGGATAAACGCCCGAAAATAAGGTCTGAGATTAACAGAGGTTTAGGAGATCTTGTACGTTTTGTTCTATGAGATAATATCACTCCGTTAACATGACCTTTATCAATTCTGAAGACGTTAGTTATGTGCTTTATGTACCTATTTTTTTAATTACTTATGTGCTTCAAAATTCACAAAGTGACGTTTGTTGATGCTGATTATCTCATAGAACAAAACGTATACGATTTCATAAACCTGAGTTTAACACAGATCTTATTTTTTTAAACATTTATAAAAAAATAAACATTAATTTTCCCAGAGGCTTTGTCCAACGAACCACGACGGAGATAGTGCCTACAAAAAGACGCCATTACTTGTCAATTGAAGCAGGGCATTTCCATAGAAAAGGACCCATGAGCACCAACATGTGAAGTTCATTTAAGTGTATAAAATTGGGTGTCAAATGAAAGATAAGAGTCGCTATATTTTGGGGAAATGAATGCATAGATACATTTTTCAGGCATAGATACATTTAGTCATAAGTAAAATACTATTCTTTCTGGATAAGGTATCAGAAATACATCAAATCACAAAATTGTTGATGTAAAGACCCCTGCCAACTAATATCAACACTTATATTTAGTTTGGGAAAAACTGTATTCTATTGTACTGTGTTCTACTCTGTAACGCTGTGATGTCCAAACTTGTGAAAAATGGGAATGACATTCATATCCATAATTATACATTTATGTGTAGTACAGATTATGGGACACATGATGTAATTCTGTTACCGGGTGTAAATCCACTTCACATACTGTAGTTCAATAATGAAAATAGATTTCTTCAAACTCAAGGTGTCATGTCATAGTTGACACCCCATTCTTTCTGCAGACATCTTTGAATCTTAATTCGGAGCAGATATTTAAGAGTTTGGGGAAAATGTGTTAGCATAAAAATCTGAGGGAGATTTTACTATTATCCTGTTACCAAAGTTTTAATTTACACAATTCTTCCACTATATTTGTTTTTGTAAAATTTTCAGGGGAAATTGTTAAAAGTCATCTTTGTGCATAGAGTTGTATGGTTTGTTAAACTTTGAAATCAATAGTTTTTTGTTTGGCATACATTTTTAAAGTGAAAAAATGGAGTCAAAGCGTAATTCTGTGAACGTGGAATTGCCCAGCACGCACAGCTCCTTTTGATAAGTAAATTTTGGGACTTATACGTTAATAATAATATCTGATGGGGTATGACAGTTGAACTAAGCTCATTATGTACCCATTGATTCTTGAAGAATATAACTTGAACTAAGCTCATGCGGCATTTACAACTGTCGTACCCCATCAGAACCCCAAATATAACTTGTTTTACTCCAATGTTTCTAACAAAGTAAATGTAAACAAATAATAAATACCCTCAAAAATTATTTGTTGGTCTGATGTGATTAATGAGGAGCATCCAGATGCTGCACTTTGATGAATTTATGAAATTGCTTCTTTCAACTATTGATAAACATGCACATGTTAAGAAACTGACTGTTAGAACTGTTAAGGCTCCATGGATTGATGAGGAATTGAAAAACTGTATGGTTGAAAGAGATAGGGCAAAATGAGTGGCTAATAAGCCTGGCTGCACATCTGACTGGCTTACTTACTGAACATTGAGAAATGATGTGACTAAACTCAACACAAAGAAGAAGTAACTGTATTATGAAGCCAAGATCAATGATTTAAAGTGATGGGAAAAAACTTTGGAATATTTTAAATTAAATTATGGGCAGAAAGACATTCAACTCCATCTTTCATTGAATCAGATGGTTTATTCATCACAAAACCATTTGATGTTGCCAATTATTTTAATTATTATTTCATTGGCAAAGTGGGCAAACTTAGGCAGGAAATGCCAACAACAAACAGTGAGCAATTGTATTCATGCATAAAAAAAACAAATAATGAAAGAAAAGCATTGCAAGTTAGAATTTTATCAAGTTAGTGTGGGATAGGTGGAAAAATTGTTATTGATCAATAAGGACAAACGTCCTGGCATTGACAACTTAGATGGAAAGCTACTGAGGGTGGTAGCTGAATCTATAGCCACTCTTATCTGTCATATTTTTAATCTGAGCCTAGAGGAAAGTCTTTGTTAGGCCTGAAGGGAAGCAAAAGTAATTCCACCAACCAAGAGTGGTAAAGCGGCCTTTGCTGGTTCTAACAGCAGACCTATAAACTTGCTGCCAGCTCTTAGCAAACTGTTGGAAAAAATAGTGTTTGACCAAATACAATGCTATTTCTCTGTAAACAAATTAACAACAGACTTTCAGCATGCTTATAGAGAAGGGCACTCAACTTGTACTGCACTGACACAAATGACTGATGATTGGTTGAAAGAAATTGATAATAAGAAGATTGTGGGAGCCGTACTGTTAGATTTCAGTGCAGCTTTTGATATTATTGACCATAACCTGTTGTTGAAATTACTTATGTGTTATGGCTTTTCAACCTCTGCCATATCGTGGATTCAGAGCTATCTATCTAATAGAACTGAGGGTTTTCTTTAAGGGAAGCTTCTCTAATGTCAAACATGTAAAGAGTGGTGTACCGCAGGGCAGCTGTCTAGGCCCTCTACTCTTTTCTATTTTTACCAATGACCGCCACTGGCATTAAACAAAGCATGTGTGTCCATGTATGCTGATGATTCAACCATATATGCATCAGCAACCACAGCTAATGAAGTCACTGAGACCCTTAACAAAGAGTTGCAGTCTGTTTTGGAATGGGTGGCCAGTAATAAACTAGTCCTGAACATCTCTAAAACTAATAGCACTGTATTTGGTACAAATCATTCCTTAAGTTCTAGACCTCAGCTGAATCTGGTAATGAATGATGTGGCTGTTGAACAAGTTGAGGAGACTAAACTTGGCGTTGCCTTAGATTGTAAACTGTCATGGTCAAAACATATAGATTCAATGGTTGTAAAGATGGGAAGAGGTCTGGCCGTAATAGAGATGCTCTGCTTTTTTGACACCACACTCCAAAAAGCAAGTTCTGCATGCTCTAGTAGTGTCTTATCTTGATTATTGTCCAGTTGTGTGGTCCAGTGCGGCAAGGAAAGACCTAGTTAAGCTGCTGCTGTCCCAGAACAGAGCGGCACATTTTGCTCTTAATTGTAATCAGAGGGCTGATATAAATACTATGCATGCCAGTCTCTCTTGGCTAAGAGTTGAGGAGAGACTGACTGCATCACTTCTTCTTTTTATAAGAAACATTAATGTGTTGAAAATCCCAAATTGTTTGCATAGTCAACTTACACACACACTTGTCCCACCAGACATACCACCAGGGGTCTTTTCACAGTCCCCAAATCCAGAACAAATTCAAGAAAGCATACAGTATTATATAGAGCCCTTATTGCATGGAACGTCCTTACATCTCATATTGCTCAAATAAACAGTAAACCTGGTTTAAAAAAACAGATAAAGCAACACCTCGCGGCGCAACGCCTCTCCCCTATTTGACCTAGATAGTTTGTGTGTATGCATTGATATCTACGTGTGCCTTTAAAAAAAATTATTATGTAGTTCTGTCCTTGAGCTGTTCTTGTCTATTGATGATCTGTATTATGTCATTTTGTATTAAGTTTCATGTTTTGTGTGGATCGCAGGAAGAGTAGCTGCTGCTTTTGCAACAGCTAATGGGGATCCTAATAAAATACCAAATACCTAAGCATGGTTAAAACTATAATTTTTATATCAATGTTGATATCATTGATGGTCAGTCCTTGCACCATAGCTCTATGAGTTTGAGTGGTTACATTTCTCCAGCTCCATGCCTCAGCTTTTTACCAAAACAGGGGCGGGGAGGGGGCTTTATTCTTTCAACTGTTGATTGCTGCTTTAATGACTAGCTAGATAAACTGGTAAGTATAGGTTTTTAGTGAAAGTCTTATGAGGTTACTGTCTTTGTTTTCTCAGGTACCAAGGCCCTCTGTTGGAGGATGGAGCACTGGAGGCTGCGGTGAGCGGGGGAGCAGCAGCACCAGAGTTCACCAAGGTGTGTGCCTGGATCGTCTCAGAGCTCAAGCTCTACTGTCAGCTGGAGGAGAATGTCCATGCCACCAACTGTGAGTCGGTTTTAATCGTAACTCATCTCAGTGTTTGTGAATTGAATAATAAAATAAAATGGTAGTTCTCTGGGTTGTCATTGCACCAACTCTCCATCTACCCCACCCAGGTCCCAGTGAGGCAGAGGGGTTCCAGCTGGAGATGAGTGGTCTTCTGTCTGAGTTGGCCTGTCCTTACAATGTCCTCACCACAGGAGATGTCACCCAGAGGCTGCTCAACAAGACAAACTGCCTACTGCTCATCAGTATGTGAACAACATAAGTCAACCTTCTCCCTGTGTTGTCAGTTTCCCTATCATTTATAGAATTCATATTAATACAGTATGATGGTTGCTGTTTCAATGATATGCTCTCTCTCTCTCAGCCTTTCTGATCTCGGAGCTGGAGGCCTCCAGGATGATCCTGGTCAACAAGCCTCAGAAGGCAGCCCAGGAGGCCGGGGGCAGTGTTGTCTTTATGGAGCTGAAGGGGATCTGTGTGTCCCTGGGCATGTCCAAACCCCCAGCCAACATCACCATGTTCCAGTTCTTCAGTGGGATCGAGAAGAAGGTCAGTCCATGTCACACCAGGCTATGTCAGTATTATGTTATGATAGGTATGTGTCTTTTTGTTGAATGCAGCTATACTTTAGCTAAGGTTTGGTTCTCTCAACATTAATATTCTCTCCTTTTTTCCTCAGCTGAAAGAAGCTCTAGCCAAAGTGCCATCAACTCATGTTGGGGGTCCTCTGATGAAGAAGGCACTTGGACCAGTTCACTTTGTAATACCCTTAAAAACAATAATAGCGGAATAAATTTCCCACTTCAAACCAAAATATATGTTACATTCTTAAGCAGCGTACTATACTGTAGTACTATACTGCAGTCCACTTTGTCCTACATTGTTGGAGCTTGAATCTCCAAGAATTTCACTGTACCCTGTAATTACATCTGCAACCCTGTACATGTGACTATTAAACTTTCTAATCTAATTTACATTTCTCTTTTACAGGAAAAAATCGAAGCCATCAATCAAGCACTTGTGAATGAGTATGAAGTCCGAAGGAAGATGTTGTTGAAACGTCTTGACGTGACAGTTCAGTCCTTTGGTTGGTCTGACAAAGCTAAGGTGAGAACTATGTACTGGGAAGATTGTTACAATAATTCAAAGTGTAACTGGTTGTGGTTGTAGTCTGTGTTATTCATTTACAGCATATTTGCAATCACAATGCATTTGTACTGTAAACAATTGAGTACTGTATGTAGAAATGGGTGTATTTCTATCGTTACACAGAAACATGCTGAAAAGCTGGCCAATGTATACCCGCCTTTGCGTTCAACCCTCGCCACAAAGAGCAAAGTCTCGGTGGCTCACCTCTTTGCTGCACGAGAGGACCTCTCCAAGATTATGCGCACAAGTAGTGGCAGGATAAGGGAGAAGACTGCTTGTGCCATTAACAAGGTAGGGAGCAGATTTGTAATTCTCCACTTGCTAACATTTATCTCAATGCTACCTTGAGAGCTGCTGTCACATTCTGTTTTTTCATACTTCATGTCAAGAAAATATTTTAAAACTATTTTGGCTATTTCGGCTGTGCTGTCAGAAAACACCCCTTGGCTTGTACACGTTCTGTTGATTAACAATTTTTTTAAATTTTTTGTTGTGTCTTGTTGAGCAGGTTCTGATGGGACGCGTGCCAGACAGAGGTGGGCGACCCACTGAGATTGAGGCCCCCCCACCAGAGATGCCCACCTGGCAGAAGAGGCAAGACGGTCCACAGGGAGGTGGACACTATGGCGGGGGTGGACGAGGAGGCAGCAGGGGGGGCTACGACCAACACTCTCAGGGGGGCCGAGGGGGTTACGAGCGAGGAGGGGGTTATGAAAGGGGCGGGAGGGGTGGAGGAGGGGGTGGCAGAGGGGGCAAGGTGCAGGGAGGCTGGTCGGACGGAGGAGGAGGAGGAGGAGGAGGTGGTGGTGGTGGTGGTTACCAGGGTCATTACCAGGAAGGAGGTGGCCACCAAGGGGGTGGGGGGAGAGGAGGTTACGGGGGTGGAAAATTTCAAGGGGGCGTCCAGGGCCCTGGTTACCCTACAGGAGGGCATCAAGGCGGAGGAGGTGGTTACCAACACGACAACCACAATCAAGATGGAGGTCGCCACCAGGACAGGGGTGGCCGAGGGGGTCGCGGGGGTAGGGGAAGAGGTGATAGTAGAGGAAGAGGTGATGGTAGGGGAAGAGGACAGGGGGGAGGTTGGGGAGGGCGAGGGGGTCAGAATTTGAACCAAGGAGGACAGTTTGAACAGTTCTTCCAGCAGGGTGGCCAGCAGTACAATCAAGCAGGCTTTAGCCAGGGGAGCAAAAACTACACTAGTTGAAAAGAAAGTGCAGGCCACTGAAGCAGAGATCATGCAAGAGCCATGAAGTGAAAACGCCTTATTTTCTAAATGTGAATATTAATATAAAGCATGGTTATTATAATTTCTTCCCTAAACCGAATAAGAATGTGGAGAGTGACCATGTCTCCAACAGAAGAGAAAAAGTCCAAGTCATGCATGACATGAGAGCTCAAACAAACCAGACTTTTCCACAATTCCATGGCTGTTAACAAATGACTGTTCCCATGTGTTCTTTTGCATATGTGAGTGCTTTTGTGTTTATGCTGTGTACCACTATCTTGCCACATGAAAGTTAAAGCCAATGTTTGCCATTGTAACACCTAAATTATAAAGCCTTATTTTGAAGATTATTTGAAAGATGAGTTGAATGTCATGTAACTACATATGATAAGGTGACAATTGTGGAAGTATTGTAGTCCATCCTTAGTTAATTTAATTAATACTTGAAAAGAAACAAGCTTTATTTCTCCAGTGTTTTTTTTGTAAGCTTTGGTTTACATTATTGTTACTAGGAATGGGTTAAAAATAAGCTTGAGCCTCAAAAATGTTTTGCTGTTAAATAGTTTTGACTGGTATCTCTATTACTTATTTAAAATATGCCACCTAATGATGCTTATAAACAAAATTGTGTACATACTTGGATGTAAGAAAGACTACTTGGAAGTGTGAATGAATGAGAGGTGAGCAATAAAATCTAATTGATTT
Source organism: Salvelinus alpinus (assembly GCF_045679555.1). NCBI lineage: Eukaryota > Metazoa > Chordata > Actinopteri > Salmoniformes > Salmonidae > Salvelinus > Salvelinus alpinus. Next base: position 14,764,829 of record NC_092117.1, read on the forward strand.
AACATGCCTGTCATCTTTATTTGGTCATACTTTCAGCTTTAATTGTGACCACCAGTATTTTGTACACAATTTGAAAACCCGTGGACCCACATATCAATTAATGCTTGATCATAATGTAATCAAAGATTATAGTTTAAAAACGTGATGTAATGCTATTGCTAATCCTTGGTCCAGGGTGGGCTTTTATTTTGAAATGCAGGATACCGGATGTTGTACACTTTACAGCTTGAAGTTCTTCCGCTTTCATTCACCCGCCAGCTACTTCAAAGCAAGCGAACTAACGAGTAAATGTTTGTTTTGACATTCGGGGTTTCCCTGATAAGTATTGATATCTAGCATTAATTTAATTGCCGTCATCATTTGACGGCTACAATGTTTCGTGGTTTTCACCATCCCGGAGAACTTCCCCGGGGCCCTGCTCCCTTAGGCCACCCATCCCATGTACAGCCACCCGGTCCCAGCTACGGAGGGCCCTTTGGCCCGCCACCCCACGTTCCACTGCCTGGACACTTACCTCCTGGATCTTGTCATCCTTTCTTACCTCCCGGATCGGGAAGTGAATACCTCCACAGGCCCATGAGGGAACATTATATCAATGTACGTAGCTAACGTTGTCAGCTAATGTGCTTCACAACAAATCCATAGCTAGTCGATATATTCTTTAGTTTGTTTCTTGATAAAATGTATTAATGCTTAAACTAGGATACTGGGAGACATGGTGCACTCAGCCAAAACACCATAATGTTAATGATTACAATGGTCAGCTATCTAGTATGCTGATGTTTACATGTTGTTTGTACCTCAACCAGACTCCACACTGCAGCAGTTACTCCATTGACCGGAGCACAGTGATCAGTCTGGGTAGTCAACAGATTCTCCCACCAGACACACAGCATCTTCAGATGCCACAGTGGCTCGCCAATCCTTTGGAATCATGTCAAAGAGACAAGAGGTGGGGAAATGTCAAGTTTCAAGGATTTTGTGATGCATAGCCTAGTTCACAACCTCTTTCAGCTATGGCTGCTTGCAATGAACAGTAATCTAAGCAGTTTTTACTTGTATTTCAGTGAGAACTTGACAGCTGGTGAAGAATTCCTCAGATGCCTTGCAGCTAATAAGCCAGTCCCTGACTTCCTCAAAGGAGTCAACCTGTTGGACGCAGGGAAGGCATTCAAGGCACCAGGTGTACCAGAAGACCGGGGTTATGAGAGGCAGAGACTCCGGAGCAAATCTCGCAGGGGCAGGAGCAAGAGCCGAGCAAAGAGCCAGGTAAGAAGCAAGAGCCGGGCAAGAAGCAAGAGCTGTCCGCGTAGCAGAAGTCGTACCCGAGGGAAAAGCCGGGCAAGAAGCGAAAGCCGACCACGAAGCAGGAGTCGCAGTCGTGGAAAGAGCCAGGTCAGAAGCAAGAGCAAGGCTCGTAGTAGGAGCCGAGGGAAAAGTCGGGCAAGGAGCAAAAGCAGATCAAGGAGTAGGAATCGCAGCTATGGAAAGAGCCGGGGCAGAGTGGACCATCATTCAGACCACAGGGACAAAAGGAGCCCCATTCGGAGCTGTAGCAGCAGGATCAGTAATCACTCCTCCGCACACAATGACCTGCTCGAGGGCCTGAAACGGGTTATGAACAGCAAGCAACTGGAGGACAGTATGCCTTCCATCAAGAATGCCATTCTCACAATACAGGTATAGTATGAGAAAGTCATGGGTTGTTATGGGGTATGTTTAGTTAATGATGTTCTACAAACATGGCGAGACCCATTTTTAAGTAATATTCTAATTTATATCTGCAGTGAAGACTAGACAATCTAACAAATGTAAAATCAAACCTCAATAAAACCCATTGATGTCGTTTGTTTGTTCCATAGGCCAATAACTTTAGCAGAGATATCCAGAGCAGCAGAGCAATCCAGAGCAACTGTCTTCCATGTGAACCAGTCTTGGCCAGCAGACAGGAATTTCTTCAAGCCTCAGATGGGCCTAAGCCAGTCAGTAGACAGGAGGAGACCGACAGCAATCTTCTCCCCCACGAGAGAGTGGGCTGTGACTTCTCCTGGCTGCAGGGCACCAGGGAGGTCTCGCCTGTTCAGAAGCCGGAGGAGGTCGAGGATGAGGAGAACTTCCTCTATGGGAATGAGGAAAACCAGTCAAAACAACGCCCTGCGACCATGCCTTTTGCACAGTCCACATCCATTACCCAGCAGAGCGATGCAGAGATCTCCCCAGCAGGCCCACCCTACTATCAAAGCCAGCGTCTGTTCGGGAACCATGGTGAAGTCCAGGAGTTCAAGATGCCTCCTCAACCGGTCCAGTCCAGTGTGAGGCCTGAGCAGAGGGTGCAGCCTGTTCCTGCTCCTGATGTGAAGCCCGCCCCCACTGTGAAGGAATGTGAGGAGTTCAAGACCATGTTGAAGAACATTGGGCTGAATCTGGGCACGTCAGAGATCAGTAAGATGATGGTCAAGCTGCAGCAACAGAAGGAGGGGAAGATGCCAGAGCAGAAGAGGGAGGAGAAAGTGCCATCACCAGCACCAGTGCTGCCTCTTCCTCTTGTAATTGGGGCATCACAGGAGCCCAGACTGGCCTCGCCAGCACTCGGGGCAGCACCAATACGACAAGCATTGGAGTCATTACAGTTCATTATTAAAGGTTAGAGCAGTCATATCTACATATATATATATACAGTTGGGAAAACAAGTATTTGACACATTGCCGATTTTGCAGGTTTTCCTACTTAAAGCATGTAGAGGTCATAGGTACACTTCAACTGTGAGAGACGGAATCTAAAACAAAAATCCAGAAAATCACATTGTATGATTTTTAAGTAATTAATTTGCATTTTATTGCACAACATAAGTATTTGATACATCAGAAAAGCAGAACTTAATATTTGGTACAGAAACCTTTGTTTGCAATTACAGAGATCATACGTTTCCTGTAGTTCTTGACCAGGTTTGCACACACTGCAGCAGGGATTTTGACACACTCCTCCATACAGACCTTCTCCAGATCCTTCAGGTTTCGGGGCTGTCGCTGGGCAATACGGACTTTCAGCTCCCTCCAAAGATTTTCTATTGGGTTCAGGTCTGGAGACTGGCTAGGCCACTCCAGGACCTTGAGATGCTTCTTATGGAGCCACTCCTTAGTTGCCCTGGCTGTGTGTTTCGGGTCGTTGTCATGCTGGAAGACCCAGCCACGACCCATCTTCAATGCTCTTACTGAGGGAAGGAGGTTGTTGGCCAAGATCTCGCGATACATGGCCCCATCCATCCTCCCCTCAATACGGTGCAGTCGTCCTGTCCCCTTTGCAGAAAAGCATCCCCAAAGAATGATGTTTCCACCTCCATGCTTCACGGTTGGGATGGTGTTCTTGGGGTTGTACTCATCCTTCTTCTTCCTCCAAACACGGCGAGTGGAGTTTAGACCAAAAAGCTCTGTTTTTGTCTCATCAGACCACATGACCTTCTCCCATTCCTCCTCTGGATCATCCAGATGGTCATTGGCAAACTTCAGACGGGCCTGGACATGCGCTGGCTTGAGCAGGGGGACCTTGCGTGCGCTGCAGGATTTTAATCCATGACGGCGTAGTGTGTTACTAATGGTTTTCTTTGAGACTGTGGTCCCAGCTCTCTTCGGGTCATTGACCAGGTCCTGCCGTGTAGTTCTGGGCTGATCCCTCACCTTCCTCATGATCATTGATGCCCCACGAGGTGAAATCTTGCATGGAGCCCCAGACCGAGGGTGATTGACCGTCATCTTGAACTTCTTCCATTTTCTAATAATTGCGCCAACAGTTGTTGCCTTCTCACCAAGCTGCTTGCCTATTGTCCTGTAGCCCATCCCAGCCTTGTGCAGGTCTACAATTTTATCCCTGATGTCCTTACACAGCTCTCTGGTCTTGGCCATTGTGGAGAGGTTGGAGTCTGTTTGAGTGTGTGGACAGGTGTCTTTTATACAGGTAACGAGTTCAAACAGGTGCAGTTAATACAGGTAATGAGTGGAGAACAGGAGGGCTTCTTAAAGAAAAACTAACAGGTCTTTGAGAGCCGGAATTCTTACTGGTTGGTAGGTGATCAAATACTTATGTCATGCAATAAAATGCTAATTAATTACTTAAAAATCATACAATGTGATTTTCTAGATTTTTGTTTTAGATTCCGTCTCTCACAGTTGAAGTGTACCTATGATAAAAATTACAGACCTCTACATGCTTTGTAAGTAGGAAAACCTGCAAAATCGGCAGTGTATCAAATACTTGTTCTCCCCACTGTATATATATATATATATATATATATATATATATATACACACAACGCATTCACTCTTGCAGGAAAAATGTTAATCTATACTGAACAAAAATATAAATGCAACCCACTGGGGAGCCAGTCCCAGCCAATCAGAAAGTGCTTTTCCCCACAGAAGGGCTTTATTACAGACAGAAATACTCCTCAGTTTCATCAGCTGTCCGGGTGGCTGGTCTCAGACGACCCCGCAGGTGAAATTAACATTAAATTCTCTGGCAACAGCTCTGGTGGACATTCCTGCAGTCAGCATGCCAATTGCAAGCTCCCTCAAAACATCTGTGGTATTGTGTTGTGTGACAAAACTGCACATTTTAGTGGCCTTTCATTGTACCCAGCATCTGGGTAATGATCATGGCTTTTAATCAGCTTCTTGATATGCCACACCCGTCAGGTGGATGGATTATCTTGGCAAAGGAGAAATGCTCACTAATAGGGATGTAAACAAATTTATGCACTTTTATTTTTTTAAATAAGCATTTTTTGCATATGGAACATTTCTGGGATCTTTTATCTCAATTCATGAAACTTGGGACCAACACTACATTTTTGTTCAGTATATATTAATGATGCGACTAATTGCATTTCTCATCCTTTCTTTAGCAACAAGGGAGAAAAGGGCCAATAGTGATCCACATGATGGCAACCATTCCCAGAGGAATTCAGTCAAACAGAAGGTAACATTTACTCGGCAGTGTCATTCCAATCACAAACCTTACTATTACTGATGATAATTACTCCTGATGTTTGTTGTTACAGCATGTTGTGATGTCTAAACTAGAAAACACTGCATTTTAACATTGTGATGAAATTGGACTTTCTAGAGCAAAGATGACGAGGAGAGTCAGAGGAGATCGAGACATGACCAAATGAAAAGGAAAGAAACTCTTGTGAAGGAACTGGAGGAATTGCTAAAGCAGGATGGTATAGTGTTGTTCATTATAGACCTGTCTTTCTACCCAGTCTTTCTCTATCTACATAATATAAATGACTGGTAGGCCGTCATTGTAAATAAGAATTTGTTCTTAACTGACTTGCCTTGTTAAATATAAATAAATATAAGCATTATTTTTGTTGCCATCATTACTTGGTAATAGAATGACTCCTAAATGCCTTTTCATTCGTATATTATTCAGGGTCTACCTTTTTGATTCCGGTCATCGGGTTCTACTGTCAGAGGTGTGAGGAGTTCTTCGGAGACCTGACCACTGCTGAGAGCCATGCAGCAACCCACCGGCGGAATGAGCCTAGCACGGCAAGTACCTAGCTACATTCTCTCGCCCCACACAGTAACCCAACTGTATACACTGCATTGACCAAAGAAACAGCATAGTTAAACCATTGCGTTGTTCAACCTAGATCACCCCTCAGTATAAACTTTAGGTTCCTTTCCAGTCCACTTGTCTTCAGCATCCATAGAAAAGTCAAATTCCCCAAAAGATTTGTGGTATTAAAATCCCAAACTGTATCAATAGAATTCTTAGCTACTTGTTTCACCTTGTCTGTAGCAGCAGCATGTAGCCAGACGACCTGGAGAGGACAGAAGACACCCTAGCCATTACATCGGGCACCCCCTGGGTCCAGAGTGGAGGGACCAGAGAGAGCCAAGAGATCAGAGGTATCGCAAACTAGACGAAGGCCCAAAGGGTTACAGGAACGACAGGGAGAAGATCTACGTGAAAGAGGAACGACCTGGAAGCCCCAGGATAAAGATGACGATGGTCCGCGGGCACACCCCACTAGGTCTGCAGAAGGCCAGGGGGAGAGAGGAGGGGAGGGTGGATAAAGGCTCTTGTGCTGCTTCCTCTGGCCCTGCCAGTGGGAAATATGGTAGGGTCAAACTGGAGGAGGTGGAGACCAAAGGAAAGCCCAACGTGGAAGTATGTGACAAAAAGGACAAAGATAAAGGAGAAAGCAGTTCTAACAGTGATGACGAGAAATGCAAATCTCCTAAAGGCAACAAAAAGAAAAAGAAGGAGAAAAAGAAGAAGAAGAAGAAGGAAAAGGGTTAGAAGTAATAGCTGCTGTACTGCATGTCCTGGTTTGATTGTACTGTACCTCTCTGGAGGACCTGGCCTTGGGTCATTGTTTGGCATCATTGCAGCTGTTTTCAGAAGTTGGTGCTTTTAATGTTAGAAAGAAGCAGTATTCCTCTGATTTGTTCTCTCCTTTTGGGGTTGTCTTTTTCCCCCAACAAACTGTGTTCCTCTGTGTTGTAGTGGATAACAGCACATTTCAGGGTGCATATGCAGCATTTATGATGTCCAGAATCGTTTTGCTGCCAGCTACGGATCCTATTGTTCAGACCTTTAGTTACTGTAGATGTGTATTAAATAACCCTCCTTATAATGGGCCATGTTTATGTATATTTCACCCGGTACAACCTTGATTTAGTGCTTCAAGTATTATCAAATGTACTTTTGCCATTTAAAGGTCAACTGCCATTTGAAGCGTGTGCTGTCTTTCTTCCTAATGTTAAACCGTTGAGATGGAATTATTCTGTAATGAAGAAATTCTTATACATTGTCCTCTTATAATCTAGGTCTCAGCAATTGATGGCGCAAGGCTATTCGCAAGCGCACATGATCTTGCCAAAGTCATTGGATCCTATCAGGATGGGAACAGTTGACATGTTTTTGTAAGGTGATCACTTTTTTTTTTTGTATCTGATTATATACATTGTTTTTGTCTGCTGTTGCTTACTCTCACTTCCTCTTTCTCACACACTAGGCATTTCCATTGATCCAGGTTTATGCGACAAAAGCAATGTCAGGGGAAAAAAATCTTCTGACGTGTAATAGAAACGGCAGATATAGGAGACATTTTAAAGCTCGACAACATTTTTATCCGTTCAATAGGGTTCTATTTTTCTTTTGTTGAACTTTCTTTACTGCAACGAATGAGGGAAACTGTTTTCGAATAAATGTTGATTGTAAAATACTTTTGAAGGTACGCTGGGCATGTGATATCATCACATAACTATAGGCTCCACTCCTAAAGCCTATGGCTTGCAAAATAAGTTAACATATGGAATTGTTTTAAGATGGCCATACCATGGATCATTTAGCTATTTGATTTTGAATTTTATGACCCCTTTGGGTATCAAAAATATTTAGTGATTTGATCAAATATTTAATTTCACCTCTATTACTATATCCCATATGCATTGAATAACACATTAATAAATGGCATAAGACAGTAAAAAAATAGATCACATGGAATAAGGTTTTAAAGTGTCTGTCCTAGTAATACAAAAACTCAGGAAATAGTTTAGTTTAGAAAGTATTCATACCCCTTGACTTATTCCACATTTTGTTGTGCCTGAATTAAACAAAACAAAAAATAATTCTCACCCATCTACACACAATACCCCATAATGACAAAGTGAAAACATGTTTTTAGAAATGTGCAAATTTATTGCAAATTAAATACAGAAATGTCTCATTTACATACACTACCGTTCAAAAGTTTGGGGTCACTTAGAAATGTCCTTGTTTTTGAAAGAAAAGCACCTTTTTGTCCATTAAAATAACATCAAATTGATCAGAAATACAATGTAGACGTTCATATTGTAAATTACTATTGTAGCTTGAAATGGCAGATTTTTTATGAAATATCTACATAGAGGCCCATTATCACCAGTCATCACTCCTGTATTCAAATGGAACGACTCCAGGATGCTGGCCTTCTAGGCAGAGTTCCTCTGTCCAGTGTCTGTTATTTTGCCCATCTTAATCTTTTCTTTTTATTTGCCAGTCTGAGATATGGATTTTTCCTTGCATTTCTGCCTAGAAGGCCAGCATCCCTGAGTCGCCTCTTCACTGTTGACATTGAGACTGGTGTTTTCCGGGTACTATTTAATGAAGCTGCTAGTTGAGGACTTGTGAGGTGTCTGTTTCTCAAACTAGACACTAATGTACTTGTCCTCTTGCTCAGTTGTGCACCGGGGCCTCCCACTCCTCTTTATATTCTGTTTAGAGCCAGTTTGCGCTGTTCTGTGAAGGGAGTAGTACACAGCATTGTATGAGATCTTCAGTTTCTTGGCAATTTCTCGCATGGAATAGCCTTCATTTCTCAGAACAAGAATAGGCTGACGAGTTTCAGAAGAAAGTACTTTGTTTCTGGCCATTTTGAGCCTGTAATCAAACCCACAAATGCTGATACTCCAGATACTCAACTAGTCTAAAGAAGGCCAGTTTTATTGCTTCTTTAATCAGAACCGTTTTCAGCTGTGCTCATATAATTGCAAAAGGGTTTTGTAATGATCAATTAGCCTTTTAAAATTATAAACTTGGATTAGCTAACACAATGTGCCATTGGAACACAGGAGTGATGGTTACTGATAATGGGCCTCTGTACGCCTATGTAGATATTCCATAAAAAATCTGCCGTTTCCAGCTACAATAGTCATTTATAACATGAACAATGTCTACACTGTATTTCTGATCAATTTGGTGTTATTTTAATGGACAAAAAAAATTGCTTTTCTTTCAAGAACATTTCTAAGTGACCCTAAACGTTTGAAATGTAGTGTAAGTATTCACACCTGAGTCAATACATGTTAGATTCACCTTTTGGCACCAATTACAGCTGTGAGTCTTTCTGGGTAAGTCTCTAAAGCCTTGTTCACATAAAAAGTTTGAAGTGACTCAAATCATATTTATTTGCATTTCTGATTCAAATCTGTTCCTTTTCCTGCAGTCTGAACAGCCAAAAAGCACATGGAATTGGATATTTCAAGCCACACAAGGGTAGTATTAAGTCAGATACAAATCGGATTCCTGCCCATGTGACTTATCTGAATGGTCAAATCTGATTTATTTGTGGTTTTTAGACTGCTATTCAGCATATCTTGTTGCTTGTTTGCTACTCTGTTGACCGTTTGACAAGAACATGTGGTAGCTAACTAGCTTGATAATTGTTTACAAACAAATTAGTGAATGTGCTAGAGAGCTAAACAGCTAACTAGCTAGTTTACTACTGTGGCTAACCAAAAAGGACTTGTTTTGAAAGTTGGATCATCTTATCCTTTGAGGCTTTAAAAATGTTCCTACCCTATGACTTTGAAGATTCAAAGCAACTGGGAAATGTCCATGGCAGGCATTGTTGTCATGTTAACTTGCTGCATAACTTTTGAGTGACAGGAAGCAAAAGCACCACCACCAATCAGCCTGCACCACTGCACACCCGGCTTACTATGATAACTACCGTAGCCTTGTTTTTATTGAAAAAAATATTTATTTAACGTTTATTTAACTAGACGAGTCAATTAAGAACAAATTCGTATTTACAATGATGGCATAGCAAAAGGCCTCCTGCGGGGACGGGGCTGGGATTCAAATAAAAAATGTAGTACCAAACACAAGAGACAACACTACATAAAGAGAGACCTAAGACAACAACAGCATGTCAGTAACACATGACAACAACACGGTAGCAACACAAACATTGTTAGTCACAGACAACAGGGCAAAAAGGTAGAGACAACAATACATCACGTGAAGCAGCCACACGTGTCAGTAAGTGTGTCCATGATTGAATCTTTGAATGGAGAGATGGAGATAAAACTGTCCAGTTTGAGTGTTTTTTGCAGCTCGATCCAGTCGCTAGCTGCAGCGAACTGAATAGACGAGCGACCCAGGGATGTGTGTGCTTTGGGGACCTTTAACAGACTGTGACTGGCAGAACGGTTGTTGTATGTGGAGGATGAGGGTTGCAGTATGTATCTCAGATAGGGGGGAGTTTTATAAATAAGCGTCAACCATTTGATCTTGCGTCAGGAATACAGACATGGCCAGTTTAGAGTATAGTGATGTGTCTATAAGGAGCATTGGTGGCAAATCTGATGGCCGAATGGTAAAGAACATCTAGCACCCTTACCTGCCGATCTATAAATTACATCTGCGTAATCTAGCATGTGAGCTGGGGTGAAAGATGAGCAATTATGATAGAGGAAACCAAGTCTAGATTTAACCTTAGCCTGCAACTTGGATATTTGCTGAGAGAAGGACACTGTACCGTTTAGCCATACTCCCAAGTACTTGTATGAGGAGACTACATTAAGCTCTAAACCCTCAGAGGTAGTAAACCCTCAGAGGTAGTAAAAAAATATACATTTTCGCATAAACCTACAGTCAAATAAAAATTTTGTGTTTGAAGTGTTTCCATTACTCATTTGGGCAAATTGCACAATAATAAATTGATGAGTCTGTATGCCTTCCCACCTATCTGTTTCATGTCTCAGGTAGCCCGTAAAAGCCAACATGTATGGAATGCAATAATTTACTCATATTTGCCAGATTCTAATAATTCTCATGTGCCAATGTACTGCCACGGTCCGTGCCATGGTGAAACATTCACTCCTGTAGATCTGAAATAATTGGATGGTGAAACTTGCAGCGGTATGTATTCATGGATGCCAAGGGAAGCCAGGCTTCCCCTCCAAATGTACCAATAAAAATACAAATCTCTGAGTTTCATAGTTTTCCTTCAATTCTCAAGAGGCTGAATGTATCTCACCGAAGAATGCATCCGAGCGAGCGAAACAGTGTCCCTCTGTCTCTGTATGTGTAGCCCATCTATCTGATGCTTTTTGGTCAAAGATAATACGATATTGTTGCCGCCCGTAGCATTTGGCCTCCCTTAATATTTTTTTAAATACATTAATAGCCAATCAGCGTTGAGCTAAACTTAGTGAGCTCAACTGTGAATGGTCTTGGTGCATCCAAAAAAAGAGTCAATAAAAAACAGTTTGGATTTGGCGTCACACCAAAAAATGTAAATGTTGCATCTAGTAGTAGTGTTGTCCTCCGGTGACTAGCTAGCTAGCTAAAATTGGCCCTTTCCTAAATTAGTCAACGGAGACAGGGATTTGGACTTGTGGTTTTACTTAATTCTCTCTAGTGACCAATGATTATAATGGCGATTCTGATCCAACCATAAATTCATACATTGTGCCGCTGGCCTGAGCGGACGGAAGTTCTATATGTAGCTAAATGTAGTAGGCTAATGTTAACTAGCAGGCTAATCGTTGCCCATGAAAGGAAGTTAGGCTAGCGAGCAAGCATTTTAGCCAAGTAGCCTAGGACAACAAAAACTAAAAGCTTGTACTGTATGACAGTCATAGACCATTTCGGCAACATGATAGAGAGGGTGGCATTGGCGTTTCTCTCCAAGTAAGTTGAGTCAACATGTTATTTCTATTTATGCACAAACACACACACACACAGAGAAATCCGTACCATGCAGTGTCGATTTTAGCATGTAAATCTTGATGGTGCTAACTCCCACTTTTTTTTGTTGTTGACGCATGCCAGCTATGCCACTACACAACATAACACTAAACAATACATTAATTGTACTATAATGGTGACAAAGGGTGCCCACAAACTGTTAGGGCCTACATAAAGCTGTCTCAACAGCAGAGCTTTCTTTTCAGCACCATGGAGTGAATCCTTACCACCGCTACACCTGGCTATCAGCGGAGCCTTGTCTGGCAGAAAAACAGTTAATTGAGCCTCATTTACTGCCTTTAAAAAAAATACATCGCTCACAGTATTCTCCCGGTACACCAAGTTAGAACTGTAGGATAAATAAAGGGGGCATATAAGCAGACAATAGTCGATGATTACGTTTCTCTCAAGACAACTGGGAACACGAAAAAAAACAAGGTTGAATCATGACGTCAGTGATCTTCAGGTCGGAGCTCTAGAAAGAGGCATGAGTACCCGACTTGGAATTCCGAGTTGGATGACCTTCAAAATGTAATTTCCCAGTCTGAGCTCGTTTTTTCAGAGTTCCGAGTTGTTTTGAAAGCCCTGAAGTCTGAGAAATCCCACTTCTGAGTTTCCAGTTGTTTTGAACGTGGCAAAAGTCATGCTGGATTGACAGCATGGCCAATGTATTCAACCTTTTCTAGCCCATGGCATGTGAATGTTTATCATTTTAAGCTTGGAAAAGAGACCCATAAATCCAGACTTGGATCACACAATTAGGCTAGTGATTGCTTTGCAACGCTTGCGGTTAGTCGCAGATTCCTTCCAAACCACTTATTGTTGAATTTGCGATTTCCAACTTGTTGTGTAATGTTTATGTTCAATGCTATTTAAAAAAAGAGGATAGTCTTAAATTTGGAACAGTGCTAAGGTTGTCTATCAACTGTAAAAATGTAGCGCAACAGAACCAGTTACAACTGAAGTATCTGCTCATCAATGAATTCGAAAAAAATCAATTTGTTTTTTAACACAGCAGCCGCATATCATCAGGTAGGCCTTTATGCACTTGTAACCTTTTTTTCATTTGGTAAACTATCATTTTCTAATTTATTCATTTTATTCCATGATATTGTTGTTAAAACATTTATTTGTGTTGACTGTGATTAGGGCATGGGAATATAAGAGCATCTGCTAGGCTAAATGAACAAACTATGTATGCATAGCTCACCGCATGATCTTCAAACCAAAGACTGGCCAAAGTCGTGTTTCTAAAATTGAATTCAAAGGCACTGTATAGCCTAATAAGGTACATTTCATTTCATTATTTCTAAAATGTCATTTTATACAGCCTAAATGCAATGTTGAGCGCTCCTGACAGCCTGTAACTTGTCACAAAGCTTCACAATTTATTTCTTAAATTGCAGGCTATAGCATTGAAATAATACTAATATAGCCTAAATAATTAATTTTAGGTTACCTGGCTTACTCCTGACTGATTTAGAGTTATTATGTTGTTTAATAGCCTGTTGAAATGTTGAACGTCATAGTGACAGAATCACACATTACTTTCCAAACATTATTTGTGTCCTCGGCTATAGAAGGTGGTAGCGCAGCCTCTGAATGTCTTAGTGACAAACCAAAGATATCCCATACGCATCGGAGTTACATCGTTCCCCGGCAATTTACAGCTTCTTTCTAGCATAAAGCATTGCGGTCAAAAGCGTCGTTATAGATATCTTTATATAATCAGGTCCATTAGATTTTTTTTTAAATCTTGAGCTAACAAGGGGTTGGCCTATGCTTTAAGTCATTTTCTTTAACAAAAGCCACAATTAACTCATCTACCACCTCAATTCGAGCCCTGGTTTTAACTTAACACACAAGCCCTTCACTGACACTAAGATATTTATGGAGTGCATGGTGACTGGATAGGCTGACAAAATCTATGGATAGTAGACTATAATTTTGACTCTAAAGTCAAATAGGTAGGACTACCTCTTATTTCTTGAATAGGAAGAAATATGCTCCAACACAAAGCCCTCTTATTGTTAGTAGCCTAAAGTCAAATGAAAATAAACTGTTTAAATGAATTCGACCTTCTCGAATTAGCCTACTTTCAGCACCCATGCGCTGTCCATCTCCGCGGCTGCCATGTTATGATAAAGTAGGTTATGTAAATTTCTCGAATATGACTTATTGTGAGGTCAATAACTCTGATAAATAGCTTCATTATGGGCAACAAAACATATTGTTTTTATTGAAATCAATTAAAGCAGAAGCAAGCTTAACTCCGGTTCTCCTCATCTTCACGCTCTCCCTCTCAAACTGAACATGACATCATTAGGCGCGCACAGATATTGCATTTTGTTTTTACAAATATTTAGATTTTTTCAGAAGAAGCCTTTGACTTGCCTCCTGTAGTTCCACTGTACACAGAACAGCCATTGGTTAGACAAAAAAAAGGGTTTACATCATCAAGAACAGGGCAGGCCAAGGCCCATGATAGCCTATCAATTGATGTGTGTAATGCAGTGTAGCCTAGTTTTATATGCACCAGCGGTTCCCAAACTAGGGGTCGTGACTACATGTGGGGTCGCTTGATATGAAAATGGGCTGGTACAAAAAATGTTTTTATTATGATAGTCTTTGTCTCTCAAAAGCATTGTAATGTGGTTAACCTTAAAATCTAAATGAAAATTATAATAAAAGTTCAAACTCAACCAGAGAGCACCATTAGATCATGGGGGAAAAAACACTCTTGACCATTGCACTTGAATCATTCCCACGGTGAATGGAGAAGCCCGCTATGCTATGAAACCACACACTATTGCAGAGACTGATATTACCATCCGGAATTGATATGGTTAAAACAATGTGTGATGAGGCAGAGGCACAGAAACTCACATCTATACCTTTGTTAGATAACACTGTGAAACTAAGATTTGATGTTATAGCTAGAAATCAAGAGGAAGTGTTAGCTGTGAGGGCCGAGAAGTCTCTACATTTACTTTTTTTCTTTTTCTCTACATGTCGGGGGATGCTATTCACGAGGAAATAAACTGTCTTTCAAAGATAATTCGTAAAAATCCAAATAACTTCCCAGATCTTAATTTTAAAGGGTTTAAACACTGTTTCCCATGCTTGTTGAATGAACTATAAACAATTAATAAACATGCACCTGTGGAACGATCGTTAAGACACTAACAGCTTACAGACGGTTGGCAATTAAGGTCACAGTTATGAAAACTTAGGACACTAAAGAGGCCTTTCTACTGACTCTGAAAAACACTAAAAGAAAGATGCCCAGGGGTCACTGCTCATCTGCGTGAACGTGCCTTAGGCATGCTGCAAGGAGGCATGAGGACTGTAGATGTGGCCAGGGCAATAAATTGCTATGTCCGTATTGTGAGATGCCTAAGACAGCGCTACAGGGAGACAGGACGGACAGCTGATCGTCCTCGCAGTGGCAGACCACGTGTAACAACACCTGCACAGGATCGGTACATCCGAACATCACACCTGCGGGACAGGTACAGGATGGCAACAACAACTGCCCGAGTTACACCAGGAACGCACAATCCCTCCATCAGTGCCCAGACTATCCGCAAGAGGCTGAGAGAGGCTGGACTGAGGGCTTGTAGGCCTGTTGTAAGGCAGGTCCTCACCAGACATCACCGGCAACAACGTCGCCTTTGGGAACAAACTCACCGTCGCTGGACCAGACGGGACTGGCAAAAAATGCTCTTCACTGACGAGTCACGGTTTTGTCTCACCAGTGGTAATGGTCGGATTCGCGTTTATCGTCGAAAGAATGAGCGTTACACCGAGGCCTGTACTCTGTAGCGGGATCGATTTGGAGGTGGAGGGTCCGTCATGGTCTGGGGCGGTGTGTCACAGCATCATTGGACTGAGCTTGTTCTCATTGCAGGCAATCTCAACACTGTGCGTTACAGGGAAGACATCCTCCTCCCTCATGTGGTACCCTTCCTACAGGCTCATCCTGACATGACCCTCCAGCATGACAATGCCACCAGCCATACTGCACGTTCTGTGCTTGATTTCCTGCAAGACAGGACAGACAGTGTTCTACCATGGCCAGCGAAGAGCCCGGATCTCAATTCTATTGAGCACGTCTGGGACCTGTTGGATCGGAGGGTGAGGGCTAGGGCCATTCCCCCCAGAAATGTCCGGGAACATGCAGGTGCCTTGGTGGAAGAGTGGGGTAACATCTCACAGCAAGAACTGGCAAATCTGGTGCAGTCCATGAGGAAGAGATGCACTGCAGTACTTAATGCAGCTGGTGTCCACACCAGATACTGTTACTTTTGATTTTGACCCCCGCCCTTCGTTCAGGGACACATTATTCAATTTCTGTCAGTCAAATGTCTGTGGAACTTGTTCAGTTTATGTCTCAGCTGCTGAATCTTATGTTCATACAAATATTTACACGTTAAGTTTGCTGAAAATAAACACAGTTGACAGTGAGAGGACATCTCTTTATTTGCTGAGTTTATTCATTGTTCTGTCTCACAGCGGATGTTCAGTGTGCTGCGTGGCTATATTGACGAAAAACAGATTCCATGGTATCGAATGGTGGGCTTTTGCACAGATGGGGCTCCTATCTATGGCGGGATGGTGGGCAGGCCTCAGTAATCGTCAAAAGAGCTGAGCGCAGAACTCGGAGATATGCAGCAGGTAACTTCGATTGTAAACTACATCACGCACGCCTGTTCGCAAAACTATGTGGAGATATGTGATTAGAGCATGGCAATATTCTATTTCACACTGAGGCTTGGTGGTTATCGAGGGGGAGTTTTTGATTGGAGAGAGGAACTTTTGTCATTCGCAATCGATGTAAACAAAAGACTTCGTTGACTTTCTGTGTAATGAAAAGAAATGTGTATCCTTGCCTATGTAACAGACATATTTGGGAAACTGAATTTACTAAACACAAGCATACAGGGGAAATACAAAAAAAAATATATAGATGAGTGACCGAATCAGCAAAATTTGTTTGACTGTGATCCTGGCTTAGTTGACATGATGGTAATTGAAATCAAACAGCTGATCGAGCTGTCATGTGACCGAATGCTGAAAACAACATTTACGGGTCACGATGGAGGAGTTTTTGTTCCTGACAAAGGAAATACTGCGTCGTCTACCTCCGAGCATTACAAGTCATGGTACGCGGATTCAGTGCTCTCATCTGCATTAAAAACAAATATCGATCCAGGTTTGACGTGACAGGAGAGATGAGGTGCACACTGTCGATCATGCTCCACTTCTTCCATTTAAGAATGATGAAGGCCACTGTGTTCTTGGGGACCTTCAATGCTGCAGAATTTTTTTGGAACCCTTCCCCAGATCCGTGCCTCGACACAATCCTGCCTCAGCACTATACAGACAATTCCTTTGACCTCATGGCTTGGTTTTTGCTCTGAAATGTACCGCTAACTGTGGAACCTTATATAGACAGGTTTGTGCCTTTCCAAATTAAGTCCAATCAATTGAATTTACCACAGGTGGACTCCAATCAAGTTGTAGAAACATCTCGAGGATGATTAATGGAAACAGGATGCTCCTGAGCTCAATTTCGAGTCTCATAGCAAAGGTGCTTAATACTTATGTAAATACGTTTTCTCATTATGTGTAGATTGATGAGAAAAAGTTATTTCAATCCATTTTAGAATAAGGCTGTAACGTAACAAAATGTGGAAAAAGTCAAGGGGTCAGAATACTTTCCAAAGGCACTGTATAAATGTGAAGAAATAGTTTATCAACATTTAAAGCTAAATGTTCTGATCTGTTGCATGAGCCTTAATGCTTTTAAAAATGTTTTCTGCATTTAGCCTATATGCCTACTGGTTGTATTTTGGGATTCATCATCCCACAACTGACCCAGAGTCACTAATGTGATGATTAGATTGGATTGTCATAATTTATGGTAATATTACTTATTCACTGTTAGCAAATAAGACTGTTCAATGCAGTGCTTAGTGGCGTGGAGTAGGTCTAGGCTATAGGAAAATGTTGGCCTTAAATGCATTTCATGCTACATTTTTTTATGACGAGACAATAGCAACATCTTTTTTAATATGACAAAAATTACAGGATAACCTACGAAAAGGGGAGACACAAATACAATATGACATCCATCTAACCCGGAGGAAGAAATGTATTGTCCAAAAACAAACTAAAGTGGCACTGACCCAATGATTAAGACAATGAATATGCACACTCACTGCGGATATGGCCGATGTTCTCCACCTTAACAGCACTATCAACAAGGCAAGTCCTACAGGCCCTAGTTTTGTCGCACCTGGACTACTGTTCAGTCATGTGGTCAGGTGACACAAAGAGGGACTTGTGAAAATTACAATTGGCTCAGAACAGGGCAGCACAGCTGGCCCTTGGATGTACACAGAGAGCTAACATTAAAAATATGCATGTCAATCTCTCCTGGCTCAAAGTGGAGGAGAGATTGACTTAATCACTACTTGTATTTATGAGGGGTATTGACATGTTGAATGCACCGGCCTGTCTGTTTGAACTATTGGGACGCCTATGCATACCCCCACAAGGTCTCTTCACAGTCCAAGTCCAGAACAGACTATGGGAGGCGCACAGCACTACATAGAGCCATGACTACATGGAACTCTATTCCACATCAAGTAACTGACGCAAGCAGTAAAATTAGAAAAAAAACACCTTATGGAACAGGTGACTGTGAAGCAGCACAATGGATCAGCTTGCCCAAAGCACCCTAACACAGGAGGCATAAAATGAACAGACCAGAAGCAGTGGTTGTGGTTCGTTTTCTAAAACAGGTCTTCTTTCACCCCACAAAATATCTCCAGTACAGGGAACGTCCTACGCTGAAACACCAGCGTAAGAAAACAAAGAAACAAACTAGGCCAGTGGCCAAAAAGGGAAAGCAAAACAACAAATGGCTACTCCGGGCTTAGACTACCATCTACACATAACAGTTACAGGAGGAACACTTCTCTCTACCTAAAGCCTGCCTTGATTAACAGAGAGACAAGGTGCCCAGTCACATAAGCTTTCTCTGAGGTAGGAAAAACCAACATCCTCACAGGTCTCCGTCTCTACTCCCAATCCTCCCCCAGCTCCTCTCTTGGCACATCTAAAAAGAGGAAGACACAAAGCAATTAGTGGGCCCAGCTGTATACTAATTGGCTTTACACTTAGTCCCTTTCCCCAAAGGAGGGTGCTGTCGTGTCGTCTTCTTCCGGGTGGTCACTGAACTCTCACAATACGCACACACACACACACACACGTAAACATATATTTTGTATTGTAGATATATGGTAGTGGTGGAGTAGGGAACTGAGGGCACACAGTGTGTTGTGAAATCTGTGACTGTATTGTAATGTTTTAAAAATTGTATAACTGCCTTCATTTTGCTAGATGAGTAGTTGTTGCCTTGGCAGAGGCTAATGGGGATCCATAATAAATACAAGTACAAATACTGGTGCAAATAAGATGGGCTACTTTTCGCTCAATGAAGTTGAGATTTTATTTTATTGAAAGACAGATTGGAGTCTTTTCATTGTCTTTTATTTACAGCAATAGCCATTTTGCTTTCCAAACGGTTTTCCCGTGATTGTATTTTTAAATATTGCGTTATGCCTGGCTGGGTCTCTGCTTTTCACTGACAGTCGCAACTCAACATGAATCTATTTGGTATTTGCTGCTCACTCTGCCCAAATTGTAGGCCCTTCCAACTGTAGGCTATGGGATTTAAACAATCCATAGCTTATTATTTTTAATAAGCTAATTATCCTCTGTGATCAAATCATGCTTTCTGGTGAAGTAGCCTATTTTGAATTATTATATTTATTTCTGTATAGACAGGAGAAAGCTATTTAGGCTATATACAGTAATTTTGGAAAATTACTTTAGGGAAAGCTTCCCTTGGCCTTATGCACGCGCCACCTATTGTTTTTGTCTCATTGAAAATGTTGATAAGTGTCTGAGACACTTTTGCCAACTGCCACTGATTCCATCATAAATAGTTCTTTGTGTTTTATAATTAGGTTCTGAATTTCTTCGACAAGTTGATGGGACAACTGTCCCCTGGGCCATTCCTCCAGTCTCTTGAAAGCAGAATCAGTAGGAACCTGACAGCTGGCTTCTTATGCTGAGAAACAAAACCCCCCAGCATTCTCTGTAGACGCTTGAAAATAGTTTGTGCTACAGACCAAATCTTCATCTCCGACACAACAATAGTTTGTGAGTCTGTGCATGACGTCGGTGAATCTTTTGAACCCTGGAGAAGCAGAGTGACTGTAGGCCTTAAAGTACCAGAGGACTCTGTGGCCTGGAACATTCTTTTCACACTATCCACTATGGTTCAAACAATGGCTGCCTTTAATGGCTGTTGTGTCTGTACTCATAGAGGAAGTGGTGGGGGTACCCTGCAAGATATGAAAATCAGATTGTCTGCCTCTGACCCAACCAGTTGAGAAAATGTTTATTGACTTGATGAGGACTTCGTCCCACTCGTTGAGTGGCCTTCCTCTGAAAGTCCTCATTCGAAAGCGCACCAATAACTGAATTTGAGGAAACACAGAAAGTCTGTAAAGAGGAGGACCTAGATGCAGATATATTCTTTAGCCAGACCATGATACACTACACAGCCAAAAGTATGTGGACACCCCTTCAAATTAGTGGATTTTGCTATTTCAGCCACACTCGTTGGTGACAGGTGTATAAAATCAAGCACACAGCATATAAATCATCTGTCCTTGATTGCAATACTGAGTTCCAAACTGGAACACTTGAGTTCCAAACTGGCTATGGAAGCAACATTAGCAAAATTACTGTTCTTTGGGAGCTTCATGAAATGGGTTTCCATGGCCGAGCAGCCACACACAAGCCTAAGATCACCATGCGCAATGCCAAGCGTCGACTGGAGTGGTGTAAAGCTTGCCGCTATTGGACTCTGGAGCAGTGGAAACTCGTTCTCTGGAGTGATGAATCACGCTTCACTATCTGGCAGTCCGACGGACGAATCTGGGTTTGGCGAATGCCAGGAGAAAGCTACCTTGCCGAATTCATAGTGCCAACTGTAAAGTTTGGTGGAGGAGGAATAATGGTCTGGGGCTGTTTTTCATGGTTTGGCCTAGGTCTCTTAGTTCCAGTGAAGGAAAATCTTAACGCTACAGCATACAATTAAATTCATGACGATTCTGTGCTTCCAACTTTTTGGCAACAGTTTGGGAAAGACCCTTTCCTGTTTCAGCATGACAATGAACCCCGTGCACAAAGTGAGGTCCATACAGAAATGGTTTGTCAAGATCGGTGTGGAAGAACTTGACTGTCCTGCACAGATCCCTGATCATAACGCCATCGAACACCTTTGGGATGAATTGGAACGCCGACTGCGAGCCTGGCCTAATCACCCAACATCAGTGCCCGACCTCACTAATGCTCTTGTGGCTGAATGGAAACAAGTCCCTGCAGCAATGTTCCAACATCTAGTGGAAAGCCTTCCCAGAAGAGTGGAGGCTGTTATGGCAGCAAACGTGGCGACCAACTCCATATTAATGCCCATGATTTTGGAATGAGATGTTCCACGAGCAGGTGTCCGCATACCTTTGGTTATGTTGTGTATAATCCACAAATTCAGTTGCTACTAGCGACTCCTCAGATGTCCTCTTCCCAGCAGAGGACGACCACCCTTCTTCCTTCGACACTTCTGACTTATGATGTAAGAGTAGAATCTGGCTGATGGCCGCTTTGGTGCTATTCTCAATAAACGGACTCATCACAGGGTCTGTAATAGCCATCATTGGTCTGGAACTCTCACGTTGACCTCTGCAAAGAGTTACAACACCAGAGCAGCTGTAGCATGGGCTCACCGCCTGTAGCTGGGCTCACTTTTACTGGAGCCAGGAGAGCTTCGGATCAAAACAGGAGTACCCATGGTTGCACCTCACTCTGAAGGGTCTTCTGCTTGACATGTGGCTTGACCTCTGTCTGTGAGATGTAAAAGTTGTGCATCTTATCCTGTAATCTTTGCTTGATTCTGAGCGCAACGGGTAAAGACTGTGCCTTTGTTGCGGAATGCTCTGCGGACTGTACAATACATTTCATATCGGTGACAAATGTCTCTACCATGTCAGTGGCTTCAAATTCCACATTCAGGGAAATGGTGAAAGACAGTTTCTCTGAGGTGAGAGAGGATATTGATGTGGGTAACCTGGTGGCAGATGTAAGTAGCACATCAGTCACAGCCTCAGTGTCCTGGGACTTGGAAGTCTTCACTGGAAATCCTCTCGATAGTTGCAATTATACTTGTAGAGGTCGCACTGTTGGTACTCTGCTTTGCAGGAGAGAGTTGCAGAGAAGTTTCCGAAGAATCTTGAGATCGAAAACGCATCCAGATTTGTTAACATGCCATCCACGAACAGACAAGCTGCAAGGGACTCGTCAGAAGACCTCGTACCAATACAGGTTGAGGACTCAACTTTTGTCACTTCAGCCATAAAAGTGGTCAGGATCTCATCAGTGACCTCCTTGGTACTGGTGTCGCGGTTGATTTGGCTTACTTGAGAGTCACTGGGACCTGTATGGAGGGCCTCAACTTCCCCAGAGCTGACCTCCTGTAGGGGTTCTTCTTGAGATGACAGTGACTTGGTGATCTATTCCAGAGTGAAAAACTCTGCAAGTTTACTCCACATGTTGTCCACACTGTCCACACTCCTCCCACAAACACAGCGAGACAGACTACCGAAGGGAACGCTCGCAATAGCACAATCTAAAGGAAAGTGCTTATTTCCAGTGTGTGAGTGAGTGTGATTCCAATTTGTGATCAGTAGAGCCCCTTATTGTGCTTCTTGTGTTTCCCCGCCAGCTGCTGGCAAGTCAGTTAAGAACAAATTCTTATTTACAATGACAGCCTACACCGGCCAAACCCTAAACCGGACGACGCTGGGCCAATTGTGCGCCACCCTATAGGACTCCCAATCACGGCCGGTTGTGATTCAGCCTAGATATGAACCAGGGTCTGTAGTGACACCTCTAGCACTGAGATGCAGTGCCTTAGAAGACTGCGCCACTCGGAGGGACACCGACTCGACGCTGAAAACCTTGGAACTCAAGATCTCGGATACCTGTCTCAACACCTGCTACCAACTAGCCAGCTAGATAGGTTGCAATGGAGCCCGTGTCGCCTGGAATAGCTAACAAATGTTTCCAGCGCTGTAGAAGCTGTGTTTATTACGCTCTTGTCCGGGACAATATTGACAATCCGGAGTTCCAATGCATCAATTGTTTGCTTGCGGAGAATTACAGGAATAAGGTGGCTATGCTTAGCAAACAAATCTCAATTCTGTGTGAATTTATTGGGAAATCTCAAATTTGAACTTTTGGTTTCTCAACATAATCCAGGTAGAATCAGGAATTCCCCAGTGCAGCTGTCCAGGCCCCTTACTTTTTTCAATCTTTACTAACGACATGCCACTGGCTTTGAGGAAAGCCAATGTGTCTATGTATGCGGATGACTCCACACTGTAGACGTTAGCTACTACAGTGACTGAAGTGACTGCAACAGTTAACAAAGAGCTACATGCATGTCAACATCAGAAGCCTCCTCCCTAAGTTTGCCTTACTCACCGCTTTAGCACACTCTGCCAATCCTGATGTCCTTGCCGTGTCCGAATCCTGGCTTAGGAAGGCCACCAAAAATTCTGAGATTTCCATACCCAACTATAACACTTTCCGTCAAGATAGAACTGCCAAAGGGGGAGGAGTTGCAATCTACTGCAGAGATAGCCTGCAAAGTTCTGTCATACTTTCCAGGTCTATGCCCAAACAGTTCGAACTTCTAATTTTAAAAATTAATCTCTCCAGAAATAAGTCTCTCACTGTTGCCGCCTGCTACCGACCCCCCTCAGCTCCCAGCTGTGCCCTGGACACCATCTGTGAATTGATCGCTCCCCATCTAGCTTCAGAGTTTGTTCTGTTAGGTGACCTAAACTGGGATATGCTTAACACCCCGGCAGTCCTACAATCCAAGCTTGATGCCCTCAATCTCACACAAATCATCAAGGAACCCACCAGGTACAACCCTAAATCCGTAAACATGGGCACCCTAATAGACATTATCCTGACCAACCTGCCCTCCAAATACACCTCTGCTGTCTTCAATCAAGATCTCAGCGATCACTGCCTCATTGCCTGTATCCGCCACGGGTCCGCGGTCAAACGACCACCCCTCATCACTGTCAAACGCTCCCTAAAACACTTCTGCGAGCAGGCCTTTCTAATCGACATGGCCCGGGTACCCTGGAAGGATATTGACCTCATCCCGTCAGTTGAGGATGCCTGGTCATTCTTTAAATGTTACTTCCTCACCATATTAGACAAGCATGCTCCGTTCAAAAAATGCAGAACCAAGAACAGATATAGCCCTTGGTTCACTCCAGACCTGACTGCCCTCGACCAGCACAAAAACATCCTGTGGCGAACTGCAATAGCATCGAAGAGCCCCCGCGATATGCAACTGTTCAGGGAAGTCAGGAACCAATACACGCAGTCAGTCAGGAAAGCAAAGGC
Source organism: Salvelinus alpinus (assembly GCF_045679555.1). Classification (NCBI taxonomy): domain Eukaryota; kingdom Metazoa; phylum Chordata; class Actinopteri; order Salmoniformes; family Salmonidae; genus Salvelinus; species Salvelinus alpinus. The sequence goes on from NC_092117.1 coordinate 14,788,920, forward strand.
CAGCTTTTTCAAGCAGAAATTCGCATCCTGTAGCTCTAACTCCAAAAAGTTCTGGGATACTGTAAAGTCCATGGAGAACAAGAGCACCTCCTCCCAGCTGCCCACTGCACTGAGGCTAGGTAACACGGTCACCACCGATAAATCCGTGATAATCGAAGACTTCAACAAGCATTTCTCAATGGCTGGCCATGCCTTCCTCCTGGCGACTCCAACCTTGGCCAACAGCCCCGCCCCCCCCGCTGCTACTCGCCCAAGCCTCCCCAGCTTCTCCTTTACCCAAATCCAGATAGCAGATGTTCTGAAAGAGCTGGAAAACCTGGACCCATACAAATCAGCTGGGCTTGACAATCTGGACCCCCTATTTCTGAAACTGTCCGCCGCCATTGTCGCACCCCCTATTACCAGCCTGTTCAACCTCTCCTTCGTATCATCTGAGATCCCCAAGGATTGGAAAGCTGCCGCGGTCATCCCCCTCTTCAAAGGGGGAGACACCCTGGACCCAAACTGTTACAGACCTATATCCATCCTGCCCTGCCTATCTAAGGTCTTCGAAAGCCAAGTCAACAAACAGATCACTGACCATCTCGAATCCCACCGTACCTTCTCCGCTGTGCAATCCGGTTTCCGAGCCGGTCACGGGTGCACCTCAGCCACGCTCAAGGTACTAAACGACATCATAACCGCCATCGATAAAAGACATTACTGTGCAGCCGTCTTCATCGACCTGGCCAAGGCTTTCGACTCTGTCAATCACCATATTCTTATCGGCAGACTCAGTAGCCTCGGTTTTTCTAATGACTGCCTTGCCTGGTTCACCAACTACTTTGCAGACAGAGTTCAGTGTGTCAAATCGGAGGGCATGTTGTCCGGTCCTCTGGCCGTCTCTATGGGGGTACCACAGGGTTCAATTCTCGGGCCGACTCTTTTCTCTGTATACATCAATGATGTTGCTCTTGCTGCGGGCGATTCCCTGATCCACCTCTACGCAGACGACACCATTCTATATACTTCCGGCCCTTCCTTGGACACTGTGCTATCTAACCTCCAAACGAGCTTCAATGCCATACAACACTCCTTCCGTGGCCTCCAACTGCTCTTAAACGCTAGTAAAACCAAATGCATGCTTTTCAACCGTTCGCTGCCTGCACCCGCACGCCCGACTAGCATCACCACCCTGGACGGTTCCGAACTAGAATATGTGGACATCTATAAGTACCTAGGTGTCTGGCTAGACTGCAAACTCTCCTTCCAGACTCATATCAAACATCTCCAATCCAAAATCAAATCAAGAATCGGCTTTCTATTCCGCAACAAAGCCTCCTTCACTCACGCCGCCAAACTTACCCTAGTAAAACTGACTATCCTACCGATCCTCGACTTCGGCGATGTCATCTACAAAATAGCTTCCAACACTCTACTCAGCAAACTGGATGCAGTTTATCACAGTGCCATTCGTTTTGTTACTAAAGCACCTTATACGACCCACCACTGCGACCTGTATGCCCTAGTCGGCTGGCCCTCGCTACATGTTCGTCGTCAGACCCACTGGCTCCAGGTCATCTACAAGGCTATGCTAGGTAAAGTGCCGCCTTATCTCAGTTCACTGGTCACGATGGCTACACCCACCCGCAGCACGCGCTCCAGCAGGTGTATCTCACTGATCATCCCTAAAGCTAAAACCTCATTTGGACGCCTTTCCTTCCAGTTCTCTGCTGCCTGCGACTGGAACGAATTGCAAAAATCTCTGAAGTTGGAGACTTTTATCTCCCTCAACAACTTTAAAAATCTGCTATCCGAGCAGCTAACCGATCGCTGCAGCTGTACATAGTCCATCTGTAAACTACCCACCCAATTTACCTACCTCACCCCCCATACTGCTTTTATTTATTTACTTTTCTGCTCTTTTGCACACCAGTATCTCTTCTTGCACATGATCATCTGATGATTTATCACTCCAGTGTTAATCTGCTAAATTGTAATTATTCGATTTATTGCCTACCTCATGCCTTTTGCACACATTGTATATAGATTCTCCTTTTTTCTACCATGTTATTGACTTGTTTATTGTTTACTCCATGTGTAACTCTGTGTTGTCTGTTCACACTGCTATGCTTTATCTTGGCCAGGTCGCAGTTGCAAATGAGAACTTGTTCTCAACTAGCCTACCTGGTTAAATAAAGGTGAAATAAAAATAAAAAAAACAGTTAGTTTCAGAATGGGTGGCAAGGAATAAGTTAGTCCTAAATATTTCTAAAACTAAAAGCATTGTATTTGTGACAAATCATTCACTAAACCCTAAATCTCAACTAAATCTTGTAATGAATAATGTGGAAATTGAGCAAGTTGAAATGACTAAACTGCGTGGAGTAACCCTGGATTGTAAACTGTCATGGTACAAAACATATTGATACAACAGTAGCTAAGAAGTCTGTCCATAATAAAGCGATGCTCTGCCTTCTTAACAGCACTATCAACAAGGCAGGTACTACAGGCTCTAGTTTTGTCGCACCTGGACTACTGTTCAGTCGTGTGGTCAGGTGCCACAAAGAGGGACTTAGGAAAATTGCAATTGGCTCAGAACAGGGCAGCACGGCTGGTCCTTGGATGTACACAGAGAGCTAACATTAATACTATGGGGGAGAGATTGACTTCATTTGTTGAATGCACCGAGCTGTCTCTTTGAACTACTGGCACACAGCTCCGACACCCATGCATACCCAACAAGACATGTCACCAGAGATCTCTTCACAGTCCCCAAGTTCAGAAAAGGGGGAGGCACACAGTGCTACATAGAGCCATGACTACATGGAACTTAATTTCACATCAAGTAGCTCATGCAAGCAGTAAAATTAAATGTAAAAAACAGATAAAAATATACTGTATGGAACAGTGAGGACTGTGAAGCAACACAAACATAGGCACAGACAAGGTAGTGAGTTTGTGTTTAGACAGGACCTTCTGCCCTCACCAATCATGTCAATGCGAGCTATAAATAGCCCTCTGCATTGTTACAAACTTTGAGAGGCACACCGCGATGCGGTATGGAGCTCAATTCGGCCTCTGCGTGCCTCCAGAAGCTCAGACATTGCGTCACACCATCCATACGGCGCCTCGAACCACATTTTAGAATCAAGCATAAATTGGCTCGATCTAGAAGTGTTGTGCATGCATCCGCAATATAAATTTAGCTTTTTTATTGTCTGGGATTGTTTATGGTGATTACAGGGTAACATTTGCTTATGATAAGGATTGTGTTACATCTGTAACGTGTTGGTGCTGCCATTAGCTTATACCTGATGCTAGCATTGTTTACCTGTTGGTTGTTTGGCAAAATTATGTCATCCTCCAAGTACATATGTGCCAGTTACTGTAATTATTGCATAGTTGTATTTATTATTATGAGTATGAGGTACATGTTACTATTACTGTAAGAGTGTGTTATATGCCAGCTAAAGTTAGTAGAAAATTCTAGACGGCCTGATGCGCTCTCGGGATGTGCACTTGATTTAAGGCCTATCAGATCAGTGTCATGAAGATGTCATATAGGCCAATTGCACATGAAAGCTCACAAGCAACCAGTGTAGGTTTAGGCCTATACTATTAAAGACAATCTGGGGAAAAAATGGAATAGGTTATTATTAGTAGATTTACTAGTCGCTAGTGTTCGTCTAAAGCAAATTTTAATCACAATTTAAAAAAATAACGTTTTTAAAATGTGTGAACTTGCCTTCATGACACAATCTAATTTACAAAGAATAACCACAGATACTATTTTTGCCCCTCTTCCATGGCCAGAAACCTACAGCTAGGCAAATATTCTCAGTGAAAGTAACATGTTGATAGATATGGAAATACTTAATTTTTCCAAGCTTGTACACTGCTTACTTTACATGGCCTCTCTCACAAATCCTTGGGACATCCATATCCCAAACCCTAACCCTTACCTAACTTCAACGTGGGTAGGACTCTAGATAGAAAGTATAAAAAGGGTCCCGTGCTATCAGGGATACTTCTGAGGATAGGAAACTCCAGTGGAATCGTATTAACGCAGATTGTGTGCGTTGCCCATGCTACGGCAATGTGCCGCGCGGTGCATTCTGGGTGATTATCGTACATGGAGCGCTCTCCTTCACCGGCTGCAGTACAAGCACTTATTTTTACCCTCTCAGCCCTTGCGCTATCCACTTTCCCTCGAGGGAATCCCCGTCGGATGCAGTTTGATTGCCATTTTAAGTACAGGTCCAATTCACTAACGTTTCCCCCTCAGCCCTCAATTTAGCTCAAGGGAGCGAGTGAACAACTTTGGTCACTTGCGGGGTTGATATGACCCACAATTCAATGCAAACTGTAGTCACATGTCAAACTCGTGGCTGTGAAGTGTCAAATGTAATCAACAAGGCTGCATTTTTGGCATGTCATAAAAAAAGAATGAAGCTAGCTTGCTAAATATATATATATATATACATGGATTTTAGCGTCGGCGAATTGGCGTAGCCTCATTGTGAGAAGCCTATAAAACGTTGCTAGATTCACAAACATATTTTTTGCAATTCTAAAAAGTATTGGAATAAATTACCAAAATATAAAACTAGCTAGCCAGCTATGGGTAACTGTAGCTAGATACGTTAGCTTACTAGGTACATTAATAGCTTTAGGTTGGTTGTTTTTAAACTCAACTTCAAGATTTCCGCCAAGGCCGTTGCCTCTGATCATCACTCTCCCTCGCTTGGACAAGGGACATTTAAGGTACACTCGGATGTGACGATGTTAAACGTAATTTAAGGGGCTGAGAGCTGTCGACTTTGAGTTTGAAACGCAGCCAATGAGTGAATAGGAGTCAACTGGGCACTAGCTAAAAATTAAAAAATTATTGTCAACAATAAGTACAACATTACAAATATTTTCCAATAGATAATTAACTTTATATCTATAATATTGTATAGCTTTGGAATCGTGACTTTACATACGTTGTCATTCCCTGACTTTGAGAAGAGATTGCGTGCGATAAGCTTAGCAACCACGTGACGCAGCATGACAACGTGAAAGCCATTGGTCGACAGTGTGCTGGGGGGCGTTATACGTTCGTAAGTTCATTGTCCATTGGGATTTCTATCTCCTCTTTTCTCTAATATCGCGGACTCTATTTCTATGTCACGAAGGTCCCAGTCAGAAATTCATAGCTGTCCTGATGAAATCATTATAATGAAAAAAAAATCTGAGTGAATGCAATTGCACTTTACATTTTTTTTGTACGTGTATGTGTAAATTGTTGATTGCTGATAATTTGTATAATACATATTTGTGCCTGATATTTGTAATTTGTACTTAAAATAAAATAGCTGTTCTGATGTTAACTCGCAAATAGTCCACCCATATTTCTTCTGATTATAAAACATGCTTGATTTCTACCAGTATGAGATATCAATTGTATTAAGTTGAAGAATCCTCTGCTTCTGGCATTTGTTCACAATTTCGAACAGGCAACATCATGGACAGCTCCGTATAACAATCTGTAGTTTCACGTGGAGTACAAACTCGTGCTAACTGTAAATACTTTTGATCTGTTATCTACAATCGTCTTTGCTTGTTCATCAATTGCTATGTACGATTATTACAAAAGGTACGTGCCTAGAATTAAATGCTATCTGTTTAGAGTACATACGCATAGACAATCCTATGGTATAGCGACACTATTAGCTAGCTTGCTAGCATCACACTGCTAGAGACATTAACGTCTGCACATACTTCCCCTTTTATCCCACTGAATTAAATATACCGGTTTCATCTAGCTATACTCGTCTTAAAACATAAATATATGTTTTTCCCGAGATAAACTAATGCTAGTTTATGTTGCAGGTGACAAGAGACATGAATAACAGACGTTGCGGAGTGGACAACCGACTCAAACAGAGAGTTGAGCAGGTACATTTTAGACTAGTTATTGACAGTATCCACCAATTGTCGCATGTCATATTGACTGATTCCTATTTTGTAACATGCTAGCTAACATAATTTACAGTAATGTGTTACTGTATTGGATCTGTTCAATTTTGTCTGCTAGTATTTGAGTAACCAGAGTGGCCAGTATGTTGACATTACTTCAATGGCACATGATCTTCAGAGACTCTACAGGTGAGTTTGATTTATCATAATTTCCCCCTGTACTCTTTATACAGCCTTGCCTTTCTGAAATCCTTCAGGGTTTATGCACGCAGCTTAATATTGTATCTTCCTCAGAATGGACTATGGCAGGCGAAACAAGACTGCATTCAGGATTCAGGTGGGAAAAGGTGAGTAAAAACTGATACAAGTACCTCATTTATCATTTGACTGCACATGGCATTTTGGGTAGTTCAGCTACAATGCATCTGCCGATCATTTCACTTGTCATTAAAGCATGTTAGCCGGTTTCTCCAAGAGCAAACCAGATCCTACAATTCCTTGTGCATTTTTACACCTTCAGTCCATGGAGTGATATGCGATGAATCTGGACTGAATGATCTGGAGAACAAGCACTTGGCCAAGAGAGCCAGACACAGTGAGAAGGATGCTGGGTAAGGGCCACGCCATCTGCTCATAATCTTTTGTTTTGATTTGTAAATGCCCCTGAGTTTAGTGATTTATACAGTGTATATTCTGGTCTTTTACAGGGATGGCAGCAGTAACTTGGATGACACTACTGATAGTGATGACGACCTTCCCGAACAACCGGTACATCGTTCTCTACTACCTCTTTCCATAGCATTCATTTGTCAGGTTTACCATACTTATGTGTTGCTTATTACCATGTAATAATACCATGTAATGTAATTCAGAACAATACGCTAATAGATTAAACTTGTTTTTCCTTCTGATTATCCCTTAACAGCCCATCAACCTCATGAATAACTCCCTGATGTCCCTGTACAAGAAGGGCAACCCAGAGAGTGGGGCATCTCCCAGGAGGGACAAGTCTGCATCAGACAGCCCTGCCCCTGAGGCTCAGTCCACCCCTCAGAGTGTTGGTACCAAGGTGTCTGCAGGGGGCTGGTTCATAGACAAGGGCAGAGGCCTGGAGCATGACAGCATCCTCATTGACCTGTGTGAAGAGGAGGCAGCCAGTCTTGCAGGAAATGTATTTCTCACATTTTCTAGGTTGTCTTTTGTCAGTGGTGGATGACTACATCTCTCTTTGTCTTACAATTTGCTACAACAATTTGAATGCTTATATTGACTTCACCAGAAGCAGACAGATGTCTCAATGCTTGAGCCTGAGAAGACACCAAAAAAAGGCAAATTTAAAAAATCTAAACGGCGGAAAGAGGGAGCGTCAAAGGGCAATGATGGTGACATCGAGGCCAGTATCATGAACAAGAAAGGTAAAGGCTGCTTCCCACCTTGCTTTGCTGATGTTTAACATTGTAGCCAGTCAAGGATACAAACAATATAAACTAAACAGCCCTCAAATTCAAATCTGGACCACAAAGCCAGTTCCACTGCTTTTTTTAGTCATTCTTCCCCTCTAATCGGGGACTGATTTACACATAGGACACCAGGTGGGTGCAATTAAATATCAAGTTGATCAGAAAACCAGCTGTAGTCCTGACCTCGTAGGGTAAGATTTGAATACCCTGTTTTACAGTATCACTTGAAGTAAGAATGGTGTGTGTTTTGTAAACTAAGTTTTCCTCTGATCATTCTAGCGAGGACCAAATCCATTGAACTACAGTATTCAACATTAAAGTTTGAAGATGTTGGAGGCAATGAGGACACATTGACGGTACGCTTGTTACATTTACGTTTTTGTTTTGTCAGTTTTAGTGTTGTCAGTTTTCTTAGCTGTCAAACCTTATTTAGATGTATCCAGGGTTGTATTCGGTATGCACGAAACGGGAGAAAGCAGACGAGCTCATACCTGAACTTGTCCAATAAGAATACTCCTATTAATTTCCTATTTGAAAATTGTTTTTTTCTCCATTATATCCTGCTGAACATGACCTATGCACTGAACTGTAATGGCTTGTAGATTGAATTCTTATCTGGCTCTCTGTCACTGAAGGAGGTGTGTAAGCTGCTGATTCATATGCGTCACCCAGAGGTGTACCAGCAGTTGGGGGTGGTCCCTCCACGGGGGTTCCTGCTCCATGGCCCCCCTGGCTGTGGAAAAACCCTGCTGGCCCAAGCTGTGGCTGGGGTGAGTCTGGATGGTGTCCATATCTATATGATGGTATCCCACTTTACATAGAGATTATTTTTACTCACTAACATTTTTCCACATTTCCTAGTTTAGACAAGTTTTTTTCTAGGTGAAAAAGACTCATTAATTTCCCTCTGTGTGTTAAGGAAATGGAGCTGCCCATGCTGAAGGTGTCGGCGCCAGAGCTGGTGTCTGGGGTGTCAGGGGAGTCTGAGCAGAAGCTGAGAGAGCTGTTTGAGCAGGCTGTGGTAAGTGTCACTCCTGAGTCTCGACAGATGAGCTACTACACAGTTCGCTGTGAAATTAAATGAAGAACATTTTATAAGAATGTCCCCTCAAGGACAGCTCGCTTAAACTTTCCATTCTGGTCCTGTTACCCTTGCAGACCAGCTCCCCTTGCATCCTGTTCATCGATGAGATTGATGCCATCACTCCTAAGCGAGAGGTGGCCTCCAAGGACATGGAGAGACGGATTGTTGCTCAGCTGCTCACCTGCATGGATGGTGAGAGATGTCATTTTAGCAGACTCTCTTGTCCAGAGCGACTGAGCGCACATATTTTTCATTCGTACTGGTCCCCCGTTGGAATCGAACCCACAACCCTGGAATTGCAAGTGCCATGCTCTACCAACTGAGCCATACGGGACTCACGGGATGTATGCTAGTGCAACACATCTTGTTGATTTCATGACTTTTGAGTTGATGATTACAATACATCTATATATTTTTTTGATAGGAATATCTCCTTTGAGTACTTAAGATGAAGAAATCAATTGAATATATTTTGTTGGGAGATTATCAATTCACCTTGTCTGGTACTATTGGATGATGTTAATCTTCCCTTCACTCTGTCATCTATGTGATTCTCCAGACCTGAACTCATTAGCTCTCACAGCCCAGGTGATGGTTATTGGTGCCACCAACCGGCCAGACTCTCTGGACCCAGCGCTGCGCCGTGCTGGACGCTTTGACAAAGAAATCTGTCTGGGGATACCTGATGAAGCAGCTCGTCTCAGGTGAGTGGGCTTGTCTCCTATAATAATAGTGGTGTTGACATTAATGTTGTTGCTAGCTCTTGTGTTGCGACTGTAAGTTACCCACTGTGTGTTGATTCCTGCTCTCAGAATTCTGAAGACCCTGTGTCGGAAGCTGAAGCTCCCTGAGGACTTTGACTACCGGCAGCTGGCGCGTCTTACCCCGGGGTACGTGGGAGCTGACCTCATGGCGCTGTGCCGCGAGGCAGCCATGAGCGCCGTCAACAGGGTCCTGCTGGAGAGGCAGGACAAGAACCAGGGGCTGGTCCCCATGGCGGAGGAGAGCGCGGAGTCCGAGGGGCCTCAGGGCGCAGGTCCTCTCCCACAGGGCCCAGAGAGATTCCAGGCCTCAGCAGACACAGTGATCCAGGAGATGATAGACCTTAGCCACATACCACAGGGAGACAAGCAGCTGCTGCCTCTGGCTACTGAGACAACCTTCACGGTGATATATTTGACTCCATCAATGTATACTAGCTGTGTTTTTCACTAGGCAGTATGCTGTACATAGTATTGGATCCACTGTTCCCTCTGAATCTGGTGAACATCCCACCTTGATGGTCAGTGGTGTGAAAATGTTCCACTTCTGTCTTTACCACCAGGGGGAGCTTTGTCGCCTGCTGTCCCTGCTGAAGAGCAGTGAGTCGCTGTCTGAGGAGCAGCTTGCTGGCCTGTGCATCCTCATGTCAGACTTCCAGGGTTCCCTGGCCAGCGTACAACCCTCTGCCAAGCGTGAAGGCTTCGCCACGGTGCCAGACGTCACCTGGGACGACGTGGGGGCCCTGCATGACATCCGCGAAGAGCTCACCATGGCCATCCTGGTGGGTATCGCATCAACCGAGCTGATGTTCTGTCTGATATGTTGGGCTCAGTGTTAGCCACTGCAAAACAACATAAGGATATGGACTTGTTGTATTATAATTTGGGCCAGGAGTTTCTTCTGTTCAGGTCACGTGGTCAGGAAAATGATAATTGACCAGTTCCTTTTCTCTCGTAGCATTTAAGCTCGTAGAGGTGGATATTTTATTCTATCACAGTTAACACATTAACTATTTATTCCAAAAACGTAACACCATACAACAATTGTTCCCACCCTAAAAGTATTTTGTCATCAGAAAATAGGAAATATACTGTACCTGTGATTGGAGCATGTCATTCGAACAACAGTGGTTGATTGTGGGAACTTAACCATATATAATAGACTACCATGTTGTTGGTAAGGAAACCTGACTCGACTGCTATGGTTGAATAAGTAGCAACACAAGGAACCATAGGTTTTCTTCAGGTTTAATTTAACAACAGCATGATGTGTCAGTCAATGTACACTGTCAATGGCAGTGGTCACAGAGTTAATCTATAACATTTACAATGTGCCATTAACGTTGTATTTCTGTCGGCTCTATCTAATTCCAAACTCATCCAGATTCAAACTGGATCGTAGGGCGTACTTTGTTGACTTCAGAATGAATACTGCCATTGTGCAGCTTAGATGAATAAAGGCAGTGAGTGTGTATTGTGATTGTGTGTGTCCTCAGGCCCCTGTGCGTTCTCCTGAGCAGTTCAAAGCTCTGGGTCTCAGTGCTCCTGCAGGGGTGTTGCTAGCTGGGCCTCCCGGATGTGGAAAGACCCTGCTGGCCAAGGTACTATTTTCCAGCTGCTAAAATAAGTGAAAAGTTGAAGACTGGTGGTGGTTTAGTAATTAATCAGTTACAACAGTATACTGTGCTGTGTGTCTCCGATTTCAGGCTGTTGCCAATGAGTCAGGACTTAACTTCATCTCTGTCAAGGGGCCAGAGCTGCTGAACATGGTGAGTCATTCAGCTATACAGATTCCTGGAATGCCTCGACATGACTTTGCCCTGTGACACGTTGCCTAGTAATATTAACTCTGTGTTGGTAGATCTGCTGAAATTATATTTGTAACTGAAGTGCCCCACTGAAATCATTGCGTTCTCATAGACAGTAAGCACAAGTGATCCAACAGCCCTGTGCATTATTTACTTGGCGAGGGCTCAGTTACCTTTAGTCACAGCTATCTATACCCTTAGTAGGCATTATATCAGACCCTTCACACTGTGAGGTAACACTCCTAAATCACCTGGATGCATTTTAATGGCCTAACTCATGCCCACTGACTTTATATAACTTAAAACACAAAAGAAACAGACTTTGATTCTGGGGGCCTGAATGATTCATTTAGCATTATGTAGGTTAGACATATGTGTGTGTGTTTTTCGAGCTGTGCGTTTCGACATGAGTTACACAGCTTCGTGTCTCTTGTTCCTCAGTATGTGGGAGAGAGCGAGCGGGCCGTGCGACAGGTGTTCCAGAGAGGACGGAACTCTGCCCCTTGTGTCATCTTTTTCGACGAGATCGATGCACTGTGCCCCCGCCGCTCCGGGCATGAGGTGAGAAGGGCTAATAATCTGCGATCTGAGGGTCACCATCTGAGTGAAATGGAGGTGAATTATGATGATGAGAATAGTATTGTTGACATGAGGTTGATGGTGGCGGTGTGTCCTCAGTCTGGAGCCAGTGTCCGTGTGGTCAACCAGCTGCTTACTGAGATGGACGGACTGGAGACCCGGCGGCAGGTCTTCATCATGGCGGCTACCAATAGACCAGGTGGGCTCCTCGCATCATTTCACTCCCTCCTTGACTTAGATATTCACCAATCGCAAAACTTGAGGGAGATTATTTTTCAATGTTTTGGTTTATGGTTTATGTTGACGCATGTAAAGTTAAAAAATAATAATAATTATGCTTATATGAAGCTACTATACAAATCTGTGAAGTTATTCACCATGGTTGACGCTGTCCCTGTAGATATCATTGACCCTGCTGTGCTGAGACCAGGTCGTCTGGACAAGACCCTGTATGTGGGCCTCCCACCTCCATCAGACCGGCACGCCATCTTACTCACCATCACCAAGGTAACGTGGAATGCCATGGATGGAAGCCCACAATTCAATAGTCCATGAGCCTCGTATAATGTCTTAGTTAGTGGCTGGTGTTGCTGTGAGAAGGGTTGTTTCATGATTGTGTCTCATAGGGGGGCAGCAGGCCTCATCTGGAGCAGGATGTGAGTCTGGAGGAGATGGCCCATGACGTGCGCAGTGACTGCTTCACGTGAGTGTCCCAGAGAAGGAAGGAAGGAGCAGAGTCAATCTTAACCTATAGAGCTCCAGACTAACCCTTTACCCTTGTGCCATTGCTGCCACTAACATTATCAGTTGGTGGCACCAGCCCATGATTTGGTCGCACCCAAATGCTGCTGAGGGGTCACGCAATAGAAAAAACTAGTAATCCTCTTAGATAAAACAACTTTATTTCTTTAATCATACTAACATGTCCAAGCAGCAGGACTGCATCATTCAAGATTATTCATACATTTTGGGATGACAATTAGGCTATTGTTGCTAAATCAAAATGTGGCTCCAGAATTAGTCTCTAGTGCAATAGAGATTAATTTGCTTACATCTTTGTACTAATATCACATAGGCTAATTCATTTGGGGCTAATTTGAGTTACAAGTTTTATTGTCAGATGCATAGGATACAGCACAGCCAAATGCTTAACTTGCAAGCTCTTTCCCAACGATGCACAATAGAGGTAGTAATATAAGTAAGAAATAAAACACGTGAAATGCGAGAGAATAAATAAAATGAACAAGAGAATGTAGTTATATACAGGTCAGTGCAGTACGTGTACCGTTAATACAATGTGCAGGGGTACTGGAGTTATTTGTTTTTCAGGAAGGAATGTACATGTAAAAGTAGCAGGATAAATACTAATCTTAATAAACAATATAGCAGCAACGAATGGTAATATTTATCACAATAATCAATCAAGACAGCAGCATATGTGGTACGTGCATGGTAATGAGAGTATATGTCAGGTGTAAGTAGTGACTGTCAGTATGCGTGAATGTGAAGAGTGACCATGTGGCTGAGTGGTGAGGATGGGAATAGAGTCCATGCAGATAGTCTTTGGGAGAGCGGGAGGGCTGGGGTAGTTGGCTATTCAACAGTCTTATGGCCTATCCACCATCTTAGGAATTGAAAACTCATTAGCTAGATAGCTAAATAGAATATACTGCTAGTTAGCTGTATAACTGATTAATCTAACAGTAAATTGAATTACCTAAACATTGCAGCATACTACCCAATGATGTCACTATAGGCCTATGCAATCACTGCCAATGGCCTTATCTCAAAGCAATACCAATTACTTTGGTTGTGTAATGGTGCTAGAGTGCTCAGTATTGGGAGTTGAGAAATACATATCATACCTCCAGAAAGCGGAGGCCCTCTTAACTGTTATTGCTTTTAAAACAGTTTTTACACCCTATTGCATTTTTAAAAAGTTTGCCATCAGAACACACCTTTTTTGGGGGGACTGGGGAGAGGGAGTACACGTGTGGCTCGCTCATCACAGCTCGAAACCCTGCCCCTGTGGTTGTTTCGAGCTGTGATGAGCGAGCCACCCGTAGAGCCTTCAACACAGTGGATATTGTGTGTTTGTTGTTTCATGCAGTGGGGCAGACCTGTCTGCGTTGGTGAGGGAAGCCTCTGTCAATGCTCTGAGAGCCTACCTCCTGACCCAACCCAACCCATCTTACACAGGTAATACTGGCCTAAAGACTTCTAGGTCCTCTCTGCCTCTTGACTCTAACAGAACACTGCAACGTTGGTTGATTGCTCCCATACATTTCATGTTTGCCATTTATCAAGATAGAAAGTGTAAACAGAAATCCAAGGCAAGATAAGTACCATACCCAAGGTCATAGTAATTGTACAGTATCCTCCACCAGGGTTGTCAGTCCACTTCCTCTCCATCTGAGTCTGTACTTATTAACCCCTCAGGTCACAGCTACTCCAACGGCCCTGTGGCCGACATCAGGGTCAGCAAGCAGAACTTTGAGGACGCCTTCAAGAAAGTACGGCCGTCTGTGTCTAAAAGGGTGAGATGCATTGGGACGTGGACAAATGAATGACTGCACAGAAGCAGACAAAGAAATGAATGTAACCAAACCCTGAATCCCTGTAGACAGTCTGACATGTATCATTTACCCAGTGAGTGACTCGCCTCAAATCCAAATGGTTAGGAATTAGACAAGTCTTAAGTATTTAGGTATGTTCCCAGAATCCAGAGTGTCTGGTAATGGCTTGTTTTGATTTGCCTCAGTTGTCATTGGGAGCGGCATTTTTTTGAATGTGGTAATTAATAATGACGTAGGTTAGCACATGATTGCCCCCCCTCCCTCCCAGCTGTCTTTAATCTCCCAGGTGAACCAGTCTTTCTTGTCCCCGTCAGTAAACACTGCATTGTCAAAAATCAAATCTTTAATTTATTTGTTGCGTACACCGATTTTGCAGGTGTTACAGCAGGTGCAGCGAAATGCTTATGTTAAACATGTAGGTTCTGTAGGTTCACACAGCCTCAGGGGTTTATGGTCACTGGGGAACTAACTCTTCCGCCATTACTATTTCCATCCCTATTTGCATGCTAACGTAATAATAAATTAAGCCTAAAGTAAACCGGGTCTAGTCAGTCAGATAATGAAGTTGTGTGCTTTTACTTGCTCACTCGCCAGTTGTATGGTGTTAGTTTGTGTGATTGGTTGTAGATAGGAGCAGGGTTCCTTTTTTAGGCTTCACTACAAAGAGGAAGAGACTGAACAAGTCTAAAACTACAAACAAAGCATGTAAGGATTTTGAATGACTCACACAAAGGCTCTTCATTTCCCCCTCTATAGGACCAACGTATGTACGAGCAGCTAAAGGAATCTCTTACAAGGTGAGGGGATTTGACCAGTCCTTCAGAATGAAGGATATCAATGCTGATAAGAAGACCAATATCTCAATCTACAATAAACATTTATCAGACAAGAGTCCAAACTCCGAGTGATGTTTCAAAGGTTAACTCAGCAAAGATTTACCAGCGGAATACCTGTATGCATTCAACACAGTGCGGTGTCCACTTACACCCTTGGCTCTCACCCCCTCCCTTCCACAAAGATGTACTTCAGTACTCATTACCGATGATCTCTCTGTGCATATCACAGGACTTCATATCAGTCAGGAGAGGTCTTGAGTTATTGGGTGTAGACATCTATCAAGACATATTGACTATTTTGGATTGCTGTTTATATTCGTATAAAAGAAAAATGTAAACCTTGTGAATTAAGTAAAAAATGTATTACTGTATGTATTGACTGTTTTATTGAAAACATGGAGATGTATGATAGTGTGTTTACTCAATTTGTTCTCATTGATATGGGATTATAATGACTTGACTTTGTTGTGGTCGCACATTGAGATTAGTGGTTGCAAGTACGATTGTTCAAATGTGTAATTTAATTTTGCAAGTTCGTATTGTGTGAAAGATTTAACAGCTGCAAACTTGTAACTTGACATTAATACATTCAATGAGATCTGCAAGCATAATTTATTTTCAGAATAATTACAAGTCCACTTACGAGTATGAATATCCTGCTGTGAATCAAAAATACTTACAGATATTGAATCTGCGCGTGCTCGGAGTTCTGTCACGGTCACGTTACCAAGAGATTCGTAAAATTTTGTAGCTAGAGATCCTGTTTGTTGAACATATCATTCCAAAATCATGGGCATTAATATGGAGTTGTTCCCCCTTTGCTGATATCAGCCTCTACTCTTCTGGGAAGGCTTTCCACTAGATGTTGGAACATTGCTGCGGGGGTTTGCTTCTATTCAGACACAAGAGCATTAGTGAGGTCGGGCACTGATGTTGGGCGATTTGGTCTGGCTCACAGTCAGTGTTCAAATTCATCCCAAAGGTGTTTGGTGGGATTGAGGTCATGGCTCTGTGCAGGTCAGTGAAGTTCTTCCACACCGATCTCGACAAACCATTTCTGTATGGACCTTGCTTTGTGCACGTGGGCATTGTAATGCGGGAACAGGAAAGGGCCATCCCCAAACTGTTGCCACAAAATTGGAAGCAGTATAATTTCAGGCCATGGAAAAACTGGGACGTTATCAGCTTACAGAAATTGTGAACAGATCCTTGCGACATGGGGCCATGCTGAACCATATTAGGTGATGGCGGCAGATGACTGATATGACAATGGGCCTCAGGATCTCGTCAAGGTATCTCTGCATTCAAATTTCCATTGATAAAAAGCATGTGTGTTCGTTGTCCGTAGCTTATGCCTGCCCATACCATGGGGCACTGTTCACAACAGCAAACCACTTGTCCACACAATGCCATACATGCGGTCCGCCATCTGCCCTGTACAGTTGAAACTGGGATTCATCCGTGTCTCAGTTATGACGCCGAACTGCAGTCAGGCCAAGACCCTGGTGAGGACTTTTTGTCTTCTAATGCCTTAAAGTAATCAGATTGTTAGTTTGGGTAATCTGTTACATTAATGATTACACATGACAGGTAACTAACGGATTACATAAAAGTAACCTACCCAACCCCAGCCTTAATGCAATTACCAGTACAGCTCTAGCCTATACCCAATAGATCTGACCTGCTATTCCATTTTATGACAGGACCTTATGGTTAACCATCAAAAAGGATGAGACAAAACAAGGTCAATTCATTTAATAAAACCATATTGGATGCAGTTATGCAAAAAAATCAGGTGTTACACAATGAGTATGGAATCATGACTCTTGCTGCAGAATATTCCAAATTAAAATGTTTGAGTTGAGAATATAAACACTACTCTTTCTAGAATTCTTTCACCCTTAGCATGAGTTCAGCTTATGTTTAATACTGACGTAGATGTAACCAACAACCCCTCTACCTTGTTTCAGAGGCCCCCTGAATCGCAAATCAACCCTATGTACATTGTAATAGATTGGCCATATCGAATAGACCTACACTTACCCAATCTCCCTCCACGCCTATCAGAGGGCAAGATGGAACTATTACCATTCCAGGTCTACATGGAGAGTATAAGGGTCAATTTGTGATTCAGCACCAATGTCAGCAAGTTTCCAATCCACTTTGGACAATATCTATCCACATCATGGTTTGGCTATGTGATACACCAATTGGCTTTCAAACTCAATGACTAAGGGTGTGGCCCGGTTCTTGAGGTCAATCATCATCTTAAAATAAGCTATTTTGTCTTTCTCTCAAATGAGGCTACTTACGTCATTGCAAATGTTAAGGACACAATTGGAAATAATCAAGACTTTCAGAATCTAGTGGAATTGTAACAACATTAATCATACAGTACATGGAACAAAGGAGAGTCTTAAGAGTTACTCTTATCTATATTTGGTTTCAATTAATTTGGCCTTTGGGTTTCCATAAGAGACTGTCAGAATAGTGATTGTTGAAAGACTCATTGTCTAAAAACAAAATTTGCTATAACATTCAGTAGATTTTAGATGTGAGTTTTTATAAAAGGAGAACCCTCACACTAAGTCCTGACAAGTTGGTGTTTGGAGCATACATAAGCTATAGGCTAGTCCTTTTGTATTTCCACCATCTGGCAAGATATGAACGCAGCATCTGCATTACAGTAATTTACACATTTTAAGGCCACATTGTCTTTCAATAAAAGTGCAAACATAAATTAAACAAAACGAGTGACAATGTTTGAGCTAATGCCATTCTTTCTCCCCATGGTGTCAAACTAGATGTAAAATTGGAGAAATAACTGATTCATACAATCAGCTATTGAACAGAGGTGTTGGCAAGCACAATACAAAATGGCACTCGGATCTAAAAGAGCTAAAATAAGCTCAACATTAGCCAATATGTTCATTCTACACACACTGTCATATGGTAAGTGTAGTAGTCTACAAGGACAGAACTCAATATTTTACGAGTGAATTTGCAACTCGCCTCAGTAGACACGTAAGAGAAGTGATAAGCTAGGCTTCTCACCCCCTCAAAGCAGCAAAAAACTGTGTTTAGGTGGCCTGATCTCCTAACTGGTGCAAGAGTATCCTCCGCCCTTTCCAATAAAACCTTTTCACAATAAGATATGGTTGTATATTGCTACACAACCGCTTTCAAAGAGATGAAATAAAACTGATCATAAAATAAACTATAAAAACAGGATCTCAAACATTCAACACATTCAGCAACTGATGCTGAACTCCTAAGTAATCCAGAGTTAAATTCTTCATATATATTCATAATAAACATTTGTGACTAGAAAAATATTCAGACTTGCCATCATCCCTAATACAGTTTTCTAAAATGACTAACAACTGCAATTAATGGGCTTTTCAGAAAAAACAAATAGGAGAAATGACAATCTTGTGTAATAAGGACTAATTGGAATGCAAGCAGTAATGGTTGTAATTCTGCCAGAGAAGAATATATAACCATGTTCCATCACCCATTTCAGTTGTTTCTGAGGGGGAAACAACATGTCACACATACTGTCCACAGACATTCTCTACACATTCTGTTCAAATGTCTATTAATATGCAAAAGCTGTTAAGTCTTGGTGGTTAATTGGGGCTGATGTCAATTTACTTCAGTTTTTTTTGTTAGAGTACGGGAGAGGGAGGGGAAGGATTTACTCCAGCTTGACATCTCCCTTTAGCCTCCTCTTCACACGAGAGTAGGGGCTGAGCTGGTCGTCCATAATGAAGTCATACAGGACCTTCACCCATGATGTGTACTGGGGCAGGTCATCGTAGTACTCCGATGCGATTTTCTTCACCTAGGTGAAGGGAGAAAACAAACAGTTTGCTACAAGTGTCTTCAGCATAAAGCTGCAATATGTAACTTTTTGGGTCGACTAGACCAAATCCACATAAATTGAGTTCTGGAGCTGTCATTCTCAATGAAAGCAAGTCTAAATTAGGTAAATTTGTTCTGTCTGTGCTATTTCTATGCTGCCCATTCTTAATTTTCGTTTTTGCATCTTAAACTTTCGGTTTCGTACAGCAGCTTTAAACAGCTGAAAATACAATATTTTTTGTTATATAAAATATATTTCAATGTTTTAGATGGTACAGTGATTCTCTACACAATGACTGCTTGTTTTGTCACAAACTGAAATTAGGCAAACTATTAGAATACGAGGAAATGGTGGAGCGATTTATGCATATTGCATCGTCAAAGTGTTTCTCTAAGTTCCAATCAAAGCAGAATTGCAGCGTCCTGAATCAGAAGAATACTCAATGCAACAGTTTTCCCCACAAACCAACATATAGGCTAGACGTTCTTTGTACAATGGGAATCTTTTAAATGATTTACATCTCCAAACATAGAATGTGCAATGAAATAGAGCTAGAGGTTAAAGTCTCCCTGGGTCTGGTGAAGTCAAATGCTTTTCTGCTGAGCCTAGACGTTGGAACAGTCTGTCTAAACATATTTGGAGGAATATGGTTGTTTTACGGATGTTCTTATTTTTTACTACCCTTTTTTTTTTATTACTTAACCTGTTTCATCATGACAAGCACTTCTGGCTGCAAAAGTAAGCTGTATACAAATAAAAGTTAATTACTAAGCACTTCATTACAGTAAAGGAGCTATGGAACTGTCACTTAGACAATTACAACTACTGCCCCTGCCCCCAAATACCAATTGCCTATTGTTTATTTAACAGTTAGAATTGGGGGGCAGTTAGAATTGGTTCGATAACATGTCTTTCCTCTCCATAGAGCCCCAATGTTTTCAACACCTATACCGTACCAGAGGTAGCCTACGTCCTGGGATGCTGGGGAAGTCGTGGTGCTCGTTGTGGTAGCCCACGTTGAAGGTGAGCAGGTTGAGGGAGCCATAGTATGAGTACGTCTCATGGCCCTTGAGGAACATGTAGTGCTCAGCAATGAAGTGTCCAGAGATGGGGTGCAAGCCCATTCCCAGCAAGGAACCTGCCATCATGTAGACCACAGGCTTGGCTCCACACAGCCAGTAGAGGGCCACATTGAAGGACAGCTGCACAGCCACGTTGGCCACCTCCAGCCTGGTGATGGGCTTGGGGTTGATGCAGAGAGGGCGGATGGCGTAGAACAGAGGCTGAAGTATGATCCAGACAAACTTACGGAAGCGTGTGCAGAAGAACCAGCCCTCAAATTCAGTGGGGATGTCCACGTCCACGCCATCTCCTCCCAGGTAGCGATGGTGGTCCAGGTGGTAGCGCTTAAAGGAGGCAGAATACGGCAGCCCGATGGGCAGGTTGGCAAACATGGCAAACCAGCGGTTCCACATGGCCCTGCTGTTGCCAAACGCTGTGTTGTGGGAGATCTCATGGATGGCCAGGGTCATGGAGTGGTTGATACAGCTGCCAAAGGCATAAGTCCAGAACAAGACCCATTTCCAGTCTAGGTCTTTGACCAGATAGAATGCTAAAAACTGGATGAGTACCATCATGCAAACAATCCACTTCAGCCTGGGATCAGGCCCCATTAGGGTCTTTATTTCTGGGTACTTTGCTGTTAGAGAAGAGAAAGAATACCATTTTGGTTAATTTATTTTTTAAAACTTAGCCTACCTATTTGACAAAGCACTAATCAAAAACAAACTGACACACAACTCCTTACGTCATGTCATTCTAATTCATAGTCTTTATATTATGAATGTAACAATTTAAAGTTATCAGCCATTTCCTACCATTTGTAACCGTTTGCAAGCCCTCAAGCCCTAGAGTTTTGCATCGTTGCTACTTCTGTCAAATGGCCCCTTAAAAGCTCAGTCAGGACAGGCCCAGAGGTACCAAAAAGTCAACCACAAACACCATTGATAAAAACGTGCCTGCAGTAATAGTCTGGCAATTGCCATTCAAAACAGCACTAAATTATACTGGTATCTTATTTGACTGGCAGCCACAGCAGGACGAGAGACCACAATGATTCATGTACTTTTAAAGAATAAGGGCAATGCAAATAAGCTTACCAAATCCACATTTGCAAATAAAGCAGTCTGCAAGTCACAATTTACATTTTGTGACAATGTCATGTCACCTTGAGAACTTATCTTAAATCTCACCTGACTAAAAAGTAACCTAATGTGCACAAAGGGTGGTTTCAGGTTACGCCTAGGTCCACTAGGGTCCAGCCAATGAGTGACAAAAATCAAAGGAGATGGTTTGGCCTACAGCATGATCAAAGTTATCACACAGTATCAAAATAATTAAATGCCTCTCTGCTAGTATCAAAGTCTTGTAAGTCACTGTAGGCCTAGCGTAATTATTGGCAACTACATTAAGCGGGCTAATTGACCTTCAAATGACATAGGCCAGGGGGGGGGGGAGCTTTACTTGGCTCATCGCGCTCTGGCGACTCCTTGTGGCGGGCCGGGTGCCTGCAGGCTGACCTCGGTCGTCAGTTGAATGGTGTTTCCGCCGACACATTGGTGCGGCTGGCTTCCAGGTTAAGCGAGCGGGTGTTGGCGGGTCATGTTTCGGAGGATGCATGACTCGCCCTTCACCTCCCGAGCCCATTGGGGGAGGTGCAGCAATGAGACAAGATCGAAATTGGGGAGAAATAATAAATAAATAAAAATTTGGACACACAAACATGGGGGTGTACAAAGGAATAGGAAAACCTTTATCAGGTAGGTGGAACAGTCAATTGTAACAATGCACATGGTGATATAGCCTGATCCACTCACAATTGCTGGGTCCCATACAACATTACCAGTGTGTAGTGGTATACTTTAAATGTTTGTTAAAGTGTTAGTAGCACCTGCAGTGGGCAGAAGTTGATTATTTTGTGTGTGTAGGCTTATATTAAATCACAGGGATTTATTAAACAAGGCTATAAGCTAGAAAGTGAAAACCAGGCCATGTTGACCTTGAGTTTACTGTGTTACTTGTAATGGATGTGTGGACAGACAGGACTCATGTGGACAGACTGTTTAGCCTGCTACTCACTGACTGCTTCTTGACTAATGACCATTCACCTTTCTAAACATGGGAGTGGGTGGTTTATCAAGGCACTGTTATAACCAAATCATACTCAACAATTGAAGTTGTTGGCTTTCTATCCTATCACAGCGTAACACACTTTGGTTACTTTCATCAGTGCTACTGAAATATAAGGATGATAAAGGCTGACAGAGGAAAAAAATTAATCAGGTGGAAGGTGGCTAGCTGACAATAGTCCAGCACTCCCATCCAATTGCACAACTTATCACTTTGTGGAGTGATCAAATCAATAGTTCGATTTTGGAGTGATGTCTGGAGTAATTATTATAAAGTCGGGTTAATTAATTTTACAGACAAAAAGCCCACCTTTTATAGCGTATTTTGTTTTGTCGACATTTGGGAAGTTTACCGACAAATGAGCTGTTTCCATCAGGCCTGTCGTGACATTTCTCTATCCAACATGTACATCCCTCGCATTAAACGTTTGGATGGAAACCTGGTTAGTGACAAAGGAATCTTATCCTGTCTGAATAATTTGTAAGCTATGGTAGTAGTCGTGGACAAAAGTTTTGAGAATGACACAAATATAAATTTACACAAAGTTTGCTGCTTCAGTGTCTTTAGATATTTTTGTCAGATGTTACTATGGAATACTGAAGTATAATTACAAGCATTTCATAAGTGTCAAAGGCTTTTATTGACAATTACATGAAGTTGATGCAAAGAGTCAATATTTGCAGTGTTGACCCTTCTTTTTCAAGACCTCTGCAATCCGCCCTGGCATGCTGTCAATTAACTTCTGGGCCACATCCTGACTGGTGGCAGCCCATTCTTGCATAATCAATTTGTCAGAATTTGGAGATTTTTGTTTGTCCACCCGCCTCTTGAGGATTGACCACAAGTTCTCAATGGGATTAAGGTCTGGGGAGTTTCCTGGCCATGGACCCAAAATATTGATGTTTTGTTCCCCGAGCCATTTAGTTATCACTTTTGCCTTATGGCAAGATGCTCCATCATGCTGGAAAAGGCATTGTTCGTCACCAAACTGTTCCTGGACGGTGGGGAGAAGTTGCTCTCGGAGGATGTGTTGGTACCATTCTTTATTCATGGCTGTGTTCTTAGGCAAAATTGTGAGTGAGCCCACTCCCTTGGCTGAGAAGCAACCCCACACATGAATGGTCTCAGGATGCTTTACTGTTGGCATGACACAGGACTGATGGTAGCGTTCACCTTGTCTTCTCCGGACAAACCAAACAATCGGAAAGGGGATTCATCAGAGAAAATGACTTTACCCCAGTCCTCAGCAGTCCAATCCCTGTACCTTTTGCAGAATATCAGTCTGTCACTGATGTTTTTCCTGGAGAGAAGTGGCTTCTTTGCTGCCCTTCTTGACACCAAGCCATCCTCCAAAAGTCTTCGCCTCACTGTGCGTGCAAATGCACTCACACCTGCCTGCTGCCATTCCTGGGCAAGCTCTGTACTGGTGGTGCCCCGATCCCGCAGCTGAATCAACTTTAGGAGACGGTCCTGGCGCTTGCTGGACTTTCTTGGGCACCCTGAAGCCTTCTTCACAACAATTGAACCGCTCTCCTTGAAGTTTTTGATGATCCGATAAATGGTTGATTTAGGTGCAATCTTACTGGCAGCAATATCCTTGCCTGTGAAGCCCTTTTGGTGCAAAGCAATAATGACAGCACGTGTTTCCTTCCAGGTAACCATGGTTGACAGAGGAAGAACAATGATTACAAGCACCACCCTCCTTTTGAAGCTTCCATTCTGTTATTCGAACTCAATCAGCATGACGGAGTGATCTCCAGCCTTGTCCTCGTCAACACTCACACCTGTGTTAACGAGAGAATCACTGACATGTCAGCTGCTCCTTTTGTGGCAGGGCTGAAATGCAGTGTAAATGTTTTTGGGGGAGTCAGTTCATTTGCATGACAAAGAGGGACTTTACAATTAATTGCAATTAATCTGATCACTCTTCATAACATTCTGGAGTATATGCAAATTGCCATCATCCAAACTAAGGCAGCAGACTGTGAAAATTAATATTTGTGTCATTCTCAAAACTTTTGGCCACGACTGTACAGCAGCACCAGGAGGCACAGAGGGACACTGCTAGTTACTACTGTTGAGACGGGGTGGAGTCTGGTGATGTATTTAGTATTGCAGTCTGGTGATGTATTTTAGGGTTTATCAGTGTTGTTGTCCCCTATATTAACTACTGCAATCCTTATGGCCTCGCCTTCTCAGTAGGTAATACAACAATACAAACCTAAGTACTCTTGAAATATGAATAAAAGCACAGTATGATTTCCTAGAAGTGAAAATGAAACTGTTTCCCAGCACTGGCAGAAATAGCCCTAAGGTAAATATTTTGTAAAGGTGGCTCTGTTTTGTCTTGGAGACTCCTCAGATTTCTCACACATTCTTTCTCCCCGGAGGAATTGTGAATTCCCAGATCTGGTCAGGTGAACAGGTAAAGCCGACTTTATAATAATTACTCCAGAAGTGAAAACGAAACTCGGTTTCCCGGGAACTGTCAGAAATAGCCTTATGGTAAATATTTTGTAAAGGTGGCTCTGTTTTGTCTTGGAGACTACTCAGATTTCTCGCAGATTCTCTCTCCCCAGAGGAATTGTGAATTCCCAAGAAGTGGTCAGGTGAACAGGTTAGCGAGAAATAATGGTGTAAATGCTTATGCGCAAATATTTATATAATAACCATCATATTGAAGTAAACTTCAGAGTCACGTGATGATATGGTGTGTGGTCCTTCCACTATGACTTGGGAAAGCATGCAGTTTATCAGGCTACTGCTGAAATAAGTTATGATGAACTTCACAGGGTGGGGAAAGTGTTCCGTATTTTATCTAACGGGTGGCATCCATAAATCTAAATTACATTGAAGGTTGTGCAATGTTGTCATAATTACGTAAAATTCTGGCGAATTAGTTCGCAACGAGCCAGGGTGCCCAAACTGTTGCATATACCCTGACTCTGCGTGCAATGAACGCAAGTGAAGTGACACAATTTCCCTAGTTAAAATAAATTCATATTAGCAGGCAATATTAACTAAATATGCAGGTTTAAAAATATATACTTGTGGTGCTTTTTTCGCGAACGAGCTTGTTAAAAATCACCCGTTTGGCGAAGTAGCCTGTGATTCAATGATAAATTAACAGGCACCGCATCGATTATATGCAACGCAGGACAAGCTAGATAAAATAGTAATATCATCAACCATGTGTAGTTAACTAGTGATTATGTTAAGATTTGTTTTTTATAAGATACGTTTAATGCTAGCTAGCACCTTACCGTGGCTCCTTGCTGCACTCGCATAACAGGTAGTCAGCCTGCCACGCAGTCTCCTTGTGGAGTGCAATGTAATCGGCCATGATTGGTGTCCAAAAATGGCGATTACCGATTGTTATGAAAACTTGAAATATGCCCTAATTAAATCGCCCATTCCGATTAATTGGTCGACCTCTAATTATGACTCATACTGTGGTACTCAATGTCCAGAGCATGCAGGATCCTCTACCGGCGACCAATAAACTGAAAACTTGAAAGAGTCATGATTCTGGAGCTGTCATTTTGTGACTGATGCTTGTAAACGTGTTGATTACTAGGCATACAAATAAAATTATTTCTTGATACATTTGAAACGAGGTCTAGGTGTGGCCGCAACCGGACTAGCTCGTGCACAACTCTTGGCGGAATGCATTGCTCGACTGCCGTGAGGGTGATAAGCACAATATCGTTTGTGATCTGTATCCCCCCCAAACGATGTGTGTATGTTTTGGTTCTACAATGCTGTGTCCATTATAACATTCAATTTATAGCATTCGTTCTTACAATGAATGATCAGTTCTAAACATATTGTTCTCCTCTATGCTGCCTGCAGCGTGATCTACTTTCCTTTGTGCATATATAACAGACAGTTGTTGGTCGGAGCATGTCTCACTGGCGCCGCCGAGCCGAGAAGGGTGCAATTGTGACCCGCAATTTGGGCGTTCCTGCATGTGGGCATTCCTGCATCTGCAGGAACCCCTCCTTATACTTCCAGGCAGGTGAGCTCCAGTACAATAGGTGGCATTAATTCACAATAACGGTGGATGCCAGCCGCCCATAAGCCCCACAGAAGAAGCGGTGACAGGTAGCTAGCTAGCTGTACACCGGTAAATAGTGCCTTTTGCCCCCGCCTGTCGGGCTCATTTTTCCTGCAAGTCTGTTAACGACGGCAGGTGTTCGGCAGGCAGGAGCGAAGGACACTGTGTGTTAGCTTAGCTGGCTAGTCCTAAGTAGAACTCCGGTACACAGCAGGCGGGAGGCAGGGGCGAGACCGAATGCTAGCACACAGTGACACGAACTATCAAACTAGCTACAGTGGTTCCTCCTCTAAAAGTTGCGTCATACTGTGGCACACCTTGCGTGCTGCCGCAGCATTCTGTGGCACGTCATTTAATTCTCAGCCATTTTTTCCTGTTATTGCAAGTTTGACCACCAGATGGTATCTTTGAGAAGCATTTGATAGTCTTCCATATTGCAGACACGCGGGAGACCGGGGTTCAATCCCCCAACGGGGAGGAAGGAGTAGGCTGTCCTTGTAAATAAGAATGAGTTCGTAACTGATTCCATGCGTGTTATTTCATAGTTGTGATGTCTTCACTATTATTCTACAATGTAGAAAATAGTAAAAATATAGAAAAATCCTGGAATGAGTAGGTGTCCAAACTTTTGACTGGTACTTGCTTAATTAATATTATGGTGTTTTTAATCCATGAAAAACACAAAACCCTCGGTTAAATTCAGACCGTTTCACTCCCGGAGCGCACATTGGACGTTCGGGCCGAGGCAGTCAAGCACCCAATCTAACGTTGGCTAGCTTGCTAGCTACTTCCAGACACAAATGAGACCACTCTGACCATTCTACTCGCCCTAGCAGAGCTGATTAGGCAGTTTGTGTTATCCAGAGCGTTGGTGACTAACTGTGCTGCTGGAAACAATTTAATTATGCTTTTTTGACGACGTTTACTGACACCGGGCATATTCAGCGCTCGTAAATTAATTACGGAAGATTATTAAAAGAGGTGCTTTACATTGAAAAACAGATATAGATGTAGTAGTCTCAGAGTTAATGATCCAAGGTCAGTTTTGCATTTCACCTCCTGATGACTGACCATTTTAGAATAAAAGAAAAGGCTTAAATCATGCTCTCTATCCATCTGCCTCTCGTCTGCAGGTATGTTTTGATGTGAGAGAGGAAGCCAGTCCCATCAGCCACCTCACCCGCTCTTAAGATAACCGTCGGTCCAACTGGGGGCACAAGGCTGGTTAGGAGACACCGAGAGACACTAATTGTGATGAACTGAGAGAATATGAGGGTAGCACTGTAATTCATTAATCATATGCTGCCTGCCTCTGTTCGTACCTCTTTCCGTCTTCTACACCTCTCTCCCCACCTGATCTTTCTTCTACATTTTATAATGCACACCATATGTGCATTGAAGTACAGATTGAACGTCTATTTATAACACCTGGATAATTAACTTCTTTCAATAAAGCGTTTCACATTCACCACTGGTTGAAATTAAGTATCTCATTGAAATACTATCCTGTGTCCTCAGATTAATGCAGATGAAGGGAGTTAGATATGCATAGTTTTTTGAAGTGTACATGCAGACAGCATCATTCAAAGAATGGAGTTTGATACACCTGCTATTGGATATGACTGAAAAAGAAAATGTCTCAAGAGATTCCTACCTGAACCACACCTTTATTTGCCAAGGAAGAGTACATGATCAGTGAATATATTCAATGTACAGGCTACAATGTGGGGATCTCATTAACGCCATTCAGACTTGAAGTTAATACAACAACTATGATAGCTGAGGATCATAGATTGGTATGAATATTAGTTCAGAACCTAACGTTTTACACAGATCGGCTACATACTGTAGCTAGCTACACAGCCATACAGTTATTTTTATCCTCCACTACACAATAAGCAAGTAAATAGTTAGCTAGCTATGTTACTTCAGCTGCATTGCAAGGTAAGCTTACACAATTGTACATTCAATTTGCAGTAAATGCTTTAGCTAGCTAGATTCTCTACATCCACTGTTTCCCAAGACGACAGCCTGGTTTGCTGGTTCTCAGGAGTCCCTAAAACATTAAACACGAATTACAATGTCGTACTGTACCACAAGGGGGAGTTATGCATTTGGGTCCCAAGGTTTTTATATGACCAATCATAGCGAGTGGTTCCAATGACGAATTTGACGCGAGCCACCTGTCCCTGGTGGCTTTATTCAACAAAGATGGCTGACAAAACATTCTCTTTCGCCCTGCCTGTCAGGCACCGTTTGTCATAACACCAGCTAGCTGGCTAATATTAGCTAGTCAGTTAATTGTGATTTAGCAAGTTTTCGCAAATTAACTTTAACAAAAAAATATGCACAATCGTTTGTCTCTACATTAACGAACATATTCCTCTCAATTGTACATTTTTAGCTTGACTCGTTATGACATTATAATTACTTACATTTGCTTCCCCAGTAATGTTTTGTCAGCCATCTTTGTTGAATAAAGCCACCAGGGACAGGTGGCTCGCGTCAAATTCGTCATTGGAACCACTCGCTATGATTGGTCATATAAAAACCTTGGGACCCAAATGCATAACTCCCCCTTGTGGTGGTCTGGAGCAATGAAGCCGTGACGCTGGGTACCTCTAAGCCTCACGGTGTATGCTCGCAACTTTAAAAAGGAGGAACCACTGTAGTACAAAGTGTCAACAGACCGAACAATGTGCCAGATATTTCACTGGATGAATACATTTGTAGTATCCGGTTGGCGTTTCCACTCACTACCAAATATGGAAATGAGATGTGGCCAGCAGTGGGAGAAGGCTGGTGCGAAATGGATGTTGGTCGACATTCTGCAAATTTTCTCATCGATTAAACATTTGATCTCCATACACCTTTGTTTCCAAAACTAGAATCTGTAAAAAACAGTGGAGTGCATTTTGTAGACTTTACCCTTTGCCAAAGTTATTAAAATTTTTTAGGTGTGCAAGGGCAAATTGTACATTCACACTTCAGAGTAGGCGTGCTCTAACAGAAATATGCAAATAAATGCTAGAACGTGCCAATCAGATCTCACTAGCTTGAGCTTGGCTCTGCAAACCTCTTGCTTGCTCTACACACTATGATTCATTTGCTCCCATTGAAAATGACAGGCTCAGGGCCTCCCGGGTGGCGCAGTGGTCTAGAGCACTGCATCGCAGTGCTATGCTGCGCCACCAGAGTCTGGGTTCGCGCCCAGGCTCTGTCGCAGCCGGCCGCGACCGGGAGGTCCGTGGGGCGACGCACAATTGGCTTAGCGTCGTCCGGGTTAGGGAGGGTTTGGCCGGTAGGGATATCCTTGTCTCATCGCGCTCCAGCGACTCCTGTGGCGGGCCGGGCGCAGTGCGCGCTAACCGAGGGGGCGGGTGCACGGTGTTTCCTCCGACACATTGGTGCGGCTGGCTTCCGGGTTGGAGGCGCGCTGTGTTAAGAAGCAGTGCGGCTAGGTTGGGTTGTGCTTCGGAGGACGCATGACTTTCGACCTTCGTCTCTCCCGAGCCCGTACGGGAGTTGTAGCGATGAGACAAGATAGTAATTACTAGCGATTGGATACCACAAAAATTGGGGAGAAAAGGGGATAAAATTTAATAAAAAAAAAAGAAGAAAAAAAAAAAAAGAAAATGACAGGCTCTGGTCTACCTTGGGTTCTTTATAAAAAATCTTTGGTGTCGCCCTAGGTCCTGTCTGCTGTGCTAGCTTGAAACGGGGAGGACCGGTAGACAGTTTCCTCCGCCCCCGCCGGTTGGGCACGTTTTTTTCCGGTACACTGGAGGCGGGAGCGACACCGTGTGCTATCTAGCAAGCTAGCACAGTGTCGCAGCCTCCTGCCTGGTGTGCTAGCGGGAGGCAGGTGCGACCGGTATATAATTCTCTTTCGCCCTGCCTGTCAGGCACCGTTTTCCCCGCAGTTCTGGACAGGTGTTCGGCAGGTGAGAGCGAAGGACACGGAATATCGGTGTTGCTCCTGCTAGCAAGCAAGGACGACTCCGGTAGGTGGGTGCGAAAACTCAGATAATACTTTTATTTCCCCTTTGTCCCACATTCAAAAAAATAAGTCACAACCATGAAGATGTCGAACTCTGCAGAATGCCTGGGAATTTTCCAGCACATGTGTGACATCTTAGAGTAAAATAAGTGCACTCTATATGTGTGTCTAGGTCATTAGGCACCATTAGACATGCACCTGTCTTGGGAGTGGGGATGTCTGTTTATTTATTTTTAAGAATATACTCAAAAGGAGATAACGATTATAAAAACCTAGAGACAGGGGCAAAAACCAATAGACCGAGTACAATAATCAGAGAAAGAAAAATAACGTGGATATAAATAGGAGGGAATAGGGTGTGGTCAAATCATTCAGGGCTTAACTTCTTCGGGATAGGGGGCAGTATTCTGAAGTTCGGATGACTGAGGTGCCCAAAGTAAACTGCCTGTTATTCAGGCCCAGAAGCTAGGATATGCATATAACACTGAAGTTTCCAAAACTGTTAAAATAATGTCTGTGAGTATAACAGAACTGATATGGCAGGCGAAAACCCAAGGAGAATCCATACAGATTTTTTTTTTGTTGAGGTGACTGCCCATTCAAATGCTTGTTTATGGGAAAATCAAAGGAATACCTCCCAAATTGCAGTTCCTAGGGCTTCCACTAGATGTCAACAGTCTTTAGAAAGAGTTTCAGACTTGTTTTTTGAAAAATAATTTGTAGTTTTTCTAGGTGGCTCTCATTTTGACAGTAGTCTTGTGGTGCGCATGGATGAGGGCGCGCACTTCGTTATTTATCTCCGGTAATGAACATAATAGTCTTAAATTTGATCGTTTATTTACATATTAGGGTACCGGAGGATTGATTAGAAACGCTGTTTGACCTGTTTAGACTAAGTTTATTGGTAACTTTTGGGATTCCTTTGTATGCATTTTGAACGAGGGGAACAGGTGGATTACTGAATCAAGTGCGCCAACTAAACTGACTTTTTTGGGATATAAAGGACTTTATCGAACAAAACGACCATTTGTTATGTAGCTGGAACCCTTGGGATTGCAAACAGCGGAAGATCTTCAAAGGTAAGTGATTTATTTTAATCGCCATTTCTGACTTTTGTGACACCTCTGCTGGTTTGGAAAATGTTTTTAATGCTTTTGTGTGGGGCGCTGTCCTCAGATAATCGCATGGTATGCTTTCGCCGTAAAGCCTTTTTGAAATCTGACAAAGCGGCTGGATTAACAAGAAGTTAAGCTTTTAAATGATGTATGACACTTGTATTTTCATGAATGTTTAATATTACGATTTTTGTATTTTGAATTTCGCGCTCTGCAATTTCACCGGCTGTTGTCGTGGTGGGGCACTATCCACAAGAAGTTAACAGACTGTTAGGAAGATTCAGCCCTGGACCTGTAGGGAGAAATCTAAGAACAAGCGAAAGAGAGTGGTTTTAATAAAGTGAATAGCACAATAAAACGAGCCCCAGAGGGATATATTGGCAATTTTCCAGTACATGTGTGACATCTTAGAGTAAAATAAGTGCACTCTGTGTGTCTAGGTCATTAGGCACCATTAGACATGCACCTGTCTTGGGAGTGGGCATGTCTGTTTATTTTTGTACCATTGCTATGGCATAATGTTTCTAAGCCCTAATGGGAAACCAAGCTAAAATTAGTGCAAGGCAAAAAGATAATGGTGGCTAAATGCCAGAAGGGATGAATCATTATCATAAAGAGGAGTTACTATATGTGTGTGACGTAAGGATGAAACCTGTATAAAAAGTGTTTGCCAAGGCTGGAAAGGGAGTTGCTTCATGAACCAGCTCGACTTCTGTTACTTTGTAATAAAGTCTATTTGAACTCACAAGCTCCAGTATTTGAGAAATATTATTGACTGAATATTTCCACGAAACCAGCAGGTCAAAAGGAATGACTGAAATGAACGAGTCACTCAGAAAAAAACTAAAATCGTAGTTAAAGAACAAATCGTTAGCGAAGCAGTCAAACTTTGGCACGGTGCTTTCCATCTCGTGGTCACTAACTTTTCAGATGTAACAATTATTTTCAAACATTATCCTCATCACCATTTTTCAATCCTAAACTTTCAACTCGTGCTGAATTAGGATATTACACACGTCAGTGTTTCCGCAGGAAAAAATTGTTACGTATGAGTTTCATTAAGGCCTGGTTACTTATGTAATAAGGTATCTGTTTTACATTTTTGCAAAAATTTCTAACCCTGTTTTCGCTTTGTCATTATGGGGTATTGTGTGTAGATGAGGCTGAAAAAAACAATTTAATAAATTTTAGAATAAGGCTGTAACATAACAAAATGTGGAAAAAGTCACTGTACTTGAGGCACTGTTCGTTCAGAAAGGAGAGAAGGGCCATTGCCTGTTGCGCACTGCAACGTCACCCACCTTTGAAACTATTTAACCATAAACATAAATGTCATCATTGTCAATTTATTGGACATGTTCCGACCATAGGAATGTTAAGGGGATTATTTTATAAACACTTCCTCATATGCCATTGAAACCAGTATCTCTCATGTACTCAACTTTCTTTCATTATCCAGCAGCCAAAGACACAATCCTAGTCATATTAACAACCCATGTTTGTTATTGCGTCATTAGATCCTCCCCCTTTCTAAAGGATATTTTCATTTCTGTCATAATATGAAACCACTTGCAAGGACGCCGTCTACCGGTCGCCCATTGCTAGCTAGTACACACTGAGGTAGAGTGTACTTCGCCCCCGCCTGCCACCCACTGTGTACCGCAGAAAACCGTGCTTGACAGGCGGGAAACCAGTGCCCGACCAGTGGGAGCGAAGGACGCTCTACCCCGGTGTGTACTAGCTATAGCTAGCTAACGTTGTTCCCCACCCCCCTCTTCTTGTGAGGTTTATCGGAAAAGCTGACCACGACTCCATTTTGTTGCTCCCTGCCTATAGACAGAGACTAAAACGGGAAGCTCCCGCGCTCAGGTCTGTTCAACGCTGGTCCGACCAATCTGATTCCACGCTTCAAGATTGCTTCGATCACGTGGATTGGGATATGTTCCGCATTGCGTCAAACAACAACATTGATGAATACGGCGATTCGGTGAGCGAGTTTATTAGCAAGTGCATCAGCGATGTCGTACCCGCAGCAACAATTAAAACATTCCCAAACCAGAAACTGTGGATTGATGGCAGCATTCGCGCGAAACTATAAGCGCGAACCACTGCTTTTAACCAGGGCAAGGTGACCGGAAACATGACCTGAATACAAACAATGTAGCTATTTCCTCCGCAAGGCAATCAAACTAGCTAAGCGTCAGTATAGAGACAAAGTAGAGTCGCAATTCAACGGCTCAGACACAAGAGGTATGTGATGTGGCAGGGTCTACAGTCAATCACGGATTACAAAAAGAAAACCAGCCCCGTCGCAGACCAGGATGTCTTGCTCCCAGACAGACTAAACAACTTCTTTGCTCGCTTTGAGGACAATACAGTGCCACTGACACGGCCGCTACCAAAACCTGCGGGCTCTCCTTCACTGTAGCCAACGTGAGTAAAACATTTAAACGTGTTAACCCTTGCAAGGCTGCAGGCCCAGACGGCATCCCCGGCCGCGTCCTCAGAGCAGACATATTCAATCAATCCTTATCCCAGTCTGCTGTTCCCACATGCTTCAAGAGGGCCACCATTGTTCCTGTTCCCAAGAAAGCTAAGGTAACTGAGCTAAACGACTACCACCCCGTAGCACTCACTTCCGTCATCATGAAGTGCTTTGAGAGACTAGTCAAGGACCATATCACC
The DNA here is from genome assembly GCF_045679555.1 of Salvelinus alpinus. Taxonomy (NCBI): domain Eukaryota; kingdom Metazoa; phylum Chordata; class Actinopteri; order Salmoniformes; family Salmonidae; genus Salvelinus; species Salvelinus alpinus. The sequence continues at coordinate 14,822,878 of NC_092117.1, forward strand.
TCCACTCTACCTGACACCCTAGACCCACTCCAATTTGCTTACCGCCCCAATAGGTCCACAGACGACGCAATCGCAACAGCACTGCCCTAACCCATCTGGACAAGAGGAATACCTATGTGAGAATGCTGTTCATCGACTACAGCTCAGCATTTAACACCATAGTACCCTCCAAACTCGTCATCAAGCTCGAGACCCTGGGTCTCGACCCCGACCTGTGCAACCAGGTACTGGACTTCCTGACGGGCGGCCCCCAGGTGGTGAGGGTAGGTAACAACATCTCTACCCCGCTGATCCTCAACACTGGGGCCCCACAAGGGTGCTTTCTGAGCCCTCTCCTGTACTCCCTGTTCACCCACGACTGCGTGGCCATGCACGCCTCCAACTCAATCATCAAGTTTGCAGATTGCACTACAGTGGTAGGCTTGATTACCAACAACGACGAGACGACCTACAGGGAGGAGGTGAGGGCCCTCGGAGTGTGGTGTCAGGAAAATAACCTCACACTCCACGTCAACAAAACAAAGGAGATGATCGTAGACTTCAGGAAACAGCAGAGGGAGCACCCCCCTATCCACATCGACGGGACAGTAGTGGAGAGGGTAGTAAGTTTTATGTTCCTCTGCGTACACATCACAGACAAACTGAATTGGTCCACCCACACAGACAGCATGGTGAAGAAGGCACAGCAGCGCCTCGTCAACCTAAGGAGGCTGAAGAAATTCGGCTTGTCACCAAAAGCACTCACAAACTTTTACAGATGCACAATCGAGAGCATCCTGTCGGGCTGTATCACCGCCTGGTACGGCAACTGCTCCGCCCACAACCGTAAGGCTCTCCAGAGGGTAGTGAGGTCTGCACAACGCATCACCGGGGGCAAACTACCTGCCCTCCAGGACACCTACACCACCCAATGTCCCAGGAAGGCCATAAAGATCATCAAGGACAACAACCACCCGAGCCACTGCCTGTTCACCCCGCTATCATCCAGAAGGCGAGGTCAGTACAGGTGCATCAAAGCAGGAACCGAGAGACTGAAAAACAGCTTCTATCTCAAGGCCATCAGACTGTTAAACAGCCACCACTAACATTGAGTGGCTGCTGCCAACATACCGACTCAACTCTAGCCACTTTAATAATGGAAAAATTGATGTAAAAAATGGATCACTAGCCACTTTAAACAATGCCACTTAATATAATGTTTACATACCCTACATTACTCATTGCATATGTATATACTGTACTCGATACCATCTACTGCATCTTGCCTATGCCGTTCTGTACCATCACTCATTCATACATCTTTATGTACATATTCTTCATCCCTTTACACTTGTGTGTATAAGGTAGTTGTTGTGAAATTGTTAGGTTAGATTACTCGTTGGTTATTACTGCATTGTCGGAACTAGAAGCACAAGCATTTCGCTACACTCGCATTAACATCTGCTAACCATGTGTATGTGACAAATAACATTTGATTTGATTTATCAGTGGTTGGCATCCAATGTTATGCTGCATTACGGCCATCTACTGTACTGGAGCGCCCCCGCCTCCCGCCTATGTACTGGAGTCATACCTTTATAATGGACGATAGAAGTATAAAGAGGGGTTCCTGTAGAATCGTTTTACATAATAATTGGTCTGGCTAGCTAGCTAGCTAGATGACTGATAGTGTAGGTAACAACAGCAATGGTTGCAATTAGATCAGATGCTATCCAACTCCCCTCTCCCTGCCTGCCTCACAAGGTAACTGGGCAGCCACCCATACGAAAAATGTATGCACGCACGACTAAGTCGCTTTGGATAAAAGTGTCTGTTAAATGGCATATATTATTATAGTTATATATTATTTAACTATCTATCATTAGCTTGATAATTATATATTCATCCGTGGCTGCAGTGAGCAACTGCTAGTTACATAGCATATCTGAAAGGGGATTATAGTTAGTTAGTTAGCCAACTTTAGCTAGTTAGCAGCCAGCTTTGATGAAAGACAAGAGGAACACTTATAGCTAACAAGCGAAATAATTCATGACCAGCAATACAAACTGACAAGCTAATGTTAGCTTCTATTGCGGTCTATGAGGAGAAAGGAAAACACTCACCCAAAATGTCTTTCCTCCTGTCTGCGTGTGGCTGATCTGTATAAACCCATTCGTAATCCTCACGAGGGACACGGTTCCCCATCTTTCTTTGGTTTAAGTAACAGGTAATGAATCTCAAAACATTTATATTACTAGCTAAAAGTATCAAATTGACTCCAACTTCTCGGTTACCTAACGGACTCAAGCCACCCTGCCTGGTGTCAACGCAGGATCTGATTGAAATAGAGTTCGCCTATCCCGATCTGCGTCACAAACAAACGTTTAGGATGCTGATTCGCTGATTCTCTCACATAGTGCGCTCAGAGCACACGTTGGAAGCTCTGGTCGATGAGTAGGGTTGATCCGAGCGTTCTGACCTCACAACAACCGTAGCCAATTTGTAAGTCGCTCTGGATAAGAGCGTCTGCTAAATGACTTAAATGTAATGTAAATGTCAAGCAAGCTAACTGGCCAAAGTTGGCTAGTTACTTCCAGATACAAATGAAAGAACACCTCACTCTGACCATTTTACTCGCCCTAGCATAGGTGGTTAGGCTGTTTTCATGTTGTCTAGAGCGTTGGTGACTGTAGTAGATGTGAGTTTGAATTCCATGAAAATAGATATCATTGTGGATGCGGCAGAACGGTTCCTGGGACTGAAATACTTCTCTGCGGAGGAGTTGCATGGAGTATTGTCACAAGCCGTACCACCCTCTGAAGTCATATAGCCTGAGAAGGGAGATATGAAGATTTGAAGGAATACTTTGGGGTTTTGGTTTTGTCAATGTGGTGTTTATTGTTTTATTTTAGGTGGATTAAGTTAGATTGTTATTTTTACCTTTTTTTCAACCCAGTCCAGTTGGTGGCAGTAATGCACATTTTGTGGTTGTAGTCTGCCGTAAAAGCCACAGAAGAAGAGTTTGAATTAAGATGAATGTCCTGAATGGACAACAGCAGTGTCAAAAACTGAAACAAAAAAGGAAAGCCGAGGATACATCTATGAATGATAATGAATTACTTCTTGTTGGGATGCGTTTGTTGAGTAAGGATGCAAATGTGGGAAACCTTTTTGAGGTGCCGAAAATGGTTAAGTATGCGCTGGGAAAAGTGGATTCGGTCAGAGTGGTATTATTTTGATTCATTACATTTTTGAAGAACAGAGGAAGATTGCAGTTGTCCTCAAAATATTCCTGACAACAGAAGTTTCTTGCTTTGAACTTGGGAGTAGAGCACCCTTCAAAGGGGTCATCTCAGGGGTGACGACGGATGTTCAGGTTGAATACCTGAAGAGAATTCCTGGTGTGGTTGGTGCTTGAAAAGGCATCTAACTATGTATGTGAAGCTTGGTTATGTAAGATACGCTTTAAGAGCTTTCTTTCCAAAACCACTGCAGTGTAAGAACTGTAAAGGATTTGGCGATGTTTCAAGTATGCGCACATGGACGGAGTATAATGAAGAACGGTGTGTAGCAATTGCGGTGGGGATCATGATCCTGAGTTCCTGGAGTACTCTGTCAGGGTGAAGGAGATTGAGGGGGCAAAAGTTAGAGCGACCAATCGAATCTCCTATGCGGAGGCAATTAAAATAATTGAGAAAACAAGTGATACTAGTGAAGATATGGTAATGGGTGCACCACAGCCTGTAGTAAATGTTTGCTGCCAGTCAATAGATACCTTGTGTGTTAAAAAGGTGGATTTTGTGGCATCATTGCTGCAGTTAAACTATACGGCTCAAGTATCAAAGACTGGACATTATTGTGGCTGCGGCACAACAGTTTTTGGGACTTAAGGATTTGACATCTGAAGACTTGCAAGGGGCACTGGCGCTGGAAGACGGCCCGCCCAGGCTCCCCTTGTTTGATTTGGTTTATTACATTTTTGGTAGTTTGTTCCGTTCTAGGGGGGGAATCCTGTTTCCATCCCTCACAGTTGGCGGGATGCACATTACATTTTGCAATCGCAATAGAAGAAGAAGAGGCACAACTAAGTTATTTTTCTCTAAGTTGCCGGAATGCAACATGCATCCACTTATATCAGTACACTTGAACTAAAGTTGCTAAGATTCCAGTTTGTGACAAAACAAGCAGTCATTTTGTAGACAATCATTGTACCATCTAAACAGCCGTGAAATATATTTTCCATAACCAAAAATATTGCATATTCAGCTGTTTGAAGTTGGTGTACAAAATCGAAAGTAAAAGATGCAAAAATGAAACTTCAGAACGGGAAGCATAGAAATAGCACACATAGAACAGATCTACCGCTTCGTATACTTGCTTTCAACGGGAATGAAAGATCTATAACTCACATTTATATGTGAATTTGGTCAGGTCGCCCAAAAAGTTACATATTGTCACGTTAACAGCCTAAACATGACATAACTTGCGTTTGATCAAATAAGCCTCAGATAATTCGACATTCTCTCAGATAGGTGGGTTTTGTTGCTAAGCGTTTAGCAACAAAAACTACGGGCTTAGATTACATGTTTTCAACAAACTATACTGAACAAAAATATAAACGCAACATATGTCGATCCCATGTTTCATGAGCTGAAATAAAACATCCCAGACATTATCTTAAAAATTTTGTGCAGAAGTTTGTTAGTGAGAATTTCTCTTTGCTAAGATATTCCATCCACCTGACATGTGTGGCATATCAAGAAGCTGATTAAACAGCATGATCATTACACAAGGTGCACCTTGTGCTGAGGACAATAAAAGGCCACTCTAAAATGTGCAGTTTTGTCACACATCACAATGCTATAGATGTCTCATCCGGCCTCACAACTGCAGACCACGTGTAACCACGCCAGCCCAGGATCTCCATATCCGGCTTCTTCACCTACGGGATCGTCTGAGACCAGCCACCCGGACAGCTGATGAAACTGAGGAGTATTTCTGTCTGTAATAAATCCCTTTTGTGCGACAAAACTCATTCTGATTGGTTGGGCCTGACTCCCCAGTGGGTCCCCAGAACAACAGCAAAGGACCTTGTGAAGATGCTGGAGGAAACAGGAACAAAAGTATCTATATCCAGAGTAAAGCGAGTCCTATATCGACATAACCTGAAAGGCCGTTCAGCAAGGAAGAGGCCACTGCTCCAAAACCGCCATAAAAAAGGTAGACTACAGTTTGCAACTGCACATGGGGACAAAGATTGTACTTTTTGGAGAAATGTCCTCTGGTCTGATGAAACAAAAATAGAACTATTAGGCCATAATGTCCATCATTATGTTTGGAGGAAAAAGGGGGTTGCTTGCAAGCTGAAGAACACCATCCCAACCGTGAAGCACGGGGGTGGCAGCATCATGTTGTGGGGATGCTTTGCTGCAGGAGGGACTGGTGCACTTCACAAAATAGATGGCATCATGAGGCAGGAAAATGATGTGGATATACTGAAGCAACATCTCAAGACATCAGTCAGGAAGTTAAAGCTTGGTCGCAAATGGGTCTTCCAAATGGACAATGACCCCAAGCATACTTCCAAAGTTGTGGCAAAATGGCTTAAGGACAACAAAGTCAATGTATTGGAGTGGCCATCACAAAGCCCTGACCTCAATCCCATAGAAAATTTGTGGGCAGAACTGAAAAAGCATGTGCGAGCAAGGAGGCCTACAAACCTGACTCAGTCACACCAGCTCTGTCAGGAGGAATGGGCCAAAATTCACCCAAGTTATTGTGGGAAGCTTGTGGAAGTCTACCCGAAACGTTTGACCCAAGTTAAACAATTTAAAGGCAATGCTACCAAATACTAATTGAGTGTGTGTAAACTTCTGACCCACTGGGAATGTGATGAAAGAAAGAAAAGCTGAAATAAATCATTCTCTCTACTATTATTCTGACATTTCACATTCTTAAAATAAAGTGGTGATCCTAACTGACCTAAGACAGGGAATTGTTACTAGGATTAAATGTCAGAAATTGTGAAAAACTTGAGTTTAAATGTATTTGGCTAAGGTGTATGTAAACTTCCAACTTCAACTGTACATCTACATCAGATAAAATACCTGATACTAGTTCTCATACTACAGCTACCCTTTATGAAAATGTTATGGATAGGAAGAACCATACCTGAGGAAAATGTCACATACAATACCAGTCAAAAGTTTGGACACACCCACTCATTCAAGGGTTTTTCTTTAATTGTACTATTTTCTACATTGTAGAATAATAGTGAAGACATCAAAACTATGAAATAACACACATGGAATAATGTAGTAAGAAAAATGTGTTAAACAAATCTAAATATATTTTATATTTGAGATTCTTCAAAGTAGCCACCCTTTGCCTTGATGACAGCTTTGCAGAGTCTTGGCATTCTTTCAACCAGCTTCATGAGTTAGTCACCTGGAATGCATTTCAATTAACAGGTGTGCCTTGTCAAAAGTTAGTTTGTGGAATTTCTGTCCTTCTTAATGCATTTTAGCCAATTAGTTGTGTTGTGCCATGGTAGGGGTGATATACAGAAGATAGCCCTATTTGGTAAAATACCAAGTCCATATTATGGCAAGAACAGCTCAAATAAGCAAAGCGAAATGACAGTCCATCGTTACTTTAAGACATGAAGGTCAGTCAATCTGGAAAATTTGAACGTTTCTTCAAGTGCAGTCGCAAAAACCATCAAGCGCTATGATGAAACTGGCTCTCATGAGGACCGCCACAGGAAAGGAAGACCCAGAGTTATCTCTGCTGCAGAGGATAAGTTCATTAGAGTTAACTGCACCTCAGATTGTGGCCCAAATAAATGCTTCAGAGTTCAAGTAACAGACACATCTCAACATTAACTGTTCAGAGGAGAACGTGTGAATCAGGCCTTCATGGTCGAATTGCTGCAAAGAAACCACTACTAAAGGACTCCAATGAAAAGAGACTTGCTTGGGCCAAGAAACACGAGCAATGGACATTAGACTGGTGGAAATCTGTCCTTTGGTCTGATGAGTTTTTGGTTCCAACCGCCGTGTCTTTGTGAGACGCAGAGTAGGAGAACAGATTATCTCTGCATGTGTGGTTCCCACCGTAAAGCATGGAGGAAGTGTGATGGTGCTTTGCTGGTGACACTGATTTATTTCAAATTCAAGGCACACTTAACCAGCATGGCTACCACAGTTTTCTGGTGACACGCCATCCCATCTGGTTTGCACTTAGTGGGACTATCATTTATTTTTCAACAGGACAATGACCCAACACACCTCCAGGCTGTGTAAGGGCTATTTGACCAAGAAGTGATGGAGTGCTGCGTCAGATGACCTGGCCTCCACAAGCACCCGACCTCAACCCAATTGAGATGGTTTGGACCACAGAGTGAAGGAAAAGCAGCCAACAAGTGCTCAGCATATGTGGGAACTCCTTCAAGACTGTGGTAAAAGCATTCCAGATTAAGCTGATTGAGAGAATGCCAAGAGTGTACAACACTATCAAAGGCAAAGGCTGGATACTTGAAGAATCAAAAATATATTTTGATTTGTTTAACACTTTTTTGGTTACTACATGTGTTATGTCATAGTTGAGGTCTCCACTATTCTTCTACAATAAAAGAAAAACCTTTGAATGAGTAATGTCCAAACTTTTGAATGGTACTGTATGTTCCTCATATTGATCATGCTTTGTCACAATGCAGTCAGGAATTAGCACATTTAAATTACAGTAAATAAATAATTTATGCAAAACTAAACACACAACAATATCTGGATATGTTAACATCTTTTAATGCTTCATTTGTAACGGTAATGTGTGTAACAACCCATACAGTTAACCCCAAATAGGCCAATTTGCAAGATTTTTCTTAATACATACAATAATGCAATCTACACTTTTGAAGTACATGAAGTTTACAGTACACTCATTTCTAAACTGAGACGCAGTCTCAAATTAAGCCACTAGATAAGTGTTTCCTGCCCAGTGCATTTATAATACACGCTTGAGTCCACTCAGTTGTGAACTGCATTACCCAGTATGCCTCAAAAGTTATGCCACAAGTAGTGGTCATTCTTAACTAATTTCCAGCCGCAATATGGGCTCACAAGCTAGCCTCACAAAAAATAAAAACCCTTTCACTCCACTTCGATACAGCTACGACCAGAAGTGACTTTTTCGTAGCAGGTTAAGAGAACGTACACAGGTTAGGATAATTAAGGTAGCATGTTAGGACACTGAGGTTAAGGGTAGGGGGGAAAAAAGTTAGCAAAAATGCCCTTCTAATCAGCTACGAAAAACAATACCGTCGTAGCTGTGTCAAAGTGGTGTGAAAAGAGTGTCCCCAAACCTCACAAGGCAAAAGAGAACCGTGAGTGCAAAAATATCTTAAAATGGGAAGGGTGATGTTGTGCAAGAGAAATTTACTTTTTGTAGCAATTAAGGAAAAAACTAAGACTTAAAATCCTTGTCACATTTAGTTGAACTCCTTTCACAATTTCTTTAGTTGGGCTTAAAACATCATTGGTAAACCTCAACTGTAGTTTTTTGGCAAATCTGAATGCGTCTTAAACAGATTCATCTTGGTGTTACATAGGACTCAACTTTTTTGGTGTACAAAGATAGCATAACAATAAGTTTAATATACAGACGCTGACCTAGATGACAACTGCAAATGACACACTGGAGTGGAGACATTATGTGGCAAATTTACCTTTGACCACTAAGACAGACCCACCAGTCTGGTCAATTGATTCAGGTGGTAATTTCAATTTCTTACATAAAGCTTTGATTCATCTTCCCCAAAGACAGCCGATACTTGACTGTATACAATTCATCTTTTACACAGACTAGTATAAACATGGGGTTAGCATTTGAGCTCGCATAATTTCAGCCATTTGATCGATGAATGTAATCTCAAAAAACATAGTCAATGGTGGAGCACAATTACTGTAGCACTGAAGGAAAAATGAATGTGCCAGAACTTATTGGAAATGATTGATCTCTGAAAAGTATAAGTCTTGTGGGCTCCTATAGCAGTCCTTCCTTTGCCTAATGTAAAAAGAGTCCCTTTCCTCTATTTCCCAGGCACCATGGCTTTAGAGACGCTACCTCGGCTACATGATCAATCTACACATTAGCCTGCCTGTCTTCAACTCAACAGGGCGTGCCAAAGACAGCATGTTCATGTGGAACACAGTAATGCATTTCAAATCAACGGCGTGTCCTTTCACCAACTAAACACTTATAACAGGAACCCCTCAAAAACCTCTCCTTTGCATTATGTGAAATCTCACAAAACCAGACTAAAATAAACAATTCGCTCTGGGCAAGATGGTATTTTTTGGACAGGGGAGGGTTAACTTAAGTATTAAAAATAGAGAATAACTTCCTTTAAAAAAATTAATTAAAAAAATACATTTTATTGCACCAAATGTTTGATGGGAAGGGCAAGTAATGTAATATCCCCCCAAGGCAGGAATCAAATCCTTTTTTAAAGGGATGGTGTAAGATTTATGTCTCTGTGTGCAGTTTGAAGTTAAAGATAGTTTCTCGAAGCGATTGTAAAGTAGCTTTAGCGTAATGACGAAGTCTAACAGAACAGCTAGCATGTAAACTACCTTAAACTGCACGCACACAAATGGTAATTGCCAAAATCTCACACAATCTACTAATTTAGCCGGTCTCAGAAAATAAAAAAATAAGATGGTATTCCTATCAGGGGTCTACATTGAGCAAGGATATTTTCAAGCAATCCAACCTGGCAACAGACAGAACAAAACAATTAGAATCTTAAAACAAAAAAAGTTATTTGAGTCAACAAAATTTGTTCAGCGGCAGAACACCCCCCCCCCCCCTACCGAAGTGATCTCGTCTAGACAAAATTTAATATGCATTTTTCCCACTCAAAGTCAACCTTACAGTGGTTATGCAATGCACATTAGAAGCGCTCATTACTTCTCATCTTCACCGCAAAGACTCTCCTGACTAGGAGCCGAAACCCTAATGTGGATTGACTTTTCTCGATGGACAAGAGTGAACACAAAGATTGAGTGTTTTAGACTTTAACCTAACCCTCACCCTTCAACTAATGTGCAAATTCTTAGTGGCTTTAGAGAGTCAGTGGTTAAACTGTGGAGACTACCAGCACTCTTGCCCAAATATGCTGGTCTAATCAGCATAAACATGTCCATGGTGTAGTTTGTGTGAATTTGAGAGGGTAATAACAAGGGGGATACAACACCAGCGACACAGTGACTCTAGACTTCTTTACCATGACCCCCTTTCTTAAAGACATTCCAAACAATAAGAATTAAAACCATGTCACAGGACATGGGAGGTCCAATCAGACTGAACCCCAAATAACATTGAGCGTCCTATTTCTTGCTACGCAGACGTTTGGACTGACGCAGGAGGTCTGAGCTCTTCCTGGTGCGTTTCAGGGGCGGGCTGCCCTCTGTCTCCACCGCTGCGGCCATGGCACTGGCTGCCGTGGTGACAGCAGCAGAAGACGGGGCGACGGCAGCTGAGCCTGTTGAGGAAGAAGCCGAGGAGGTGGAGGCTACAGCTGGCCCGGCCCCTCCCCCCACTGCACTGTCCATCAGTTCCCTGAGCTTGTGCTCCAGCTCAGCCAGCCGGGCATTCTGCTCCCCGATAACCTGAGTCTGCTCCAGCAGCTTCTGCTCCTGGTCCTGCAGCTGCTTCTGCTGCTCCAGCTGCTTGACGCGCACCTCTTGCATCTCCCTCCGCAGCGCAGTCATGGACACCCCATTCACCTTCACCTGCTGTTGCACCTTGGTCATCTCAGAGCGTGACGGCGTGTTCTTGGCCAGCAGGGACATGGTGGTCAGGGAGGTAGAGGGGCCGGCCACTGAAGGTAGGCAGAGAGAATGATGATCTTATGTACAATCTTAAAATAGGTAGCTGAACAATAAAGATATTATGAATAAAATTAACATGACTAAGTTACATGGGCGTCTGTACATTACAAGACCTTTATTGACCATAAAAGGTCAGTGTAGTTGTCAATTACCTGGGGAAGATCCGATGAGGCGCCCTGACAGGTCGGCCCCGGGAAGCCTCTTCTTCAGGATGGGGACAATCTTTTCATCAAAGTACTCCATGGCCATGGAAGAGATGTCCCGCAGCTCCTGCAGCACCTCGTGAGCTCGCTGGGGAGCGCGTGTAGAGTTCACATAGCGCAGCACACGGTAGATCTCATCAATCACCTTAGGGAAAGACAGTCACATGCTGGGAACCTTATACAATTTATCCTAAACCTCATTTGGCTTAGAATGTTAAGAATTTGTGTTATGTTGTTGAGGCCAAGACTTTGCAAGTTTGAAGAAGTAGCTAGTATCATCATATTGGGATGGAACTGGTCTTCCACTTAAATTAGAATACTTTAAATTGAGATTCTACTTTCATTATTTACCCAGACCAGATTATTTCCCTAAACTTTTCGTCAATCTAAGAGCAGGAGTGCCATCTTGTGGCCAAATAGAGCTAAAGCTTGTTGACAAATTTAATAAATACCACAAATACCTGAAATTAACATTTCCTTCTATAAATTGGCATATATTGTGCCAGGTAGACAGTGACTGGTAGGTTACAGAGGATGTAGCTAGGTACCTTGCCAGGGATGAAGCAGCAGAGATTTGAGTCCACATATTTCATGAAGGTCATGTTGAGTAGGGAGAGGCGCGTTTCTACGGCAGCCAGGATGTCAGCATGACGGGCCAGTGAGTGGTTCCTCCGCTCTGACTCCCGCCTGCCACAACACAAAACTCACTAAATACACACACTGGACCAGACAGAGACCTTCATGATGCAAGTAACATTTATGAGTCAACGATCACTTTCCAAGGATCATCCAACAGTGAAGATGCTGAGTGATTTGGAATAAAAGAATGAGGTGAAGCAATTCAACAAAAACATACAGTAAATGTGTTTCATAGCTTCGAGGCATGAGGTAATCACTTCTGTAATACACTGGTGCCTCTGACAATTGGGTGAGTAGCACATTTAAATGGTCGGTTTGTTCTCAGCACAAGGTGCACCTGTGTAATGATCATGCTGTTTCATTAGCTTCTTGATATGCAAGGTGGATGGATTATCTTGGCTAAGGAGAAATGCTTACTAACATGATATAAACAAATGTGTGCACAAAATTAAAGAGAAATAAGCTTTGTCCATATGGAACATTTCTGGGATTAATTTACATTTCAGCTCTTGAACCACAGTACATGTTGAGTTTTTATTTTTGTTAAGTGTATTTATTTTTTCATTACCCCAAAATAATCCACTTGTTACCAGGAGAGAAAAACATGGGCTTGGATTAAAGTTACAGATTTCACAAATGTGCTTTATACCAATCTGTGGTTCCTACAGAGCTCAAACCATTCAGCACTTCTGGTTTCATTGCCTCTACACAGTAGGCCTATTCAATGATTTGCTTCAGGACATAGGCCTAGCAAAACATCACACTTGTATTCAAGTAGCATACTATATAATTCTCTGCCTCCAGTGGTGTTGATACTGACCTTGGCAGCTGGGCTTTGACCTGCCTCTGGCATAGGCTGTGGTAGCGCTCCACCTTGAGGAAGCCTTGGTTCAGCATGCGCTGACAGATCATGTCCATGCGCTTGCATACCTGGGAAAAGAACAGGGGCGGGAAGGTATGTTTGAGTTAGTGGCTATTGGGACTCGTCTTTCACAACACCTCCAACCTCTCCATGCCCTTGCATGACACTTACAGCCCGTGATGCTCAAACAAAGTGGCCAGATCAAAAGCGTGGAACTGAAAAATAGCCTACTCCTCGACACAGACATAGCTCCAACATCCACCGAGTTCTCTGGTTTCCCTGGAAAACGTACTATTTTGATATCACATTGAAATTCCTTGAAAGTGATATCAAAATGTTAAATTGGTCTCTTGTACCACTTTCTTTCAGATGCAAGTAAATGAAAGGAAGTACTTGATTCACTCGGGATAGCAGAAATGCCAACTTCAAAATGTGTAGCTAACTAACGTTAGTTACTGTGGTCATACAGAATACACAAGAAAACGTTACCTAGCTAGCACTAGTATGTTAACACATTTAGCAAGATAGAAAACAAATACCAATACAGTTCATTAGACAGGCAATATTATACCCATGTTAATATACATTTGACTAGTTTGCCACGAATTCCATCCAGGAGACCCCTACTAGCGCGATATAGCAACCTGAAATGGAATGGAACAGGTGTGTTGTTGACAAAGCTGGTGCAAATAAACTTAGCTTAGCACGTGCTATAGTTCGGCACCATATTATTATTCAGAGTGGGGAAAGATATTCAATTTTGTTCAAACATATAAGCAGTGAATCAATGCATGTTACGACTTAACTAGGGAAGGAACTTATTAGCTAGCCAATAACCTCACTTGCTACTCACACTAGCTACATAACGATAGCCGATAACGTCTCTGACATAGCTAGCAACAACTAGATTAGCCAGACGCCGCATTGCCATTTGCTTCGTGGTTTGTTTTTGTTCCCTCTCACCAAGCGTATGAGGCTGATTTCGTCGTAAGACAGGAAATTGAAAACCATCTCAATCGCCACAATGGGAAGTCCTAATAGCGGGTTGTTCTGGTGTGGTTGATCCGGAGGTGGTGTAGACAATCTCGGTAACACAGAGTCGCAATCCAGGGCTTCAAAACCTCGCTCTACTCCTTCTACAACGGCCGCCATCTTAATTTGCCACGGATAGGGGAAATGACGTTTTATAGGGAACGTTCTCTCTCTGAACTGTGCTCGAAGAAAGTCTTGCAATATTGTACACAACCATTTCAATTCACTTGAGCAAAGAAAACAAGAGCAGTCTATGTCGCTGCTGTCGTCCGTGCAAAGAGCTGTGTCCAGCGCTAGGCCTGGTTTCCCAAAGGCATGTTAAGGCTAAATTAATCGTTACATCTCCGAGTTGTTTCCCAAAACCATCTTTATTAACGTTACACTTGAAAAAGCTCGTAATCTAACGCCTGCATCAGACCACACTTGCACCAGCGTCGTTCGATGCTTTTTGCCCACTTAATACACAGATTTCCACTAAACATAGAATCACGTGGTTTATCCCCCTCTCCGTGACCGCTAAATAACAAAGTTGAGTACAAAATAAAAAGTTGCCAATGTCTTTCAATTGATACAAACCAGCGACGTATAAAAATGCTTCAAATTAAAACCAAGATGACTGCATTAAAATACAAATACAGTAGGCTATATGCCTATTTTCAATCATATTGAAATACATTTAATGTTCAATCAATTAAGTTATATTTTGCGACGATCAGTAGGCTAATTTGTCTCAATACATTTCATATGTAGCCTAACATCGTTTGACCTTCCAAATACAAAGACGGCCATTTCTTTGCATACAAGCGAATGATAGACGCTTCAAATGAAAACCGAGATGACTATTAAAAGATAAATACAGTATAGGCCACATGTGCCTATATATTTGAATTATAGTGAACTAAAATGAATGTGAATAAAATTGTTTGTATTTAAAGATAAATACAGTATAGGCCACATGTGCCTATATATTTGAATTATAGTGAACTAAAATGAATGTGAATTCAATAGTTGTATTTAGCTAAGTGTGCGCAGTGTAATTTGCCTCAATGTATTTCATGTGCGCGCAATGTGCCAAATCTTTAGTGCTTTATTATAGGGTACGCATTAGAATAAGCCGCCTCAATATTTGTAGCCATGTGTGACAGGGAGAACGCTGATCTGAAAGCAGTGCTTAATTTATTTCGATCAGTAACGACGCACTTAGCGAACGTTCTCTCGTAGTGTTTTGGGAAACGCATGTTACATCGCTATCGGGAAACTGGGCCCAATGTATACCATATCTTGTTTCAAGACAACATCAAACAATGTACACACTTTGGAATAGAACGGAAGGGGATAGGAAATACACACCGACTTTGCAACATCATCTAGAGTAAAATGTAATATGCTTTACTTTTGTCGCACAAGTCTATACAGTACACAAAACATAACTGCACCTCGCTGTGTACTATATGCTTAAGAGTTACCACCCTCTTCATTCAGTAAATACTAAAAACACATTTTCTTGTAATGGTTTTACCTATAAGGATGGAATTCAGGCACAACTCTACAAATGGGCTAATGACATGAGCCATAAGGATTTGCAAGTGACATAAACATTCATTAGAATACAAAATATAGTACATAAGTGGCACAACCCTTATTGGGGATGACAAACCATCTCAAGCTGGGTACATAGGATGGTAATAAAAAACAAAGCATCCTCAGCATTTCTACAGGGTGCTTTTATTCCAACTGGTATTGTATTCTATTGTCCAAAGCTGGGATGGGCAACTTCAGACCTTGGGGGCAGAGTGGTGTCCCACTTTTCTCCCCTATCCCTTGCAAACACAGCTGATTAAACTAATTGCATTCTGAACTGAATATCATTAGTTGATTATTGGAAACAGGTGTTAAATGGGACAAAAAGTAAGACACCATTCAGGCCGCAAGGACTGGAGTTGCCCATTCCTGGTCCAAAGCATGTTGCACACAGACTCAACACAAATGTCTCACCCCTGTAGTGGGTATTTACATGTGGTCCAACTTAATTGCTCTTATTCCATCTCCGTGGAGTCGAGCTCACTGAGGAATCTTCGACACTTGGTCATGAGAACTTTGATGGCCTCTGTGACCAAGACATCAGGTGCCAGGATGCCAGTGGATTCTACAGAAACTTTATGGGAAAGAAGAAACACAGGATTGATGAGTGCTCATGCGCAGAATGCCAAACTATACTACTACAAACTATACTACTATAAAAGTAAAATAATCACTGAGGAAAAACAAACAATTAGCTTCTACAGTGCAACACAACAGTTATGGGCTATGTACTGTACCACCAGACATTATTACTGTACATTTGACAAATTCACCAAGCAGGAAACAGTGGTTTCTAAATTCACTGGGTACATACAGATGAAATGGTCCCGCACTCTTGCAAGCTTCACAGCGTTCTTGAGGTCGTCATGTCGGAGAACCTCCCTACTGCAGGTATCTAAGCGACTGTTCACCACCTTGGCAACAACCTTTCCTGGGACAGAAGATTAAAAATACTTTTAAATTATACATTTAACCTTTATTTAACTAGGCAAGTCAGTTCAGAACAAATTCTTATTTACAATGACAACCTACCAGGGAACAGTGTGTTAACTGCCTTGTTCAGTGGCAGAACAACAGATTTTTACCTTGTCAGCTCAGGGATTCGATTCAGCAACCTTTCGGTTACTGGCCCAACGCTCTAACCACTAGGCTACCTGCCGCCCATAAAGGTTGTTTTCAGAAGTGGGATTATAAACTACATGGATCATAAATAGCTACAGTGTAAGTACACTTTAATAATAATTTGGTGGGTGCTAATATTTGTCCTGTTTTACACATGTACAAGTGCTTATTATACTTGTGTGAAATAAAGCATTTTTTGTTGTTGCATATCCCAACTCCCCCTGAGACACCCTAAGAGAGTGAGGTCATGGCGACTCTGGAGCAATTAGGGTTAACTGCCTTGCTCAAGGGCATATCGAAATGTTTCACCTTGTCGGCTCTGGGATTCGAACTAGCGACCTTTCAGTTCCTGGCCCAATGCTGTAACCGCTAGGCTACCTGCTGTCCATAAAGGTTGTTTTCAGAAGTGGGATTCGAACCCACGCCTCCAGGGGAGACTACAACCTGAACTCAGTGCACTAAACCCCTCAGCCATCCTGACATAATGCTTCAAAATGTTATAGCTACTGTTTTACCCCCATGGTTCTCCACCTCAATGACTCCAGGGGAGAAGCAGCGTTTTAGTCGCTCCGCTTTCTCCCCCTCCACTGTTTCCATTAGTGTGATCTCAGGAAGGAGTCTGTAACTGGCTGTAGCCACAGGTGAAAACTTGGCGTGGTCTTGACCTGGAAAATAGAGCATAGGATTGAGCCATCAGAACAGGAAAGAAAGCGAACACTAATTTCAACATTATTTGACGGAGAGCTGTAGTTGCAGGCAATGGTGTAGTGAGGGTATATTAACGTAAACACTTTTTTATTTTGCAGAAGCATTAACCCATCTCTCACGAAGAAATGCATTGAAACTATAGGAAGCATAACTTAAATCACCCCAGATAGCAAACACCCACCTGTTATAATTTTTTTACCATTACTTCATTGGTTAAAGGGATTGAGAAAGCTTTAGGTTAACTGTAGTCTGAGATTGCCATTGTGCAGACTTTATCACATTTTTCAGAGAAAGTCCTCTCACCAATGCCTTTCACGCAGTGCATGACTATATCCAGCTCCTGTCCAGGCCGGAGCTGTGCCAGAAGGATGTCCCCATGTACTGGACCGATGTCGATATCTGCAAACACATCAGCTTGGTTCCCAATAGGGACCCACTTCATGTCCTTGGAGTACACTGAGGAAAAAAATCAAAGACATTACAGGTTAAAGAGGCACCTCTGCACAGACTAGAAAAGGTTGAATTATTCACTTTAATGAGAATATGTATAAAATTCAGATTTTATGTGATATTTTCAGGCAAAAATGCTTGATTTTGCCGAGGCAATTCTTACATTTTGCATGGCAATATGCAATAATTTTTCAGAATTTGTCGCGAAAATGCAGTCACGAGGGAAAAAGTTGGTTGACGTTTGGCTCGATATTACACAGTAAATGTGCGGTGATTGTTTGAAATTGCTCTCTTTTTGTTCTGCGGTGAGGGGTCCGTTTTATGCAAAAATATTGCATTGATTTGACTGTTTTATTTGTAAATAGTGTGGTGATTGGTCTAGCCCTCGCATAATATGCAGGGAATTATTGATGTAGCAAAAAATGTGGTTGCAGATTTGCGGAATCCTGGATGGACTGTTTAATGTCAAATCAAATCAAAGTTTATTTGTCACGTGCTCCGAATACAACAGGTATTAGTGAACATCAACCTTAGTGAAATGCTTACTTACACGCCCTTAACCAACAGAGCAGTTAAGTAAAAAATAGTTATTAGGTCAACAATAGATAAGTAATAAAAATAAATAAAAAAACAGTAGCGAGGCTATATACAGGTGGTACCGGTACAGAGTCAATGTGC
Source organism: Salvelinus alpinus (assembly GCF_045679555.1). Taxonomy (NCBI): domain Eukaryota; kingdom Metazoa; phylum Chordata; class Actinopteri; order Salmoniformes; family Salmonidae; genus Salvelinus; species Salvelinus alpinus. Next base: position 14,841,024 of record NC_092117.1, read on the forward strand.
GGGTGCACCGGTTAGTCGGGATATTTGAGGTAACAGCCCGACTAACCGGTGGGGGGGTTGGAGGGAGGGTGGGGGGTGAACACAATGCATAGTCCGGGTAGCCATTTGATTACCTATTCAGGAGTCTTATGGCTTGGGGGTAAAAGCTTTTGAGAATCATTTCGGTCCTAGACTTGGTGCTCCGGTACCGCTTGCCATGCGGTAGTAGAGAGAACAGTCTGTGACTGGAGTGGCTGGAGTCTTTGACAATTTTTAGGGCCTTCCTTTGACACCACCTGGTATAGAGGTCCTGGATGGCAGGCGGGTTAGCCCCAGTCATGTACTGTAGGGTCTTGCGGTCGGAGGCTGAGCAGTTGCCGTACCAGGCAGTGATGCAACCTGTCAGGATGCTCTCAATGTTGCAGCTGTAGAACCTTTTGAGGATCTGAGGACCCATGCCAAATCTTTTTAGTTTCCTGAGGGGGAATAGGCTTGTCGTGCCCTCTTCACAACTGTCTTGGTGTGTTTGGACTATGATAGTTTGTTGGTGATGTGGACACCAAAGAACTTGAAGCTCTCAACCTGCTCCACTACGGCCCCGTCGATGAGAATGGGGGTGTGCTTGGTCCGCTTTTCCTGTAGTCCACAATCATTTTTGAAAAATTTATTTCACCTTTATTTAACCAGGTAGGCAAATTGAGAACACGTTCTCATTTACAATTGCGACCTGGCCAAGATAAAGCAAAGCAGTTCGACACATACAACAACACATGGTTACACATGGAGTAAAACAAACATACAGTCAATAATACAGTGAAAAATAAGTCTATATACAATGTGAGCAAGTGAGGTAAGGTAGGTGAAAGGCAAACAAAATATATAAATAAATAAAAATATAAAAAAAGGCCATGGTGGCGAAGTAAATACAATATAGCAAGTTAATAAAAATAAAAAATAAAAACACTGGAATGGTTGGTTTGCAGTGGAAGAAAGTGCAAAGTAGAGATAGAAATAATGGGGTGCAAAGGAGCAAAATAAATAAATGAATACAGTAGGTAAAGAGGTAGTTGTTTGGGCTAAATTATAGATGGGCTATGTACAGGTGCAGTAATCTATGAGCTGCTCTGACAGCTGGTGCTTAAAGCTAGTGAGGGAGATAAGTGTTTCCAGTTTCAGAGATTTTTGTAGTTCGTTCCAGTCATTGGCAGCAGAGAACTGGAATCATCTCCTTTGTCTTGAGGGATAGGTTGTTATTCTGGCACCACCCGGCCAGGTCTCTGACCTCCTCCCTATAGGCTGTCTCGTCGTTGTCAGTGATCAGGCCTACCACTGTTGTGTCATCTGCAAACGTAATGATGGTGTTGGAGTCGTGCCTAACCATGCAGTCGTGGGTGAACAGGGAGTACAGGAGGGGACTGAGCACGCACCCGAGGGGCTCCAGTGTTGAGGATCAGCGTGGCAGATGTGTTGTTACCTACACTTACCACCTGGGGGCGGCCTATCAAGAAGCCCAGGATCCAGTTGCAGTGTTTAGTCCCAGGATCCTTAGCTTAGTGATGAGCTTTGAGGGCACTATGGTGTTGAACACTGAGTTGTAGTCAATAAATAGCATTCTCACGTAGGTGTTCCTTTTGTCCAGGCGGGAAAGGGCAGTGTGGAGTGCATTAGAGGTTGCATCATGTGTGGATCTGTTAGAGCGGTATGTGAATTGGAGTGATCTAGGGTTTGTGGGATAATGGTGTTAATGTGAACCATGACCAGCCTTTCAAAGCACTTCATGGCTACGTACGGGAGTGCTACGGGTCTGTAGTCATTTAGGCAGGTTACCTTAGTGTTCTTGGGCACAGGGTGGTCTGCTTGAAACATGTTGGTATTACAGACTCAATCAGGGACATGTTGAAAATGTCAGTGAAGACACCTGCCAGTTGGTCAGCACATGCCCAGAGCACCCGGCCTGGTAATCCGTCTGGTCCAGCGGCCTTGTGAATGTTGACCTGTTTAAAGGTCTTCCGCACGTTGGCTACGGAGAGCGTGATCACACAGTTGTCCAGAACAGCTGATGCTCTCATGCATGCCTCAGTGTTGCTTGCCTCGAAGCGTGCAAAGAAATGATTTAGCTCGTCTGATAGGCTTGCGTCACTGGGCAGTTTGCGGCTGTGCTTCCCTTTGTAGTCTGCTAGTCTAATAGTTTGCAGGCCCTGCCACATAAGACGAGCATCGGAGCCAGCGGTGTGGTACGATTCAATCTTAGTCCTGTATTGGCACTTTGCCTGTTTGATGGTTCGTCTGAGGGCGTAGCGGGATTTCTTATAAGTGTACAGGTTAGAGTCCCGCTTCTTGAAGGCGGCAGCTCTAACCTTTAGCTCAGTGCGGATGTTGCCTGTAATCCATGGTTTCTGGTTGGGGTATGTACGTACAGTCACTGTGGGGACGACGTCATCGATGCACTTATTGATGAAGCCAGTAACTGATGTGGTGTACTCCTCATTGCCATCTGAGGAATCCCGGAACATATTCCAGTCTGTGCTAGCAAAACAGTCCTGTAGCTTAGCATCCGCATCATCTGACCACTTCTTTATTGACTGAGTCACTGGTGCTTCCCGCTTTAGCTTTTTCTTGTAAGTAGGAATCAGGAAGATGGAATTATGGTCAGATTTGCCAAATGGCGGGCGAGGGAGAGCTTTGTATACGTCTCTGTGTAAAGGTGGTCTAGTTTTTTTTTCTCTGGTTGCACATTTAACATCTTGATAGAAATGAGGTAAGACTGATTTCAGTTTTCCTGCATTAAAGTCCCCGGCCACTAGGAGTGCCGCCTCTGGGTGGGCGTTTTCCTGTTTGCTTATTTCCTTATACAGCTGACTGAGTGTGGTCTTAGTGCCAGCATCCGTCTGTGGTGGTAAGTTAACAGCCATGTAAAATATAGATGAAAACTCTCTTTTCAAATAGTGTGGTATACAGCTTATCATGAGATACTCTACAACAGGCGAGTATAGAGACTTCCTTAGATTTCGTGCACCAGCTGTTGTTTACAAATATACACAGACCGCAACCTCGTTTTACCGGAGCGTGCTGTTCTATCTAGCCGGTGCAGCGTATATCCTGCCAGCTGAATGTCGTAATTTTTTATTTTACCTTTATTTAACTAGGCAAGTCAGTTAAGAACAAATTCTTATTTTCAATGACGGCCTTGGAACAGTGGGTTAACTGCCTTGTTCAGGGGCAGAACGACAGATTTATACCTTGTCAGCTCGGGGATTCAATCGTGCAACCTTTCGGTTACTAGTCCAATGCTCTAACGACTAGGCTACCCTGCCGTCATTCAGCCACGATTCAGTGAAACATAAGATTTTCTTTTTTTAATGTCCCATTGGTAGGATATTCATGATCGTACCTCGTCTAATTTATTGTCCAATGATTGTACGTTGGCAAGTAATATTGATGGTAAAGGCAGATTTCCCACTCGCCAATGGCAGATCCTTACAAGGCACCCCGCCCTGTGTCCTCTATACCAGCGTCTCTTTCTCCTGCCAATGACGGGGATATCGGCCTTATCGGGTGTCTGAAGTACATCCTGTGCGTGAAATCTTTGTCTAATCCGAGGTGAGTGATCGCTGTCTTGATATCCAGAAGCTCTTTTTTGCAGTAAGATACGGTGGCAGAAACATTATGTACAAAATAAGTTACAAATAACGTGAAAAAACCCACATAATAGCACAATTGGCTAAGCGCCCATAAAACGGCTGCCATTTCTTCCAGCTCCAGTTCATGTAATGTTTATTACCATTTTCATTATTGTATTTCACTTAGTCCTGCATGTTGGAGCTCGGAGCCTATGATTTTCACTGTACTCTGCAATCACACCTGCAACCCTGAACATGTGACTTGTAAACACTGAATCTGAAGTCATGAGAAAATTATGTTCAGCTTCTCATAAGACTGTGGCCACTCTTAGACACATGAACACGGATAAAATAATATATGACGTACATAATTGACAATTTTTTCCACAGCCAAAAGTATAACTCATCTCTACCATACTTTTCCATAAGAGTTACATATGTAAAACGACATACCATTTGTGTTTGTTTGTCGTACATACATCTCCATTGTCATTAATCCGGCAATGGATGACTCCCACTCCCATTCTTGGACACAAACTCCCAGTGTGTCCATGGCCTTACCTACCCATGTGGTTCAGGTAAAGTTCCTGGGGGTCAGCAGAGTCTTTGGTGGCTCTGAGGTTCCTGGTGCATTTGATCTTCAGTTGAAGTTGAATTGTGTCTATTTCTGTGCCTTCCTCATCCCCTGAGAAAAGCACAAATTACTTAAACTTGTACAAACAAAACTGATGTAGCTGGTGGTGGCCCTCTACATGAAACTTTGTTTGGCCATTGTCAGTGAGGACAGGAAGGTCAGCAGTATAAACGTACCTGCGTTTCTGTACTCAAACAATCGTGGGTCACCCTTGATAGGGATCAAGCCCAGCCTGTGGGCAAGGATCTCATCCTGAATTATGGATGTGTTGTTGTAAATGAACACCTTCTCGACAGCCATAGTAGGGACCTAGGAGAGGGCGGATTAATACATGTTATTTGTTCTGTGCCATCAAACACGGAGACCACCTCGTATGCTGCTTTCATTGGCAGGGTGCTATCTAAGTAGAAGCTACCTCTGCGAGTAATATCCGTCGAAAGGCATTGGCGATAGCTGCATCTATGCCCACCATGTCGAACTCCAGAGAAGTCTCATCCATTTGCACCACGTCGATTCTGAAATTCTGCAATAGATATATTATAGTGTAATGTGTATATATGGGCATTCCACGCAACAGATCTGAATGTAAAATCTGGACAGCATAACGTTATTTGTGTTAGCTAGTTAACGTTACCTTTTGGAATTTCTGCAAGCTCCATGTATCATCGTAGCCTGGATAATTGCCAGGGTAATCGGTTGTATGAACCTATCAAATACAGGAAATATTTTTTATGACAAAACTGCGTGAGAACGGTGTTGTATTTTCTACTGTACTAGCTAACTCGTTAGCTGCACATTATGATGTTGTTAGCTAACATGCCCACCCGTTTATTCCAAGAATACCTGCCCACATATTCTGGTCATAGACAGCATCTCAAATTATTTGTTTTTAATGGATAATTTTACACCACTTACATTTTTTACATCAAATTCACCTAATATTACTCTATCCCGAATTTCATCCACGTTTGTCATGGTCGCTGCCATTTTGCCAATGTTTTCATAGACGTCACAAGCTTTGGGTTTATTCTCCTTCGTTGGCGTTTTACGGCAGACTACATCCAAAAGTTGTATTGCCGCCACCTACTGTGCTGGATGAAAATAAAAGATCCCAAAAATTATGTGGATTAAAATACTGACTACCAGAAAGTCACTCAACATGCTCCTTGCCTCTACTGTTAACATAAATAATACGTGTTAGATCCCTACACAGGCTCAGGAGCCTATTCCAGCCATTACAATGAGCCCGTCCTCCTATAGCTCCTCCGACCAGCCTCTTCCGCTCCACAAACTCTGGGTCATGATCCCCACCACAATTGCAACATGGCTGTTCTTCACTCCGATCATCCTTATACTCCTTCTTGTGCACACATTTGAAACATGACCAAATATTTAGCCGTTTTTGCATTGCAGTGGTTTTAGGACAAAGCTCTTACTTGATATCTCATATATCCTAGATTTACATTAAAGGGAGGTATTCACTATCATCCTTATAAAAAAATGTGCATCCCATTAAGAAACTAATCCTTGTCTGACATACATTTATCATCCCCTTCAGTTTTCAACACTTCATTTTTTTTAAATTCCATTCTTTGATACTACTGTTCTCCATTCCTCTTCTCCAACGCCACTCGACCCGCTTCTCGTTTTACACTCGACATCCACTTCCGCCACGATCCTCCCATCTCCAGCTCCGCCTCTTTACCTCTTCTGGTGCTCTCAAACGTCAGTGTCCGTGCTATCCAGAATCCTTGTGATGTCCCTATTGCGAGCCTAAATTAGTTTTAGACTGTCTCTCTTCATTCAAGTACCCCTGAAATTTGTAGATTTGTGAATTGTGAATTCTGCTTTATACAGCCAGTGATTTAGTAGGGTTCTAGTAGCCTTGAGTAGCATTTTTCCCTTAATTCAATCCTGCAGACATTATGCACCATTGTGGTTCAATCTCCAATAGAGGGGGTATATACATTATACATTTTGTCAACACCGCAAACTGTTCCATCTGTTTCAACTGTTCCATCTGTTCCATCTGTTTCAACTGTTCCATCTGTTCCATCTGTTCCATCTGTTCCATCAACTGTTCCATCTGTTCCATCTGTTTCAACTGTTTCAACTGTTTCAACTGTTCCATCTGTTCCATCTGTTTCAACTGTTTCAACTGTTCCATCTGTTCCATCTGTTCCATCTGTTTCAACTGTTCCATCTGTTCCATCTGTTTCAACTGTTTCAACTGTTTCAACTGTTCCATCTGTTCCATCTGTTCCATCTGTTTCAACTGTTTCAACTGTTCCATCTGTTCCATCTGTTCCATCTGTTTCAACTGTTTCAACTGTTCCATCTGTTCCAACTGTTCCATCTGTTCCATCTGTTCCATCTGTACCAACTGTTTCAACTGTTCCATCTGTACCAACTGTTCATGTCAGTCACTTGCTGTCAAAGGCATGTTTAAAATCTCTGCACACCAGGCAAGCAAAAACAAGTGTGCCTAGTGAGAGTTTGCAGTGAGGAGGTAATGGTCTATGTCTGTTTATGTTCAAGGCATGTATGAGGTGAGGACTAACGCTACACTGTTTATGTTCAGGCTTTACAATGAGGGAGCTTCAGGTGCTGTGTCCGGCAAGACAGGTGAGCTAGTGGGTTGTGTGTCAGGGTCATGTGACTCTGGGCAGAGGTGTGTATGTGAGCCAAATGTGAGGTGAGCCTCCACCTCTGGAGGACCTGGAGGAAGTGTTACATTCAGCCCAGAGCTCATGTAGGCACGGAGACAAGGTGTGGCCCAACCTCTACTTGTGGGCCATGCGAGTACACCTGCTTTTCCATCTGTAATTACACAGACTACACACTTATACATACACACCTACTGCCCCATGTACATAGTCATTGAACGCTGGTCACCTCACATTCTGTTTACATACTGTTGTTTACTCACTGTGTATGTATATACTGTATTCTTGACCTAAGTAGCCTTGCACAAGCTTTGGCTTGAGCGAGCCGGAACAGCTAATAGGGCAGGAGCCTATCTAATGTTTCCGTAGACTGAGGCAGCTTGATGTACAAGTACACCCCCTGCACAGGACGCTAGTCTATCGCAGGGCCTTACCCTCAATCTATCTCCTTAAGGCTGAGTGCCAAGCAGAGCCGCATCAGGTCCCATTTTTACATTCTTTGGTATGACTCGGTATTCTAGAAATAGCTCATCCTAATATACCTACTACTGTACATACCATTTTCTTCCAAATTATTTACTGTCTATACACACCACCAATTTATATTCTGGATTCTATCACTCTAATAAGTCTACTCTGTGATAATGGCGCCGGAGGGGATGGTGGCCATTTTACGGGCTCCTAACCAACTGTGCTATTTTGTTAGTTTTTTCGCATTGTTTGTAACTCATTTTATACATAATGTTGCTGCTACCATCTCTTACGACCGAAAAGAGCTTCTGGACATCAGAACAGCGATTACTCACCTCGAACTGGACAAAGATTTTTCTTTAATGAGTCCGACGTGAAGGATATACTGCTTTGTCAAGACAAGGCCCAAATCCCCGTCATCAACCTGAAGAAAAGATGGACGAAAAGGGGGAGGAGGGCGGGGTGCCTTGTAAGAATTCGCCAACGAGTAGGTAACCTCCACTACCCTCCGTATTATTGGCCAACGTGCAATCATTGGAAAACAAACAGGACGATTTACGATTAAGACAATCCTACCAACAGGACATTTAAAACTGTAATATCTTATGTTTCACCGAGACGTGGCTGAACAACGACACGGATAATATAGAGCTGGCTGGCTTCTCCATGCATCGGCAGGACAGAGCAGCTATGTCTGGTAAGACGAGGGGCGTTGGTGTATGTCTGTTTGTCATTAACTGCTGGTGCGCGATGTCTAATATTAAAGAAGTCTTGAGGTATTGCTCGCCTGAGGTAGAATACCTAATAATAAGCTGTAGACCACACTATCTACCAAGAGAGTTTTCATCTATATTATTCGTAGCCGTCTATTTACCACCATAAACCGATGCTGGCAGTAAGACCGCACTCAACGATCTGTATAAGGCCATAAGCAAGCAAGAAAATGCTCACCCAGAAGCGGGGCTCGTATTGGCCGGGGACTTTAATGCAAGCAAACTTAAATCCATTTTACCTCATTTCAACCAGCATGTCACATGTGCAACCAGAGGAAAAAAACTCTAGACCACATTTACTCCACACACAGAGACACATACGAAGTTCTCCCTCACCCTCCATTTGGTAAATCTGACCATAATTCTATCCTATTGATTCCTGCTTACAAGCAAAAACTAAAGCAGGAAGTACCAGTGACTCGCTCAATATGGAAGTGGTCCGATGATGCGAATGCTAGGACTGTTTTGCTAGCACAGACTGGAATATGTTCCGGGATTCAGGCCAACATTCACAAAGCCGCGTGGCCAGACGGATTACCAGGACGTGCACTCAAAGCATGCGAGGACCAACTGGCAAGTGTCTTCACTGACATTTTCAACCTCTCTCTGACCGAGTTTGTAATACCTACATGTTTCAAACAGACCACCATATCCTGCCAGCTGAATGTCGTAATTTTTTATTTTACCTTTATTTAACTAGGCAAGTCAGTTAAGAACAAATTCTTATTTACATTGACGGCCTACCCCGGCCAAACCCGGACCAATTGTGCGCCGCCCTATGGGACTCCCAATCACAGCCGGATGTATTACATCCTGGATTTGAATCAGGGACTGTAGTGACATCTCTTGCACTGAGATGCAGTGCCTTAGACCACTGCGTCACTCGGGAGCCCAAAACTATTTATATTGTATTTAGGAAAATTTCAACTGCAATATTGGAGCTGGTAACATAAGCATTTCGCTGCACCTGCTATAACACCTGCAAATCTGTGTACGCTGTAATGAATACTCAGGAAGGAAAAGGTGCAGATTCACACGCGGAGCGTGTCAGGTGTTTATTTCGCCTTCGCAGAAGGCAGGAATCGTGGTCACAGGCAGGGAATGGTCATTCACAGGTAAGCAAACAGGCAGGTGAATCAAAACTAGGACTGAAGGCTATAATTGGTTCTCACAAACGAGCTGGGAAATGGCTTAGTAGAGTCAAAATGAACAATACCTCACAAAGGCACAAAAATAATGAACTGAACTAAATAAGGAGCTGATGAGACCAGGTGAGTAACTAACACAGGTGAAATCAATGAACAAAAATGAAAGACAGGGCTACGTTCAAGAACATAAAGAAACAGGGCTACGTTCAAGAATACAACAAAACAGAACACAAGGTTGACTAAGAAAATAAATATAGAATCTTACATACGTGACCAATAAACTTTGATTTGATTTGACCAAGTATGTTTGGATGTGGAGTGTGTGATGGTGTGTTGTGTGTCTCAGCTGGGTGATTCCACGCCAGGGGAGCAGAACAGATCTGTGGTATCTCAGATTTTTCTGGCAATTCTCACATAGAAACTTCATTGGGAGGAAGGATGTTTGACAGGATTTTAAAATTTGTATCACAAACCATTTTTTAGAAAATCATAATGAAAGTGGCAATTTGAGGCCCTTTAAGACCTAAAAAATATTTTGGGGTATTGCTTAGCTACATGATAGGTATGGGCTGTGTGTATGTGTGTGCATGCGTGCATGTGACTGGTGTGTCACTGTGTGTATGTAATTGTGTTCACTAGGCAAGGTCTGCTGCATTGGTTCGAGCCTTCCTCACGATCCAAGCCAGCCACTGCTGGCTTGCATCTGAAGCTAAGCAGGATTGGTCCTGTTTGGTCCCTGGATGGGAGACCAGATGCTGCTGGTATTGGAGGGCCCCAGGGCTGTGATTGGGGATGTTGCCCTGTGTAGGGTGATGTCTTTTGGATGGGACGTTAAACGGGTGACCTGACTCTCTGTGTTCACTAAAAGATCCCATGGCACTTATCGTAAGAGTAGGGGTGTTAACCCTGGTGTCCTGGCTAAATTTCCCAATCTGGCCATCATGGTCACCTAATCATCCCCAGCTTCCAATTGGCTAATTTCCTCTCCCCTGTAACTATTCCCCAGGTTGTTGCTGTAAATGAGAATGTGTTCTCAGTCAACTTACCTGGTAAATAAGGGTAAAAAAAAAAAAAAAACATCCTCTCATGGCAGCAGAAACAATGTGTCTTCCCCAATATAATATTTTTAATTCAGATCATTAACCTGGAGTACACTCTTCAGAGAAGGGACAGAAAACACACACTCACACAAATTATAAACACGTGTAAGTGCATCAAAGCTGGGACAGAGATATTGAAAAACAGCTCTACCTCAAGGCCATCAGACTGCTAAACAGCAATCACTAACTCAGAGAGGCTGTTGCCTACATTGAGATCCAATCACTGGCCACTTTAATAAATGGACCACTAGTCACTTTAATAATGTTTACATACAGTATCTTACGTTACTCATATCATATGTATATACTGTATTTTATACCATCTATTGCACCTTGCCTATGCCGCTCGGCCATCGTTCATCCATATATTTATATGTACATATTCTCATTCACCCCTTTAGATCTGTGTGTGTTAGGTAGTTGTTGGGGAATTATTAGATTACTTGTTAGACATTACTGCACTGCCGGAACTAGAAGCAGAAGCATTTCGCTACACTCGCATTAACATCTGATAACCATGTGTATGTGACCGATAACATTTAATTTAATTTGATTTGACACAAACACACACCTCCTTTCCACCTCCATTCCTCCCTCCCTCCTGTCATCTGATGACCTTAGCTGTGATGTAATGCCTGTTACATCACTCTCTTTCTTTCTTTGCCTTCCTTTGTTAATCCATCTTTATCCTATCTCCATTTCCATCCCTCATTTTTCTACCCCGTATTGTAGTCCTCTCCCCCTGATGAATATACAGTGCATTCGGAAAGTATTCAGACCCCTTGACTTTTTACACATTTTGTTATGTTGCAGCCTTCTTCTAAAATGGATGAAATTAATTGTTTTCCTCATCAATCTACACAAAATACCCCATAATGACAAAGTGAAAACAGGTTTCTAGAAATTTGAGCAAATCTATAAAAAATACAAACAGAAATACCGTATTTACATAAGTATTCAGACCCTTTGCTATGAGACTTGAAATTGAGCTCAGGTGCATCCTGTTTCCATTGATCATCCTTGAGATGTTTCCACAAGGTGATTGGAGTCCACCTGAGGTAAATTCAATTGATTGGACATGATTTGGAAAGGCACACGCCTGTCTATATAAGGTCCCACAGTTGACAGTGCATGTCAGAGCAAAAACCAAGCCATGAGGTCAAAGGAATTGTCTGTAAAGCTCTGAGACAGGATTGTGTTGAGGCAAAGATCTGGGGAAGGGTTCCAAAAAATGTCTGCAGCATTGAAGGCCCCAAGAACACAGTGGCCTCCATCATTCTTAAATTGAAGAAGTTTGGAACCACCAAGACTCTTCCTAGAACTGGACGCCCGGCCAAACTGAGTACATTTTTACATTTTTTTTTTTACATTTTAGTCATTTAGCAGACGCTCTTATCCAGAGCGACTTACAGTAGAGTGCATACATTTTATTACATTTTTTTTTACATACTGAAACAAGGATATCCCTACCGGCCAAACCCTCCCTACCGGCCAAACCCTCCCTAACCCGGACGACGCTATGCCAATTGTGCGTCGCCCCACGGATCTCCCGGTTGCGGCCGGCTGCGACAGAGCCTGGGCGCGAACCCAGCCCAGCCTGGGCGCGAACCCAGAGACTCTGGTGGCGCAGCTAGCACTGCGATGCAGTGCCCTAGACCACTGCGCCACCCGGGAGTAATTGAGGGAGAATGGCCTTAGTCAGGGAGGTGACCACAAACCCAGTGGTCACTCTGATAGAGCTCCAGAGTTCCTCTGTGGAGATGGGAGAACCTTCCAGAAGAACAACCATCTCTGCAGCACTCCACCAAACAGGCCTTTATGGTAGACTGGCTAGACGGATGCCACTCCTCAGTAAAAGGCATATGGAGTTTGCCAAAAGGCACCTAAAGACTCCCAGACCATGAAAAACAAAATTCTCTGGTCTGATGAAACCAAGATTGAACTCTTTGGCCTGAATGCCAAGCGTCACGTCTGGAGGAAACCTGGTACCATCCCTACGGTGAAGCATGGTGGTGGCAGCATCATGCTGGGGGTGATGTTTTTCAGCGACAGGGATTGGGAGACTGGTCAGGATCGTGGGAAAGATAATCGGAGCAAAGTACAGAGAGATCCTTGATAAAAACCTGCTCCAGAGCACTCAGGACCTCAGACTGGGGCGAAGGTTCACCTTCCAACAGGACAATGACCCTAAGCACACAGCCAAGACAACGCAGGAGTGGCTTTGAGACAAGTCTCTGAATGTCCTTGAGTGGCCCAGGCAGTGCCCGGACTTCAACCCGATCGAACGTCTCTGGAGAGACCAGAAAATAGCTATGCAGCGACGCTCCCCATCCAACCTAACAGAGCTTGAGAGGATCTGCAGAGAAGAATGGGAGAAACTCCCCAAATACAGGTTTGCCAAGCTTGTCGTGGCATACCCAAGAAGACTCGAGGATGTAATCGCTGCCAAAGGTGCTTCAACAAAATACTGTGTAAAGGGTCTGAATACTTATGTATTTGATATTTACATTTTTTATTGTTAATAAATTTGAGAACATTTCTGAACATGGTTTTTGCTTTGTTAAAAATGGGGTATTGTATGTAGATTGATGAGTAAATGCACTTTCTGAATGCACTGTATATATAGAGAGGGAGAGACTGAAAGAGAGAGAGAGGCAGACTGAGAAAGAAACAGAGAGAAAGAACAGGCTGAACCCAGAGCTAAATCGGTGGACAACCAGCAGCCACCTGCTTATGTCCCTCACACACCTACCCCCACCCCCATACACACACACACCCTCGCCTGCTGGAGTTGGTCACACACGGCCAGAGGGCTGCAGTAGTTGAGTCTGTCAAGGTGGTGCCACTGTCTAGGGAGAATGTCAAAGGGAGAGCAGCAAGACCTGGTGGCTATTAAAGAACTAGAGTCAATCCTGGAGTCCTGCAAGCTTGATCTGACACCACTAGATGAGGTCTGGCCTAATCTCTACATCGGAAACGTGTAAGATTTTGTTTCTTATTTTAGTTATTTTCTTTCTAAATTCCCTTACCCCTGCCCCTGGGTTGGATGGGTTTTAGAAATACGGCAATAGAGATAATAATAGATGAAATCTATTGGATCCCCCTATCCAATCCTTTCGGTTCTATAGAGGTATGAGTAAGAGCTAAAAAGTAGAGACTCGGGGTCAGAGACTAGAGGTTGATTTGGAATTCAGCATCTCAAGTTCCTATAGTGGACTCTATTGCCCTATTGAACTCTGCTGCACACTACTAAACCTTACAGAACACTGTTGAACACATACTGAACATGGAATTACTGAATATTGCTCTTTTTTTAAACTACTGCATACATTTTTTGCCTAAATCTTGTCTATATTCTTCCAGGCTGTTCACTGATTAATCCGTTCTCTGCGTGTTATTTCTGTTCAAACAGTTATGCAATCTCACATTTCACATGTCTCTCTCCCCATATATTTCACCCTCTGTCTTTTCCTTAGGGCCATAGCTCAGAACAGGGGTGCATTAAAGAAGCTTGGTATCACACACATCCTGAATGCAGCTCACTTTAAGCAGGGCAGCATCGGTGACCAGGATTACTATGGAAACACTTGTGTGTACTGTGGCTTCCCTACAGAAGACTCATCCCATTTTGACCTGAGCCAGTACTTTAAACCTGCAGCTGACTTCATACATAAGGCCCTGAAGACTAAAGATGGTACGGGCACTTTAATGCAGGTGTTTACTGTATGTATATGTTTGTGTTTACTGTATGTGTTTACTGTGTTTATGTACTGTGTGTTTACATTACTGAATGTGTTTACTGTGTTTATGTACTGTGTGTTTACATTACTGAATGTGTTTACTGTGTTCATGTACTTTGTGTTTACATTACTAAATCTATTTACTGTGTTTATGTACTGTGTGTTTACATTACTGTATGTGTTTACTGTGTTTATGTACTGTGTGTTTACATGACTGAATGTGTTTACTGTGTTTATGACTGTATGTGTTTACATGACTGAATGTGCTTACTGTGTTTATGTACTGTGTGTTTACATTACTGAATGTGTTTACTGTGTTTATGTACTGTGTGTTTACATTACTTAATGTGTTTACTGTGTTTATGCACTGTGTGTTTACATTACTGTATGTGTTTACTGTGTTTATGACTGTTTGTGTTTACATGACTGAATGTGTTTACTGTGTTCATGTACTTTGTGTTTACATTACTAAATCTATTGACTGTGTTTATGTACTGTGTGTTTACATTACTGTATGTGTTTACTGTGTTTATGTACTGTGTGTTTACATGACTGAATGTGTTTACTGTGTTTATGACTGTATGTGTTTACATGACTGAATGTGCTTACTGTGTTTATGTACTGTGTGTTTACATTACTGAATGTGTTTACTGTGTTTATGTACTGTGTGTTTACATTACTGAATGTGTTTACTGTGTTTATGTACTTTATGTGTTTACATTACTAAATGTATTTACTGTGTTTATGTACTGTGTGTGTTTACATTACTGTATGTGTTTACTGTGTTTATGACTGTATGTGTTTACATGACTGAATGTGTTTACTGTGTTTATGCACTGTGTGTTTACATTACTGTATGTGTTTACTGTGTTTATGACTGTTTGTGTTTACATGACTGAATGTGTTTACTGTGTTTATGTACTGTGTGTTTACATTACTGAATGTGTTTACTGTGTTTAGGTATTGTATGTGTTTACATTACTAAATGTATTTACTGTGTTTATGTACTTTATGTGTTTATAAAACCGAATGTGTTTACTGTGTTTATGTACTGTGTGTTTACATTACTGAATGTGTTTACTGTGTTTAGGTATTGTATGTGTTTACATTACTAAATGTATTTACTGTGTTTATGTACTTTATGTGTTTATATAACCGAATGTGTTTACTGTGTTTATGTACTGAATGTGTTTACTTCTGTACAGTTTATTTAAGACTGTCTCTAGGGACATTTGAGTTCCTTCATCAAACTCTGCCTCTCCCTTCATTCCCTCCTTCTCTCTTTATTCCCACACTCTCTCTATCCTCTCCAGGGAAGGTGTTGGTGCATTGCATCATGGGTATAAGTCGTTCCGCCACGCTGGTGCTGGCGTTCCTGATGATGCACTGTCGTCTGCCGCTTCGCACCGCGCTCAAACATGTGACCCAGCGACGCGCCATCTACCCCAACAGACACTTCCTGTCACTACTGCTCACCCTCGACACACAGCTCACACGCAAGAGGAGACTATGTCCTCTTCTCTGACAGCCCTTCTTTCGTCCCTCTCTCCTCCCATCCCTCGCTCGTCTCACCTCATCCATCTCCCCTCTTATCTATCTATCCATCTCACACACAATCCTTTATACTGGTTGAAAATATGTAGTTGTAGGACTTTTACAGTAGGTACAAACTGGTATTAAAGCACAGCATGTTGTATATACTGTAAATAACCATATAATGCGGTAGCAGGATTCCCTGGAGATAATGTCGATGCTCAATGCCTTTTAAAATCTAAAATATCTAAAGAATTTGAACTTTTCAACATCCCTGTGTTAGCCAGTGGTGATAGTTGAACCTGCTGTGAGTTGTGCAGCTGAGCATTGTCTCCTGGGAATCTATCAGTTGAAACACTAATAATGAGATTACACAATTAAAAAGGTAATTTGTGTTCCAGTTTGGTGTCTGTTGTATTACTTTCAGACGTCTACTACAACTATATTATGAACAATAACTCCTCTCCATTTTGAATGAATTAAACACACACACACACACACACACACACACACACACACACACACACACACACACACACACACACACACACACACACACACACACACACACTGGTCTCTGCCCCTGCAGTGGTCTGTCAGCCAACCAAGAGGACACATTTCATCTGTCAGAGCTGTGTCAGATCTTGTGGACCAATAGGCAGCCTGTAGGACCTAGTCTGGCCCAACCTCTACATCGGAGTGAGTATGTTGTGTGTGTGTGTGTGTGTGTGTGTGTGTGTGTGTGTGTGTGTGTGTGTGTGTGTGTGTGTGTGTGTGTGTGTGTGTGTGTGTGTGTGTGTGTGTGTGTGTGTGTGTGTGTGTGTGTGTGTGTGTGTGTGTGTGTGTGTGTGTGTGTAGAACTATAGTTTATAGAACAGTATGTAATACGCAGGGCTGCGGCTCGTGATAAAGCCCTGTTGTCATCTCTGGGTATCACTCACATCGTAAACAGTGAGGACGGCTGTCACCGGATCATCACTGGCTCAGGTTACTATAGCGACCTGCCGGTGGAGTACTGGTGTGGTGGAGGCTCCAGATGATACAGAGTTTAACCTTCATCCTCACTTCAACCCCACTGCAGATTTAATTTATACCACCATGAAGCAAGACGCTGAGTGCAGTCACAAACACACACATACACCGCTCTGAAACAAAATGGTTATTAAGGTATAATACTATGTATGTCCTGGAGTCAAGGTGTTTGTCCACTGTGCTATGGGCATCAGCCGCCGTGGTGTTCTGGCGTATCTGATTATATACCTTTCTCTGGTGGATGCCATAATGGACCAAACTCTGGCTTCCTGTACCAACTCATACAGCTGGACCTCCTCCTCAGGAGCAGAGGACACACACATGTGCACACACACACACACGCACACACACACACACACACACACACACACACACACACACACACACACACACACACACACACACACACACACACACACACACACACACACACACACACACACACACACACACACACACACACACACACACACACACACACACACACACACACACACACACACACACACACACCGTGCAGTTTCATTTAAAGGGGCAATCTTCGATTGGTACGTATTTTTTATTAGATTTTTTATTACTGAAATACAACCATTGATTCTTAAGGAAAATAACGTATAAATGCCTCATGAGCTTAGTTCAACTGTTGTGCGCCATCAGAACCCAATATATAAGCATGTTTTACTCCCTTGATTCTAAATGAACACTGTATAGCCTCAAAACATGGTTAAAACTATAATGTTGATATCCTGCATGGTCAAAGCTCTCAATTGCAGATTGAACCTTCCGTAGTATAAAATTATTTCTCATTTTGTGAATTTTGCCACTCCAGTGACATTGATTCTGATAACTTTACAGCAAGGTAAACGATGAGAAAAAACCTATTTTTATTTTGTAGTGACTGCCTTAGTGTTACAAACTGACATTAGTGTCACCAGAGGTTAGTTCAGGCTCAGTAATACAGAGGGGGGAAACACAGTTTCCTTGATGTCACCACCACAACTTCATCTAAGATACTTTATTGCTGATATCAACAGTAGCCTAGAACACATTATCTGAGACCCTTCATTTGTGGTATTACTGGGTTTGCCAAGTTACAAATTGACTTACATTGGACATAACCATCAATACAGGTGGGAGTTTTAAAGACTTGATAACAGCAGTAATATTCTACTGATAAGGACTCCTATTTAACCTGCCATCTGGTGTCACGGCCTCCAATAGAAACCCAACAATACTGAACAACCTGTGCTGTGACCTGAAATGGCAACTTTGTGATTATTACTAAAGTAGGATAAATTAATTGTATTCAAAGTATACTGTAAAAAACAAAAGAGCCCTTTAATGCTAAGCTTGGTCATTATTTAATAAACAAAAATAACTTTCCACAACATTATACAACTGATATCATGATTAAACAATTCTTCCTGCATTGTAGCGACAGTAAAAAGCAACTTTAAATCAGGTTATAGCACCTATTGTGTTTGTTGTGATTGGTCAAAATCTCTTGCGAATGCAATATGTTGTAAATTACATACTTGACAGGTTTATCAATCTAACCGGCTAGTTGTAACTCATCCATTTTACAATACCAATGCAGTACATTGCTATGGCACAGTAAATTGACAAGATACTGTTACAGTAGTGATAGAATTCAGACTCAGAGTAGAGGTGTGGGTCTTTTCAGTGATTGTTATTTGATAAACACCATGACTGTTTACTGGTTAATAGTTAACCTTTAACCATCTGGTTAGATATATGACTAAAATAATTATTTGGCTGTGGTTTTGAGTCCACAAGACAATCATCACACAGAACATATACATGAAAGCACATGTCAAACTCATTCCGCGGAGGGCTGAGCGTCTGCGGGTTTTTGCTCCTCTCTTGTACTTTATTGTTTAATTAAGGCCACTGATTATAAGGAACTTCCCTCACCTTGTTGTCTAGGTCTTAATTAACAGGGAAAATCAACAACCAGCAGACACTACGCCCTCCATGGAATGAGTTTGTCTACCTGGCATTAAAGGGTCAAACGCAATAACTGTTTATATAAGAGAAGTTGAAAAATGGAATGAAAAATGTATTCACAAACAGGCCATTTCACCTATTGTTATGTGCATTAATATATTGTATGATGTGATGAGATGTTTGCGTTCTTAATAAACATTCTCCAGTCTGTTAACCCCTTCTCTATGTCACGGTATTCTCCTCTGCATCACAGTGTTGCATGAATCATCGAAGGTCAGTTTAAGTCTTGCTCTATGCTAGTCTAATGACGTACTGTCAATTCAGCATTGCGATAATTTTTCTATATTCTCCATGTGAATACGGAGCGGTAGAAGTGATTGTGAAACGGTATACATTTCTGTGGTCTCTACCATGTGCTAAATCCTATACAGTATACGGTATGTTTCAAACATTCACACAGAATTTGACTGAATCATAGCATCAGAAATGAGAGGAAGATAGACACATATTTCTAGCCATGGTGATTCGAAGTCTGTGGTGTATTGGAGCTTTATTTTCCTATACTGTGTTGTTTATATCTTTTAGCATGTTCGTTTACACAAACCCCTTGTTCAGATCGAGTTACCCCCCCCCAGTAAATAACTCATTCTTAAATGAGTAAGAAACCATTATATCACTTTGTATGACTGTTATGGCAGCACTCTGTTCTATCACTTGGCATCTACGGTGATGATGAAGGTACCGTTACCAATAAAGTCCATCCAAATGGAACCTTTCACTGTCTTTCCATTCACCTCTTTCAGCAATATGATGGTAGGTTGTTGTACACATGCCATGATTCTGACAGCCACACAGATTCTCTTAATCCAGACTGGTCACACTATCTCTGGTGTATTGGAGTCACATTTGATGTGTAATAAAGCAACAGCTATCTTGACCATGGAACCCGGTGTTCAGGTTTCCCCTCTCAGTCCACGGCCGTGCTGGAGCGTGCGCAGCAGGCTGGGGTTCTGATATAGCCCAACACCCCGCTCCTCTTCCTCCAGCCAATGGCACCACCGCTGCTCTTCCTGGATGTAGCTGGATCCTGGCGGGACAGCTTGGCAGCGCGGCCAGCAGTCTCCTTGATCTGCAGCTCCAGGTGCTTTTGGATGGCCAGGCCCAGCTCCGCAGGATCCACAGAAGCCCCGTACACCTCCCATGTCATCCCTTCCGCATCCCACTTCACCTCCTTCACTGGGGGCTTCTGGGACGTGTCCGTCTCGTTCTTGTTCCCGTTCCCGTTCTCATTCCCATTCTCCTCCACCAGGCAGACCTGGGGGAACACGTGGGCCGGACACGTCTCGTGGACCTGGCCCGTCTGCACCCCCACGTCCCTGAGCTCCCTGGGGGACATCATGGTCCCTGTGTCCCTGGTGGCTCTATTGTTGCTGCTCATACAGCTATATTTCTGAATGTCCTGCTGCAGGGCTCCACTAGGGGGCAGAGTGTTGGCCCAGGAGCAGTTGAGGTTGCAATTGAGGTTGCAGCATTGCAGCAGGTGCTTGGCATCCAGCCCTGTCTCGCTGACGGAGGACATGAGGCGAGGGAGGGAGAGGAGGGTAGGCGCCAGGTGAGGCGGGAGCACCCTCTGGTCCCTGAACTCAGCTTCTGTGCCCGGAAGGTGTGGCAGCAGCTGGGCAGGGGTGGTGATGGGTTGGGGGTGGCAGTATGCCGCAAAAGTGTCCTTCAACGTCCCGTGGGGGTGGACGAAAGTGCAGTAGCAGATGGCCTCCTCACATGATTGTAGGCGTTGGGCCTCACCGCCGACCTTAGCGGCTGTGTTAGAGGGGCTAGGGGCACCGACCCTGACACACCCGGCCTGAGGCTGCTGTGTGGGTCTGCCTCCCCCTCCGTTTCCCCGTCTCCAGGCAGTGGGGTTGGTTGTGGTTGTATTGCAGTGCTGGAGCTGCAAGGGCTGCTTGCAGGCTAAGGTGGAGAAAGCCTTACTAGAGGCATCCTGGGAAAGGTAGTCTCTCCCTGGGCACGAAGGGCAGCTGTTTTCACTGTGAGGTGGAGGGGCAGGGACCTCCCTGAGCATGTGGAGCGTATCTGAGTGACTCCTCTGGACAGGCAGACTGGATAGATCCTGTCCTCCCAGGTCTCTCTGTGATGATGATAAGGGGTGGGGCGCCTGGCTCTCTCCGAAGGCTGATAAGGCTTCGTGACCATGATTGGTGACGCCCTCCTCGTGGTGATGGGCTGTGTGAGGGCGGACAGCATTCCTGGGGTCCACGCGGTCAGATGTGTGCGGTTGGATGTTGTGCTGGACGGCCTGAGAAGGCCCCTGTCTGCCTGTTCTTTGGGAGCATGGAGCCGTATGCTCACTGGAGCCCTTCCTGAGTTCCTCCTGCCTCAGAGGACCTGTCAGCCCATCTGTGGAGCTCTTAGAGAGAGGTAGGAGGGGGTCGGTGCAGAGGGCAGAGTCAGGGGAAACACTGCCCCCTGGTGGGTATAGTGCTGACACGGGATGCCCACGTTCTGCCATGGGAAAGCCCTGGAACACAATGGAAACAGACAGGGACATAAGCTCTTATTTATGTCAATGGGAGCTTACTGTACACAGTCTATGCATGAGGACTCCCTGATGAAACCAGTGATCTGGTACTATGCTAATTGATTCATTATGAGATGACTCATCCTCCTGCTGGGAGCTAGTGTACTGTAACGACAGACTTGACAGCTAGAATTTCAATGTTTTTTAAATAATTTAAGTCAAGTCTAGCCCAAGTGTTTTGACACGTTATAGGGAAACTCCACACCAAAACTATCTTTTGGTATTTGTTTCATTAGTTCATGTTGATATAGTCCCAAAATGTTTAGCATGTCAAGTTTCCAAGATATATATTCTTCAAAATACAGAAATACAGCCTGTATAATGTGTTTTTTAAATTCGTACACATTGTAAATATGAAAATGGAATGCATTATTTCAGAACAGGACCTACTGCTTGCATATCAATATATTGACGTTTGCGATGATGCAAAATATGATGCTAAATGCATCTTACCGGCTGTATTTCTGTATTTTGAAAGTTACTTATCTTGGAAACATGATTGCTGACATGCAAAACATTTTGGGACTATATCAACAATGGACTAATGAAACAAATACCAAAATATATATTTTTTGGTCATCTCTGTATACCCATCGCAAGATCCACTAGTTGATGCTTATTCATAAAACGCTCTTAGGCCTCACTCCCCCCTAGCTGAGATACCTACTGCAGCCTTCATCCTCCACATACAACACCCGTTCTGCCAGTCACATTCTGTTAAAGGTCCCCAAAGCACACACTTCCCTTCAGTTCGCAGTTCGCTGCAGGAACGAGCTGCAACAACCACTCAAACTGGACCATTTTATCGCCATCTCTTCATTCAAAAACTCTCTTACTGACAGTTGTGCCTGCTTCGCATGGTGTATTGCTGTCTCTACCTTCTTGCCCTTTGTGCTGTTGTTTGTGCCCAGTAATGTTTGCACCATGTTTTGTGCTGCTACCATGTTGTGTTGCTACCATGTTGTTGTCATTTTGTGTTGCTACCTTGTCTTAGGTCTCTCTTTATGTAGTGTTGTGGTGTCTCTCTTCTCGTGATGTGTTTTGTCCTATATTGTTATTATTTAAATGTTCTTTAATCCCAGCCCCTGTCCCCACAGGAGACCTTTTGCCTTCTGGTAGGCCGTCATTGTAAATAAGAATTTGTTCTTAACTGACTTGCCTAGTTAAATAAAGGTTAAATAAAAATAAATAAATTGAGTTACGAAGTACAATCACATCTGTTACACCATGAGCAGACTGGTCAGGTGTCCCTCACTCACAGTGGCAGAGATTAGCCCGTCAGATTAGGTCTGGATCAGCCCCTCAATGTTCCATTAGATTAAAGGAGAAACACAGGATTGTCTGTGTCTTCTTTGAGAGCATTAAGGGATGTCTCCAATGTAGCCTCTCTAAAGCTTTGGTACTGGATGTGTTAACTTGTGACATGGCGTGATGATACGATGTCGGCTACAGTATTAAACCTCGGTCACATAACCTTTAAGTCAAATACCCTTATGCTGTATACACGAAACAGGTTTAACCAACAACAAGCTTCCCAACACAGGAATGATGATTAAAAGGATGTTTTGCTCAATCTATTAACATGTATTTTTGTATGTGTTTTTTTACTTGTATTTATTCAGGGGAGCCCAATTGAGACCAGGGTCTCATTCTCAATAGTGTCCTAAGAACAAACAATTCCAAATTGTCACGATCGTCGTAGTGAGGAGACCAAGGCGCAGCGTGAGAGAAATACATTCTTCTTTTTAATAACGAAGAACACTTTTAACAAACAATACAAAATAACAAAACGAACGTGACCGCTATAATACTGAGTGCAAACATGCAACATCACATAGACAATTACCCACAATAGCCTAATGCCTATGGCTGCCTTAAATATGGCTCCCAATCAGAGACAACAATAAACAGCTGTCTCTGATTGAGAACCAAACCAGGCAACCATAGACTTTCCTAAACATCTATACTGAACACAACCCCATACACTCAACAAAACCCCCTATACAATACAACCACCCAAGACGGGACAAATACACACAAACATCCCCCCTGTCACACCCTGACCTAACTAAAATAATACAGAAAACAAAGATAACTAAGGCCAGGGCGTGACAGTACCCCCCCCCCCAAAGGTGCGGACTCCGGCCGCAAAACCTGACACAGAAGGGGAGGGTCCGGGTGGGCCTTCCTACGGCGGTGGCTCGGGTGCGGGACGTGGCCCCCACTCCACCATAGTTAATACCCGCTTTGGTGGCTCTGGCAGATCCTGGCTGGCTGGCGGCTCTGGCAGATCCTGGCTGGCTGGCGGCTCTGGCAGATCCTGGCTGGTTGGCGGCTCTGGCAGATCCTGGCTGGCTGGCGGCTCTGGCAGGTCATGGCTGGCGGGCGGCTCTGGCAGGTCATGGCTGGCGGGCGGCTCTGGCAGGTCATGGCTGGCGGGCGGCTCTGGCTGCTCCTGGCTGGCGGGCGGCTCTGGCTGCTCCTGGCTGGCGGGCGGCTCTGGCTGCTCCTGGCTGGCGGGCGGCTCTGGCTGCTCCTGTCTGGCGGACGGCTCTGGCTGCTCCTGTCTGGCGGACGGCTCTGGCTGCTCCTGTCTGGCGGACGGCTCTGGCTGCTCCTGTCTGGCGGGCGGCTCTGGCTGCTCCTGACTGACGGGCGGCTCTGGCTGCTCCTGACTGACGGGTGGCTCTGGCGGCTCGGGACAGACGGGCGACTCTGACGGCTCGGGACAGACGGGCGGCTCTGACGGCTCGGGACAGACGGGCGGCTCTGACGGCTCGGGACAGACGGGCGGCTCTGACGGCTCGGGACAGACGGGCGGCTCTGACGGCTCGGGACAGACGGGCGGCTCTGACGGCTCGGGACAGACGGGCGGCTCTGACGGCTCTGGGCAGACGGGCGGCTCTGACGGCTCTGGGCAGACGGGCAGCTCTGACGGCTCTGGGCAGACGGGCAGCTCTGACGGCTCTGGGCAGACGGGCAGCTCTGACGGCTCTGGGCAGATTGGCTCTGGCGCCTCTGGACTGAGGGGCTGAAGCTCTGGCAGCGCCGGACAGGCGGGAGACTCTGGCAGCGCTGGAGAGGAGGAAGGCTCTGGCAGCGCTGGACAGGCGGGAGACTCTGTAGCGATGAGACGGAGAGACAGCCTGGTGCGGGGGGCTGCCACCGGAGGGCTGGTGCATGGAGGTGGCACTGGGTAGACCGGACCGTGAAAGCGCACTGGAGATCTTGAGAGCAGGGCTGGCACCATCCGCCCTGGCTGGATCTTCACCCTAGCCCGGCAGATGTGGGGAGCTGGGATGTTGCGCACCGGGCTAAGCACACGCACCGGGAACACTGTGCGCTCCACCGCATAACACGGTGCCTGCCCGGTACGACGCCCCCTCTCTCCACTGGAAGCACGGCTGGGAGAGCTGTAGCGCCGAGCTGGCAGAGGACGTTCAGGGCTAGGAAGGCGCACAGGAGGCCTGGTGCGTGAGGCTGGCACAGTCTTAACCAGACGGCTAGCACGCACCTCAGGACGAGTATGGAGAGCTGTCCCCGGTGACATCAACTCCCCGACACGTTCAGTCGGGCGGATGTCGTGCCTCATGCACCAAACCAGCACCTTCCTCATAACTCTTTCCTCCAATTTCCCCCATTAACTCCTTCACTGTCTCTGCGTCGCTCACCTCCAATTCCGCCCTGACCGGCTCCTTACGGTAAGCAGGGGGAGTTGGCTCAGGTCTGACTCCTGACTCTGCCACACTACCCGTGTGCCCCCCCCCCCCCCCCCCCAATACATTTTTGGGGCTGCCTCTCGGGCCTCCAGCCGCTCTGCCGTGCTAGCGCCTCATAATAGCGCCTCTCCGCCTTCGCTGCCTCCAGCTCTTCTTTGGGGCGGCGATATTCCCCTGGCTCTGCCCAGGGTCCTTTGCCGTCTAATTCATCCTCCCATGTCCATTCCTCCAAATAGTGCAGCCTCTCCTGCTGCTGCTGCTGCTGCCTCTCCTGCTGCTGCTGCTGCTGCTGCTGCTTCTCCTGCCGTTTACCACGCTGCTTGGTCCTGGTATGGTGGGTAATTCTGTCACGATCGTCGTAGTGAGGAGACCAAGGCGCAGCGTGAGAGAAATACATTCTTCTTTTTAATAACAAAGAACACTTAACAAACAATACAAAATGAACGTGACCGCTATAATACTGAGTGCAAACATGCAACATCACATAGACAATTACCCACAATAGCCTAATGCCTATGGCTGCCTTAAATATGGCTCCCAATCAGAGACAACAATAAACAGCTGTCTCTGATTGAGAACCAAACCAGGCAACCATAGACTTTCCTAAACATCTATACTGAACACAACCCCATACACTCAACAAAACCCCCTATACAATACAACCACCCAAGACGAGACAAATACACACAAACATCCCCCCTGTCACACCCTGACCTAACTAAAATAATACAGAAAACAAAGATAACTAAGGCCAGGGCGTGACACAAATCAACATGCTAATTCAATAAAACAGTAAAAAAATCAACTACAAGATACAGCAGTTACAGATACACTACATTTAACAAAGAAATTATTTCAACCATAACACACCTCAGTGAATGTATTCCTCATCAGTGTTCTAAACTGCCCTATTGGCACCAGGGATTCAAGATGTAATGAGGATTGTAAATGATTCCAAACATGGGGTTGTGTTAAAACTAAACGCTGATATACCTAGGTCGGTAGAGACACAAGAGACCTCAAGTTAACCAACCCTGTGAGAGGGTTTGGTTTCTCATATTTTTCTACTTTAACAGAGATGTGAGTTGGAAACTTGTGCAGCATAGCTTTGTAAACAAAAAAGGTAGTAATGAAGTGATCTACAGGAATTTAGAGAGGTCCAGCCGACCTTCTGATTAATGATGCAGTGATGAGTATTTAACCTGTTACCTGTGATAAAGCCAAGCACACTATGGTACAGTGCATCCAGGGGTTTTAGAGTAGTGGTTGTTGCATTCTGATAAATGCTGTCACCATAATCAAGAGCTGGCAGGAAGGTTGCCTGTACAACCTGCTTCCTGCTGTTTAGGGAGAGATATTATTTATTTATATAAAATAAGCCTATTTTATTAAACTTGCTGATATGAAGAGAATTACATCAATCTTGCAATATAGACAACATAGGTAGGGTGGGGAGAACAAGTGTTTGAAACACTGCCAATTTTGCAGGTGTTCCTACTTACAAAGCATGTAGAGGTCTGTAATTTTTATCATAGGTACACTTCAACTGTGAGAGACGGAATCTAAAACAAAAATCCAGAAAATCACATTGTATGATTTTTAAGTAATTAATTAGCATTTTATTGCATGACATAAGTATTTGATACATCAGAAAAGCAGAACTTAATATTTGGTACAGAAACAATTGTTTGCAATTACAGAGATCATACGTTTCCTGTAGTTCTTGACCAGGTTTGCACACACTGCAGCAGGGATTTTGGCCCACTCCTCCATACAAACCTTCTCCAGATCCTTCAGGTTTCGGGGCTGTCGCTGGGCAATACGGACTTTCAGCTCCCTCCAAAGATTTTCTATTGGGTTCAGGTCTGGAGACTGGTTAGGCCACTCCAGGACCTTGAGATGCTTCTTACGGAGCCACTCCTTAGTTGCCCTGGCTGTGTGTTTCGGGTCGTTGTCATGCTGGAAGGCCCAGCCACAACCCATCTTCAATACTCTTACTGAGGGAAGGAGGTTGTTGGCCAAGATCTCGCGATACATGGCCCCATCCATCCTCCCCTCAATACGGTGCAGTCGTCCTGTCCCCTTTGCAGAAAAGCATCCCCAAAGAATGATGTTTCCACCTCCATGCTTCACGGTTGGGATGGTGTTCTTGGGGTTGTACTCATCCTTCTTCTTCCTCCAAACACGGCGAGTGGAGTTTAGACCAAAAAGCTCTATTTTTGTCTCATCAGACCACATGACCTTCTCCCATTCCTCCTCTGGATCATCCAGATGGTCATTGGCAAACTTCAGACGGGCCTGGACATGCGCTGGCTTGAGCAGGGGGACCTTGCGTGCGCTGCAGGATTTTAATCCATGACGGCGTAGTGTGTTACTAATGGTTTTCTTTGAGACCATGGTCCCAGCTCTCTTCAGGTCATTGACCAGGTCCTGCCGTGTAGTTCTGGGCTGATCCCTCACCTTCCTCATGATCATTGATGCCCCACGAGGTGAGATCTTGCATGGAGCCCCAGACCGAGGGTGATTGACCGTCATCTTGAACTTCTTCCATTTTCTAATAATTGCGCCAACAGTTGTTGCCTTCTCACCAAGCTGCTTGCCTATTGTCCTGTAGCCCATCCCAGCCTTGTGCAGGTCTACAATTTTATCCCTGATGTCCTTACACAGCTCTCTGGTCTTGGCCATTGTGGAGAGGTTGGAGTCTGTTTGATTGAGTGTGTGGACAGGTGCCTTTTATACAGGTAACGAGTTCAAACAGGTGCATTTAATACAAGTAATGAGTGGAGAACAGGAGGGCTTCTTAAAGAAAAACTAACAGGTCTGCGAGAGCCGGAATTCTTATTGGTTGGTAGGTGATCAAATACTTATGTCATGCAATAAAATGCAAATTAATTACTTAAAAATCATACAATGTGATTTTCTGGATTTTTGTTTTAGATTCCGTCTCTCACAGTTGAAGTGTACCTATGATAAAAATTACAGACCTCTACATGCTTTGTAAGAAGGAAAACCTGCAAAATCGGCAGTGTATCAAATACTTGTTCTCCCCACTGTATGACCAGGTGTCTGGTCAGAGTTCTTGACATATCGTACTGGTCTTAATCTGTCATTTCTGTCACGCCTGCTCCCGTTCTCCCTCTCTGGCACTCGAGGGCGCCAGGCTGCCCTTCATTATGCACACCTGTCACCATCATTATGCGCAGCAGCGCTCATTGGACTCACCTGGACTACTTCCCTTTGTTGATTGCCCCGCCGCCATTGTCGCACCCCCTATCACCAGCCTGTTCAACCTCTCCTTCGTATCATCTGAGATCCCCAAGGATTGGAAAGCTGCCGCGGTCATCCCCCTCTTCAAAGGGGGAGACACCCTGGACCCAAACTGTTACAGACCTATATCCATCCTGCCCTGCCTATCTAAGGTCTTCGAAAGCCAAGTCAACAAACAGATCACTGACCATCTCGAATCCCACCGTACCTTCTCCGCTGTGCGATCCGGTTTCCGAGCCGGTCATGGGTGCACCTCAGCCACGCTCAAGGTACTAAACGATATCATAACCGCCATCGATAAAAGACATTACTGTGCAGCCGTCTTCATCGACCTGGCCAAGGCTTTCGACTCTGTCAATCACCATATTCTTATCGGCAGACTCAGTAGCCTCGGTTTTTCTAATGACTGCCTTGCCTGGTTCACCAACTACTTTGCAGACAGAGTTCAGTGTGTCAAATCGGAGGGCATGTTGTCCGGTCCTCTGGCAGTCTCTATGGGGGTACCACAGGGTTCAATTCTCGGGCCGACTCTTTTCTCTGTATACATCAATGATGTTGCTCTTGCTGCGGGCGATTCCCTGATCCACCTCTACGCAGACGACACCATTCTATATACTTCCGGCCCTTCCTTGGACACTGTGCTATCTAACCTCCAAACGAGCTTCAATGCCATACAACACTCCTTCCGTGGCCTCCAACTGCTCTTAAACGCTAGTAAAACCAAATGCATGCTTTTCAACCGTTCGCTGCCTGCACCCGCACGCCCGACTAGCATCACCACCCTGGACGGTTCCGACCTAGAATATGTGGACATCTATAAGTACCTAGGTGTCTGGCTAGACTGCAAACTCTCCTTCCAGACTCATATCAAACATCTCCAATCCAAAATCAAAGCAAGAATCGGCTTTCTATTCCGCAACAAAGCCTCCTTCACTCACGCCGCCAAACTTACCCTAGTAAAACTGACTATCCTACCGATCCTCGACTTCGGCGATGTCATCTACAAAATAGCTTCCAATACTCTACTCAGCAAACTGGATGCAGTTTATCACAGTGCCATTCGTTTTGTTACTAAAGCACCTTATACGACCCACCACTGCGACCTGTATGCCCTAGTCGGCTGGCCCTCGCTACATGTTCGTCGTCAGACCCACTGGCTCCAGGTCATCTACAAGGCTATGCTAGGTAAAGTGCCGCCTTATCTCAGTTCACTGGTCACGATGGCTACACCCACCCGCAACACGCGCTCCAGCAGGTGTATCTCACTGATCATCCCTAAAGCCAAAACCTCATTTGGACGCCTTTCCTTCCAGTTCTCTGCTGCCTGCGACTGGAACGAATTGCAAAAATCTCTGAAGTTGGAGACTTTTATCTCCCTCAACAACTTTAAAAATCTGCTATCCGAGCAGCTAAACGATCGCTGCAGCTGTACATAGTCCATCTGTAAACTACCCACCCAATTTACCTACCTCACCCCCCATACTGCTTTTATTTATTTACTTTTCTGCTCTTTTGCACACCAGTATCTCTTCTTGCACATGATCATCTGATGATTTATCACTCCAGTGTTAATCTGCTAAATTGTAATTATTCGATTTATTGCCTACCTCATGCCTTTTGCACACATTGTATATAGATTCTCTTTTTTTTCTACCATGTTATTGACTTGTTTATTGTTTACTCCATGTGTAACTCTGTGTTGTCTGTTCACACTGCTATGCTTTATCTTGGCCAGGTCGCAGTTGCAAATGAGAACCTGTTCTCAACTAGCCTACCTGGTTAAATAAAGGTGAAAAAAAAAAATATATATATATATATATATAACTGTCTGCTTCCCCGTTTGTTCCCTGTGTCTGCACTGATGTCGTTGTGTGTTTTGTCCAGACGCTGTCCTGTCCGTCACCATTAATTGTTCACTCCCTATACCTGCTTCTTGTCTCTACCAGCGTCGACACTTACAATTTCAGTTGTTTTTGTTTGTTTCTGTTGTTTTTCTGTGGCTTTATCCAAATTGTATTCTTATTTAGACTCTTGAAATATTTGTTCTATACAGCCAAAATGTACCCTTAACATGTAAATGAATTACGCTCCTGTGTAAGACAGCAAACATACGTTGTGTATGTATCGTACATGTTCTTTATGTGCTCTTCAATACAAGAAGCCTACTTTAAATCTCAGCTTCTTAATTAGCTCATCCATTTTTTTTTTTATCTCACATTGTCAATCCAAAAGCCTAGATATTTATAGGCGGGAATCTGCTCGCTGAGAGAACCATCTGAAATATTTCTACGAGAATTAGAAAACAACATACATTTAGTTTTTCCCGCATTAAGTGCACGTTTTAAATCAACAAGGGCTTTCTGCAAGGCAACAACATCCGATTGCAGCTCCAACATAGCCTGGTCAGCAGTAGGAGCAACAGCATACATAACAGTGTCATCTGCATACAGATGAATGTTACAGCTTTTTGCAGATAGACCAATATTCTTGATATTAATAGTAAAGAGGACCGGTCACAAAATCATCCCCTGCAGGACACCTTTAGTGATATTGACTTGACACCATCAGAAAGCACACAGTGTCCTTTTCTGACAGCTCCCAAACCACATGCGAGACATCTGGCCGAGGCTCATTTCAGACAACCTTTGAATGAGGAGGGGATGGTCGACAGTATCAAAGGCCTTGGATAGGTCTGTAAATAAGGCAGCACAGTGATTCCTATGATCTAAGCAATTTAACACATCATTTAAGACTAGCATAGCTGCTGAGACGGTGCTATGTCCTGATCTAAAACCAGACTGGTGCACATTAACAATAGAATTTGAATTTGACCTTTCTATATACCCTTCTATGGGCTTTTTAAAATGTTGCATTTCATTCCCATTTAGTGTCTTGTTATTCTACTTCACATAAGAGGCCTCTAGGGTCAGTTTAGCTTTAAAAGCATCACCAATGAGCCTGCTCTACCCTGGGAGCCTAACGCCCCATGGTAGCTCTCCATCCCACCCCAGTCCCATGGTACACCTCCTCATTAGTAACGTGTAGGGGCTCTGTGAGGGCTTTACAGACTGAATAAGAAAGCAGCTGCAACAACATGAAGAGTCTTTTTGGGATAACATGCATGACATGCATGATGGTCTCTGTGCGTCGTTCAATATATTTCTTGAATTCATCTGTGTTGACAGCTCAAAGCTGAATGTTTTCACAGTCAATTACAACATTATGTGTTTGTGTAAGTCATTTAACATTGTGCAATGGAATCACTGTAGGGCCTGGTGTCAGTGGGTAAGCTGATCTGAAGTACAGAGCACAGAGTAACACTTTTTGGATAGTCCATCTGTAGATGCTCTACAGACCATCTACAGACGATCAGTAACATTTCAACTATCTACTAAACCCTAGCCCTTACCCTAACCTTAACCCTTACCCTAACCCCAACCTCAACCTTAGCTAGCAGTTGCTTATGAACAGATAGTTGACTATGCGGACTATCCAAATAAAGTGTGACTAAGCACAGAGGCACAACAAATCATCTGTCTCCTATAAATTGGTTACATCTAAGCTGGTTAAAAGCAGAGGTTAGATCACTTCTGGAAATAGACAAAGCAGGCAGATGATATGGCCTAAAGGTTTAGGAGCATGCGGCCAGTCAGTAATAAAGAAAGGAATGCCAACACTTTGCCCACTGACACCAGAACCAAACACCTGATGTGTTGTAGTCTGAAAATAGAGGTGTAAGAATTCAGATAAATGCATTAGTTGCCTTTTTTCTTTTTACATAAATGCTTCGAATATTTCAGAATGTACCTCACGCAATGCAACAACTGGATATTCCTACTACTATGCTATAGACACACTTAAACAATAATAATGCCCCAAGTATCTGAAGTGTGTATGAGACCAGGGCCAGATGGGGACTGACTGACTCACTCAAGGCCTGCATTCCTTTCTTCCCCCAAATAACCTGCAGGTAAATTCTACCCACCCACCCACCCACCCACCCACTCCCAACCATGTACACACACACACACACACACACACACACACACACACACACACACACACACACACACACACACACACACACACACACACACACACACACACACACACACACACACACACACACAACAACAACAACAACAACAACAACAACAACATCAGAGATTTCACTTTTTTCACCCTGAAAGGTCTCTGTTGTAACCCCTGCTTACCTTTTAGAAAAAATATAAGATCCGTGCCTTATGTTCCTCTTCTTTATTTACTCTCTCTCTCTCTCTCTCTCTCTCTCTCTCTCTCTCTCTCTCTCTCTCTCTCTCTCTCTCTCTCTCTCTCTCTCTCTCTCTCTCTCTCTCTCTCTCTCTCTCTCTCTCTCTCTCTCTCTCTCTCTCTCTCTCTCTCTCTCTCTGTGTGTCAGAGTCAAGTTATCCCCCAGGATCCCAGGATAAACACCTATTAGTCCAGGTTGTTTGAATGGAAAGGAAAGTGGTTCTCTACAGGTGACCTCCTCTCGCCACGCACCATCCACAGACCCCTCCCTCCCTCCTCTCCAGTCTCTTCCTCCTCTTCCTCCTCCGTCCCTCTATCCTGGCCGGGAACAAGATGGGGCAAACCTTGAGATAATCCTCTCTTTCATCTGATTACAAATGAGAGGCTGCACTTGCGAATCTTCAAATCGTATCCCAGGAGAGAGGGGTAGTGTGTGTGTGTGTTTGTGTGTGTGTGTGTGTGTCTCTATGTGTGTGTGCAATGGTGTTAGAGATCGGTGGTGGTAGTTGTTTGGCTCTGTATGTGGTGGAGAGGGGGATGGCAGATAGGACTAGGGAATTGGATGAAGAGAGGGGAGGGGGAATGATAATGAGGAGATGCTCAGTCAGGCAGACAGCTTCATTGCCACTCCATCTACCTGGAAGAAGAAGAGAGAGAGAGGAAATTGCATGAATGAATGCTCTGGCAAAAATAGAAGGTTTGATGGCGAAAAAAACGCCCCCTCACACAGACATTCTGTCTCTCTTGCATCCTCCTCTCTCTCTCTCTCTCATCCTCCTCTCTCTCTCTCTCATCCTCCCCTCTCTCTCTCTCATCCTCCCCTCTCTCTCTCTCTCTCTTCCTCCACTCTCGCTCCCTCTCTCATCCTCCTCTTTCTCTCTCATCCTCCCCTCTCTCTCTCTCTTCCTCCACTCTCGCTCCCTCTCTCATCCTCCTCTTTCTCTCTCATCCTCCCCTCTCTCTCTCTCTTCCTCCACTCTCGCTCCCTCTCTCATCCTCCTCTTTCTCTCTCTTCCTCCACTCTCTCTCCCTCTCTCATCCTCCTCTTTCTCTCTCACCCTCCTCTTTTGCTCTCTCTCTCTCTCTTATCCTCCTCTTTCTCTCTCATCCTCCTCTCTCTCTTGGTCCCCCCCCCACACACACACATGAACACACACACACATTATTTCGACTCCTACCTCACCTACTCCCTGACACACTCCCCATCACTCTCGACCACTCTCCATCACTCTGTCCCTGTTGCTATGGAAACTGCAATACTCAATGGGACCCGGATGAATGTTCATTTTCTAAGTTGCTGGGTGGCGACAGACAGTGAAAACATGTCCACCTGGAATTGACAGTGCTCATAGTTGTCAAGTTACAAGAGAACAATGTGATTTTAAGTCTACTTCTTCTACATGGATGTCACATGCCATGGTACTGTATGTCCGTCTTTGCATGACAACGAATGAAAAGCATGAATGTAATTTGCTTGAGATGGCATATTAAGATGAAAAGTAATGGGAGTATGGGAGTATTGTAGTACTATGTGGTAGAATGGATTAGATAGCTAGGACACTATAAAACAGTATTTATTGTAATTCATAAGGTTTCCCTTCAGCACAGATCTAGGATCAGCTTACCTTTCCCAAATCATAACCTTAACAATTGGGAATGCAAAACTGACTGTAGATTAGTATCCAGGGGCAACCGACATACTATATCCTGCTTTGATAACATGAGAGTCAGACACTCCTGGACAACATTCAAATGCAACAGTGTGAGTCCATTGGCTGTGCGAGAGGAGGGTGAAGATCAGGGGATGGGGACATTCAGTAAAGGACCTATCCTCACCACGGTAACTGGTGAAAAATACAGGCAGAGAGGGTGTTTGATTGGAAGACAGAAAAT
The DNA here is from genome assembly GCF_045679555.1 of Salvelinus alpinus. Taxonomy (NCBI): domain Eukaryota; kingdom Metazoa; phylum Chordata; class Actinopteri; order Salmoniformes; family Salmonidae; genus Salvelinus; species Salvelinus alpinus. Next base: position 14,875,432 of record NC_092117.1, read on the forward strand.
GTGTGATCAAACAAAAGGCAGTCATGACAAAGCCTGTTAGACATATCAAATGTCCTTGTTTGGGATATTGTAATTGTACATGGAGGGTCAAATTATATAATATTTATCTAGCAGAGGGAACAAAAATAACCTTTGATCTTCCTAATTAGCTGTGCCTAGTGCATGCTGCTGAGATAGATAAAAAATATTGTTGTTTATAGTCCAGGTGATATGTGCCTAATTTTTTTCATAAAAGCATGAACATTTTCAGAAAGGGAGCCATCGCATAAATGCCTCCTGGTGGCCGTTGCGGACATTTTTCTATTCTGCCATAACCGGACAATGTATTTTACTTCGTATTTGTTGAACACAGAAAAGGTGATGTGTACTCCTATGTTTTGATGGTCACGGATTACAATGTTGCCATGTACAACATAATAAATTGTTCAGATGATTATATACTAGTGGACCACCATGGTAAGCCATGGAAGAATATCCAATAAAATTGCAGTTTCTGACAATGTCAACACAATAGAATATCATGTATGTGGCATAGAAAGTGTGAGCGGGTCCTTCCACAAAAGCCATACAGCTGCTGTCTTCTTGCCCCTGGTTATGAAAGTGGATACTGTGTGACACTGCTTAAATTTACAGAACACAGGAAGGGCATTGGATTGGTCTGCACCCAGGGAGCTCATTGGGTGATTTCATGGGCAGGTATGTACCTCAAGTGATTGCTGGACCCAAATGCCACTCACCACTCCTCAACTTATATTTCAGAACAGAACATTTTCATTTTTGAACACTTCCCAATTCTTCTTTATGATGGCACTAGCAGTCAATATAACATCAATCAAGCTCATTTCGCATCACATCAAAATCAATGAATACAAATGTTATTTACGTAGCGTTTTTCACAACAACAATTTTCACAGAGTGCTTTACAACAACCCGGCCGAGACCCCAGAGAGCAAGCAGCAGCTATGTGGCTGGAAGAAACCTTCTTTAGCTGTACATAGTAAAAGGTTGGAGTGCGAGCTGTGACAAGCTGTCAATTTAGGCAAGAAAGTACAGCAGAGTACATCTGACCACCAGACAGTTGTTCATTTAGGCAAGACGAATTATAATAAGCACATGGATGACCAACAGGGTCATAGTAGATCAGAGTGTACAAGACCCTAGCCTGAGAGTTGTCGACATACACGGACAAAGCATACAATAGAACTGACATTGCTGTTATATAGGGGGTATTTGTTTTGAGGCTGAATTGATCAGATCTTTTATCAGATCTCCAGATGGGATGACTTGGGCATATGCACAATGTGAGGTTTTTGGCGAAGTTTAGAGATCTTCCAGCTGGGAGAACAGGGTCCACTGAATATCTCTGCGTTTGTATGATGTGGTTTTGGTCATGATCCAGTCAATAGTAATAAGGAAGAGGATCTGAGAGATGATGGAACCCTGTCTCACTCCAGACTGCACAGTGAACCGCGCAGACTTGACCATAATGACACTGCATTCAAAGTGGTCAAAATAGTATACCTTGATTAGTATATATTGAATCGGATCTCAAGATCTTCCAGAGAGTTTCGCCAGGTATACTAGCAAAAGCCTTGAAGTCTATGAAGTGAGAATGGGGAATTCTTGTCCCGTTCAGAATCTTGCTTGCTCCTGCCTTCAGCTTGGTGTCAATGGCTGACTCCATACATTTTTGGTGATGCCGAATCAAAAATGGTTGACTAAAAAATGGTTGATGGCATTACCCCCAAACTGAGCTTCACTTTCCAGCATTATGTATAAAAAAATGATATTCTATTTTGTACGTTTTCAGAAACAGCGATTTAATTTGATAGCTTTGCCATGGCTCAGCCCCGTTGACCATTATATAATAATCGAAACTGTTTATGATCTTGTACTGGCAGTAATCCATATTCATATTACCATTGTAATCATATGAAATAAAATGGATTGACCGGCTATGGCAGAAAATAACATTGGCTGCCAAGAGGCGTTTTTGCGATGGCTCCCTTTCTGAAAATGTCCAGGACCCAAAACTATACAAGTGTACCAAGTTTCATGCTTTTATGAAAAAGCTAACATAATTTTCACACATTGCCTGTAGTAGCATTGTTAACAAGTCTCATCGAGGTGTGGAAAGGGGTTGCGTTTGATCGGATGGGCTAGGCTTGTGTGTCTGTATCTCAGTGGTTGTTGTAGCGACCTTGGGGGGAGGGGAGGGAGGAAGAGTTATTATTAGGAGCACCAGTCTCATTAAGACAGACTGAACATCTGGAGGGGGGCTGTACCAGGCACATATAGGTGGGGATTAAGGGTTATGTTCAAAGAGTGACAGTAAGCGAGGGATGGAGGATTGAGGCAGACCCATAGTGTGTTACCCTGCTGACCGACAACCTACACGGCTAAGAATGATGTCAGAACTCCTGTTCCAATTATAGTAACAGTTTCAGGACCTGAATAGAATCTGACAGAAAGGGTGATGAGACAGATTGATAAATTGTCTGTTGAATTTCAGACTGAAATGAAATTAGATACACTATTATACAACCCTGCTACGACAAGGGATCTCAGCAACAGCAATGCCCTAACATGGTCGTGTTATCTTCCCGGCATTGTTAGAGACAAGAAAGCCCGAGCTGCATTCAGATATAATTACCGGCAGAGAAGAGCACTAAGAAAAAAACTGTCTGAATAGAGTATGGATGACTGACACACTCGGCTCACTGAATAGATCCCCTCCTAATCCCTGCACACACAAACAACTCTCCAAATCTTTATGCAAACTATCCGTGAAAATTTGAACAAACATTGCAAAAACACCTTTTATCAACAATGTCTGTGTATAAACAAACATTGGAGCAGGCATTGATATCCGAATAATGCTTTGTTTCAGTATGCCTCATTCCCAACAATGACCGTCAGAGATAAAGATATACATGGGGCGGCAGGGTAGCCTAGTGGTTAGAGCGTTGGGCCAGTAACCGAAAGGTTGCAAGATTGAATCCCTGAGCTGCAAAGGTAAAAATCTGTCGCTCTGCCCCTGAACAAGGCAGTTAACTGTTCATAGGCCGTCATTGAAAATATGAATTTGTTCTTAACTGACTTGCCTAGTTAAATAAAGGTAAAATAATATAATAAAAAAAGGTATACACCATCTCCTTGGGTTCCATTGGCCTGAAGCAAACACAAAAGAGGTGCATCAGCGGTAAAACATCTGTGGTGTGAGAAACTCTACCAGGTAATACTGTCCTGTTGCACCCTTTACAACCACTGTGATTATTATTATCTGACCCTGCTGGCCATCTATGAACATTTGAACATCTTGGCCGTGTTCTATTATAATATCCACCCAGCACAGCCAGAAGAGGACTGGCCACCCCTCAGAGCCTGGTTCCTCTCTAGATTTCTTCCTAGGTTCTGGCCTTTCTAAGGAGTTTTTCCTATCCACCGTGCTTCTACATCTGCATTGCTTGCTGTTTAGGGTTTTAGGCTGGGTTTCTGTACAGCACTTTGTGACATTGGCTGATGTAAGAAGGGTTTTATAAATACATTTGATTGATTGATTGAGTAAGACTAGAAACTTTATAGCACTGTTCAAGCATCAACTGTAGGCTAAACCTTTTCTCTTGGAAAGAGAAAACTCAACATATACAGTGGGGAGAACAAGTATTTGATACACTGCCAATTTTGCAGGTTTTCCTACTTACAAAGCATGTAGAGGTCTGTATTTTTTTAATCATAGGTACACTACAACTGTGAGAGACGGAATCTAAAACAAAAATCCTGAAAATGACATTGTATGATTTTTAAGTAATTAATTAGTATTTTATTGCATGACATAAGTATTTGATACATCAGAAAAGCAGAACTTAATATTTGGTACAGAAACCTTTGTTTGCAAATACAGAGATCATACGTTTCCTGTAGTTCTTGACCAGGTTTGCACACACTGCAGCAGGGATTTTGGCCCACTCCTCCATACAGACCTTCTCCAGATCCTTCAGGTTTCGGGGCTGTCGCTGGGCAATACGGACTTTCAGCTCCCTCCAAAGATTTTCTATTGGGTTCAGGTCTGGAGACTGGCTAGGCCACTCCAGGACCTTGAGATGCTTCTTACGGAGCCACTCCTTAGTTGCCCTGGCTGTGTGTTTCGGGTCGTTGTCATGCTGGAAGACCCAGCCACGACCCTTCTTCAATGCTCTTACTGAGGGAAGGAGGTTGTTGGCCAAGATCTCGTGATACATGGCCCCATCCATCCTCCCCTCAATACGGTGCAGTCGTCCTGTCCCCTTTGCAGAAAAGCATCCCCAAAGAATGATGTTTCCACCTCCATGCTTCACGGTTGGGATGGTGTTCTTGGGGTTGTACTCATCCTTCTTCTTTAGAGTTTAGACCAAAAAGCTCTATTTTTGTCTCATCAGACCACATGACATTCTCCCATTCCTCCTCTGGATCATCCAGATGGTCATTGGCAAACTTCAGACGGGCCTGGACATGCGCTGGCTTGAGCAGGGGGACCTTGCGTGCGCTGCAGGATTTTAATTAATGACGGCGTAGTGTGTTACTAATGGTTTTCTTTGAGACTGTGGTCCCAACTCTCTTCAGGTCATTGACCAGGTCCTGCCGTGTAGTTCTGGGCTGATCCCTCACCTTCCTCATGATCATTGATGCCCCACGAGGTGAAATCTTGCATGGAGCCCCAGACCGAGGGTGATTGACCGTCATCTTGAACTTCTTCAATTTTCTAATAATTGCGCCAACAGTTGTTGCCTTCTCACCAAGCTGCTTGCCTATTGTCCTGTAGCCCATCCCAGTCTTGTGCAGGTCTACAATTTTATCCCTGATGTCCTTACACAGCTCTCTGGTCTTGGCCATTGTGGAGAGGTTGGAGTCTGTTTGAGTGTGTGGACAGGTGTCTTTTATACAGGTAACGAGTTCAAACAGGTGCAGTTAATACAGGTAATGAGTGGAGAACAGGAGGGCTTCTTAAAGAAAAACTAACAGGTCTGTGAGAGCCGGAATTCTTACTGGTTGGTAGGTGATCAAATACTTATGTCATGCAATAAAATGCAAATGAATTACTTAAAAATCATACAATGTGATTTTCTGGATTTTTGTTTTAGATTCCGTCTCTCACAGTTGAAGTGTACCTATGATAAAAAATGACAGACCTCTACATGCTTTGTAAGTAGGAAATCCTGCAAAATCGGCAGTGTATCAAATACTTCTTCTCCCCACTTGTATGTGCCTTAAACATTATTTGTCATAATAGGTCATTCTCCTCGGTCAAGTTTCACTTTACAACATTTTGCATATTCAGTAAAGCTGTTCTCCCCTTGGGGACAGTTTAATCTGCGGACCTGCACTCTAATATCCATGTTTGTGTTCACGACAGCGAACAAAATGAAAGTGCTGCATTTGAGCTCTTGTGCTGTGTACATATTGTATATACTGTATGACAGGGAGTGGAGAGGGAGTGGACTCGCAGAGTGGAGTAATAGTATATGGAATCAGTGATCATTTTATTACATTTTGCACAAGCAGGATTTTTAAGATATATTTAAGTGTCACAAAACCGTTAGAATTAGAGGACTCAAAAAATACTGTGTTGAAAAGTTTAGGGAGGAAGTGGGTCAAATTGACTGGTCACCTGTGCTAGATAGTGTAGGGGTAGACAGTGCCTGGGAAGTCTTTAAATGTAGATTCCTTGATGTGGTGAATGTGATGGCTCCCATTAGACGGGTCAGGGTAAAGCAGAGATCTAGCCCTTGGTTTAATCATGAGATTCTAGAATCTATCCAAGCAAGGAATAAGGCCTTTAAAAAATGAACTTTCAAGAGCAGCATGATTTTGTCCTATATAAACATCACAGAAATGAAGCACAGAGCAGGATGGATGAAGCTAAGAGGGGTTACTTTGCTGAGAAAATAATTGAGAACAAAAATGACCCTAAAAAGCTTTGGAAATCATTTAAGGAACGAGGCTGTAGTAGTACTACCAAAAACAAACTAAACAGTATTGGACTGAACATCAAGGGGGAGATGGTATATGAAAAAGCAGAGGTTGCCAATGAATTCAACTCTTTTTTTACTTCTGTTGCCAGCAAGCTGGTTAGCAAGCTGCCCACCAGTTCTGGTTTGTGTGGAAGCAACCAAGTTAAGAAGTATTATGTAAAGTTAGGGGTTCAGCCAAACTCTTTTTCTTTTGCAAAGGTAGAAACAGCCAAAATAGTCAGTATGCTGGCAGAGTTTATCCAGCCACAGGCCTGGATAATATTCCTGCAAGGTTTCTTATAGATTCTGCTGAGCAAATTGGCCCTTGTATTACGCATATCGTTAATCTCTCTCTTGAACAAGGCACCTTTCCCAGGGACATGAAACAAGCTAAAGTTATACCTCTGTATAAGAGGGGATAGTCTGACCCTGGAAATTATAGGCCTGTATCTATCCTCTGTGTAACATCAAAGATCCTGGAGAGAATTGTACATGAGCAAATGCATGAATATGTTAACAAACAGGGTCTAATGTATGATTTTCAGTTGGGTTTTAGAAAAACATACTCTACTGATTCATGTCTACTTTACTTGACTGACTTCATCAGGAAATAGATTGATGAGGGAAATCTGTGTGGAATGGTACTGCTTGACCTACACTTGGCCTTTGATACAGTTAACCACTGTCTCCTAATCTCCAAACTGGAGGCACTGGGATTAAGCAGTATCCCTCTAGGCTGGGTAAAGTCCTATTTATCAGGAAGGGAGCAAGTAGTAGCGATTAATGGTTCACTGTCTCAGGCAAAACCAATGACTTGTGGCGTTCCGCAACGGAGCGTGCTTGGGCCTCAGCTGTTTTTATTGTATATTAACGATATGAAAGATGCTTGTTCTTGCCGTCTTTTTCTTTATGCGGATGACTCTACACTTCTGGTGTCTCACAAAAGTAAAACTATGTTGGAGAGCATACTTAGCACAGAGCTTACTAACATTAGCAAATGGCTTGGAGATAATAAGCTATCTCTGCACTTAGGGAAAACTGAAGCAATTATTTTGGATCCAGACCTAAATTGTGTAGGTCGTCTGAAATCAGAGTGGAGTTAGGGGGTGAGGTGCTGACTACTAAAACCTCTGTTAGCTACTTGGGATGTATCCTTGATGGAAGCTTGGGAGGTGTGAGCATAGCCAATAAGATGCTAGGGAAGGTTAATGCCAGGACTAAGTTTTTGGCTAGAAAGTTCAATGCTTGATAAGGACTCCATGAAAGTGCTAGCTACTGCCCTCATTCAGTGCCATTTTAACTATGCTAGTACTTCCTGGTTTGGGGGCTTATCTAAACTTATGAAGGGGAAGCTCCAGATAGCCCAGAATAAGCTGATCAGGGTAGTATTGAAGGTGAGTCCACGTACTCATATAGGCAGGAGCTGCTTTCAGGAACTAAACTGGCTGCCTGCTGAGGCTAGGGTGTCCCAGATTAGACTAGGTTTGGTTTACAGGAGTATTTATGGTCCTGCACCCAGATATCTAAGTGATTACTTTCCTCGTGTTAGGGTTGCACACAATCACAGCACCAGAGCAGGTGTTGCTGATGTGTGCTTATACAGGTTCAGGAGTAATGCTGGGAAAGGTACTTTCTTGTATACTGGAGCATCAGAATGGAATGAGTTGCCTCTGCTTATAAAAACAACGTCCTCTCTGGGGAGCTTTAAAAATAAATTACAAATATTTTTGATGTCTTCTTTACCCATATGAATAACCCCTATGATGTAACTGGAATGATGAGATAGATGTTCTTCTTCTCTGTTTTTGTTTTATTATTTCACTGCCATACTGTGTTGGATCTTGTCTAGCCATCTTGTCTCAAGAGGACCACAATGGAAATAAGTCCCAGACTTTATTGTGTGTTATCCTCAATGATTTTATTCATGTGCATGTATGGCTTTTTCAAGTTTTATGTGTGCTTGTTTTTTTAAATGGTTAAATTAATAAACTAAAACTAAACTAAAGGGGTTCCTGAACTTTTTGGGCCTGCGAACCAATCTTGATATTACAAAAAAAAAATGTTTACACACCATGTCAATTTTTTTTTAAATTGGCGCTATAAGTCTATTACAAATCAGTCTGACTTTTTACAGCGTTTCAATCTGAAAGAGGTATGATTTGAAGTGACTGAGATGCATCAGAAAGGTATTGGGAAGTTCAGAAGATCATCAGGCAATAATTCTGTAAGAACATCCTCATTGATGATGTTATTTTCTCCCCAGTCTGCTTTAGTGCCTTGTCTTGTCCACTCTGTTTTAATGAGTCCTGCGCGGCTTGTGGGCATTGTAGAGGGAAACATGCATGTTCCTTAGAGTCTTATCTTTCAGTGATGGGGTCATAATATTTTGTAGCTTAAACCATTCAAAAGATAGAGTCACATTTGTAGGAAGGAAATAGAAACCGCTCTGTTTATTACAACCACATCTAGCGGCTACCGGAGGTTACTGAGGTAACCCCGGTTCTGTGAACCAAGCACATTTTAAAAATTGTTTATTTCATAGTTTCTATTACAAACCCATGTTTGGGAAACGCTGAAATAGGACATAATTACGTGCACATAAAGGAACAGCACCATATGGTAATGGATATACAACACACATACAACACACATACAACACAACAAAACATTTGACCTGTTGTACACTTTTTGAAATTCTTATCTGGATTCAAACCAATAACTATCTTATACAGTATAACCACCTTTCACCAACTGAAGAACATACAAAGCCATGCAGGTATGTGGCAATTGAACAAATTGGAAGGCGTTGTAACTTGTCCTGTCCCATTTCATGTATAGTATTACCTTCATATTACAGGGTCAGATCTGTGGTGCTCCAATGCTCCTCTCTGGTTTCTTCGTTCTCTTGTTTTAGCGACCTCTGCATTAGCCACAACACCCCACTCTGACTGTGGGGCTCACACCTGATCCTGCGAAAACTGTGGATTCAGTGTAGAGCGTATCAGCAGTTCCAAAGTGCACTGTTGTTCATTCACAGGTGCTTTTTAGAGCTCAGTTCCTTGTTTTCTGGCCCTGCAAACACGCCTACGCACACAACCCTGAGACACATCTACTCTACAGTATATCTGCGTATTCAGTTTCACACACAGACTCACCTTGACCTAGAATGCATTCCTAAGCCCGTTTGTTTTTCCTATTCTGGCTTCACAGTTCACACTGCCTGATAGAAGAAATCTGCATAGCATGCATGATTCTCGTCTGATGGCTTTCTGTGATTCATACAAAGCACTGTTTCATTTTGAAACCTAGAATGACATTATGAGCTGAAATAAAGGAATTCAGATCAAAAACGGGCAAATTATATTACATTGCAAGTCGCAGTGTGCAGATTCTACAGAGTAGAATCATGGTGTGTGCCTTTGCCACACACCATGAGCGATGGTGTGTGGCAAAGGCAAGATGCAGTAGATGGTGTAGAATACAGTATATACATGTGAGATGAGTAATGTAGGATATGTAAACATTATTAAAGTGGCGTTATTTGAGGTGACTAGTGATACCTTTATTAAGTCCATTTATTTAAGTGGCCAGAGATTTGAGTCTGTATGTTGGTAGCAGCCTCTCTATGTTAGTGATGGCTGTTTAACAGTCTGATGGCCTTGAGATAGAAGCTGTTTTTCAGCCTCTCGGTCCCAGCTTTGATGCACCTGTACTGACCTCGCTTTCTGGATGATAGCGGGGTGAACAGGCAGTGGCTTGGGTGGTTGTTATCCTTGATGATCTTTTTGGCCTTCCTGTGACATCGGGTGCTGTAGGTGTCCTGGAGGGCCGGTAGTTTGCCCCCGGTGATGCGTTGTGCAGACTGCACTACCCTCTGGAGAGCCTTGCGGTTGAGGGCAGTGCAATTGCCGTACCAGGCGGGGAAACAGCCCAACAGGATGCTCTCGATTGTGCATCTGTAAAAGTTTGTGAGTGTTGTAGATGAAAAACCAAATTTTTTCAGCCTCCTGAGTTTGAAGAGGCGCTGTTCTGCCTTCTTCACCACGCTGTCTGTGTGGGTGGACCATTTCAGTTTGTCCGTGATGTGTACGTCGAAGAACTTTCCACCTTCTCCACTACTGTCCCGTCGATGTGGATGTGGGAGGGGGGGGGGGGGTGCTCCCTCTGCTGTTTCCTGAAGTCCATGATCATCTCCTTTGCTTTGTTGACGTTGAGTGAGAGGTTATTTTCCTGACACCACCTCCTCCCTGTCTCCTCCCTGTCTCCCTGTCTCCCTGTCTCCCTGTCTCGTCATTGTTGGTAACCAGGCCTACCACTGTAGTGTCGTCTGTAAACTTGATGATTGAGTTAGAGGTATGCATGGCCAGGAAGTCATGGGTGAACAGGGAGTACAGGAGAGGGCTGCAAATGCACCTTTGTGGGGCCCCAGTGTTGAGGATCAGCGGGGTGGAGATGTTGTTTCCTACCTTCACCACCTGGGGGGCGGCCCGTCAGAAAGTCCAGGACCCATTTGCACAGATGGGATATGGCAGTGTGCAGTGTGATGGCGATTGCATCGTCAGTGGACCTACTGAGGCGGTAAGAAAATTGGAGTGGGTCTAGGGTATCTGGTAGGGCGGTGATATGGTCCTTGACTAGTCTCTCAAAGCACTTCATGATGACAGAAGTGAGTGAAATGGGGCGATAGTTATTTAGTTCAGTTACCTTAGCTTTCTTGGGAACAGGAACAATGGTGGCCATCTTGAAGCATGTGGGGACAACAGACTAGGTTAGAGATTAGTTGAATATGTCCATAAACACACCAGCCAGCTGGTCTGCGCATACTCTGAGGACGCGGCTAGGGATGCCGTCTGGGCCGGCAGCCTTGCAAGGACGTTTCACTCACGTTGGCCTCGGAGAAGGAGAGGCCACAGACTTTGGTAACGGGCCGTGTCAGTGGCACTGTATTTTTCTCAAAGCGAGCAAAGGAGTTGTTGAATTTTTCTGGGAGCAAGACGTCGGTGTCCGCGACAGGGCTGGTTTTCTTTTTGTAATCCGTGAATGACTGTAGACCCTGCCACATACGTCTCGTGTTTGAGCTGTTGAATTGCAACTCTAGTTTGTCTCTATACTGACGATTTGCTTGTTTGATTGCCTTGCGGAGGGAATAGCTGCACTGTTTGTATTCAGTCGTGTTTCCGGTCACCTTGTCATGATTAAAAGCGGTGGTTCGTGCTGTCAGTTTCGCGCAAATGTTGCCATCAATCCATGGTTTCTGGTTAGGGAAGGTTTTAATGGTCACAGAGGGTACGACATCTCCGATGCACTTGCTAATAAACTCGCTCACCGAGTCAGCGTATACATCAAGGTTGTTGTCTGAGGCTATCCGGAACATATCCCAGTCCACGTGATCGAAGCAATCTTGAAGCGTGGAATCTGATTGGTCAGACCAGCATTGTATTGACCTGAGCACGGGAGTTTCCTGTTTTAGTTTCTGTCTATAGGCTGGGAGCAACAAAATGGAGTCATGGTCAGATTTGCCGAAGGCAGGGCGGGGGAGTGCTTTGTATGTCTCGTGGAAGTTCGAGTAGCAATGATCCAGAAAGTTACCAGCTCTTGTCGCGCATTTGATACTCTGATAGAATTTAGGAAGTATGGTTCTTAGATTAGCTTTGCTAAAATCTCCAGCTACAATAAATGCCGCCCCAGGATGTATGGTTTCCAGTTTACATAGAGTCCAGTGAAGTTCTTTCAGGGCCGACGAGGGATCTGCTTGGGGGGATATACCAGGAGACCCTGACGAAGGCCATGCAGCCGAAACGCGTCGTTTTTTTAAAAACGTTGTTTCTATTGAACATGCCATACTAATAAAGGCATTTAAATTAATTATATGACGAGTGCCATGGTCCTCCTTTCTTTTTGATGACCAATTTACCCCTTTTACCAAAGAGCACCTTCTATCTACCAAAATGTACTATTGTGTACCTTATTAGCGCTTCCCTTCCTCCCCTTTCTACTGTATGTAATAACACTTGAGATTTTCTGGGGTAACAATGTAAGAAATAACACATTAAAAAAACAAAATACTGCATAGTTTCCTAAGGACCTGAAGCGAGGCGACCATCTCTGTCGGCGCCATCTTGCAACTGGGTGACTATTATAGACGTCTATTACTAGTTGGTTATGCGTTCCTAAATGTTTATCCCAAACAGTAAATACTGCAATAGAAATTGATGCCACTGACATGAAAGGCACATTCCAGGTTGTAATTCCAATGTGAGATGTGCAGTGCGACTGCAACAAATACAACCTGGTACACAACCGTAGTGATTATAGAGATGGTTATCCGATTGGTTCAGGGTACAGAAGTGTTAATGACACACTCGGGACTCAGCTGTGCTCTGCCTGGTGTGAGTCACACGCACGTGCACACACACACACAATCTTTTTCCCAACACCAGTTCTTTAGCGGTGGTTTGATTGATAGCAGTCCCATGTTTTGCTGTTGTTTTCTCTGGTTCAACTGATGTTTATCTGTTTGCACAGGAAACAGATTGCTCAGGAAATAGCAGGCAGTTGAATGTGCAGACACAGGCACGTACAGACACACACACGTACAGACACACACACACACACACACACACACACACACACACACACACACACACACACACACACACACACACACACACACGTACAGACACACACACACACACACACACACACACACACACACACACACACACACACACACACACACACACACACACACACACACACACACACACGTACAGCACACACACACACACACACACACACACACACACACACACACACACACACACACACACACACACACACACACACACACACACACACACACACACACACACACACACACACACACACACACACACACACACACACACACACGTCTGGGCTCCTGGCCCAGAATCCCACTCGCCGGCAGTGTGCAGAGATCAAACATTTTACAGTGCAATCTCTGTAAATCAGCCGCTACCCAATGATACACGCGCAAGCTTGTACTCACACACAGTAAACAGACACATACAGACACACACACACACAAACAAACACACTGAGTCCTGTAATTGTGTACATACTGTGCCTCGTTTCAATAAAGAGCTATGAATAAGCATTGACTGTAGTGTAAAGACAATGTTGCCACCTAGTGGTTAGAGTGGTTGTCTTCTCTGTAATGTGGCACGTTTCCCTGTGCTTCTACAGCCTGGACATGTTGCGGCTTTTCACACAGTAGGTATGGATGTAAGCACAGTATGGGCCTTTACCACCTGACTAAAACATTACCACTCCTGTAACCACTGAGACTTTAGTTTATCTGAATATGGATGAGGCAAAATATGTTCTCCTCCCACATGGGAAAGAGGCATAGGGAGTCTGAGACAATGTGTTTATCAGTGTTCCGAGTACGCAAGCAGAATGAGAAGGGTAGCCATTGTGTTTGGAAAAACGAGAAGCAGACAGCAGACCCATACTGAACTGAAAGTATTGGACTGGGGGAAGAAAATGACCAGTAGCCTTCCTCCAAATTGCTTTACCTGTACAATGTAGTGTTTTAGAGACCTGAAACACACCCACATTCAGTCATACAGTACATACTCCAATCAACAGATAAGTTACAGGCCATTGCCAGTTGTTTCTGTAAGCCATCCTTTTTATTAAAACACAAAACATAGTTATTTCAAAGATCCATTGAAGAGTTTATTTCCATAACGCTATATCCACACATTTTTCACATTTGTGTTTTTGCATCAGAAATGATTGCTTATGGTTACCTTCATGTGTGTGTAAACTATTACTATTCTCAGATTTGTATATAATAGATATTAGATGTGTATGAAAATGTGTTTATTTGCAAAACGCTATATATCCATTGTTTAGCTGGAATGGAATGTTCGTGTCCTGTATATTTGACTGTTATATGTGGATGTCTCTCCTAGCTATTTTAATTAAGAGGAATGCACTTACTGTAAGTCACTCTAGATAAGAGCTATTTGCTAAATGACAAAAATGTAAAATGTAAATGTTTTACATACAGATCTCATATTACTGTATTGAATAACTTATTTAGAAAATTAAATAATATTGATGTCACAAAAGTATAATTTGTACATTTCTTTATTAAAAATGTAGTTATTTGTTACATATTTGTTAGCATTTTGCAAAAAAACATGATTATGTGTCTCTCTGAAATGAAAAAGTTATAGATTTTAAACAAATACATGTCTGTCATTGAACAACCACATGCCACGATTAGATAGTGAGAAAACCCACCAATCTCTTTCATAATTTCATTCAACATTAAAAGCTAATTTACCAACTCAGCTCCCATTGAGTAGCCTATTAGGTACTAAAAATGAAAGACAGATGGAGTGCTGTTTTCAGTTGCTATTAGCTATATTAATCCTTTTGAAATAGCCAGTCAGTCTCTGTTGGGCTCAAGACCCCTTAACAAATTGGTGTTAAAAGGAGTTGAATCAGCAGGACTCTGAGAGCAACATTACAGCTCCCTTCATCACAAGCCCTTTGCTGGCCCAGCATCAACATAACATATTAGTCTGAATTTTAGTCTGAATTTTGGAGCTGGCAGGCAGTGGGGGAGCTGCCTGACACTCTCACCGCTCTGTAATGATTATCCCCAGTGCCCACCCACCTGTGCTCTCAGATAACTAGCACTAATTAAAATGTACTTTGGTAAAATATCAGCGATATTGGCTTTGAATGCTTTTCTTGAGCTGTAAACTGTAGATATGACAGAGGGGATCTCACTATGCAAGATCCACAGAGAAGAGACAGGTTCTATTCTAGGAACATTTACATCCATGTACATTGGTCAATACAGAGTATAGATAGAACATCACATGGATAAACAGTGTCAGACGTTAGTTTTGTGTTTTCCATTGAGGGTAAGCACATTAGATGCTATGAAACAGTAGCCATGTGGCGCATACATAAGCAAACGTTTCCTTTGATAATATACACTGGTCGTTATCGGAAATCATACATACATTGAATTGATTGGAGTACTGATTAGAAGAGCTATTTCACACATAAACACTATTTTTTACAGATGGTCATGATGACTGAACCGGGGTTGTTGTGATTCGTGTGCGTTTTCATGGGTTGGCTCATTCAGCTTGTGCTTAGAACATAGTCTATCACCTTGTTAGCTCTCTGTCAGATTGGGTTGGTTAGTCCTAATATAGCTCTGTCCAGCTGTGCTCTCCGTAGGCCAGGTGAATGGAGGCCCAGCTTTGGAAGACTCAATATCTGCTTCTTTTCATGGAGAGGATGGTGTAGTCACGATAGTAGGGGAGGTTGTGGTGGCACGTGGTGCTGAGAGTCTGTGGTCACATTGACCAGGGCAGTGGTCCGGTCAGGCCAGTCTAGCTGGTTTCAGAAAGCATGGCCAGCACTGTGTCGGCCTGTGTGGCTACGTTGGTGCTGGAGTGACCAGAGAGCTTGTTGAGCGTCTCCTTCAGGTTAAGAGATTCCATTTCTTCCTTCATCAAGCCTAAGAGGGAGGAGTATAGAGACAAAGACAAAGAGAGAGAGTGAGAGACAGAAAAAAGGAGCGAGAGAACATGTGTGTGGCTGTAGGTGTGGGTGTGGGTATGGGTGTGGGTGTGGGTGAGGGTGTGGGTGTGGGTGCACGTGCGTGCGTGGGGTACCTACTGGAGTTGGCCAGGCTGCAGATAAGCCCTAGGGCACTGAACTTGAACTCCACCGTCCCCACTGGGTCATCCAGCATCTTCTGCAGTGTGGGCAAGAGCTCTGCCTCTCGGAATGATTCCTGCATGGAGGCTGGAAAACAGAAGGACATGTCACACGCACACACGCAAGGAGTGTATAATTAGTATAACCTAAAAAGAGCATACAGTAATCACCATTGTAAAATATAAGCTGATATTATTACATTGTATATTATTACATGCTGACAGAATATATACAGATATTATTGCAAATCTATTTATTTTGGTTTCTGTCAGTAAACCTGTATCTAGCTACGTTCTGTCAGTAAACCTGTATCTAGCTACGTTCTGTCAGTAAACCTGTATCTAGCTACGTTCTGTCAGTAAACCTGTATCTAGCTACGTTCTGTCAGTAAACATGTATCTAGCTACGTTCTGTCAGTCCTAAGGATAGCTTTAGATGTATTGATCTTTCCCTCTGATTGCTCTCAAAGGATAGTAGAATCCCTCACCGATGTCAATGGCAGATGCAATCGCTAGGGCCACCAGGGCTTCATTCTGCATGATCAAGTGTTCACTGGTTGCCATGGAGATGAGGTGTCGCACCCCATCTGCTTTGGTTACAGCGTTGATGACTTCCTGTAAGAGTCGGTATGGAGAGAATCAGTCTCTTGAAGAGATGAGTATTACACACATACAGTATGTAGTCCTCATGCGTGTGTGTGTGTGTGTGTGTGTGTGTGTGTGTGTGTGTGTGTGTGTGTGTGTGTGTGTGTGTGTGTGTGTGTGTGTGTGTGTGTGTGTGTGTGTGTGTGTGTGTGTGTGTGTGTGTGTGTGTGTGTGTGTGTGTGTGTGTGTGTGTGTGCGTGTGTGTGTGCATGTGTGTGCCCATGAGTGACTCACCGGGGCACGGCTGTGTCTAATAAGGGCAGCCAGGAGGCGGTTGGCCTCTCCCCTGACCCCTGCATGGTCCCGTGCCTCACACCACTCAATGATCCTCGCCAACAAAACCTCATCTTTACCCAGCAATGCAGCTGCATCCTCTGAGAGACGATGAAAGGAGGGAGTGGAGGAGGAGGGAGTCAGAGAGTGGGGGGTGAGAAATTGAGTGAGGGGGGAGATTAGAGATGAGAGAAAGATGGTTAGAAAGGGATAGAGAGAGACAGAGAGAAAGATAGAGACAGAGAGACAGAAAGAAAGGGAGGGAACGAGAGAGAGAGAGAGAGAGAGAGAGAGAGAGAGAGAGAGAGAGAGAGAGAGAGAGAGAGAGAGAGAGAGAGAGAGAGAGAGAGAGAGAGAGAGAGAGAGAGAGAGAGAGAGAGAGAAATGGGGGAAAGAAACAATGAAAGGATTAGAAGTGAGAAAGCAGACTCAGAGCGGTGATTCCCTTTATAGGAGTGTTTTACCTCAGTAGACTACAGTAATCAAGGGGAGCCAGTACCCTGCAATTTACTGTGACAGGTCATAGTAGTGCCTGTGGTGGATTTTATATCCCACATACAGTGTAAATAGGCTGTGATTCCAACTGTGCCTTTGGACATAGAATAATTTTACAGCATCTACTGGGGCTGAAATAACTATCCTATACAGGTGGTTGGTGGTAGGAACAACAGCCCTGTTTCTTAGTTTATCATAGATAAATGCATTTGCATAGATAAATGCATTTGACCTATGTGATTTTAGTTTAGTCACATACAGTATAACCCAGACTTCTACATTAAGCACACATCCCATTCTTCTTCACCATACACCTTTCCCACGAACCTTGTCCATCCACCATCATGCGCAGGGTGCCCAGCAGTTTGAACTGCACTGGGGGCATGTCAGAGCGCAGCAAGGTCCTGATTCTCTCTGTCACCCCGTCCTCCAGCATCCTTACCTTATTACTGGCTGAAACACCAGGGAGAAGAAGGGTCACAGTGGTCTCAGAGCTGAGAGTCCTCCGTGTAAGAAGAGCTTACAAGATAAACACATTAGTCATGAATTTCCCGCTGCCAGTTTGTCATTCAGTGGTGGGTTCAGTGGGGTCAGTTTGTGTGTGTGTGTGTCTGTGTGTGCGTGCACGTGTGTGTTTGTGGTTATCCATCCTACTATGTACCTGGGATCGCCAGGTTTCTGAGCGCACTCAGTCCGGCATGCTGGACGGACACGTCCCCTTCGTCCACATGCTGCTCCAGTAGGGTCAGGATATGAGGAACCACCCCTAACTCCAACATCTTCACACAGTTACTGTCTGAGAAGGGTGAAAGAGAGAGAGAGAGAGAGAGAGAGAGAGAGAGAGAGAGAGAGAGAGAGAGAGAGAGAGAGAGAGAGAGAGAGAGAGAGAGAGAGAGAGAGAGAGAGAGAGAGAGAGAGAGAGAGAGAGAGAGAGAGAGAGAGAGAAAAGATACAGAGAGAGAAAGGTGAAGAGAGGTTATAAGGTAATAGAATATGAATATAGACATGGGCTAAGAACATCAGAGACTGAGGAGAATCAATTCTCAAAACTAAAGCAGTCAATCTGAAGGCATTTCGTCATCTCACCATTCCTGGCAAAGTTGGCGATGGCCAGGGCTCCAGACAGTTGCAGCTGAGTGTTGGAGGACTGCAGCCAAGAGAGTACATCCCGGTACACCACCCCCGTGCCCTCGCCAAAACACTTCTGCATGGACTCATCTAATGCACCAAACACAGCACACAGGGACAGGCAGCACATCAAACTAGTCAGTCACCAATCATCCATATTTCATTTAGCAAAGAAATCGAAACAGATAAAAGACAAATAAACCAGAAAACCACATATCATCATCACCAACACTTCGCATGAGCTGATTTTTATGAATACAAATGTGATTCTTAGTCTGAGAGTATCTTTGCTCGATTACATTCGGAATCAAACATCAATCAAATTGAGTGATGTGAGCTGACAGACAGTGAAGGGGTGTGGGTGAGGAGGCATGGACTATGGGGTTATGGGGGAGAACCAGAGGGATTCCGGTGCCTCCAGGTCAGGTTGAGTTCCTTACCTCCCAGCAGGAGGGAAACGATGAGGTTAGAGGCGATCTTGATGCTGCAGAGGTCATGGGGGTCAGAGCCACCCTGTAGCCCCCGAATCATCTCGGACAGAGCCTCAGGAACCCCCGACTCCACAAACTGCAGCTTCAGAACATCTGACAACAGCAGCACAGGAGGAGTGTGTTAGTCTGAGCACACATTCATTCAACCCTCCATGTGAAAAGCTTAAACCTCACTTGCAGCCTATTTATTCTCATCCGTGTCTGTATAAATGATCATCATTTGAATGACCACATTTCAGGCCCTTGCCCAGATGTACCACTCTCTCCCAGTGATCCCAGAACCTCCAGTATGATGTGTCTTCTCTCTGCGTCAGTAGCCCGTTTTAGCTGAGCCGTCAGCACCTCCGCCACGCCCACCTCTACCAGAGCCTCCCGCGTCGTGTCTGCAGGGGTCAGAGGCCACATATTTGAATTGACACCTTTATCTAACCAAGCCTGTTTAAGAAACAATTCTCATTCACAGATAAGAATGTGAGAAAAACAATAACTGGTTCAACTCAGTATACACAGTCTCCAAGTAAACAAATGAGACAAGCACACCATTTTCGTTCAGAATTGTAACCAAAAACGAACAGGCTTTCCTCCCCACTGGCTAGAGGGGTCAATTCAACGTCTATTCCGTGTTGGTTCAACATAATGTCATTGAAATATCGTGGAAACAACATTGATTCAACCAGTGTGTGCCCAGTGGGTTCTCTCTGTGACCCTGTCTAGAGTATACTAAAGTTCCTCTGGCGTTCCTCACCCATGTCGGCCAGGTTACAGAGGGCCAGCAGACACACGTTTACCAGTGGGTCGTTCTCTAGGTTCTCCCTCATGATGGCCACCAGCCTGGGGATCACCCCACACTGCACCAGCTGATCCTGCTGGGCCGCTGAGAGAGGGAGGAGGAGAGGGATAAAAGGGGAAGGGAGAGAAGGAGGTAGAGAGTAATGGAGTGAGACTGAGATAAATAGACTTGGAGAGGTGGAGGCACACACAGCAAATCCATCAGGACAAGCATTGCGTAGTAAGATTACATATTCATTTAGTAGGCAGATTCAGGTTCAGATTCATCCTATCACTGCAGGTAAAGCCTGATTCCCCCTGGGAAGGGCCTGCGAGAGTCAGTCCCACTCACTGTTGTCGAAGCAGATGCGTCCGATGGCTCTGCCAGTGTGGAGCAGCAGCTCCTCGTCTGCACTGTTCAGCAGGGGCACCAGAACCGTCACCAGCCCAGCATCAATGCACGGGTCCCTCACCGCCGCTGGAACACAGGGACAGCATTTCCTCAATCTCTGTTTGTACCCACAGTAAGCCTATGGCATTGTTGTGTTTGTAAACGGAGGACTGGATCTTGGTAGATGCAAATAGAAAGTAGTCATTTTTAGTTCAGGGAGCGGTTCTTACAGAATGCACATACTGTAAGTCAGTGGCAGAAGTTCTGCTTTATGCATAGAAAAATGCATAGATTAAAGAACAAAGGATAGTGAAGGAAGCAGAGGGCACATCAGTAACATATATTATGCATAGATATCATCTACACAAAGCTAATTAAAATAGCACATTAGCATAACTTCTTTTGAAAGGGCACTTTGAACCTCAAGTGCCCACTGGGCACACAATGGTTGAATCAACGTTGTTTCCATGTCATTTCAATGAAATGACATTGAACCAATGTGGAATAGTAGTTGAATTAACGTCTGTGCCCAGTGGGTACACAGTAGAGGTCATGAATATTAGTTGATAGGTAATGAGTAGGAGCAGGTGAGGTAGCACAGAGACCACTTTTCTGTCAAAACTGTCCATCAATGGTAATAGTTTGATTGCAGCCAGAAAATAAAATCAACTTATTTTATTTTAATCAGTGAGTCTTTCAAACACAGTGTGAGTCAGAGTAGTTGTGATTAAGGGCTTGGGTTCTCTCCATTAAACTCAGATTGGTATTCATGCCCCCTGTTCCTCTGTCTTGTGGGCTGGCATCTCATCTCACCTTCCCTGGCCATTTCTGCCACCACCAACGCCACTTGGTTGGTGAGAGGACTCTTCACCCTGAGGGACTGGGCTAAGATGGGAAGGATCCCACTGGAGGCGATCTCCTCAGCAGCACCCTTCCCTGGGGACAGATCATACACATACTTACAGTGGGGCAAAAAAGTACTTAGTCAGCCACCAATTGTGCAAGTTCTCCCACTTAAAAAGATGAGAGAGGCCTGTAATTTTCATCATAGGTACACTTCAACTATGACAGACAAAATGAGAAAAAAAAATCCAGAAAATCACATTGTAGGATTTTTAATGAATTTATTTGCAAATTATGGTGGAAAATAAGTATTTGGTCACCTACAAACAAGCAAGATTTCTGGCTCTCACAGACCTGTAACTTCTTCTTTAAGAGGCTCCTCTGTCCTCCACTCGTTACCTGTATTAATGGCACCTGTTTGAACTTGTTATCAGTATAAAAGACACCTGTCCACAACCTCAAACAGTCACACTCCAAACTCCACTATGGCCAAGACCAAAGAGCTGTCAAAGGACACCAGAAACAAAATTGTAGACCTGCACCAGGCTGGGAAGACTGAATCTGCAATAGGTAAGCAGCTTGGTTTGAAGAAATCAACTGTGGGAGCAATTATTAGGAAATGGAAGACATACAAGACCACTGATATCTCCCTCGATCTGGGGCTCCACGCAAGATCTCACCCCGTGGGGTCAAAATGATCACAAGAACGGTGAGCAAAAATCCCAGAACCACACGGGGGGACCTAGTGAATGACCTGCAGAGAGCTGGGACCAAAGTAACAAAGCCTACCATCAGTAACACACTACGCCGCCAGGGACTCAAATCCTGCAGTGCCAGACGTGTCCCCCTGCTTAAGCCAGTACATGTCCAGGCCCGTCTGAAGTTTGCTAGAGAGCATTTGGATGATCCAGAAGAAGATTGGGAGAATGTCATATGGTCAGATGAAACCAAAATAGAACTTTTTGGTAAAAACTCAACTCGTCGTGTTTGGAGGACAATGAATGCTGAGTTGCATCCAAAGAACACCATACATACTGTGAAGCATGGGGGTGGAAACATCATGCTTTGGGGCTGTTTTTCTGCAAAGGGACCAGGACGACTGATCCGTGTAAAGGAAAGAATGAATGGGGCCATGTATCGTGAGATTTTGAGTGAAAACCTCCTTCCATCAGCAAGGGCATTGAAGATGAAACGTGGCTGGGTCTTTCAGCATGACAATGATCCCAAACACACCGCCTGGGCAACGAAGGAGTGGCTTCGTAAGAAGCATTTCAAGGTCCTGGAGTGGCCTAGCCAGTCTCCAGATCTCAACCCCATAGAAAATCTTTGGAGGGAGTTGAAAGTCCGTGTTGCCGAGCAACAGCCCCAAAACATCACTGCTCTAGAGGAGATCTGCATGGAGGAATGGGCCAAAATACCAGCAACAGTGTGTGAAAACCTTGTGAAGACTTACAGAAAACGTTTGACCTCTGTCATTGCCAACAAAGGGTATATAACAAAGTATTGAGATACACTTTTGTTATTGACCAAATACTTATTTTCCACCATAATTTGCAAATAAATAAATAAAAAATCCTACAATGTGATTTTCTGCATTTTCTTTTCTCATTTTGTCTGTCATAGTTTAAGTGTACCTATGATGAAAATTACAGGCCTCTCTCATCTTTTTAAGTGGGAGAACTTGCACAATCGGTGGCTGACTAAATACTTTTTTGCCCCACTGTATATATCAACTACTCCTTGGCATGGAGATACAATAGAATGGAATATAACTGAAGACGGAAAATGACAAATGTCTACAGTAACATAAATCATCTTTATTGACCTATAGACAAACCAGCTAATTGTTACCCAGAAATGAATTTAGACACAACTTTTGCAAATGAAAGTGTCCCAGCATTAGATGTAATGCCATTTCCTGTGCCAAGTCTCTTCTCTGCGTCTGTTCTGTGGGTGGCACTGTGTGCTCTTTTCGAAGGATAGGTCACGGTCTCTCCGTGGCTATGGGATCCGAGGGTTCGGGGGTGGTCTGCCGGGCATTGGGATGACAACCCAACTCGGGATGAGGAGGGCTTTTAGCGGGTGGAATAGTGAGGACCAATTGGAGGTTTACTTAGTAGCAATGCAAATATCATGGTACAGCTATATAGACACTCAATCATCATGTTACTTTTTAATGGAACGTTTACAAACATATATTTTAATAAATAGAATTGAAACATGTGTCTCATTATGGTAAGTGGTGAAACAAGTATAGCCAGTTATAATTGTAATGGCTTAGCAGATAATAAGAAAAGACCATCAGTATTTACCTGGCTAAAAGAGAAGGAATATAATATCTATTGTTTACAGTTATGTCATTCAACAATTTTAGATTAAGTTTTGTGGAAAAAGGACTGGGGGGGAGAAATATATTTCTCCCATGGGCAAATAAATTCAAAAGGATGATGATATTAATTAACAGTAATTTTGATCCAAATTGTCACGTTCGGCGTAATGATGAGACCAAGGTGCAGCGTGGTGAGCGTACATTTAACTTTATTTAAAATGTCGCCAACAAAAACAAGAAACAACAAAAACGAACGTGAAGCTTACTAGGCCACTAACAAAGTCAACTACCCACAACTAAGGTGGAAAACAGGCTGCCTAAGTGTGATTCCCAATCAGAGACAACGATAGACAGCTGTCCCTGATTGAGAAACATACCCGGCCAAAACATAGAAACAGAAAACATAGAAATAAAGAAACTAGAATGCTCACCCTAGTCACACCCTGGCCTAACCAAAATAGAGAATAAAAGCCTATCTATGGCCAGGGCGTGACAGTACCCCCCCAAAAGGTGCGGACTCTGGCCGCAAAACCTAACTCTATCGGGCAGGGTCCGGGTGGGCATCTACTTCGGTGGTGGCTCCGGTGCGGGACGCAGGCCCCGCTCCACCTCTGGCTCTCCCCACTTTGGTGGCGCCTCTGGACTGGGGACCCTTGCTGCAGGCCCCGGACTGGGGACTGTCGCTAACGGCTCCGGACTGGAGACCGTCGCTGGAGGCTCCGGACTGGAGGCCGTCGTTGGAGGCTCCGGACTGGAGGCCGTCGTTGGAGGCTCCGGACTGGGGACCGTCGCTGGCGGCTCCGGACTGGGGACCGTCGCTGGAGGCTCCGGACTGGACTGGAGGCCGTTGTAGGAGGCTCCGGACAGGAGACCGTGGTCGGAGGCTCTGGACTGGAGGCCGTCGCTGAAGGCTCCGGTCCGCGGATCCATACTGGAGGCTTCGTGCCATGGATCCTCATTGCAGGCTCCGGGCCATGGACCATCACTGGAGGCTTCGTGCCATGAATCATCACTGGAGGCTTCGTGCCATGGATCATCACTGGAGGCTTCGTGCCATGGATCATCACTGGAGGCTTCGTGCCATGGATCATCACTGGAGGCTTCGTGCCATGGATCATCACTGGAGGCTTCGTGCCATGGATCATCACTGGAGTGAGGAGACGTATAGGCAGCCTGGTGCGTGGAGCTGCCACAGGGCTTACCAGGCTGGGGAAACATACAGGAGGCCTGGTTCTGGGAGCAGGCACAGGACTCACCAGGCTTGGGAGACATACAGGAGGCCTGGTTCTGGGAGCAGGCACAGGACTCACCAGGCTGGGGAGACATACTGGAGGCCTGGTTCTTGGAGCAGGCACCGGATACACTGGGCCAAGGAGGCGCACTGGAGGTCTCGAGCGTAGAGCCTGCACAACCCGTCCTGGCTGGATGGTTACCTTCGCCCGGCAAAGGCGGGGCGCTGGCACAGGACGCACTGGGCTGTGCAGACGCACCGGAGACACAGTGCGCAGAGCCGGCGCAGGATATCCTGGGCCGTAGAGACGCACTGGCGGCCAGATGCGCTGAGCCGGCACCATCCGTCCTGGCTGGATGCCCACTCTAGCCCGGCAGATGCGGGGAGCTGGAATGTAGCGCACCAGGCTGTGAACGCGCACTGGAGACACCGTGCGCTCCACCGCATAACACAGTGCCTCACCAGTACCACGCTCCCTACAGTAAGCACGAGGAGTTGGCTCAGGTCTCCAACCTGACTCAGCCAATCTCCTCGTGTGACCCCCCCAAAAATGTTGGGGAGTGGCCTCCCGGTCTTTTGTGCCAGCCGTGACCCTGTGTAATCCTGGGCCCTTTTACTCGCTGCCTCCGCCTTCCTCGCTGCTTTAATCTCCTCCTTTGGACGGCGATATTCTCCAGCCTTTGCCCAGGGTCCCTTGCCTTCCAAGATCTCCTCCCATGTCCATTCCTCCAGAAAACACTGCTCCTCCTGGCCACGCCTTTTGGTCCGTTTGTGGTGGGTAGTTCTGTCACATTCGTCGTAATGATGAGACCAAGGTGCAGCGTGGTGAGCGTACATTTCACTTTATTTAAAATGTCGCCAACAAAAACAAAAAACAACAAAAACGAACGTGAAGCTTACTAGTGCTATACAGGCCACTAACAAAGTCAACTACCCATAACTAAGGTGGAAAAACAGGCTGCCTAAGTATGATTCCCAATCAGAGACAACGATAGACAGCTGTCCCTGATTGAGAACCATACCCGGCCAAAACATAGAAACAGAAAACATAGAAATAAAGAAACTAGAATGCCCACCCTAGTCACACCCTGGCCTAACCAAAATAGAGAATAAAAGCCTATCTATGGCCAGGGCGTGACAGTACCCCCCCCCCCCCCCCCCCCCAAAGGTGCGGACTCCGGCCACTCCAGGGCGTGACACAAATGTGCAAATTGTCCAAACAGATCATCAAGGTAGATGGATTATTTTAAATATGTTATTGGACAATTAACAGATATTGCATATTAACATATACGGTCCAAATAATGATGATCCAAGCTTCTTTAAAATATATTTAAGAATTTATATATTTTAATACGGGACTTTAATACGGTTTTAAATCCCTCTATGGACCGTAAAAGAAATCACACTACAAACTATCACCCTCAGGCACTTAAGGAAATCATGAATGTCATGGATATATTGGAATTAGTGGATATATGGAGGCTTAAATATCCTGACCTAGTAAAATATACATGGCAGAGGTTTATCAAGCTAGTCTTGATTACTTTCTTATGTCATTCTCTCTGGCACCAAAAGTTTAAAAAGTGTTGATAGGGGACAGAATGCGGTCGGATCATCACATAATTGGCATATATATTACTCCTACAGAATTTCCACGTGGGCGAGGATATTGGAAATGTAATCAAATCCTACTGGATGATAACTTGTTTATAACTAGGACAGAATAATTTATAACTGACTTTTTCTGACATAACAAGGGGTACAGCAGATCCCCTTATTGTATGGGACACTTTTAATTGTGCCTTTAGAGGCCATGCAATTCAGTACTCATCTATAAAACAAAAGCAATTTATATCAAAAGAGTCCATATTAACAAAGGAAATTGAAGGACTAACAGTACAGTTAGATAGCAATAAAAACTGTACCATAGAGGCACAGAATAAGTTAGAGGAAAAACAAAAAGAAATGGAGGAACTTATTCAAGAAAGATCCAGTGTAATATATTATAAAAATAAAGCAAACTGGATGGAATATGGGGGAAAATGCACCAGATAATTTTTCAATCTTCAACATAGAAATGCTACCCCAAAAAATGTATTGAAACTTGTTGCAAATGATGGAGTCATGCATGATTCACCGAATTATATTTTGAAAGAGGAAGTAAAGTACTTTAAGAATTGGTTTTCGTTTCAGTCTCCTCCATCTCCACTAACCGAAGCTAATTGTATGGATTTTTTCCCTATTAATAATGTAAAATGAACATCTGTACAGAAAGACTCAAGTGAAGGCCAAATTACAGAGGAGGAACTTCTTGATGCAATTAAAGCCTTTAAGGCTGGGAAAACTCCAGGGCTGGATGGCATACCAGTGGAAGTACAACAACCTTTTTTTTTTTATATACTCAGAGGACAATTTTTAGCATGTTTTAACCACTTCTATATAAATGCTGGATTATTGGACATGCAACAAGAAGGTCTGATTTCATTATTACTGAAACAGGATCCAATTGGTATATATAAAGATCCAGTCCATTAAAAATATTGGAGGCCTCTTACACTTCAGTGTAGTGATGCAAAAATTCTAGCTAAATGCTTGGTGTACAGAATTAAAAAGGTATTGTCAGATATTATTCATCCTAATCAGACAGGTTTTTTACATGGACAATACATTGGAGATAATATAAGACAAGTACTGGAAACAATAGAATACTATGAAATATCAGGGACACCAAGCCTAGTATTCATAGCTGATTTGGAAAAGGCTTTTGATGAAGTACGACTGGAGTTTATATATAAATGCCTAGAATATTTCAAATTTGGAGAATCTCTTATAAAATGGGTCAAAGTTACTGTATGTATAGTAACCCTAGGTGTAAAATAGTAAATAATGACTACATCTCAGAAAGTTTTAAACTGTCAAGAGGAGTAAAACAAGGTTGTCCACTGTCGGCATATCTATTTATTATTGCCATCGAAATGTTAGCTGTTAAAATTAGATCCAACAATAATATTAAGGGATTAGAAATCCGTGGCTTAAAAACAAAGGTGTCGTTGTACGGTGATGATTCATGTTTTATTTTAAAACCACAATTAGAATCCCTCCACAGCCTCATAGAGGATCTACAGTTGAAGTCATAAGTTTACATACACCTTAGCCAAATACATTTAAACTCAGTTTTTAACAATTCCTGACATTAATCCTAGTAAAAATTCCCTGTCTTAGGTCAGTTAGGATCACCACTTCATTTGAAGAATGTGAAATTTCAGAATAATAGCAGAGAGAATGATTTATTTCAGTTTCAGAAATTGTGTCTGTAAAATGTGTATAATATGTATAAACTGAAGGTAAAAGCCTAAGTGTTATTGTTTAATAGTTTATTTCAAATTGGGGGAGGGGTGGTAGGGTTTGCGAGGAATAATAAAGGTATATTCTAAAAAAAGTATGTATATGTATGTATATACGTGTATATGTTTGAATGTTTATGTATGTATATATATATATATGGGTATGTACTGTATGTGTATGTATGTGTGTATGTATGCATTTTTCCTATTTTGTTGCCTTACAACCTGGAATTAAAATGGGTTTTTGGGGGTTTGTATCATTTGATTTAAACAACATGCCTACCACTTTGAAGATGCAAAATATGTTTTATTGTGAAACAAACAAGAAATAAGACCAAAAAACAGAAAGCTTGAGCGTGCAAAACTATTCACCCCTCCCCCAAAGTCAATACTTTGTAGAGCCACGTTTTGCAGCAATTACAGCTGCAAGTCTCTTGGGGTATGTCTCTATAAGCTTGGCACATCTAGCCACTGGGATTTTTGCCCATTCTTCAAGGCAAAACTGTTCCAGCTCCTTCAAGTTGGATGGATACCACAAATTCTCAAATGGATTGAGGTCTGGGCTTTGACTTGGCCATTCCAACACATTTAAATGTTTCCGCTTAAACCACTCGAGTGTTGCTTTAGGGTCATTGTCCTGCTGGAAGGTGAACCTCCATCCCAGTCTCAAATCTCTGGAAGACTGAAACAGGTTTCCCTCAAGAATTTCCCTGTATTTAGTGCCATCCATCATTCCTTCAATTCTGACCAGTTTCCCAGTCCCTGCCGATGAAAAACATCCCCACAGCATAATGCTGCCACCACCATGCCTCACTGTGGGGATAGTGTTCTCAGGGTGATGATAGGTGTTGAGTTTGCGGCAGACATTTTCCTTGATGGCCAAAAAGCAAAATTTTAGTCTCATCTGACCAGAGAACCTTATTCCATATGTTTGGGGAGTCTCCCACATGCCTTTTGGCGAACACCAAACGTGTTTGCTTATTATTTTTTATTTAGCAATGGCTTTTTTCTGGACACTCTTCCGTAAAGCCCAGATTTGTGGAGTGTAGGGCTTAAAGTGGTCCTATGGACAGATACTCCAATCTCCGCTGTGGAGCTTTGCAGCTCCTTCAGGGTTATCTTTGGTTTCTTTGTTGCCTCTCTGATTAATGCCCTCCTTGCCTGGTCTGTGAGTTTTGGTGGGCGGCCCTCTCTTGGCAGGTTTGTTGTCGTGACATATTCTTGAAATTTTTTAATAATGGATTTAATGGTGCTCCGTGGGGTGTCCGTCAGATGTTTCTGATATTTTTTATAACCCAACCCTGATCTGTACTTTTCCACAACTTTGTCCCTGACCTGTTTGGAGAGCTCCTTGGTCTTCATGGTGCCACTTGCTTGGTAGTGCCCCTTGCTTAGTGGTGTTGCAGACTCTGGGGCCTTTCAGAACAGGTGTATATATACTGAGATCATGTGACAGATCATGTGACACTTAGATTGCACACAGGTGGACTTTATTTAACTACTTACAGTATGTGACTTAATTGGTTGCACCAGATCTTATTTAGAAGCTTCATAGCAAAGGGGGTGAAAACATATGCACGCACCACTTTTCCATTTTAATTTATTTATATTTTTTCAAACAAGTCATTTTTTAAATTTAACTTCACCAATTTGGACTATTTTGTGTATGTCCATTACATGAAATCCAAATAAAATTCAATTTAAATTACAGGTTGTAATGCAGCAAAATAGGAAAAATGACAAAGGGGATGAATACTTTTGCAAGGCACTGTACATGGATATATATATTTACCCCAAAAATATATGGGGGATTGGAAATGATGCAGACAATTACATTGATGGAAGCAACAATCTATCCACAATATTAAAGCTGATCCACCCCTTCTCTTTGATGAGATTGATCCTCCTCTCCTCTCTCCGATTAACAGTGACTCTAAACCATCTGTGATGTCAAGAGAAGACCGGAGAGAGAAACTAAAATAGAATCCTCCTCTGTTGAGCTTGGGAGGGAGATTCATTGTGATTATTAAAGCAGCAAGATGCAATAGACACAGAGGAAGACTTAATGTTAGTATTTCTCCTTTCAGAGAATGTCACAACAGCCGAGGAGGCAGCTCAGGTTGTCAGGCACTAGGCCGCGCTGCTATGGTAACGTCCCCTTGCCCGTTTTTGAGGAGAACCAGATGTGGCTGCTTGTGCACAGTGCAACCTCATATAAATTGGATATTTGCCGAACCAGAAAGAGGGAGAGCTGGAGAATAACCTGACCTGTCACTCTCACACTTCCTTCCTTTAATTCTTAAGACCCCCCCCCCCCCCCTCTCCATAGCACTGTGATGTTTCATGAATACAGATGAGAAACAGCAGGGGTGTTCTGAACACTGCTGTAACACTCAGTCTTTTTATAACTGAAGATTTGTGCCGAGACTACGTCAGGCATCCAAAATATGATAAAAAAAGAGAATGTTTGTGCCTCAGCCCAGCAAATCAAAAGTGTATAGTGTATAGAGTGGTGTGTAGAGTGGTGTGTGTAGAGTGGTGTGTGTGTAGAGTAATGTGTATAGAGTGGTGTGTGTAGAGTGGTGTGTGTGTAGAGTGGTGTGGGGAAAGTGGTGTGTGTGTAGAGTGGTGTGGGGAGAGTGGTGTGTGTGTAGAGTAATGTGTATAGAGTGGTGTGTATAGAGTGGTGTGTAGAGTGGTGTGTGGAGTGGTGTGGGGAGAGTGGTGTGTGTGTAGAGTGGTGTGTGTAGAGTGGTGTGTGTGTAGAGGAATGTGTATAGAGTGGTGTGTGTGTCGAGTGGTGTGTGTAGAGTGGTGTGTGTGTAGAGTGGTGTGTAGAGTGGTGTGTGTAGAGTGGTGTGTGTGTGTATAGTGGTGTGTGTGTGTAGAGTGGTGTGTGTAGAGTGGTGTGTGTGTACAGTGGTGTGTGTGTGTAGAGTGGTGTGTGTAGAGTGGTGAGTGTGTAGAGAGTGGTGTGTAGAGTGGTGTGTGTAGAGTGGTGTGTGTGTGTAGAGTGGTGTGTGTCGAGTGGTGTGTAGAGTGGTGTGTGTAGAGTGGTGTGTGTGTACAGTGGTGTGTGTGTGTAGAGTGGTGTGTGTAGAGTGGTGTGTGTACAGTGGTGTGTGTGTGTACAGTGGTGTGTGTGTGGAGAGTGGTGGGGTGTGTGTAGAGTGGTGTGTGTACATTGGTGTGTGTGTACAGTGGTGTGTGTGTGTGTAGAGTGGTGTGTGTGTGTAGAGTAATGTGTGTAGAGTGGTGTGTGTGTAGAGTGGTGTGTGTAGAGTGGTGTGTGTAGAGTGGTGTGTGTGTGTGTAGAGTGGTGTGTGTAGAGTGGTGTGTGTGTGTGTAGAGTGTGTGTCTAGAGTGGTGTGTGTGTAGAGTGGTGTGTGTGTGTCGAGTGGTGTGTAGAGTGGTGTGTGTAGAGGGGTGTGTGTGTACAGTGGTGTGTGTGTGTAGAGTGGTGTGTGTAGAGTGGTGTGTGTACAGTGGTGTGTGTGTGTACAGTGGTGTGTGTGTGTAGAGTGGTGTGGTGTGTGTAGAGTGGTGTGTGTACATTGGTGTGTGTGTACAGTGGTGTGTGTGTGTGTGTGTGTGTAGAGTGGTGTGTGTGTGTAGAGTGGTGTGTGTGTAGAGTGGTGTGTGTGTAGAGTGGTGTGTGTAGAGTGGTGTGTGTGTAGAGTGGTGTGTGTAGAGTGGTGTGTGTGTGTGTAGAGTGGTGTGTGTGTGTAGAGTGGTGTGTGTGTAGAGTGGTGTGTGTGTAGAGTGGTGTGTGTAGAGTGGTGTGTGTGTGTAGAGTGGTGTGGTGTGTGTAGAGTGGTGTGTGTAGAGTGGTGTGTCTAGAGGGGTGTGTGTAGAGTGGTGTGTGTAGAGTGGTGTGTGTGTAGAGTGGTGTGTGTAGAGTGGTTGGTGTAGAGTGGTGTGTGTGTGTAGAGTGGTGTGTGTAGAGGGGTGTGTGTGTAGAGTGGTGTGTGTAGAGTGGTGTGTGTAGAGTGGTGTGTGTGTACAGTGGTGTGTGTAGAGTGGTGTGTGTAGAGTGGTGTGTGTGTACGGTGTGTGTGTACAGTGGTGTGTGTGTAGAGTGGTGTGTGTGTGTGTGTGTGTACAGTGGTGTGTGTGTAGAGTGGTGTGTGTGTGTGTGTACAGTGGTGTGTGTGTAGAGTGGTGTGTGTAGAGTGGTGTGTGTAGAGTGGTGTGTGTGTAGAGTGGTGTGTGTGTAGAGTGGTGTGTGTGTAGAGTGGTGTGTGTGTAGAGTGGTGTGTGTAGAGTGGTGTGTGTAGAGTGGTGTGTGTGTGTGTAGAGTGGTGTGTGTGTGTAGAGTGGTGTGTGTGTAGAGTGGTGTGTGTGTAGAGTGGTGTGTCTAGAGTGGTGTGTGTAGAGTGGTGTGTGTGTGTAGAGTGGTGTGGTGTGTGTAGAGTGGTGTGTGTAGAGTGGTGTGTCTAGAGGGGTGTGTGTAGAGTGGTGTGTGTAGAGTGGTGTGTGTGTAGAGTGGTGTGTGTAGAGTGGTTGGTGTAGAGTGGTGTGTGTGTGTAGAGTGGTGTGTGTAGAGGGGTGTGTGTGTAGAGTGGTGTGTGTAGAGTGGTGTGTGTAGAGTGGTGTGTGTGTACAGTGGTGTGTGTAGAGTGGTGTGTGTAGAGTGGTGTGTGTGTACGGTGTGTGTGTACAGTGGTGTGTGTGTAGAGTGGTGTGTGTGTAGAGTGGTGTGTGTGTGTGTGTACAGTGGTGTGTGTGTAGAGTGGTGTGTGTAGAGTGGTGTGTGTAGAGTGGTGTGTGTGTAGAGTGGTGTGTGTGTAGAGTGGTGTGTGTGTAGAGTGGTGTGTGTAGAGTGGTGCGTGTAGAGTGGTGTGTGTGTTGAGTGGTGTGTGTAGAGTGGTGTGTGTAGAATGGTGCGTGTAGAGTGGTGTGTGTGTTGAGTGGTGTGTTTAGAGTGGTGTGTGTAGAGTGGTGTGTGTAGAGTGGTGTGTGTAGAGTGGTGTGTGTAGAGTGGTGTGTGTGTAGAGTACAAACTCACTCTTCTCCAGTAGCACAGCCAGCAGGGTGTCCAGATGAGGCTTCAACTCCTGCTCTACCAGCTCGGTGCTCACGCTGATGGCACTCAACGCCTCTGTCAGAGAGTCTGCAACACATACACACATGCACGCGTGCACGCACACACATTGTATATTAGTCATATCCTCCTGCAGAACAACTACACTGCTTACATGTACTACATAATATTTCTGTAGAAACAATACATCCCGGTACTGTACATTCTGATGTTGTACACTGTACACACCCACACAAAAACATCTACACTGAAACCCCTCATGAATCTTCAGGCTATTCCAATCTCAAAGTGGCTTGCCAATGCACATACACGTCAGTACTGGTATAAATTAATTGCACTCATTCATCATCCTGCCTACTGTCAATAAATGCAAACCCAACACAAGCTACAATAAAGGTGCTTTTCTGTGAATTCTGGATATTTCTAGTGACTCCCCCAAACACACTGCAGTGATCGCAAATAAATGTTGCTGCAATGCACCTCAGCAATACATATTGGCACATACTGTATAGGACCAGAGTCACATGAAGATATGAATACACAGGCAGAGAGATCAAGTCGCATCATGCCGTTTTACATCAGAGATTGCAAGGGATGTCTGGCAATGGTGTCCCCTGTGCCAGAGACTAGGGAGAGAAGGAGGGGAAGGTGTGTGTGTACATCATTTCTCTAACATGCCTCTGTCCCCTCCAGCTAGCAAATATCTGACCGCTTGGTGCACGACAGTGTTTGGTCACGTCACACACTTTTCTGCTTGAGGATGTTGTTGTGACAGGGGACACAGTGTGCGTGGGTGCGGCACGTGTGCATGGGGGCGGTCTCGCCATTCAGGCTCTCCATTGGTCTCCCCATATAGTCTACTTGTAGACTAATCAAAGAGTTGTCATACAATACTTTGGAGCCAAGACTGTTATTGATTACTATAGTCTTGGCCGTAAATCCCTTTCCAATTTAATTTAACCGATCTGAAAATAAAGCCATATGAACAAAAAAAGAGCCTAGAACCCTTAATTTGAGAGCAGAGAGAAAGAGAGAAAGAGAGAGAGAGAGAAAGGCAGAGCCTAGTCAATGTGTGGGTGTGACCATCAGCTGTCCACTGTGCTGTTCTGTTGACACACTTTCTGAGCAGCGCCACAGAGAGAGTCACAGCACAGAGGGCGTCACAGCACAAAGAGAGTCACAGCACAGAGAGCGTCACAGCACAGAAAGAGTCACAGCAAAGAGAGTAATCACTTTGGCTAATCCCTGGTAAGCAGTGTGGAAATAGAGTCTGCAGTGGGGGGCTATCAGGGTTATATGCACAGTGTCAATTTTCATACAGACCCCCATTTCCCTATTTGTCAGTCAGTGTGTGTGTGTATATGTGTGTGCGTGTCTAGACAGGGGAAATGCTGCCTACAGCAGAGTGTTAATCTGTCCCACCGAGCGATATAGGAACCCCCCCATGGTCCTTATTGCCACTGACATCCCACCAACAGCCCACTGGGCACAGACATCAATTTCATTGAAATGACGTGGAAACGATGTTGATTCAACCAGAGGGAATGCGCTTCCATTTAGACATTTCCAGCCCTACAGGCTCTCTGTCCACTCCTCTCCCCGTCGCCAGGGTTTCTACGGCAACAGCCCCCTGCTACCTTTGTCTATCCCAACAGGCTCACCTGAGCTGGTAATGTCAGCCTATGTTTCTATGACCTTTGAACACAAGACAGGAAAGGAAAACTCCTTGTCTCCTGGAGTCTAGCCTGAGCTACGTCCTTGTCGATCCCTACTGCACTGTACATCCCCACCCGGCTCCAAATATTGTCAACGCCTCCATTGCTAAACGCACTCATTGGCATGCACACGCTGTAAGGGAGGATTTCAGAAAGGTTTTTTTTACTCACCCATGTCGGCCATGGTTGCAGGTCGGCAGGCGCTCACTCTGTCTCCCTAGGATTCTTTCCCGTCTCCCTGGCTGTGTGTGTGTGTGTATGTGTGTGTGTGTGTGTGTGTGTGTGTGTGTGTGTGTGTGTGTGTGTGTGTGTGTGTGTGTGTGTGTGTGTGTGTGTGTGTGTGTGTGTGTGTGTGTGTGTGTGTGTGTGTGTGTGTGTGTGTGTGTGTGTGTGTGTGTGTGTGTGAGAGAGAGTGTGAGTGTGTGTGTGTGTATGTGTGTGTGTTTGGCTTAGTAATGAGAGAAGAGCAGCCCTCCTTCAGGCCAGGCGTGCCTCTTCTCCCAGCTCTGCTTCAGTCAGCTGAGCAGCCTGTGTCTCCCTCCTTCTCTCTCTGCTCTACCACCCTGCTCCCCCTCTCACCACTGCGCTTGCGTTCTCTTTCCCTCTCTCCCTCTCTCTCTCTCTGTCTTTATTTCCCTCGGTCTCTCTCACACACAGTACCAGAGCTTGGGACTAGAGGGTTTTCTCTGTATTTTTGTCAAAATGTAGTTGTTGACGTAGCCTTGTTCTGTTCAATGTTCTCTACCTATATAGTACTCTCAATACCCCAATTCATGTTAAGTTCAAAATAATTATTGATAGAAATTGCTGACACCATTCAAAACCAATGAGGGTTCGGAACACTGTCGGTCTTGTCTCTATCGCTCCGTCCCTGCCTCTGTTTTCTAATTCTCTCTCGTCTTTCTCCTTCTCCTTCTCTTTCACACGATCCCTCCCCCTCCCCCACCCCAACTCTTCTGCCTCTCTTTCCCCTCTCTCTCAATTCAATGTAATTCAAAGGCCTTTATTGGCATGGTAGACAGTTGTTTACATTGCCAAAGCAAGTGAAATAGATCATAAACAAAAGTGAAATAAACAATTTAAAAAAATTACACTCAGAAAAGTTTCAAAGGAATAGAGACATTTCAAATGTCGTATTATGGGTATGTA
Source organism: Salvelinus alpinus (assembly GCF_045679555.1). Lineage (NCBI taxonomy): Eukaryota > Metazoa > Chordata > Actinopteri > Salmoniformes > Salmonidae > Salvelinus > Salvelinus alpinus. Next base: position 14,911,008 of record NC_092117.1, read on the forward strand.
CAGTGTTATAACAATGTGTGAATAGTTAAAGTACAAAAGGGAAAATAAATAAACATAAATATGGGTTGTATTTACAATGGTGTTTGTTCTTCACTGGTTGCCCTTTTCTTGTGGCAACAGGTCACACATCTTGCTGCTGGGATGGCACACTGTGGTATTTCACCCAGTAGATATTGGAGTTTATCAAAATTGATCAGCTTAGTTTCCACCACGTTTTGTGGGCAGTGTGCACATAGCCTGTCTTCTCTTGAGAGCCAGGTCTGTCTACAGCAGCCTCCCTCAATAACAAGGCTCACTGAGTCTGTACATACTCAATGCTTTACTTCATTTTGGGTCAGTCACAGTGGTCAGGTATTCTGCCACTGTGTACTCTCTGTTTAGGGCCAAATAGCATTCCAGTTTGCTCTATTTTTTTGTAATTTCTTTCCAATGTGTCAAGTACATATCTTATAGTTTTCTCATGATTTGGTTGGGTCTAATTGTGTTGCTGTCCTTGGGCTCTGTGGAGTCTGTTTGTGTTTGTGAACAGAGCCCCAGGACCAGCTTGCTTAGGGGACTCTTCTCTAGGTTAATCTCTCCGCAGGTGATGGCTTTGTTATGGAAGCTTTGGGAATCACTTCCTTTTAGGCGGTTGTAGAATTTAATGTCTCTCTCTCTTTCTCTCTCTCTCTCCTTTCGATGCTCTCTACCTCCATCCAGCCCTCCTTCTCGCTTCCTTTCTAATAGGCTCTAAATCCTAAATCTCTCCAAAGTTCATCAGTCGACTAATAGCTCCTAGGAGACACTGAGACTGAAATACAAGAAGCCATAACAATGACGCAAAAACTGATTCCCTTTACGGATTCAGCCTCCTTGTAGACCTTTTAAGATTACTTTAGAAAGGAACAAGAACAAGAAATAGAAAATGATTGCTGAATAAAGGTCATAATGCAAATATAAACTACAACGGGTAAGCTACTGTGATTGGACTATCTATCTGACCTCATTTTAATACATCTTATTACATCATAATTCCATCCTATCGACAAGACTTGCTCGGCCAACAGAGCAAGAGACATTCATTTCATAAGAAGTAGCAAAATGAGGCCACACTGGCGACACATAATGTAAATGAATACAATTAAAGATAGAAATACAAATAGAAGCCATTACTGTGGCAGGAACTGCTGGTACACATTAAGAGTTTCTGTCAACAAGATGATCCATACCGATACTGTGTGGGGAGTTTCAAAACCAAATTGATGCCAAGAATAATTGTATTACCATGTCGATGGATGTGCATAGAAGTCACCAGCAGAGGACATTAACTCATAAAGACCTCCGGCTAAGAGCCACATGAATAGATAGTTCAATTTCTGCTAGCCTGCTTTTGATCAGCAGGTGGCAGTGTAAGACAGATCACTAAAATACATTTTTTACACTCCAAGGTTGATGATAACATTTTGTCTCCCCAACTTGGATCCTTTATCAATATTCGTGACAGTTGCGGTGTCTAGTGAAAAACTGTCCTGTAAAAATGGCATTGCCATTGTCCAAAGCTTTAGTGGCTTGTTTTATTCCTCCACTCTGTACTAATAATGTGGACACAATATCAAGGCCTGTTCTTTGTTTACGAGTTATGTCCCACCTGGGACAAAGACGACTAAGTAAGGAAGTCTGTAAATAGTTTCCCTCTTATTGACTTTCAATATGGTTGTCTATCTGTTACATTTAACCCAATGAACAGAATCCATCATGACCAGACAAGACACGTTATCACAAGACAATCATGGGGAGACCCAGGTCTCTCTGACACAACTTATTATGGATTGTGCCTCAGACAAGTCAGCTAAACGTACTGGAAGGTCTGAAAATGGTCTAGAAGGTCATGTTAACGGAGTTACTGGGCACAGAGGGACTATTTAGTCTCACAGCCTCTATTGTGTCCTGTTGACAGATCCAATGGTTAAGCTTCAGAGTTAAATAAATACATCTTATTCAGTGATATATATATCCTAGACCCAGATAAAATGCATTCTATTGATAAGTACATCATTTTTATGTTAAATGCTCCATACATAGACAGAGAATCCTATTTTGTTAGACTGATGAAACAAAACCAAGAACATTTATTCATAGCACGTGTGCCTGCCGCAGAGAAAACACGTAATTCAATTATCCACCAGACATTCTAATTGGAGCTACAGTTCAGATAACTCTATTTCATGGACAGAGCAAGTTAAGATCAACCTCTGGGGTATTCTAAGAGAAGAATCCAGGAGCACTTCAGAAGTGCATCAGCTCTTATGACAGAGAAGCGGTCATTCGTATTCACACGTTCCTTCCTCATGTCATGCCTTATAACAGAGACATTATTCACACTAATGCACAAGAGCATAAGGGCAGCTTTGTGATTCATTGTGCCCTTCTGCATGACGTCAAAGTCAGCGGATCAGGCATACTCTAAATTCCCTCATAGAACTGTCTATAGTTTATGTACTGTAGTAGTTTGTGTCAGAAAATCACATCTGGTCCAAACTGAATGATCTATTTAACAGCTGTTACGCATGGTATTTGACAATAATAGTGGATGCTGTAGTGTTGTCAGGACTCCCTCCACTGGCCAGATAAATCCAGTGTTAGGTAAGAAAGGTAATTTCTGGGAGTGGTGCTTTTGTCTTTCCCAGACAGCCTTCATTAGCTAATGGCCTTGTCCAGGACTAATCCATTCAGTCTCACAGACATCACTTTTCCAACCTAGACAGTACGTAGTGTAACACTCTGTGCCCACTCTCTTTCACTCTCTCCCTCGTTTCTCTGTTTTCTCCTTATTCCATCTCTTTCACCAACCCAGAAACCCTGCTTTGTTTCTTTTTGTCTTTTACCCTAGGCAGTGACATTGGAGATACTGTACATGCTCATGCCTTTCCCTGTTTAGCTGCCCAAGAGGCCTGTCATGACGCAGTGTGATTTACTACAGCCTCCTTGAAAATAACTACCAACTAAATGATAACATTCATTCAAATAAAAACAACTATCTGTTGAGACGTATAGGACAGTCCCATAACAAGTGTAAATAAAATGGTTGTCAATGCAATAAGTACTCTAATGGGTTCAAACTGGACATTTGATAAAGTCTCCTCCTTCATATTACTATAGTGTTTATCAGTGAGTGGGTGGGGTTCCTCTCTCTCTCTCTCTCTTTCTCTCTGACAGCTGGGGTGGTGGACCAAGGCTCTATGGTGGATCAGAGGAAGGGTCCTACGCCCCCCTCCCCCTGTCGGGGTGTTACCCCCTGTGCCAGCTGAGACAGCTCCCAGACCTTACGCGCTCATCAAATATTCAAAAGCACCAAAACACAGGAACCCCTTCATCCCCCTGGAGAGTACCCACATCATGCAAATCATTTGAAATATAATGACGACCCAACAGTATACTCAGAACTGCATATTTAACACTGGATGAAGGGGGAAGCACGCACCCCTTTTCTTAATTTGCTCTCATGTGGACTGTAGAGATTTGAGAGTGCCAGTTCTTGAGGCTCTGTTAGATAAATCTCCTTCAAACTCACTTATATAGATGCCGGGGCTGAGTAGTTTTGACAGATGAAGCTGTAAACTGATTCATCTGAGAGATTTGACATATACTGATGAATTCCTCAAAGCTATCCTGTTTCATTAATTGCAGGACCATTATGCAAAAACTTGCACAGCCTGTGATTTCTACACTCAGAGTTAAATCCCAAAGCTCTCATGTGGCTTATAACAAGATATTTGATCTTGTTTAAGGCAACTTGCTACAATGTGGTAAAACATCAATTCCTGCAGCAGTTCTCTTTATCTCATTGCATGCCCACTGGGCACAAACTGGTTGAATCAACGTTGTTTCAACGTAATTTGTCAACGTATTGTGATGTTGAATCTATGTTTGAAACACATTTGGATTTGCAAAAAGTAATCAACCAGTACTGTTTTCAATTTAGATGTTGAAATTTTTGCATATTCTCACTGTTTAATCAATGTCTGTTTTTCATCCTATATTCAATATACTTGGGTGGTTGAAATTATGTTGAATTTCATATTTGATTAGACATATTTTATTTTACTTTATTTAAATGTTGATTGTAAAATGGTATGTTTGAATCAACGTCACTGTCTCAATGTCATGAAATCAACCTAAATAAACAGATACCTATATTGAAATAAGTCACAGTCCAACTATTCCTGCCTGAACAGTGACTTCTACTGGTATATGAGGGGTATATGAGGGGTAATGTGGAATCTAGTCAAGCCAAGTCTTGACCTGACTCTTTTTTTTTTGTTGGAGTGAGGGTTTTGGACCAATGGCGTTATCTGGAAGATCCGTTAGACATCCATGAATATCATAGATGCTTTAGATAAGATTGCGTCAGTGAGGATAACAAGAAGTGGGCTTGTTTTGTTTTATTGTGTGTCCGAGGAGCAGAAGGAGCGTGCTTTGCAACTGAAAAATATATCGGATTGGAATGTGTTGTGTGTAACAGATTGCCTATCAAGGGGGTTATCTCTGGAGTGGCGCTAGACGTGAGTTCAAAGGATGTAGCTGAAAAAGTAGATGCCGTGATTGGTACACGCCGACTGACCCGTATGGTTGATAGAGTGAGCCCACTCCATCCATTCTTCCTTCACATATACAGTATATTTGGGTTATGTGAGATACCCTGTAAGAACCTATGTGCCCAAACATATGCAGTGTAATAAATGTAAACCATTTGTATGTAGACAGGAAGAGTATCGTATGCCAGTTGAGGCGAAATGCTGCAATTGTGGTGGTGAGCATGTGCCCAAATTCATGAAGTGCCCTGTTAGGGTGAAGGAGACCAAGCAGACAAGAGTAAGGGCTGTCCAGCATGTCTCCTATCCGGAGGTGGTGAGAAGAGTGCAAAAAGGGAGTAACATTGAAGAAACCATGGTAGTTGGATTAGAAAAAACTGTAAATGTTACTCGCCAACAGGATCCGGACATGTTGCATGTTAAAATGGTGGACTTAGCATTGTTTATTGCATTGATTAGAAACTACACAGCTCAAACAAAGAAGAAAATCTGAGAAAATAGGCATTGTTGTGAGGGATTTTACAGCGGAGGCATTACACGGAATCCTGTCGACGGATGTTCGGTCCTCAGAGGCCCCTGAGCCTGTGTAGGGATGTGATTTGGACTAAAACTGAAGGAGTGGGATGGGGTTTTGGATTTATTTTATTTTTGTATCGCAATTTTTGTTTTGTTTACTACAGTAGGTGGCGGCCCGCAAACAAACGTTAAAGGTGCATGCCACCACCTACTGTACTTGATGTAGATGGTAACTTGAGTGACACCTCCAGTGTTACAACATGTGATCATACTGAAAGGTTGTTTGATAGTGATGAGATTGAGAGGTCGTCTGATAGTGTGTGAAGCAGGATCATCTCAAACTGCAACAAAGGGTGGTATATTTGTGAAGCTGGCATCTTGGGCTAATGTAAACAACCTCACCAGGGGAGCAAGACGTAGTTTATTGGTAATTCTCAGAGAAGAGGGGCTGAATGTTCCAAAAAATGCACACACACTTATGCATACACCCAGAGAGTACAACACCGTTGAGCAGGGTATGGTGAAGACTCTGGTTGTGCATCCAGATTGAATTGAGGAAGGCAATTAATTGGCGTGGATGTCGATTAAGGCAGTCCCCTGCACCTCTCTGATTCAGAGGGGCTGGGTTAAATGCGGAAGATACCTTTCCCAGATTATAGTTGAAAATGCAATAATTAAAAACTGCTGGTTGTTACAACTGACTTACATTGTTCAAACCCTCACCACACCATTCAGAATCAAAACTGCAATGTGAAGACGTTGAAAATCACAGAAGCCAGTGAAGTCGAAATCTCCAAGAGAAACTGAAAGAGAACTACATTCAAATCATTTAAAACTGGTATGTTAAAACATACAGTACATTGACAGTTTGTACATTCAGTTTACTTGGAATGGTTTTTATTCTGTATATTGTGTGTTTAGAATTGCATGAGGAATGTAACTCCCACCTCCAGCCACTACTGCCTCCAAGTTATGTAAATATGGTAGCCTGCATTGCTGATTACTAATCGACCCCTTGTCCCTAGCCACTGAACATTCACCTTGCCTTTTGATTGACAGGTAGACAATTTTAACGTATTACTTTATGTGATCCTTTCAAATATGTGTGGCTAGTGAGAAGGTAGCCTTAATTTTCAGGAAAAGGTCTACCCAAGGCCCACCAAAATATGCCCTGATGCACCAGAAAACCTGTGCCTCTGCTACCAAGAAGCAAAAGGCTAAAAGCAGCACAAGCTGCATTTGAGAAAGGTATTCTAATTGTAAAAACAATTGGCATGATGTTGTCCAATCTTTAATTGCAGAGAATCATCGTGGTCTCTCACGTGGCTTAACAACGAAGCATGAAGGCTTGAGGTCTCATTCTGCCTTCTTAATTGAGGGATCTCCCTCACCAAATCAGACCTTTTTCCTGTGACAGACACAAGTATGAAACTCTCCATTTAGAATGTTATATTTGGAAGTGGATCAATCTAAAATACCTTGTTTCAGAATACATTTTTAAAATGTGACCTTTTAAAGGAAAGTCGCCCTACTCTGGTTGAGGAATTTGACTTCAACCTGAATGAGACAGAGGAAGATTTACTAAAGGTAGAAGAGCAGCTAACGGAGAATGATTTTCGAAAAATACATGGGGAGAAATTAAATGTTTCATTGGTATGAGTTGAATGACATTGTTTTGCCATGTAGTACTAGATGAAAAAATCCTGTACATGTGTAATGCATTAGTATAAAATGACCGCTCAAATCTCAAAGCTGGGGGGAGACATCCCCGGACCGAGTGAAGAGAGCAATGCTCCGGTAAACTATTACCATATTTGTTTAACTTTCAAATGAGGTCATGCTGTGTTGATTGTAAAGTACATATTTGGTGTTCTATACAGAATCCTGACCAACAGCCTCATGTCAACGATGAATATGAAAGGAAACCATGGGAAGAGGGCCTTTGAGGACCTTTGCAGCTTCATTATTAGGTACAGAGTCCAAATCATGACATTTGAATAACTTCTCTACCTAATATGTTTTCCCCTTTACAGCAGGCGTGAGTCTTGGCGAATCAAAGACTACAGGCGATGTCAACCTTCCTGAAATATGCACCTGACCGCAAGGGGGGCAGTGGGAGGGTCAAAGAGTAATGGGAGGAAAGAGTTCTTAAGAAGTTAAAAGCAGCAAAGCTTCTTCCAACTGTGTCTTTTCTTGGGGTTTATTGTATTTTTACATTTGTGTTTCCAGAAGCTTTTTTGGGGCTTGTACATCTATTGAGGTGCAGTACATTTTCATTTAAACTTTTCTTGACTGTGACAAAGAAAAATTGCATAACAGTTTTTACATGGACAAAGGTTTACACAATTCTGTTCCAAATTACTGCTCTAATTGGGATAGACATAATTTGTATGGAAGCAACAACTACTGCTGAGGCTTAATAGATGTTGGAGGATACATTTGTAGAAGGTATTTGACTACGGATTTTCAGTGCCCAATCACACCCCTTGCTGATGACTGTTAAATCCCTGACACTACACTGACCCCTTCCTTTAGGCCTCTGTGAACTCTGCTCCTCATCCTAAAGCTTCTTAAATCCTACCCAAGGTGAATCCATTCATTCAAACCCTCTCTCCATGTTAATTCAATTTCATGCTGGTTCACGCTTCTTCACTCTCCCCACCTCTCCACTTACATCCTATATTCCATAACTCCTCCTCACAATTTAATTTCTCTGATGAGCTAAAACCCACCCACTCTGACACAAGCAACTGTAAAAGAGGTCGGGGCAATTTTTTGAGGCATAAATTCTCATTAACTGTACAACATTGTAACGCTTGAAATGGTTTCTTTCGCCTCCATGTGCAGAAACTCTCTCATTATAAGTAAGGAGAAGGAACAGCAGAGGAAGCTAGAGGGACTCACGGTTCAATATGAAGCACCGTATATTAATCAGTTAGCTGAGCCTGACTTGCATTAAATCGTCTGTATCAATGAAACTGGAACATTGTCAATTGGATCACAAACACCCTCCGCTCATTAAAAGCTACTGCTGCCCACACATGCTTTTCTTTTCTATTATAGAAAGGCCTCCTCATGTCTCTTCAACATTTGAGGTCTAGTCTTAAAGCTTATTCATATATTGTGTGAAATTGCATGCAATTTAGTAGGTTGTGCATCACAATGTACAGTATGTCAACATCAATCCACAAGTGCTTGTTATTACAGTAATAACATTTGATCACACTTCTTCTTGCACTTGTTTGTGTGGGAATGTTATTCGTTCCAGGTCCAAGGTCTGATGAGGACAATAAGGACAAATATAATGATTAACTGTGGCTATATTTAACCATCAACACCATTTGTCCATTCCTAGTCTTCATCTTCTGGGGAAAATAAAGATGTGGGTTCAACTTGTATAAAGAGGTGAGAGTGTTGTCACTTGGATGAATCCATTATTATAAATCTTTTTTGCTGTTATAGCTCAGTATCTCTTTTTCTTTCTTTCTTTCTTTCTTTCTTTCTTTCTTTCTTTCTATCTTTTTATTCTCCAGTCACTCTGAAGGACAGTATGGCAACAAACATTGTGGCATATTTCATGTCCAAATCATTCCAAAGTGTCTGAAATTGATTGTGTAGCTCAAAGTTACAGTACATGGCCATAGCTAGAGCTGACAAGAGCTCTTGAATACGCTTATGCGCGAGAAGATCACAGGCCAAACAGGTGAAACTGTGGATAATGATGATTTTCAGTGGACACCTGAGCACTGTTGTAAACCCTCTACAATTGTAGCCTTGTTTAATCAACTGCTTTTTACATATGCAAACAATACCATCTGCTGTCTCTTCTGGCCATGGTTCTTGTGATGGATCATTCAGCCCAAACCCCACTGTCTTATGTCAGGGTGACAGTCGTCTGCTCCGTCGATTGAGCGATTGTGCGTTGCGTACTAATGATTCCACCTGTCAGAAGACAATGCCCAAATCCAAGTTTCTTATAACAAACTGAAACTGTGGGGATGCTACTATTGCTAACAACCGTGATGAGAGTGGTGAGGGTTGCTGTTGGTCTTGTTGATGTTTGCCATTTTTAACAGACTGAAAAAATGTCCTTATCGGCTGCTCTATAAATGAGGTGTAAATGTCCATGTCGAACTTGTACTTGCTTGTATATTCAGTAGTCATCACTCACCTAAAGGCACTGCCTGATTTCCAGAACACAATGGAAGTGTGGTTATTTGCACTTGCAAATCACCTGAATTCACTGATTATTTGGTTCTGGTCTTATGACCCAGAACCAAATACTGCATGCGGGCTAAATGTTTTAGATGAAAAGGTAGGTTGTGCGATTATGAATAAACAACATCACAAGGGACCAAAATTAATTGGTTTTAAGTTACTGCTAACAAATTGACGAAGTCCTGTTGCTTAAGGATGCTTGAGGCCACCTGCCTTTTCACCTTTTAACTCCTCCCCTAAACTCTCCTTAATCTATGTCGCTCAAAAGGAGACAGATACTGTCCAAATAAAAGACTGCCAGGTCTACAGCCCAGTTGTAACTGCAATATGGACTCCAAGGATCTGAATACTACCATCTGCTCTCACATGGTCCTCTCTCCTCTCAACCAGAGCACATCAGTTTCAACAAGGCAAATCCATGTCTCCTCGTGTCTCTTTTGGCAAATCGTACAGAATGAGACATCACTGGTCCTTTTGGTCTTGTTGTTCATGACTCTTTTCCTCTTCTCTGTGATGGTGAACAGCTACCTGCTGATCGCGCTGAAGAGCTCAGATAGCTTCTCCTGGCGGCCTCGCTATACTCTGCTGAAGAATCTGATCGTCAGTGACCTGTTGCTGTCTCTCGCTCTGTCGTCCACCGTGCTCCGCTGCCTGTTGACCAGGCACACACTGGTGTTTGGAGGCTGGTGCATTTTGCAGGTCACTGTCTGTAGCACAGGCATCCTATGCTCTCTGCTCACTCTGACCCTCATGGCCGTGGAGCGTTTCATCTTTATATGCCACGGCCTCCGTTACATGGTCATCTTGACTTCCAGGCGACTACATCTGGCCATAGCGCTGACCTGGGTACTTTCCGTGACCGTAGCTGTTGTCCGAGTGGGTCTTCTACTCTCTGGACAGACCTCTTTTGGCAGAGCCATTCCAGGGCTACTATGCGATCCCATAATCATGGATAAACTACCTGGCCTTCACTGGGCAATGAAGATGATCCACACAGTCACTATCATTGTTGTACTTCTCGTCTGCATCTTGACCTTCTCCATCTGCTACAGACGCATGTACCAAGCGGCCCGCAGAGTCGTGGAACCCTTCCACTCTGACAATAGTCTCGCCCGTCACACCATCACCTTCTATTTCTTCATGTTCTTCCTGCAGCTGCTGCCCATCATGGGGAATATAGCTAGATTGGTGCTAAGGAAAACCATGTCCATGACACCTCCTGATCATTTGTCACTGGCGGAGCGCTCAATGTTTTTAACTGTGTTAGTGGCGTTCATGGTACCGCCATGCATCAACCCACTTGCCTACGGTATTCGGAACACGGAGGTACGGCACACACTGGCACAGCTGTTCAGACTGCAGCAGAGGAGGCGGGGAGAAGTGGCCTAATCCTCCCAGTTTACTTTATTGAATCTCCTTGAGGAAATGTGCAGAGGGAGAGGTGGGACAGCTAGTGTGTCTTGAGGATAAAAGTTGTACTTTTCAGAACCTTCCCCATGATATCTACCTTTACCATGTACAGTCAGGTCTGTAATTATTGGCACCTTGCTTTGCTTTTAGGCCCATGGGGAAGGGTGGTATGAGGAGGGGTTTTCTGGTTGCTAGGGGGGTGGGAAGGGGTGGAAAACATGGTTTCCGGGTGGGTGGTTGGGGGGGAGACATGTACTGTAGGATGGGTGGGGTTGGAGTAATGAGGTGGGAGGTTGAGGGTAGAGGCTCACTTTGTTTTTCTCTTTCATAGCTACTCAATTTATTCTTCCTTTTTGGCTCTGTGATGCGCAGTAACTGTTCCATTATATGCATTTGTGCATTGTGCATGTAGCCCACAAGAAATGCAAAACATTATAAAGATTTGGTCACACAAAAAGAAGATAGGGGTCAAACTTATTGTCACCCCTGTTTTCAGTACTCTACCATGCTCCGAGTATAACGACACTGAGCCTTTTTCTGAAATGTTTTATGAGATTGGAGAACATGTTGGGAGGGATCTTAGAACATCCCTCTATACAGACTCTTTCCAGATCCTTAATATCCTTCATCTGATCTTATGGACTGCCCTCTTCAATTCAAACCACAAGTTTTCAATGGGGTTCAATTCCGGGGAGACTAATAGCCAAATACCTCTATTTTCATGTCATTTGAACATAGCATCGCTTCTGATCCAAGTACCAATGCCATTCATCAAACTCCAAGCGGTGCTATGGTCAGATGACATGAAAATAGATCTCTTTGAGTTTGGCGTTGAAAAAGAGAAGCATATGCAGAAAAGTACCTCATACTTATGGTTAAAATATGGTGGTAGATCTTTGATGTTATGTGGCTATTTTGCTTCCATCATGAACTTAATCAAGTATGAGGACATTTTAGACAAAAACCTGCCGCTAGGTTTCCCAAAAGCATCATAGCACTAAGAGCATCTTAATTCCATTGAAAATAAATGGACTAAAGATGATCTTAGTGCTACGATGTTTTAGGGAAACCTAGCCCAGATTGTCTCTGCCTGGGGGCTGACACCTGGCCATAAGTAGATCTTCCAGCAAGACAATAACCCCAAGCACTAATCACCATCCTCAGTAAAAGGTTTAATTGACCACAAAATCAATATTTTGCAACGACCATCTCAGTCTCCGGACTTGAACACCATTAAAAACCTATGGTTTGAATTGATGAGTTCAGTCTATAAGAGCAGACGAAGGATATCAAGGATCTGGAAAGATTCTGTATAGAGGAATGGTGTAAGATCCCTCCCAATGTGTTCTCCAATCTCATAAAACATATTATAAAAAGGCTCAGTGTCGTTATCCTTACAAGGGGAGGGTGCTAGAGTATTGAAAACAGAGGTGACAATAATTTTGACCCCTATCTTTGAAAAAAAGAAATATTACTTGTTAAACAAAATCTCTTTCTCTGAACAATTATATTAGTGTACAATTATATATATGTTTTTGTATACAGTATAGTATAGTATTTGTATTATTTATTTTATAAAGTATTTTTTGAACATCTTTATCAAGGGTGCCAATAATTATGGATCTGACTGTACCTCTGATGTGCATCTCTTCTGTCAGACTGGGCCTTACAGTAAGCCTTTACTTGGACCCTCCATCATAAACCCTACTCATACGACAGCTATGACAGCTGATGACAGCTAATGACAAGAAACTTGAAGATTCAAGCGTTACAGATTGTACTTGTATTTGAATGTACTTGTATGTAATGTTTTATTTAATATACCTTATGATTGTGTATGTAATGTGTGTTGTACCATGTATTTGTGTATAAAAAACAACTACATTGTATGTACTGTGGTCATGAGGATGTTGCCGTAAACATGGTAGCTACAGTATTCATCGTCTAGCTAGCACTACAAGCAAATATAGTTTCCTTCCTAGTAGAAAACACTAGCAAACATGATGGCTGCACAAACGTACATTCTTTATAACTAGGATGGCAAAACTATCGGTAATTTACCAAAGTTACCAGAATTGTCAGGTAATTAACAGGTCATCTATGGCAACCTATGGTAACATTGGTAATTTATATTTGAATACATTTTTTAAATGTATTCATATAAAAAAAAATCTTAATCTTTATAACTGTGTCCATATTGCCCATGAGTTTCTAGTGATGATGGCCAAGCGGTCGATCGCGGTCGACTGGTTGATCATCAAGGCATTTCTAGTCGATCACCAAACATTTCTGGAAGAACCCAACGATAAAGCCTTGCTTTCCTCATTTTTCTTATTAGTCTCGCGCTGTTGACGGTAGGTGCACTTGATTCAGCAGTCCTAGGCAAAGTGTTCGCATTTTGAACCATTTCATGTGTCTGAAGATAGAACTCCACCTACCTGGCAGACCCAGAGTGCAAATCAAGTGCACCTATAGGGCTACCGCTGGCCAATCAGCTCAGATCACCGTGTCTGCACAGTTTCCTTGAGCCATAGACTGTAGAAAGAAGCCATGAACGCACAGCGAAGTTGATACTGTGAAATGTGAAACATTTTAAAACCATGCATAGAGAGACTCAACCAATACACAAAAGCATAATTTACTATTAACTCTAAACTCACTCTAAATTTTTGTTTAGTGTATAATGTCAATCCTCCATTGGAAATCTATTGAAATCATAGAAATATAGATAATAGAAGAAACAATTTTAAGTTGACATTTGACAATGGGTTGACAATTGTGTCTCAACGGGCACAACACAATCACTTCAGATGATGTGAAATAGGGTCTAAGCTTCAACAAATGTGAATAGGAAAAAAATCTTGAGTTTACAGGTTTTTAGATCATTTACGTTTAAAGGTTAAGAAAATGACAAATGTTATTAAAACCTTTTTTTCAGAAATGATCAAATAATTTTGTTTGACAACACTGTTTGTAAGCTTTTAAATGATATCAAACTCACCCGTTTATCTTTTCCAGTGATGAAGACATGGATGTTTCATGGTATAATAAGGAATTATCATGGTCCACACACACCAACACAGTCGTGAAGAAGCCACAACAATGCCTCTTCCCCCTCAGGAGGCTGAAAAGATTTGGCATGGGCCCTCAGATCCTCAAAAACATTTACAGCTGCACCATTGAGAGCATCTTGACTGGATGCATCACTGTTTGGTATGGCAACTGCTTTGCATCCAACTACAAGGTGTTACAAGAGGGTAGTTACAGAGGGTAGTGCGTACGGCCCAGTACATCACTGGGGCCAAGCTCTCTGCCTTCCAGGACCTCTATCAGGCGGTTTCAGTCAAGTCATAGACTGTATCAATCCTGTTGCCTAGTCACTTTATCCCTAGCTATGTACATATCTAATTCAATTACCCCGTACCCCTGCACATCAACTCAGTACTGGTACCCTGTGTATGTAGCAAAGTTATCGTTACTTATTGTGTATTTATTCCTTGTTATTATAATTTTTTAAATAATTTCTCTTTTTTTTCTTTCTGCATTGTTGGAAAGTAAACATTTTACTGTTAGTCTACACCTGTTGTTTACAAAGCATGTGACAAACAACATTAGATTTGACTGTATGGTGGGGTATGCAAAATGGGTCAACTTTGAGCACCTTTATCTCCTGAATGTTTTGGCATTCAGGTCCAAAAGGTCACTTTCTGACTTCTTCCACGGGCAAACATGCATAGAAAGTTTTGTTTAAATCATGATGTCAAAAGTGATTAAATTCAAATGGATTTACCCATTAACGTCCATGAGATTTGTGTGTCATCTCCTGAAGATTCCCCTCTCTGTATTGGGAGTTGAGGTGAGTTCGCCTGACATAACTATCAACACTAATATCTGCTGAGTTTACAGCTTTGATACAACGTGCCTGGAGGGATGTCCCAATGTTTGGACTTGCCCTACATTCTAACAAAATGTCACACTGCCATATTGGGGAGTCTACATATTTCTCTTTGCATGCCTACCTTTCCACTGGATACTCCAGGTAACCTTGAGGCAGAATGTGTATAATTTAGAATGTGCCAATGCCAGTAAATTATTGCAGCCCATGGGCAAGAATGCAAAAGCTCAAGAAGGCTCTTAAAATTGGTAATCTATAAATTGGACAAGCAAGTTATGTAACTCCTTTGATACAATATTATTAACCAAATATAATTTAGTTATTAAAGGGGTAATCCGCTGTAAACAATAAAGTGGCCACCCGCCATTGTTTTGGTAAAGAGCCGAGGGATGGGGCTGGAGAAATGTATGTCTCAAATTCATACAGAGCCATGGAAGCAAGGACTGACCATCCATTATATCAAAATTATAGTTTTATTAATATTCTGAGGCTATACAGTGTTTGTTTACAATTACATTGTTTACAAATAATGGTAAAACAAGCTTATATTTTTAGTTCTGATGGGGTACGACAGTTGAACTAAGCTCATGAGGCTTTTATAAGTTATACTTCAAGAATCAATGAGTATATAATTTATCAAAGTCCAAAAATGGAAGTACTTAAATACATTTAAAATGTGCAGCTCATTAGACGACAGAAAACTACAAACGCTTTACGTTAATCTTTCGTAATGCGTTGTCACAACATAGTCATTACTACAGTAACAGCAATATACGACCAAAGATGGCGCCCCACGTTTGTCTCTTATGAGGAAATGATGTTAGAGAAAATATTAATTCACGTATCTAGGCTGTTTTGCGATAGTTTATTGTGAAAGCAAGATATTACATTTATATTTTCGCTATTTACGTGTGATAATTGTATTGTGCAAACCGCAATGGCGATGCAAGGTGGGACTGCACTTCAGGAGAAGGTCAGTCGGATGTTGAGCAGAAAGCATAAAAAGCCCGTTCTGAAACCCAACAAGCCGCTTGTTCTGAAAGATGAGGTCGCCAACAGGAAAATTAAGAAAGGGGGTAAGGCTTTTCTGTTAAAGGCTTCCTAACTAACCTGTGTAATGACATGTTCTATCCAGTGGACACGGCTGTAGACATAACACAGCCAACAGCCCAGTACATTTAGTTAGCTAATTGCACGTTTTGTTATTTATTGCTTTACGATTTGTACTGAACGACACGTTTCCCCTAAACGGTGCGCACCGTTCTTCAACAGTCTTGAGGTACGTTTGCTAGCGGTTAGCAAGGTGTGACCTTATCAATTCTGGTGTGAATGACTATTTTAAATCGCAACCTCGTGCAGCACACAGAACACACGATCGCCCTCTGGCCCACCATAATCACGTCTGTTCTTCAACTGGGGTGTATTCATTCCGCCAAACAGTGGCAAAACGTTTTGCAACTAAAACGAGTTTCTATTTGAGAACTTCAGGTAGGTTCCTCCCCGTTTCATTTGCTTCTGTTTAAGAAACGTTTTGGAACATAATAGGCGGAATGAATTCCCCCCTGGTCGTGCTGTTCAGTATAGTTTCGGTGGAATTAAACATTGCACACTGTTCTGTCTACTGAACGTGCCCCAGCTCTCTACACTCTGATTGGTCGGCTGTGTTGACTGGTACATCTCTTATTTACAATGTGCATAAATGACACACTCTTGAAATCATTGTAGATCAGTCATCAGCATGCTGAATTAGTAGTACCTTATAATTTTGACAACAGCATTGGAAAGTGATTACACTGTTTTCCCACAGAGGCCACATGTGTCACAGAGATGTCCATGATGATGGCGTGCTGGAAGCAGAACAACTTCGTCGACACCCTCTGCTCCAATGAAATGCAGTCCTTCTATAAGTGTGTTGAGAAAGCCCAGGTATGTTGCTGCTACTCACAGTGTACAGGAAATCCTTGCTCCAGGCTTATTGCACACACCCCTATCTCCCGACCCCCTGTTGTTTTAAACTAGGTCAGCACTGTTATGTTCTTCATTAAACATTTTGCTAGGAGACAAGGGCCAAGGTAATTAGACAGCACGGGTAACATAATTTTCTCTGCCGTTTACTGGCTTGAGACGAGTCATAACAAAACTCTCCCCCTGCCCAGTTTCCTTTAGGGTCTTCCCTCCTGTTTCGCTTTTTATTTGTGTCAGGGCTAATTTCCCCTCAGCTGAGGTGCCCAGCTACTATAGTGCCGCACAGATGGATAACAAGTTATTAGCTTAATTACGTTTTCAGTTTAGTGTCTATGTAACTGATGTGAAATGGCTAGCTAGTTAGCAGTGATGCGCGCTAATAGCGTTTCAATCGGTGACGTCACTCGCTTTGAGACCTTGAAGTAGTGGTTCCCCTTGCTCTGCAAGGGCCGCGGCTTTTGTGGAGAGATGGGTAACGATGCTTCGTGGGTGACTGTTGTTGATGTGTGCAGAGGGTCCCTGGTTTGCGCCCGGGGCGAGGGGACGGACTAAAGTTATACTGTTACATTGATGCTGTTGACCTGGATCACTGGTTGCTGCGGAAAAGGAGGAGGTCGAAAGGGGGGTGAGTGTAATCGATGTGAAATGGCTAGCTAGTTAGCGGTGGTGCTCAGCTGAGCATAGCGTTTCAATCGGTGACGTCACTCGCTTTGAGACCTTGAAGTAGTGGTTCCCCTTGCTCTGCAAGGGCCGTGGCTTTTGTGGAGCGATGGGTAACGATGCTTCGTGGGTGACTGTTGTTGATGTGTGCAGAGGGTCCCTGGTTCGCGCCCGGGTCGGGGCGAGGGGACGGACTAAAGTTAAACTGTTACATCTACAAGGAGTAATACA
The DNA here is from genome assembly GCF_045679555.1 of Salvelinus alpinus. Taxonomy (NCBI): domain Eukaryota; kingdom Metazoa; phylum Chordata; class Actinopteri; order Salmoniformes; family Salmonidae; genus Salvelinus; species Salvelinus alpinus. Next base: position 14,928,474 of record NC_092117.1, read on the forward strand.
TTATTTATAAATGTGAATAAATACACTATATTTACAAAAGTATGTGGACAACACTTCAAATGGGTGGATTCGACTATTTCGGCCACACCCGTTGCTGACAGGTATATAAAATCAAGCACACAACCATGCAATCTCCATAGACAAACATTGGCCGTAGAATGTTCTCACTGAAGAGCTCAGTGACTTCAACGTGGCACCGTCATAGGATGACAACTTTCCAACAAGTCAGTTCGTCAAATTTCTGCTCTGCTAGAGCTGCCCCGGTCAACTGTAAGTGCTGTTATTGTGAAGTGGAAACATATAGGAGCAACAATGGCTCAGCCGGGAAGTGGTAGGCCACACAAGCTCACAGAACAAAAATTGTTTGTCCTCGTGCAACACCCACTACTGAGTTCCAAACTGCTTCTGGAAGCAACGTCAGCACAATAACTGTTTGTTGGGAGCCTCATGAAATGGGCTTCCATGGCCGGGCAGCCGCGCTCAAGCCTAAGATCACCATGCGCAATTCCAAGTGTCGGCTGGAGTGGTGTAAAGCTCGCCGCCATTGGACTCTGGAGCAGTGGAAACGCGTTCTCTGGAGTGATGAATCACACTTCATCTGGCAGTCCGACGGACGAATCTGGGTTTGGCAGATACCAGAAGAATGCAACCTGCCCGAATGCATAGTACCAACTGTCAAGTTTGGTGGGGGAGGAATAATGGTCTGGGGCTGTTTTTAATGGTTCGGACTAGGCCCCTAGATGAAGATAAATCTTAACGCTACAGCATACATTCTGCTTCCAACTTTATGGCAACAGTCTGGGGAAGGCCCTTTCCTGTTTCAGCATGACAATGCCCCTGTGCACAAAGTGAGGTCCATACAGAAATTGTTTGTCGAGATCGGTGTGGACGAACTTGACTGGCCTGCACAGAGCCCTGACCTCAGATGAAGATGGCGCCGACGGATATGGCAGCATCTTGACTAGCTGTTTGGAAACTTTGCAGTATTTAGTTTTTTTTATGTACTCTTTTTTTACATTATTAGCTCAGGAAATGTTTTGTGTCATAAAATACAGCCGGGAAGAACTATTGCATATTAGAGTGGCGGTAACTCACCAGAACTGTCAGCATTACGACCAGGAATACGACTTCCCTGGAGAAGATCTTTGTTCACTCTCCCCAGAGAAATTGAACTTATTCCAGAGGCCAACCCAAAACATCGCCGGCAGAGGAGAGGCACTCGAGGCGGCCTGCTGGTTCGGCTTAGGACGCGCGCACACCACCCACCGCTTCCGAGTATATTATTCGCTAATGTTCAGTCTTTGGATAACACAGTTGATGAGCTTAGAGCAAGGATTTCTTTCCAGAGAGACATCGGGGCCTGTAACATACTTTGTTTCACGGAAACATGGCTCTCTCGGGATACTCTGTCGGAGTCGTTAAAGCCAGCAGGATTCTCAGTACATCGCACAGACAGGAATAAATATCTCTCTTGGAAGCAGAAGGGTGGAGGGGTGTGTTTCATGATTAACGACTCATGGTGTAATTCCAGGAACATACAGGAACTCAAGTCATTTTGTTCACCCGACCTAGAATACCTCACAATTAAATGCCGACCATATTATCTCCCAAGAGAATTCTTCAACGTCATCGCCACGGCCGTTTACATCCCACCTCAAGCCGAAACCTCGACGGCTCACAAAGAACTTCACTGGAATTTATGCAAACTGGAAACCACATATCCTGAGGCTGCGTTTATTGTAGCTGGGGATTTTTAACAAAGAAAATCTGAGGACTAGGCTGCCTAAGCTCTATCCACATATTGACTGTTCTACTCACGCTACTAAGACTCTCGACCATTGCTATTCAAACTTGTGGAATGCTTACAAGGCCCTCCCCTCCCTCCTTTCGGCAAATCTGACCACGACTCCATCTTGCTCCTCTCGTCCTATAGGCAGAAACTCAAACAGGAAGTGCCCGTGCTTCGTACTATTCAACACTGGTCTGACCAATCAGAATCCACGTTTCAGGATTGTTTTGATCACATGGACTGGGATATGTTCCGGGTAGTTTGCGAAAATAATCGCATGCACAGATACGGTGACTGAGTTTATAAGGAAGTGTATAGGAGATGTAGTACTCACTGTGACTATTAAAACCTACCCTAACCAGAAACCGTGGATAGATGTAGCATTCGTGCAAAACTGAAAGCGCGAACCACCGCATTTAACCATGGCAAGGTGACTGGCATGGCAGAATATAAACAGTGTAGTTATTCACTCCACAAGGCAATCAAGCAAGCTAAACGTCAGTATAAAGATAATCACGGACTACAAAAGGAAAACCAGCCACATCGCCGAGACGGACGTCTTGCTTCCGGACAGGCTAAATACATTTTTTGCACGCTTTGAGGATAACACAGTGCCACCGACGGCCCACTACCAAGGACTGTGGGCTCTCCTTCTCCATGGCCGACGTGAGTAAAACGTTTAAACGCGTTAACCCTCGCAAGGCTGCCGGCCCAGACGGCATCCCTAGCCGCGTCCTCAGAGCATGCACAGACCAGCTGGCTGGTGTGTTTACGGGCATATTCAATCTCTCCCTATCCCAGTCTCCTGTCCCCAAATGCTTCAAGATGGCCACCATTGTTCCTGTACCCAAGAAGGCAAAGGTAACTGAACTTAATGACTATCGCCCTGTAGCACTCACCTCTGTCATCATGAAGTACTTTGAGAGACTAGTCGAGCATCATATCATCTCTACCTTACCTGCCACCCTAGACCCATTTCAATTTGCTTAGCGCCCCAATAGATCCACATACGATGCATTCGCCATCACTCTGCACACTGCCCTATCCCATCTGGACACGAGGAATACCTATATAAGAATGCTTTTATTGACTATAGCTCAGCATTCAACACCATAGTACCCTCCAAGCTCATCATTAAGCTTAAGGCCCTGGGTCTGAACCCCACCCTGTGCAACTTTGTCCTGGACTTCCTGGCGGGCTGCCCCCAGGTGGTGAAGGTAGGAAACATTACCTCCACTCCGCTGATCCTCAACACTGGGGCCCCATAAGGGTGCATGTTCAGCCCCCTTCTGTGCTCCCTGTTCACCCATGACTGAGTGGCCAAGCACGCCTCCAACTCAATCATCAAGTTTGCAGACGACACAACAGTAGTAGGGTTGATTACCAACAATGACGAGACAGCCTACAGGGATGAGGTGAGGGCTCTGGGAGTGTGGTGCCTAGAAAACAACCTCACTCAACGTCAACAAAACAAAGGAGATGATCGTGGACTTAAGGGGGTGCACGCTCTGCTGTTTCCTAATCTACATTGACGGGACCACAGTGGAGAAGGTGGAAAGCTTCAAGTTCCTTGGCGTACGCATCACTGACACTGAAATGGACCACCCACACAGACAGTGTGGTAAAGAAGGTGCAACCGAGCCTCTTCAACCTCAGGAGGGTAAATAAATTTGTCTTGTCACGTAAAACCCTCACAAACCTTTACAGACGCACAATTGAAAGCATCCGGTCGTGCTGTATCACCGCCTGGTACGGAAATTGCACTGCCCGCAACCGCAAGGCTCTCCAACGCATCACCGGGGCAAACTACCTGTCCTCCAGGACACCTACAGCACCCGATGTCACAGGAAGGTCAAAAAGATCATCAAGGACATCAACCACCTGATCCACTAAAGCTGGGGTCGAGAGACTGAAAAACAGCTTCTATCTCAAGGTAATCAGACTGATAAACACCCATCACTAGCACATTAGAGGCTGCTGCCTATAGGCATAGACTAGAAATCACTCGCCACTTTAAGGAATTGAACACTAGTTACTTTAATAATTTTACATATCTGGCATTACTCATCTCATATGTGTATATACTTTTTCTATACTATTCTACGGTATCTCATTCACTTTATAATGTTTACAAATCTTGCATTACTCATCTCATATGTGTATACACTGTTTTCTATACTATTCTACTGTATCTTAGTCTGCTCTGCTCTGACATCTCTCATTCATATGTATAGTCTTAATTCATTCCTAATTAGATCTGTGTGTATTGGGTATATGTGACCAATTAAAATGTGATTTTGATTTGAACCCCATCCAACACCCTTGGGATGAATTTGAACGCCGACCAAGAGCCAGGCCTAATCGCCCAACATCAGTGCCCGACCTCACTAATGCTCTTGTGGCTGAATGGAAGCAAGTCCCCACAGCAATGTTCCAGCATCTAGTGGAAAGCCTTCCCAGAAGAGTGGAAGCTGTTATAGCAACTCCAAATTAATGCCCATGATTTTGGAATGAGATGTTCGATGAGCTGATGTCCACATACTTTTGGTCATGTAGTGTATCTCAAGCCGATATGTTTTTAAATTAATTAGTATTTGTATTTATTATGGATCCCCATTAGTTGCTGCCAAGGCAACAGCTACTCTTTCAGGGCTCCAGCAAAATTAAGGCAGTTATAAAAGTTTTAAAACATTACACATATCTATAACACAAAATCCAGTATTGAATGAGGCAATACATTTTCTTAAAGTTTTTCTTTCATTGTGTTTCCTTACAGATTGCAGTGAAAAACAAATCAGAGCAACACACCATCGGCCAGAGTGGACGCCTTCAACCCAAACAAGCTACTATCCTGCTGAAAAGATACCCCAACTTACACATAGAAATCTAGGACTACTCCCAGCCCTACTACTACGATGTATTAATTGACAAAGGTTGAGGGCCAGAGAATCTTAACCATCCTCCCCACTGTCCTCTGTCATCATGCTTGGCCTTTGTGGCCAACTGAGGTCTCTGCTGGTTCTTACGGTAAAGAGGAAGTCTCTTAGATCACAGAAACATCACCAACGTTCCACGAATGCCAGACGTGATAATCAACAAAGTGAATTATGTGGATTTATTGTGCTGCAGATGCACTTCTTGTGATTGCCATGTTAAATTGAGTACGCTGTTATAGGTCATCATATAAAACAGTACCATTAAAATGGCTTCAG